>NW_022631016.1:3582274-4182274 GCF_010015895.1 Lontra canadensis | reverse complement strand
GTTATAACCTAAGAAGGAAAATCCTATAGATTCTGCCAGCTGCCAGGGAAATTTTGGAAGGGGAAATAGACACTTCCCTATGTCTTCCATCAGTGAGCGTACAGCCCTGTGTTCTTAGAGGCCAAAGATGTTGAAAATTCCCACGCCCAGCTGTCATGTTGTAGAACAGCTGATTTTCATTGTTGGTCATTATGTATCGGCACATGACAATATCTCTGCAGGTCTTAGATTGGGATTTGAACGAGGAGTCTCGTTGAGATACGCCATTCTGCCGTAGACAGACCTTTCTGCGTTTGGGGACCTTTCTGCACATGGGCGGGCTCCTGTCAAGGACCAATCAGCCTCTGATAAATTTTAAAATTAAGCGCCTATACGGGGAGCCTCAGCACCTGGTCACTCTTCTAGAAACGCCCTGGTTTGACACGGTCCCTCTTGTGAGGCAGAGCCCCAGACGACCGGGGCTCTGGCTGCAGCCCCCACTCCCTGGAGGGTCTGCCGCCTGCCAGCACCTGTGCGTCGTGGTCTCGAAGTGCACACAGGTCACCTGCACTGTGTCACTCTGTTCTGCTACTTTCTTACCACAGGGGCCTCACCCTTGCCACCCTGCACAGAACCCCACGTCTCCTCGGGACCCACCAGCTGCATTCAGCTCGACTGTCATAAAGCTCTCCTTGGTTTCTCTCTTTGGGCCAGTTTTCCTCGGCTCACTCCACCGGGGCTGCTATCACAGACAAACAGACAAAAAGCAATACTACGGCCTGGGTGACTTAGGAAAGACAGAGACTTATTTCCCACAGTTCTGGAAGCTGGGGATCCCAGGGTCAGGGAGCCGGCAGACGTGGGGGCTGCTGAGAGCCCACTTTGTAGTTCACTGATGCTTTTGCTTTGCTGTGCCTTCATGGGAAAGCGGGGGTGAGGGCCCTCTTGTGGGGGCCCTGCCTTCATGACCTCGTCTAAACCTCGGTACCTCCCAAAGGCCTTACCTTCAAACACTATCACGTTGGGAGCGAAGGCTTTAACATGTGCATTTGGGAGGCACACTCCCACCTGATCCGTAAGAGACACGAGTCAGCGGTCAGTTTGCATGTTCTCCCCATTTACCTCGGCAGAAGCCACGTAACGGTTCTTGTAAAACTGTTACAGAAACCGCCTTTTTTTCCCCTAGGCTGACATCGGCCAACTGCCCATCGTACCCTCCCCAACCCCACACACCCTTCCACCTTGGAACAGTGTTTCTGCTTCTGGAATGGCTCCGTGAAGGCAGGACACTCTGGAGCAGCTACTCAGCAAAGTGAGACAGCACTGGACCCCATCCACAGTCCTGTGGCTAAAGGAGTGTATTTTCCTAATGCAGTGTTTCATTCCTCCTAATTCTGACCAATCTCCCCTTCCCTAAGGACAAGAATCACTTTTGATGTTGGCAACCACAGAAGAGAGAGTAAGGCCATCCCATGCAGCAAACCAAGGGTGATACCTTTCCTTCTGTGGCCCCTCGCCTTCTCCTGCTGTTTTAGAAGACCCTTCCCTGAATTTACAACCCAAAAAACCACATGCCCGGTTTTCCTAGGATCTGACTCATAATTTCAGCTTCCATGCCGTCGCGTTGTGTTCTTTCTGTCCTTGGACGTAAATTGAGAGCCTGCTCCATGCAGTCCAGAGCTCTGGGTCAGGGATGGGCAGCCCACCCTGTCCCCCTCTCAGGGCACTTACAGGCCAGTGAGGAGAGCGGACTTTTTACCAGTAATCACACGTGTCATCATGGAACATGACAAGTGCTAGTTAGGATGTGGGTTAAATTACCTTATGTTCTCCTGCATGTCTAAAACCATTTGGCATCTGCTTCTCAGTAGACCCAGATTAACAAAAATTATAGACATTCAGATGTACTTGAGACCAGAAAAAGAGACAACATTGTTCAGCATGAGTGTAGAGAAAGGAGCTCAGGTCCTTGCCCTAAAGAACAGCAAGCAAGAAATCAGAAATCCCATACAGGGGAGACAGTACTCTAATAAACAAGCTGGTTTATGCCAGAGAAATCCAGAAGACCTGAGGAACTGGAGGCAGTCTTTGGAACTTCCGAAGACAGAGACAGGGATGGTGGAACATTTACCTTAGAGCCAATTAGACCTTTGGGTCTGTCCCTCCTCTACCTCAGCGGAAGACTGGAGAGCAGCCATCTGAACTGAAGGGTGCCAGGCATAACTCAACAGGGAGCCCTCCTGAAAACATAGAACCAGGTGAATGGCAGACCTTGAGTCGGCTTGCTGATGGCGCTCCTTCTGTACCCAGATAAGAGACGGGAACACTTCTTTCCAGGGCACATGGCTATTGCAACTAGGGTCAAGGGCTTGCCAGCTCAGTTACCCTGCCACAGAGCCCACCACTTTACAAGCAGTGCCCTGGCAGAGTTCCGGGCCCATGCATACTGTTCCTTTCTGATGGATGGCCACTGATCAACACAGGTGTGGAAGGGCCTATCATGAAACACAGAGCTCAGAATAAACAGGCAGGATAAAAAGAACTTGGAGGAAACAGACAATGAAAAAGGAAAAGAACCTTATAATAAAACCCATTTTACTTAGTGGGTTTAGGGGGTAAAGGTTTCAAACATGAATCAATCATAGTATCCCATAAAAAGGGCATATTTGGAGAAAAAACGCAATCTCTCAGATATCAAAAATGTTACAGTAGAAACAAAAAGAAAATTTAATTGGCTCCTTGAAAACAAACAACAAAAAAGTTGAGTAAATTGACTCCTAAAAATAGAATACAAAGGCAAAGAAATGAGTAACCAAAGAGAAAGGGACAGAAAATGACAAGACTGTTTCAGAATATATGACATCCTGCTGGTAAGAATCACAGAAGGGCAGAAGGCAACCGCAGAGGAAGGAATGACCAGAGAAAGACAGTTTCCAGGAAGTCACCATATTGAAAGGTCTCTTGGAGCTCCCGATAGAAAAAGGAAGGTGCACCCTTAGGAAGTTTCAAGGCATTGACGATAAAGACATCAAAGTATGCGAAGAGGAAAACAAATGCAAATAAAGGATGCATGATCAGAATGTCGTCAACTGCAACACTAGTGTCACAACATAATGAAAAAAATGCCTTCAGATTTATTTAAATTGTTTCCAATTTAAAATGTTATGTTCAGCTGAATGATGTAGTATTCGCACTTGGAAAGAAATTACCTTGAAGGATTTTTCTTAGAATACTGTTGAGAAGATGTTCCATCAAAACTAGGAACTAATTCTTTTTTAAGTATAAAATATTGAATAGAGAGAGCAGAATATTTCCAAAAAAAAAAAAAAAAGAAAAGAAAACAACAACAACAAAAAAAAGAAAAGCAAAGGCCATGTGAAGGGAAATCACAGGATGACCATATGACACTGGGGGTAGAAAGCAGCCTGAACTGAAGTTTCCAGAGAAGAGTTGTCTAAGAAAGAAAAAAGAAAATGAGAAGGGAAATTGACAGATGACTTGATGTGTTTGAGTGTGATGAGAAGACAGTCTACACATGGAGGAAAGCTTAAGGATCAATTACAGAAACTCAGAAAATCAAGAAATAAAAAAAAATACAAGGCCATTATTAAGTCAAGAGGAAATAAGCAGTGACTTAAGAAACAAGATATAATTACAAAACAAAGTCTCAGTGAATTTTGACCTTGTCTCAGGTTATAAAATCAGTGCACAGAATTCAGTTGCATTTCTATACATCAGTAATGAGACAGAAGGAAGAGAAATTAAGGAGTTGATCCCATTTACAATTGCATCCCAAGTCCTAAGATACCTATGGATAAACCTAACCAAAGAGGCAAAATATATGTAGTCAGGAAACTGTAGAACACTCATGAAAGAAATTGAGGAAGACACAAAGAAATGGAAAAATGTTCCATGCTCACGGAATTGAGGAATAAATACTGTTAAAATGTCTATTCTACATACAGCAGTCTACACATTCAGTGCAATTCCTATCAAAATACCATCAACGTTCTTCACAGAACTGGAACAAATAATCCTAGAATTTGTATGGAACCAGAAAAGACCCAAAATAGCCAAAAGAATGTTGAAAAAGAAAACCAAAACTGAAGGCATCACAATTCCAGACTTCAAGCTCTATGACAAAGGTGTAACCATCAAGACAGCATGGTACTGGTACAAAAACAGACACACAGATCTACAGAACAGAAGAGAAAACCCAGAAATGGACCCTCAGCTCTGTGGTCAACTAATCTTCAACAAAGCAGGAAAGAATACCCAACAGAAAAAAGACAGTCTCTTCAATAAATGGTGTTGGGAAAATTGGACAGCCACATGCAGAATCTTGACCTCATCTTAGTGATCTTTTTTTTTTTAGACTTAGAAGCTTTTATTTCTTGGGGTATCTCCAAAGCTTTGAGAGAAGGAAGGGAGACAATAAATATATAATTTCACAAATAATCAATCCTTTACAAGTAAGTTTATTATTTCAAATATGAAGTGCTTTGTTGGGAGCAGGATAAGAGTGTATAAAGGGGAGCTAAAACCTCATCGTTGGTAGTATTTCAATAAATCATAGCTCAAATGGGAAAGAATCAAGAAATAACTATACGTCTGATATTTAAAAACACGAGTGTGTCGTGGGCTTAAAATACCGTTTCCCACAGAATAAACCAAGGCTCCATGGAGAAATCACAGCTCCAGGTCCTCGGCGTGGGACACGAGAAATGATACTGAATCATCATGTCACACCATCGCGTAAGGAGCTGCAGAAAACCACCAGCGCTGCGGTCAGAGAACTCAGTGGCGGATTTGAACTTTGAGACTCCCAGGAGCCAAAGGTGGGACATTTGAAATGTCAGTCGGGTAGTAATCGAATAGATTGAAACATACAAAAGACGCTTACTTCTTTGAGTTCCTAAAGAGTCTAAAAAGCAAAAATGCTAACTGATCACAGTTGGAGGATGCTAAGGAACTAACTCATTCTTTGAAAACTGGTAAACAAAGGGAAAATGAAACATCCATTCTGACTTTCCATGCAAAGCATATCATTGGACTTCCAAATAGTGGAAGGGAACGTTCTCTGTAGAGAAACACTCTCGCTAATACATGAAGACGGACTGATGGGATTATAACACCGTTTGTCACCCCTAAAAAATGAATAGGTCAAATTACTGATCGTCAGTGGTGGCTTGCCTAGCGAAATGAAAGACACTCAGACATTGCGTGACTTTGGATGGAAGAACGGAGAGCCACCTTTGAAGTCGTCTTATGAGGAAAAGAATCAAACCTGAATTTTGATCAAACCTCTAGCTCCATTTACCAAGTGGCAGGAAACACAGAGGACCATGCTAAATGATAACATAGGTTTCAATCAACAAAATCCAGCGTCTGGGAAACTCTCTAGGACAAATGTCCTGATTTCTTTAACTAATAAATTAGGAGGAAACAAACATGCAAGATATGAAGAGAGAGTTTATCAATTAAAAGGGATTTAGGAGACATTTCAACCATTCCTCTCTCTCTCTCTCTCTTGAAATCTGAGTTGAAAGTCTGACCTCCCTCTGGGTTCAGGATGAACATAGACGTCTTTCTTAAGGTGCTTTCAATGGATGACCCCGGATCTCAAATATGTCTGTGCCCACATGTGAAGTAAGAGCTTGGACTGCACCCTCGTGCATATTCTCAAGTCTGTGATGCTATCAACAAACGTCTCTCTCCTCATCCCTCCCTGGGTTCTCATCTCCTCACTGCCTCCCGGGAGAGCAGGTCTGTGCAGCCAGCTACACCGATGTTCCTTCCCTTCCCTTCTTGCTTCTCACTGTGTTTTGTCTTGAATGCGGCTCTTTGTCCCTAGCTAGCTCCATGCCAGGTCCCTCTCCATTCACATATAGCTTCAGTTCTTAGTCATCAGACCTCCGGAAACACTGACTGTCTCCACTGCGAACACAATGCCTGTCCCTTTAGGTCTGGTGATTCCGAAGTGACAGGAAATGAACATGAGAAAGCACAGGGTCAGCAGTTGTAGGAGTGCTTCCTCGGACACACGTCTCCCCGGCTGTCTTCTTCTCTCTCATGGACACACACACACACACACACATTCACAAAAAGCCCCTCCACGCACACAGATTATTCTGCTGTAAACAGACCCCAGCAAGCCGGGCATTGATGGAATACTAAAATTACCAGTCGTTGCCAAGGCACGAGTACAGGGAAAAAATATTACTTAAAATACATTTATATAACTCTTTATCCCCAGGTAATACGCAGGCAAAAAGAACCTCCAAATCCTATACTTCAATCCAAGGGAGACAGGAAATAAAAAGCCTCCTTTTGAAAAGAAATGGCAAAATATATTTTTGACAAAGGTGGTTCAGATTATAGTTCATTCCTAGCACTCAGATACTGCAGGGATAGGGAAAAGGAGGCATCCAGAGAAGAGAATTCAAATCTCATGCTTCTTAATACAGCATAGGTTTAAATTCATTACTACGTTTCCTGGGAAATTTCCTTCTTCAGAATATTTAATTCAACACAAAGTAAGTACTTTCGTGAACCAACAGGGCATATTAGTGAGGACACAGAATGTACACCGGTGGTTTGAATGAAGAATCGGTAATGAAGGGACTCTAGAAAGCAGGGGGAGGGTTAAGGGAGCAAATAAGCAGTGGTGCATCCAGATAGATCTGAAGCCCTGGAGGAAGGACCACTGGGCAGAAGTTGTTGTCACAGAGGACAGCTGTGTGCCCGAGATGCAGCTCTGAATGTTGGAGGAGCAGGGACTAACCAGCTCTCTCTCTTCTCGCCATGGCTCCACTTCCCCTTGGCTGAATCCAACTGGGGCCCTAGTCTGGGGGCCCGAGAAATGGTTGTCTGCACAGGTGAGACCCCTGGGGCGAGAGCAGGACAGAGCAGGTGCAGGAGAGCCAACTGGAGAGCAGACTGGGAAGCCGGTGGAGAATCAGCAGCACTCCAGGCTCCGATTTCCCTTCTAGCTACATGTTTGCATTTCTCTCTGGACACAGTTGCCTCAAGCCATCTGGCACTTGACTGTGATCCACCCCTCTTCCTTCACCGACTACTACCGGTATTATTCGAGCTTAATAACCCAGCTGGAAAATGCTGAGTGTTGCCGGTGTTTTAGATTCAGTGTCCCAACTCAGCAGTTCTCTGATTTATTTTATGGCTGTCGTTTAGTATTTCCCTTCTACAAGAAGTTGAAGCCAGGTACCATTGCTGTAACATGAGGTCTGTGAGGCAACAATCTATCAGCTATCCTGGCAGATCAACAGTTAACTGAAGATTTTAGATACAATGTGTAATACTCAGCCCTTCGACTATCAACTGCTCCATCCACCCAGTACGCCCTCCCCACCTCACAGAGCATATAGGGATCGTGTAAAAACCCAAATTTAAGAAGTCGTAGATGTCAAGCTGAAAACAGATTTGGAGGTAGGTGCATAGGAGACCACTCATCTCCCCAGGGACCCACACTGTGATTAGATCAGGGTATGAGCAAGGTTTATCATTAAGGTTAGAACTGGTAAATTATTGAACTTCCTTATGCAAAGCCTTTTGTGCTTTATTATAAAAGGACACTGAAAAGATTGATCCTGAAGAAATACCCATCTGCACTAGGTTCTAATCATAACCTTGTCCCTGCTTCCTGGCTTATAGTTGGAGGATGAATCAATTTTCCCTGGGACGAAGAATCGCATGCCTCTTCTCCCTCTTACCCTTTCCTGATTAACAAAAGGACAGCTCACTGCACCTGGTTATATCCCTCAATCCTGCCTATGCGTCGCGTCCTCACTGCATCTCTTCAATTATCCTATTGTTTGAATCAGCCTTTACTGGTCAAGGTGAGGCTGATAAAGCTATCAGAGTGTGTTTGCTTTTTATTCTAGATGTGATGGGAAAATATTGGAGGGTTTTAAGCAAAGAAAGAACACCATCTAATTTATAGTTTTAGAGTATTGCTCTGGCTACAATGTGGCAAACAGACAAGGCTGGCTGGAGGCTGATGCAGTGGGACAGATGGGAGATATTAGTGGGCTGCCTTGCTTGGTAGCAGTGGAGGTGATAAATAAGAACGAACTTGGTATATGCTTTCAAGGAAGAGCCAACAAGTGTGCTGATGGGTTGAAGGTAGGACCTCAGAGGTTCACAATATCCCACAGTCATTTGCCAGAACAACTTGAGGAATGAGCATGTCATTTGCTAAGGTGGGAGACGGGGGAACTCTGGTAGGGAAAATCAAGAGTTTTGTTCTGGACATTTTATCTTATTTTATTTTTAAATATTTTATTTATTTATTTATTTATTTATTTATTTATTTATTTATTTATTTTAGAGATAGCTAGAAGTAGAGAGAGAGAGAGCACCAGCAGGGGAAGGAGCAGAGGAAAAAGGACAGGCCGACTAGAGCTCCCAGCCTGACACGGGGCTGGATCCCTCGGCCCTGACATCATGACGTGAGCTGGAATCAAGAGTCAGATGCTTACCTGACTCAGCCACCCAGGTGCCCCTGTTCTGGATGTTTGAAATGGAATCTTCCATTTAGGTATCTAGATGGTGATGTCAGGATGTCTGAGTCTGGAGCTTGCAACAGAAGCTGGGCATCTCAGAGTCCTCCACTGTGCAGTATTTAGGTAGTGGAAACAGACAGGGTCACCTGAGGAAGAAATATACATGTGGCAGGGAACAGTTCTAGGGAAAGAGCCCTGTAGGACCCTATAATTTGGAGACTGGGAAACAGGGACAAAAAAGCAAAAATGGTCTCAAAAGCAGCCTCCAGAAAGACAGGAAGGAACCTGTGTGAGTTTCATTTTTCTTTTACTCTAAAAATGGATACTGCGTGTCCCTAGAACAGGGGATTATGAAACCCACCTGTGACTCATACAAATTCTATGAAGCAAGTCCAGCCAAGCAATCCGGTACGTTCTCCCTGGGAATAGCTCTGTGTTTATCTGTGTGTGCGCGCGGACACCCACCCACACTCTCGGGCCGTCCTCACAGATGCGACGTTCAACATCTACGTGCACTTCTAGCCACCCACCACCATGGAGATATGGCAACACGTGATTCCTGGCAATCTAGTCTAAAGATAACCCGTCTGTTTTACTCTTCTGGAAGATCACTTTGACATTTTAATTATGTGTAAAAGTTCAACCAAATGTATTACAATTGAATATTTTGACAAGGTTTTTCATCCTATGTTGAAATTCCAGGAACTCACTGTTCCACAGTAATTACATAAGATGAAAAGAAAAGAAAAACCAGTAAATGGGTCACTTGCCCACTGAGTACCTGGAAGTAAGGAAGTCTTGGGAATCGGAGACCCTGCACCTCTGGATAGAGTCTGTTCTCCCTCGCTGCCTGAGAAGTGGCACAGCACCTCACACGGCTTTTATTACCCCACTGTTGCCGTGGGCTGGGGTCTGCAGGGGCCTTCATGAGGTCTCTCTGGCTCAAGGCTTCCAAAGTTTGCAGCAAAGGTGTGGCTGGGGGTGGGCCCACTTCCACACTCTCCCCCGTGGCTCTTGGTGGCCTTGGCTCCTTGTGCCCGGGCCTCTCTGGAGGGACCCACCTTGGAAGCCGGGGCTTGGGCAGCCTGCTGTTCTGGTCAGAAGCCCGTCATTGAGTCCAGCCCACACTCTAGGGTGGGGGGCCACAGAGGAGAGAGTGGGGGGTCGGCAGGTTGCCAGGAAGCAGCACTTCTAGATGCAGTGCTAAGAGATCGTGAACCTTTGACCAGGGATGTGAAGCATTCTGGAGGGTCGATAACCATTTTTATGCCCCGCACAGCACCCATCGGTAAGTTGGCCGACGACAGGGAAACAATGATGCTCTGTTCCCTACTGCAGTGATTGCTTCCTCCATCTCATCTTAATGTGGCACATTTCAGCTGAGCAGCAGCCTCGGAGCGAGGAGCGGTGACTTGGCAGTGCGGGTTATTTTAATGAACACTTTCAAGTAAGTCTTCGCCATCTGTTTTCTTTCCTAATTACGAACCTACTCTCATTTGCAGTTACATCATTAAAAGTGAGATTCTGGTGGTGATCTCTAGATGCCTGTCTAGCTTGTCCTCTTGGATCCAAACGAATTTCTTCAGCGGTGATGTCTTGCAATCCAAGGCGTCTCATCTGAGGTGAAGACACAAAAACCAGTACGACTGTATGTACAGGATTCATGTCTTGATTCTCGCGCTTTCCTTCCCTCTCTCTGTTTCTCTGTAATTCTATTATTGCAAACAGAAATTCTCTTTAAGAAGGCTTTTACATTTCAAATTCCCCAAATGTCTTTGGTAATTTTAGCTTGCTTTAGGGATAAGGGGAGGATTTAAACGGAAGCCCTTTAAACAGGAATTAAACTCATTTGCACAATTTAGACCTGCAGATCTCTCCTGAGCGCAATGAGGCATTTTACAGAATTCAACACTGCAAATATTGTTCTATTTCTCTGCTTTCCTCCCTAAGGAATTATTCATCAAGACAAACTCTAAAACAAATCAAGAGATACCAAGAGATACATAGCTTTAAAAATAATCGGCTGTTACTCAAACGATAGCAGGTGATTTTGCATCTCAAAGGATGCTAGCATTTAGGAGAGGACAGATGCCAATCATGGAGGTGGCTGCTGCTGCTGCACAGGTGAACGGCAATGCACTGTGGGCCTCCTACATATTGACCAGCTGCCACACAGCCCTCTGCCCGCCACACTGTAAGAACCCACCAGACAGTCCCTCCACTTGCACTGAACAAGGAGGACTGGTAGTCACAACGAGGAGTGAGCAATACTGCTGCCGTCCTCTAGGTGCCGATGGTGAGCGCCTCCTGCTAGCTGGTAAGGTTTTGCTGAATAGGGGGCCCAGGTGTGGTAGTGCCGGAGATACCACTTGCACGCTTGAATGCCTTCTCTTAAGCCAGCAGACATTTCCGATCAGCAGACAGGTCAGTGTAGGCACAGGGGGATAACATTGGGTCTAGGAGCACTGACATTTAGGTTGTTCCCTTGGATTCATCAGACTTTGAGACCTTTGGTGTGGTCAAATTCATGGGGCCATAATTGGTCCTCTCCTGCACCATACCCCAAAGCAAGGGTGGAAAGTGTCAGAGAACCTTGGGGAGGACAGAGATGGGAAAAAATGCCCTGGGTTTCTGTGCATGCTTACAGCTTTAATTGGAATGGATCCATGTGTTCTCCCTTTAGTCTGGTTTGCAACGATCTCCCACTCATTTCCCTAATGTGTGCCCGAGAATGGGCTGTCACCCTGTCACAGAAGACCACATCGTCCTAATGTCCTCAGCCTGGCGCAGTATGCCTTCCAGCTCCTGTAGCTGGAATTATGCTCCAAGAATCATACCCCGTCCTTTTTAATGCTGCGCTTAGATAGAGCTCCTACATAATTTCAGCTCTCCTGAATTCTGCTCAAGTTGGCTAAGAAAATACTTTCACAAAAATGGCTGGTTACAGACTTCTGATTTCCTGTCATTACAAGATGCTGGGATTTTAAAACATCAGTCTTCAAGTGCAGAGGAGAAACACCACACCAGTGAGTGCAGGTGTATCCAGATAATGCTTTCAAGGCAGAATGTTCCAGAGCTCATGGAACAGATGTGAGCTGAAGGTGAAGGGCCTGCTACTTCAGAAATTCAGGGAAAGCTGAGGAGATACTCCAGCAGCTCACTGGTGGTTTTCTCCATTTTCCCCGGGGGGGCTCACCTTCTTGCTGTGGAAACTGGACCTCTCTACTGCAAGTGTTTTGAAAATTGTGTCGTATCATCTTGGGTTTGGGACTAGAGGATAAATAATAAGCATGATGAGAATCCATGATGAGTGGAAAGAATACACATGAACACACATTGCAAATAGAAATTATCCACAGGGGGAGGAAAAAAGCTGAGGGCAGTGGAAGAGATTACACATGGGAATGAGTGGCTGCATTCTCTTTGGATCCAACATTATTATTTTGGAGAGTTTTTTAAGACCTGTTTTTGTTTCAGCCTAATGAATGTTCTTAAGGCATTGGTGCAACTTCTTGTAAGTGTTCCTTTGTTCAGCTTTTCCCCACTTTGGAGTCTTTACGAAAGTTCAAGCCACTCAGTTACTATTTGGAGTTTGGGTGGACATGGCTGTAGGAGCTAGAGCCCTAGGGAGAGCTGGATTTGGGGGGTCTTTTGGTGATCCCAGGGTCTGGCACTTGGCATGTGGCTGAAGACCAGAGTCTCCTCTTCCCACCTGATTCTGGGAGAGGTTCCATATCTCAGAACTGCTGGACAGAGAGAACAGACATGGAGACACTGCATAACTCATGAAACTCTACCCAAACAAACTACTATGAGAAGGGGTCATTGTGACCCAGCAATTGCACTACTGGATATTTACCCCAAAGATACAAATGTAGTGACTTGAAGGGGCACATGCACCCTAATGTTTATAGCAACCATGTCCACAATAGCCAAACTATGGAAAGAGCCTAGATGTCCATCAACAGATGAACGGATAAAGAAGATGTGGTATATATACATACATACAATGGGATATTAGGCAGCCATTAAAAACCACGAAATCTTGGGGGGCCTGGGTGGCTCAATGGGTTAAGCCTCTGCCTTCAGCTCAGGTCCTGGGTCTCAGGGTTCTGGGATCGAGCCCCGCATTGGGCTCTCTGCCCAGCAGGGAGTCTGCTTCCCTCTCTCTCTCTGCCTGCTTGTGATCTCTCTCTCTTTCTGTTAAATAATTAAATAAAATCTGTAAAAACAAATAAACAAACAAACAAAAAGCATGAAATCTTGCCCTTTGCAATGACATGGATGGAACTAGAGGGTATTATACTAAATGAAATAAGTCAATCAGACAAAGACAATTATATGATCTCACTGATATGAGGCATTTGAGAAACAAGGCAGAGGATTATAGGGGAAGGGAGGGAAAAATGGAACAAGATGAAACCAGAGACAGAGACAAACCCTAAGAGACTCTTAATCTCAGGAAACAAACTGAGGGCTGCTAGAGGGGAGGGGCGTAGGAGGGATGGGGTGGCTGGGTGATGGACACTGGGGAGGGTATGAGCTATGGGGAGTGCTGTGAATTGTGTAAGCCTGATGAATCACGGATGGGTACCCCTGAAACAAATAATACATTATATGTTGAGTAAATAAATAAATAAATAAATAAAAGAAGGGGTCATTGTGGAAATCTGTCAGGATACACAGAAGGCCCCAGGTTGTATGGATGTGAGCTTAGGTTGTGTGCGATGACTGCTGCACGTTGATGTGGATGAGAAGGTGTATCTGGTGGGGCTGTTGAGAGGCATCTGGGCCACTTCAGCCTTGAAACATGGATGACTACAGCAGTTCCCGTGGTGTGCAGGCTTCTAGCTGCAGAGGGCTGAACGGTGTCTAAACAAAATCCCCCATTCCTTAATAGTGGGTACTGTTGTCATTAGCCAACCTTCTGTCTTCACTTGAAGGTGGAAACTGGTTCCTGGCCCTAACCTTCTTGTGTTCTAGAGCAAAAAGCTTCCCCGGTGCCTCCTCTTATCCCATCTGCTGTAAGGAATACTGACCTTGTATTTTGCCTTCCACCTTTACTTCATGAAATGTCCGGGACCACCTTGTGGTAGGGCCTGGAATGCACATGCTGGCTCCCCCAGATTCCAGTAGTGCAGAGGCACTGGCAAAGATCCCCTAGCCTTACCTGGGACACAGATGGCCCCATAGTCGCACACACTTGTAGCTCCTGCCCTTCATGAAGATGCAGGAGCAAGACATATCCCATCACTTTCTAGGAGGCCCTGAAGGGAGATGCACCATGGGCTCCCCAATCTGGCCCAAACCCCAAGTGGCATCGGTCTGTCACCAGCCTGATAGATCTGTCCTTGGCCATAAAAGCCATGTAGCCTGCACTTGGACAGTCCCCCTGCTGTGGCTCCCACTCCAGCTTGACCAAGGGTCTTTCCTTAAGTGGGAAGAGTAAGAACGCATACCACCTTCTTTATACTATAATGATAATATCTTACAAAAGTGAACTGCTTGGGTCTCATGTCAACTTTCATTTTGTAGGAAATGGCTCTTTTAGTTTTCCCATGTAGCCATACCTCTACCTGGCACCTCTAAATGGGTCACTGTATATCTGGGGTCAGGGAAGGATCTGCCTGATTCTTTGTCTCAATGTAGAGGGTCATATCCTTATTCTCTGGAGTATATTGGTCACCAAGAGGCCCTCCAAGGCCTCCCAGCATCCCTCAGATGCAACCATATATTCACCAACACAGGCCAGGACCATGTACAGGGAGTCATTGCTGCCTAAGGAAAGGACATCGTTCCCCGAAAGCTGGGAGCACTGACAAGCACCCTGCTATTTCATGATTCAGTGTAAGTGTCACGGCTATGCTGGGACTTGTCCTATAGATGCACGAATGATTGAGCTATTGGACTTTTCCATTCAGTTTGACTCAAGCACACTGTAGCTCCCCCCAAAATTCCTTTTAAAATAACTGCCTCCTTCAGTCCCATTCATGTTGATGCAAAACCTGGAGTGAAATAAGTCAAACAGAGAAAGTCAATTATCATATGGCTTCACTTGTAGAATATAAGGAATAGCATTGAGGAAATTTGGAGAAGAAAGGGAAAAATACAGAGGAGGAAATCAGAGGTGGAGGCAAACCATGAGAGACTGTGGACTCTGAGAAACAAAGTGAGGGTTTTAGAGGGGAAGGAGTGGGGGGATAGGTTGGCCCTGTGATCATTAAGGAGGGCCTGTATTGCATGGAGCACTGGGTGTTACATGTAAACAATGAATCTTTGAACAATACATCAAAAACTAACGACATGCTGTATAGTGACTAACGTGACATAATAAAAATAGTAATAATTAAATATAAAATAAAATAAAATAACTACCCCCATGATCGTAAGCTCTACAGAACCCATGTTCCTTAGTGGTGAGAGGAAAATTTAAGATGGAAACAAAAGGATTATAATGAATCATCCACCACTTGAATGGCAAAATTAAAGAGCCCTCCCTGTCCTTGTAGAATGTGAATTGCTTTCCTCTTAGCAATAAATCATTCACTCCATGAAAGATAAACATTTCTTCATTATTACACATAAGGTCCCCATGGAAAAGGCTTACTTCCCCTGTCTGCAGTGCAAAGGATGCAGCTGTAATAGAATGTGTTGCTTCAGCTTTCCGAGGTCAAAAAGAAATGTAAATATTGACAAGCTTTAAAACTTACAGAAGCCACAATGACAGATTTTTTTTTTTTTAATTAGGCCAGTGAACCCAGGCCAGAAACATAAGGTCTAGGGTGGGTTCAGGGAGGCTTTGGAACTTGGATCCTCTGGTTGCAAAGTCTTTCCAACTGAGAGAGACAAGGGAGATGGGAAATGGGCTCAGAAGATGTTAGCACCGTCAGGAGTGGTAGAAATCAAGGGTGTTTTTGCTCACTTGCTCTCATTTCATGCCTGGGAAGCATTCCGAAGGACAGAAATCTGGTGGAAGAGACCGAGAGACTATTTAGAAATGGATTTAAAATAGCACGTATTCACGTTTTCCAGAATTCAGGAACGCAATGAAAAAAATTTCTGAAGTCTTCCTGGAGGAGTTAAAAAGTATTGTTAAAAGCCAGAGGGATTCATTGCAACAAACTGGCATGTGATGTTGGCTACTCTCTCCAAAACGCGGATGAGAGAAGGATCGTTTTATGAGACCAGAGAGCCAAGAGCACTTAGTTGGGTGAGAGCTCTTTGACGTTTCCATTCCCTCCAGGGATGTAAATCACATCACATCATGATATTGTAAAGTGTTCTTCTCTAATGTCAACCATGATGATAGGAGGGCCTGGGTGGAGGTCAAAGGGGTGCCAGTACGTTCATGGGGACATTGCTGCTGCGGGAATGGAGGAAGTGTCGTAGCAGAGAGAGAGCACCGGGGCCCATCCATCACGGCTCTCTTTGTTTCTCTGCAGGACGGTTGAACATTGATTGCCCGTTTCTCCGTCATTTCCTTGCAGTGTCTTCTCAGTCAGGCCTGGAGCCTCTGCGGGGCAGCACTGCATCATGCACACCTTTTGTCTGCCCCAGCACATGTCTCTGGAAAGCCACAGAAAGGGAAGCTGGGATCGCTTACGGGCTGAGTATATGAACTACCCATGCAGAAAGGCCAATTATGATGCACACATTGCAGCAGGACTTGCAGGAACTCTTACGATGGTGACAGATTAGGGTGACAAAATGCCTCTAGATGGAAAAGAGAAAAAAGCTCTCTCTACGGACAATGCACGAAGAATCATACACAATGTGAAAACACTTCTTAGAAGAAAGGTGATCTATTAATCCAAATATTACTGTCTGCGCTAAACGCAGACTGTTGTGGCCTCTGAAATGGGAGGATGGAGGAAGTCCGGGGGACAGCTCGGGTCTGGGGCATCTTCGCTTTTGCATATGCCATTGATTCAACAACCAGCTTGGACCGTGAACACCTACAGACGACTGTAACCTGCGCCAGCCTCACCGTAGTTGATAAAACTATGTCAGATGAATTTTATAGAGTTCGGGTGAAGTTGGGAGGATAGGTTTTAATTCTGGGGAGCACGTTACCTGATTTCGTATGAAGCTCAGAGACATTTTGTTCTTACTTACCGTGATAGGTGTTTTCCTGCATTCACGTTTGAGGAGAGTTTTAGGCCTGCTCACTGGGCTCGTCTCACGATCAGCTCAGCCGTGACAAATCCCGGAGATGTCACCGCTAATTGTTCGCCTGACGACGCACACAGTGGGGGACGAGCTTGTTTAATCTTAGCTATCTATTTGCAGATTGTTCCTGTTGGTGGAGTAAAAATTATTTCTAAAACTGTCACTTATCAGATTAAACTTTTGCATTTTAATAAATGTGGTTGAGGGAGCTGCCCGGAGCCCGTGTGTTTGATGCACCCATCCCCCCTGCTAGCGATCATCCCTGCAGAGGAGCTAGCGACAGAGTCTGCATGCGGGAGGGAAGCCATCAGTGTTTGGAAGCGTGTTCGTTGAGCCATCTCTCCCAGCTGGGGAGCCTTGCCCATGTCACGGACACTGTGGGGCTGCTGAAAGCCTCTCTCCTATGTTCTGCACGGGCGGACCATCCAGAGCCCGGACAAGTGTCAGCCACAGCCATTCTGCACCGTTTGTGTTACTATATGCCCTGCTTTCCACAGGATCTCCACGGGCACAGAAACTTCTGAATTACAGGCAGAATCTCCCAGATTCTGCCAGAGATCTGTGCCAAAGTGACCATGATTATCCATCCTGAGTATTTACTCCTGCCAGCCACAATTAATGAGATGATATCACTCGTGATCTTTGAATATTATGAAAGAAAAACAGAAGCAGGAATAAAATAATGATGAGCGAGGGACCTCATTATCCAAGAAATAATGGTTTTCAATTATTAAAGAAAGACCATCCCAGCTTTGGAAACCAGAAGAGAGTTCAGGTTTCTCCCGCTTCAGCAACAGAGGACGGAGTGGGAAGCAGGCAGACGTTACGTGGATGAGTTGAGTTGCTGCGTCCATCAGGTCTGACCCTTCCTGCCCACTTCTGTGTTCTCCTAGGGTCAGATGTTCTATTGGTTCCCTGCGTTTACTCTGTCCCCCTGGGTTGGGACTGAGTTCATGAGAAACAATGTGAAACCTTTCTCAGATAACCCGAGCCGCTTCATGCCATGGAAATCAAGTTGAAAATAGGAAATCTTTCTCCTACAACAGAAGAATGATGCTTAATTTTAAATTCTGGTGAGTGATCCACCATTGAAATTAGTATAAGCAAGACGGTCAAGTTAAAATGAGTTCCCATGGGGCACCTGGGTGGCTCAATGTGTTAAGCCTCTGCCTTCGGCTCAGGTCATGATCTCGGGGTCCTGGGATCGAGTTTTGCATCGGGCTTTCTGCTCAGTGGGGAGTCTGCTTCCCCCTCTTTCTCTGCCTGCCTCCCTGCCTACTTGTGATCTCTGTCTGCCAAATAAATACATAAAATCTAAAAATAAAAAATAAAATAAAATGTGTTCCCGGGTCTAATAAGCCATGAAGAATCTGTATGCGTTTGGACAAGCTCTCTCTTTCTCTGAGTGGCTGTTTCTCTTCTCAATGATCGCAGAAAACCTCCTGACTCTATGACTCTATGATTCTCTGAATTTCTTGAAATTAAAAAAAAAAACACAAAAACCTGGAAAGATACTTCTGATCATGTTACAGAGGACATGTGATCTCTCTATTTTCATGTTCTATGTTCATCTATTTATTAATTTAAATTACAACTAGATGGATACTTAGCTAGAAAGATGGGTGGATGGATAGAAAGAAAGACAGATGAAGAGAGAGTCAAGCAGATGGGTAGAACCTAGGTGTCACAAGCAATGCAAACTGGTCCCTGTCCTAAGGCGCCTGGAGACGGAAGGGCAGGGTTGGATGAATCTGCTGTGTGGTCAGTAGCATTCACCAGTACCAAGGCAAGTGTGTGAGTGTAACACTTAGGCCATAGGCTTGCATCCTGGGTCGTCACAGGTGAGGGGAAGTTTGTGTTTTTGTAGACGAATGTCCACGTTGATGTTTTCCCTGGCAGAGCCACATTTGGTTTGTAAAAAGAGAAGATCGTTTCTCACACAACTTCAAAGTAAATAGATTGTTTCTTAAGTTTATCAAACTGTTCAATTGTACATTAATTATTAAAAAAATTATAAAAGCTTGAAGAGTTTAAAAGACAGTTTAGTTTGTTTACTTGCCTCTAGGCAAGACTTGTACCTACCAACAGAGATAATTGGTATCCTGCCAAATGACTATTTTTGGTCTAAGCAATTAATTTTTTCTAATTAGTGGGGGTCGAATAAGAGTTGCTTCCTATAATTAAAGAGGATGGTTGCTACTGAGATTGTTGTGCTATTATGTTCAGCTCATGGAATCCAGCATCTTTTCTTGGACTGGGCCATGTCTTCCTAGCCACTGTCCCAGAGCTTCCTGTCTCTGAGGCCAGCCAGTGCCTGTTACAGGGAGTGCTGCTGTGGACAGTCATCATCTCAGATATGCACAGGGAAGCTTCTCTGTTGTTGTTAATGGTCACCCTTTAGAAAGTGTGTCCTGCTCTCGTATCATCCATGGTCCCAAACATCAGGCCCAGAGAAGCCAACAAAGGAGTGGGGAATCTGATCTAAGGCAAAGAAGTAGATAAGATGCAGCTCGTAATGACGACAACAATGACGACGATCCTTGCTGAAGGTCCTTTTAATGTGCCTCTTGTGTAGCCTTGGGCATCCGTGTTCAGGTTGTCTGACAGCCACATCTTGTTCTACGAAGAACTCACGGTGCTCAGGGACATATCGAGATGATATTGAAGATCAAAATGTACTCAGTCAGCTCAGCCAAATGCCTAGTGCTCCTTTTCCACATACGTGAGACATGATTGGTGTTTGCTGTGGGCTGTGGGCAGCCCCACACTTGTGTGTAAGCACCCCACACTCTCCGTCACGTGTCTGTGTGGCCCACAGAGCAGATTTCATCCAAATATAAGTGCTTTACAGAGCTATTACATGCAAGACCTTCTCAGGAACAAGTTTCTAGAAACTTACAGTCAGACAGCCAGTTTCATAATGCTTCTTGTGAAAAGGTCTGAGAGGAACTTGAAATAAGCCAATTTAGCTTGCTGGCTAAGCAGAAATTTAAGGTGTTTTTTTTTTTTTTTTTTCCTCCTCCTCTTCCTCCTCCTCCTCTTCCTCTTCTTCCTCTCCCTCCTCCCCTTCCTCCTCCTTATCTTCCTTCTTCCCCTATTCCTTCTTTAAATATAGTGAAACAAATCCTTAATGATTACTTACAAACAAGATTCGAAAAGAAGATTCGGTCAATATGTTTCACGAGGAGGTTTTAATGGGAACAATTTATCCTAGTTAATAACTCCTAGCAGCTGAGTTTGTTCTGGAAAGCAAACACCAAAGTAATAACAAGAAAAAAATAAACATTCCAAAACCCTTGAGCCCACGTGTGAGGTTTGGGTCATTCTTGTTCCTCTACAGGGCTGACTCCGGTTCTGTGGTGCATTTTCTATAAAAGGAAAATGACAAGACTGCTCAGCCTCTGTGGTAGCAGCTTGCAGACGGTTAAATCTGATGACACAGAACAAATTTCCAAAAGGGGTTGTAGTCACGAAAGATAATTAAGGTGCAGACTCATGGAATACAAACACTGGTTTCATGAGAAACAAAGCTGAGTATAATCAGGTGTCATAAAACGAGGTGGTATTGCCTGGAGAAAGGGGTGTGATGGGAGAAGGGGCTCCTCTCTCACCGGGGGGGAAGGAGGGCTCATCCACATCTCACTGGAAAGACAGGATCTGAGGACTGTTTCCCCTCAAAGATACAATAAAAAGCATCTTGTTGCAAACAGAAGTTAGTGGTTGTGTTTCCTAATAAAAAAAGACTCCTAGATGAATTTGTTTTTTAACCCTGTAAGATACAGAGAAAGAGAACACAAAGTAAAAGTAGTGTAATGGAGTCTAATTCTGACACATGTAGACATGCCATAAGGGTTTTCAAAGGAAAGAAGGGATGGGATGAATATGGCCTCCGTAAGGCCGACTGCTGGTGTAGACAAGGTCTCCCCATCCTGGTCCTCACAGTGCTCCTCCCCGGGATGAATGGTTCAGCTCTTCTCTCCACAGCAGCCCTAAGGATGCCAGTGCACCTGTCAAGACCCATGAGCTTGGCCCTCACTAGGTAGAAACCAGTTTTAGACTTGGAACTGTTTAGTGAGCTACATTTCCTTGGTCTACATAGTTTAGATGCATTATCTCCCTCTCATTCTAATTATGTAGCATTAGTGTTCCTAGATTATGGAAAGAGAAGAAGAAGAAGTAGTCCTGGGACCAGGTCACTTAAGACCCTGATATTCTCACTGCACACACAGACCTCCCTGGGCTTGGGTCTAGCCTTCAGAATTCAGTATAAACTCATCTATAGTTTTTAAAACCAGAATCTGGGAGTTAGGTGCATATACTCTATGAGCACTTGTATATGCATGCAGTTCAAGCCTGGTGGGTGATGCACAAGACTTAACATAGAACAAACATATTTAATTGGAAATTAAAAGCCAAGAGTTCTGTCCTTCTTTTCAAACTAGCTTTTGAGGCTCTATTTCCTAATAATGAAACTGAAAATGATATCTATTCTGATTGTGTCAGTGGTATTACATAAATTAAAGAGATAGTAGGTGTGGATGTGCTAAGCAGTCATTCAGAAATTAAAGTGGGAAATAAATTTTCTCCTAACATGGTCAGACTTAGAGAATTATAGAATCTAAGTACTGAGTGAAAGCCAACGTTAGCTGGTTGAAAACTCCTCTCAATTCAAGAAACTATTGTATCAACCAATTGATCCATCCATCCATCCACTAATCCGTCCATCCATCCATCCAACCATCCATCCATCCATCCAATCATCTATCCATCCATCCACTAATCCAGCCCATTCATCCATTAAATAATACATCCATATGTTCAAATGTTTATTAAGAATCTACTTTTCTCAAGAAGCCTGGGTGGATCAATGGCTTGATCCAAGTTAAGTGTCTACCTATGGCTCAGGTCATGATCCTGGGGTCTTGGGTTCCAGTCCTGCATCAGGCGCCCTGCTCAGTGGGGACCCTGCTTCTCCCTTTGCCTGCTGCTACCACTGCTTGTGCTCTGTCTCTCTGACAAATAAATAAACAAGTAAAATCTTTTATATATATCATATGTATACATGATATATAAAAATATATATAAGTAGATTTTTTAAAAAATTTATATATTTTATATATAAAAGTAGATTATTAAATATATATAATTTAATTATATTAATAATTATATATAATTATATAATATATAATATCATATATTATATATTATATTATAATAATTTAATTATATATAATTAAATTATATATAATTTAAGAATCTACTTTTCTCTAGACACAGTGCATTAGGTTTGGGTGCTTAGTGATAAAACATGCATGATCTCTGCCTTTATCATTTTGGGGGAGGAAGACAGACAGCAAATACACACTTTGGGGGAGCCTAGGTGGCTCAGTGGGCTAAAGCCTCTGCCTTTGGCTTGGGTCATGATCCCAGGGTCCTGGGATCGAGCCCCGTACTGGGCTCTCTGCTCAGCGGGGAGCCTGCTTCCTCCTCTCTCTCTGCCTGCCTCTCTGCCTACTTGTGATCTCTGTCTGTCAGATAAATAAATAAAATCTTTTAAAAAAATACACACTTTGAAGAAAATGAAGAGATTGGGAATGATGGCAGCACCCATTAGTGGAAAGTATTGAGGATCATAGCTGAACAGGGCCTCAGGACACCACAAGCTAATGCCCTGACTGTGAGCTACACCTATTGTCAGTGAATATTGGAGGTCAGTCAGAATTAGGAAAAAGAGTAAATTATCCAAAGTCTGTTTTAAAAAGTAAATTTCAATAATTAAACCAAAATTTAATGACTCTTCTGGGTAAAGTCTTTAGAAGATATGTTAGTATGTAAGAATATTTTCAATTAGTATAAATTCACTTGCTTCTGGTATACAGCATTAACATTAGCCTTATAATCTTGTTTATGTTATTAAATTCTTAGTATAGTAGGGAGAATAATGGCCCCCGAAGATGTCCACAGGCTAATCCCTGGAACCTGAGAGTACATTACCTTACTTGGTAAAAGAAATTTCTCAGATGAGATTAAGGTTATGGGTTTTGAGATGGGGCAATTGTTTTGAGTTAGTTGAGTGGATGAAATCTGATCACAAAACACTCAAAAGCGAGAAGCCAGAGAGACGCACCGCGAGCAGGGCTCAGCCCCCACTGCTGGCTTTGAGAAAGGAGGAGTGTGCCGTGAGCCAGGGGTTGAAAACTGGGAATGGCCTCAGGAAGGGGGGGATGGCCTTCTGGTGACAGCTAGCATGAAGTTGCGGACTTGAGTCCCACAATCTCAAGACACTGAGTTCTGCCACCAACCTGAATAAACACACCCCCAGAAGCTGGGAAAGACCAGGAAATGGATTCTCCCTGGAGCTCCCAGCAAAAAAGGCCGGCCGTGAACACCTTGACTGCAGCCCAGTGGGACCGCTGTCGGACTCCTGACCTACAGAACTGTGGGATGATGGATTTGTGTTGTTTTAATCATCTCAATCTGTGGTGATTTATTATGGCAATGATGGGAATCTAATTGGCTTAGAAATGAAATGAGTGAGTTTCTGGGCAGTGTAGGTCTGGAGATCAGAAATACAATTTGAGTTTATCAGATCAAATAGCCTTTTCTCATCCACCCACCTCCCAAAACTCAGTTGGGAAGGAGAAGTCTACTAATAGTCTCAAGACACAAGTTCTTTGACCTGTAGCTTCCTTGTGCATCAAATTTCCCTGATGGCCCAGGAGAAAGCAGTCCGTCACTGTTTGCTTGCCTAAACAATTCCTTGGTTCCACTGAGGTCCCAGAGGACTGAGGCCACCACCATTCCTATGACATATGGGAATTCTCTGCAGAAAATGGCAGAACATTGCTGAGGGACTCTCATGCAATTAGAATCCTTTGGCTTTGGAACTTACACTTCCTTATTAACTTCCAAAGACTTCTATTTCCCGCCCCCCTCCCCCTCCTTGCAGGGAAAGTATGCAAGGACTGGTATGTTCAGGGAGCCACAGTAACATGGTGGCCCTGGAGTTTCAAGATCAAGAACAAATGGGGGCTGTGGCTCCAGGTGTGGAATTTGCTGTCCTTTCTCAGTGATGTGAGCTTTCCCAAGCCCTCTAGTTATGTTCTGCAGAATATCGCCCTCACCTGCTCCAGCCACACCTAGACAGCTCTGGAAGGAATGTGGCTCCTCTCCCATATACCCTCCTTCCACCCCTCTTAGACCAGTTTGTTCTGCTTTCTGGGTTTGTCTGAGTCATTTCTGAGGAAAGGTGACACCTGATCCCATCACTGTCCTCTTCCAAACCCAGCTAAGCCTCAGGTTGGAAATTTGTAAGCGCAGGTTTTAACCAGTATTTACGGTACAATAAATTAAAACACCAAAATTTCAAGCCAACAGTCCTTTTATGTATAAACTTTCAAATGGAAATTTTCACTTATTTTTCTGACTTACATTTCCTTCTATTTCTCTGTAAATGCTCATAGGGATAATAATTTAGTATATGTTTCCCCCAAATCCATTGGTCAGTAAAATAACCAGATCATCACATGGGGGCCCCGTGTTCCCACCCTGCGTGTTCCCCTGCATCTCCACGAAGCTCCCTTTTCTGGATCCTGAGAGCAACTCGTTTTCCTGAGATCCCACCAGTCTGAGGTGCCCCAATGAGGTAGGAGATGTCTACCTCTGGTGGCAGAAGTTCTGAGAAGAGCAGGGTTGTTGAGTTTTGAGTGGAAATCAGGAAAACAAAGGTAGAGCTGTTTTCAGAAATCACCACTCCCTGCAGCGCCCTGCGGGCCTGGTGGGGTTGCCAGAGGGCAGGGGGAGCTGGAAGCCTTTGCTGCAGATCAGGGAGTGGGGGACAGTGCTGTTTGAAAAAATGAGAAACGGGAATGCAAATTCAGAGGTAGAGCAAAGGTCTGACATTTGAGAGTTGTGTCAAAACTAACCGCATCAATGGCATGGAAATTCATGAGAGAAGTTTTGAAAAGAAGAAAAGGAAGGTCTCATTTTCAAGTTTAAAAAGCCTAATTGACAGACACTTCTCCAATGAAGACATAAAAATGGCTACCAGACACATGAAAAAATGTTTATCATCACTAGCCATCAGGGAGATTCAAATTAAAACCACATTGAGATATCACTTTACACTGGTTAGAATGGCCAAAATTAGCAAGACAGGAAACAACATGTGTTGGAGGGGATGTGGAGAAAGGGGAACCCTCTTACACTGTTGGTGGGAATGCAAGTTGGTGCATCCACTTTGGAAAACAGTGTGGAGATTCCTCAGGAAATTAAGAATAGAGCTTCCCTATGACCCTGCCATTGCACTACTGGGTATTTACCCCAAAGGTACAGATGTAGTGAAAAGAAGGGCCATCTGTACCCCAATGTTTATAGCAGCAATGGCTATGGTCGCCAAACTGTGGAAAGAACCAAGATGCCCTTCAATGGACGAATGGATAAGGAGGATGTGGTTCATATACACTATGGAGTATTATGCCTCCATCAGAAAGGATGAATACCCAACTTTTGTAGCAACATGGACGGGACTGGAAGAGATTATGCTGAGTGAAATAAGTCAAGCAGAGAGAGTCAATTATCACATGGTTTCACTTATTTGTGGAGCATAACAAATAGCATGGAGGACAAGGGGAGTTAGAGAGGAGAAGGGAGTTGGGGGAAATTGGAAGGGGAGGTGATACATGAGAGACTATGGACTCTGAAAAACAATCTGAGGGTTTTGAAGGGGCGAGGGGTGGGAGGTTGGGGGAACCAGGTGGTGGGTATTAGAGAGGGCACGGATTGCATGGAGCACTGGGTGTGGTGCAAAAACAAGGGATACCGTTTATGCTGAAAATTAAAAAAAGAAAAAAGCCTAATTGCTGGGATTAAAAGGTACATACTACCAGTTGTAAAATAAATAGGTCATGGGGATGTAATGCACAGCTAGAGACATTATGGGGATCCTTCTGTAATTTAAAAAATATTCAATTGCTGTGATGTGCCCTGGAACTAATAGGATATTGTAGGTCAATTATAATTCAATTATAAATAGACAGACAGACAGATAGATAGATAGATAGAAATCCTAGTGCCAAAAATGACTTGGGGAAGAGAAAGTTAAGGTTTAATCAAATATGAAATTTTCTAGCATTCTTCTGAATTTTCAGACTCTGAATCCCATAGACTCTGAAAGTTCTCCCATATGTGCAAACATGATAAAGGAAAAATGACCTCAAATGACTTCCCACTGTGCAGGAGTACCCATTATTGAATTGCTTTGAACAGTGAGCCCATCCAGTTTGCATAGAACACAATTTCTTAGTGGTGACATGTCACCACTGGGTAAGTGCAGGACACCTGCCCACAGGTCAGTGCTCTCCAGGGAAGAGTCCGTGACTTTGAAGGGAGTAACGAAGCTGGCCCGAGTAAAGGAGATGTCATCTCTAAAGTTATGTTGCTGTGTAACCAGAAATAAACCGCCTTTGGACAACAGTGTTTTTTGGTGTGTGTGTGTGTGTGTGTGTGTGTGTGCATGCGTGCGTGTGCGTGTGTGTGTGTGTGCACACACACACGTTTATTCAAGAAAGAGCTGGTTCAAGGGAGAAGATGAACCAAGGAAAGCAAATGGCATAGATCTCTCCCTTGCCCACCTATCTGCTCTGAGCTGACCACAAGTGCAGCCTGCATTCTAGAAGGCCCCTGCCCAGGAACAAGAATGCCCCAGGCTCAAGTGTGTTGCCACGACTGCAAAGACAAGAGTAGTTAGGCACTTGGCAGCTCTGTTCTCACACTAGTCTCCTACTCTGCCCTCCACCTGTCTATTTATAAACCTATATTTCCTTCAGGGAGGGGTGGAATGTAAACATTTCATTTTTAATCTAGATATTCAGTTTTTAGTAACTGAGTTTGTAAACAGCACTTTTGCCTCTTTTCTGAGTATGGATCTATATGTTCATACTTTAAAAACCTTCATCTATAAAAAAAATCTATATGTTCACACCTGAAAAACATCCCCCAGCACAAACCAAATAGCTACCATTTTTAAAATTCCCCTTCATATAATTATGTAAATCATCACATTCCATTAATAAGTTTGAGTAACTCTTCACTGTACACTCAGTAAGGCAAGCAGATCATGTGCTTATAATTTTCATACACTGCCAGCCACTTCAATTTTAAAGGAGTGATTGTTCCAATTGTATTTCCAATTATAACAATCAGGGTCCATAGCCAATTCAATGAAGCATTCGAGAATCCCACATTTCAGCATAAACAGTTAGGGATGACAAATAGTTAACATAAATTCTAAGTGCCCATCTGGTGACTCCAGATTATTCTGGAATGAACTTTCATGAGAAAGACAAAGAGAAACAGATAAAATAAGTGTGGCCCAAGAAAGTCAATGTTCCCAAATTCTATCAGCTCTGTAACCCTCCCCTTCCCGATGTGACTGAGGCGGCACACTGATGACCTCAGTGATGTTCTCTGGAGTGTCCTGCTCCAGATAGACTCTGTGATCTATCAGAGTCCACGAGTTCCCTAAGCAAGTGTTCGAAGGGCATGAAGCCAGGTGATTGCTGGTTGCTGTGCAAGTGACCCTGCAAAGCACCTGACACTTAAAAACACATTCGAGTCTGAGTTCAAGAAGACACTGTGGAGGCATTTTGTACCCCTTTGGAGGGCGCTGACATATGTCAACAGTTCAGGAAGGATGATGTGCCGAAGGAGCTATAAACACATGTCATCTGTCTGCAGACCCCACATTGCTGTGAAGATCTACATCTGGGAAGAACAGAGAGAAGTGGATCAAAGTACTCAGATGTTCTTTTTGATATCAAAGCCAGTAATTGGTGGTTTCGTATAAGATATTCCAAATTCACCAAGATTATTAGTACTCACAAATAATGACATTGTCTTGAAGTGTCTCAATTCATTTTGAACTTCACATCAGACTCAGGTTCAATCAATGACTATTTTGACCTCTGTTTTGAAAGGGGAGGATAAAAAAAAAATATTTAGACCAAGAGAAGAGCATTCTTCTCAGAGAACACTCTAAAACTTGATTCTTAATTTCAGAATTTTTTTCTTAGTGGACATTGGTAGTTAATCTTTTTTTATTCAATTTTACCCATACAATGTGATAAAAGTTTCAGATTGTCACTCCTTGATATGCAATCACAACTTTAAAAAAATATTTTCTTGGGTTGGAAAATATTCATATTTTAAAAACTGTTCCAAAGCTGCTGGCATTTCTGAAATTTACTTTGTAAATTATGATTGATGTTTAGCAATTTTTGCTGCCAAACATATCATTTATTTTAGTTTTGCAGGATGTGCTTGGCTTTCTCTACCAAATCCAGGAAGGCCCCGGCAGGCTGTTTCATTAACTTAAATAGGAATGTGAAGCTAATTTGGTTCATCAACATTCAAGCCTGAAAATGGATCCTGGAACACTCCTCTCCCAAATAGCCATCCTGAAGCCAGAAGAACATGTTGCCCCTATGTGTGCAAGGCTCCTGGTTTTAAATACAAACTGGGGCCTCAAGACCCGAGAACTGTAAATGTTTCTATGACAACCCATGGTAGATGTGTTGAGAGACCCAGGACTAATGAACAGACATCTTTGATCACCAGGAATAAGGGCATCTGGAAAAGAATCCACCATCAACACAGTTGGTCTGGGTCCTGGCTTTTCTATATTCCTTCTTGTTTTTAATCCTTATTCTTGAATTTTTCTTGGGCCTGAACTTATTTATATCATTCTAATGAATTCCTTGCTCTCACCTTCTGGTCCAGCCTGTGCCTGGTTTTCTTCCCACTCATTTAGTTTACATTTGCTTCTGATATTATACCTACAACAGTGCTTTATCTCAGCTGGTTCTCCCTGAAACCTCTAGGTTTTACCCCAAAACACACCACAGGTAAATCAGCCACCTTCCAGTCAGCTACTTTTAAATGCTGGGAGGTCCTGCACCTCTTTTCTGATCCCCTGCTTTGTTCCAAAGTAAGGCTGTGGTATATGTGGCAGATTCTGCATGTATTTACAGAATTCACCAGAATTATTGGTTTAGTAGAAATAGAACCAGAGCATTGGTTTACTGAAACATGATCCATTTGCATTGCCATAGGGAGGAACATGGATAGTCTTTCCTGAAGTGGTTCATTTATTCATTATTCATTCAATTGTTCACCCAATCATGGATTCATCCAACAATTCATTAAAACACTCAGTCATTTATTTATCCAGTTCTTGCATACTTACTGAGCATCTACTGTGTGTAAGGTGCTGTTCTAGATTATGGAGATGCAGCCAAGAATAAAGGGGATTTAATCATTATCATTATGAAGTTTACTATGTTGGAAATAATAAGGGTTATGGAAAAGAAGGGGGCAGAAGTGGTTAGGAAGGGGGCATGTTCAATTTTATTAAGTGTAGGCTGGGAAAGGTTCAGAGAGATGGTACCAGTACAGCAGGTGAGGAAACTGCATGAGAACGGGAGAAGAGTCATCATAAAGGATTGAAGGAAGAATGCTTGGTGCTCACATGCAACTGGAAATAGTGCCTTTTCACCAGCCAGGTCAGGAACTTCACTGCAGTTGTAACTGGACTTTTGTAAGACAGGAGGAAGGGTGGCCAAAAAGAATATTTGAAATAATGTTAAAAGGATTTCAATATTTGATGAAAATGATAATCTCACAATGTCAAGTATCTCAATAAATCTCAAGCACAAGAAACATGACCCAAACCACCCACAGACACATCATAACACAATTTCTCAGAACCAGTGATAAAACATTTAAAAACAACCAGAGAGAGAATAAAACACAATAACTAAGGAAAATTGTAGATAAGGCTGACAGTAGATTTCTCATCAGAAATAATGCAAGTAAGGAGACAGTGGAACATCTTCTCTTCAAGATCTGAAAGGAAATGAAAAACTCTCCACCTACGGTTCTTCATCTCACAAAATATATTTCATAAATAAATGAGAACTTGGCATACATAAAGCTAAGAGAATTCATGACTAGCAAACAGGTACTATAAGAAATGCTCAACAAACTCCTTTAGGAAGAATGAAAATGACGACAGATGGAGCTACATAAAAGCAAAAAGAGCACCAAAAATGGTAACTTCAGGCTAAATGTATAAAGCAGCTTTTCTTCTTACTTAAATTGCTATAAAAGGTGCCTGTCTGGCTCATTCAGAAGGGCATGCAATGCTTGATCTAGGGGTTGTGAGTTTGAGCTCCAAGTTGGGTGTAGAGATAACCAAAAATAAATAAATAAACTTAAAAAATAAAATAAAATCTTAAATTTCTTTAAAAGATTATTTATTCTTAAAATAAGTATGATAACAATGTAGTGTGGGGGTAATAGCATGTAAAAGTAAAACATATGTGAGATGTCTAGATGGCTCAGTCCATCTAGTGTCATCAAGTGTCCAACTCTTGATTTTGGCTTAGGTCATGATCTCAGAGTAGTGACATCAAGCCCTGTTTCACACTCTGTGCTGGGCATTGAACCTCCTTAAGATTCTTGACTTCCCTCTTTCTCTGTCCCTCCCCTCACTCATGCTTGCTTTCTTTCTCTCTCTCTGTCTCAAAAAAAATAAAAAGTAAATAAAAGAAAAAGAAAAGTAAAATGTATTTCAATAACAACACCAATTTGCAGGAAAGAAGTGACAGTTCATGCCATTGTAAGTTTTTTGCACAGTACTTGAAGTGGTAGACTATTGCTTGAAGAAAGTCATGATTAACGACTCATACTACTAACATGATTAATTATAGCTAATAAAGAGATAAAATAGAATCAAAGAATCAAAGAAAAGTACTCAGTTGAGGGGCTCAGTGGGTTAAAGCCTCTGCCTTCTGCTCAGGTCATGATCTCAGGGTCCTGGGATTGAGCCCCGCATTGGGGTCTCTGTTCAGTGGGGAGCCTGCTTCCCCCCTCTCTCTGCCTGCCTCTCTGCCTACTTGTGATCTCTCTCTCTATGTCAAATAAATAAATAAAACCTTTTTTTTTAAAAAGCACTCAATTTAAAAGAAAATGAGGGGAAGGGAACAAAGAGCAGGTGGGAGAAATAGAAAATGGATAGGAAGATAACAGATTAAATCTAATTACATCAGTGATTTCGTTGAATATGAATGGTCTAAACATCCTTCTTAAAAGATAGATTGTCAGACTATATTAAAAAAAGGCAATACTCAACTCTATGTTATCTATAAGAAATACTTTATGTAAGAAGACACAGATAAGTAAGTTGGAAAAATGTATACAAGGATAACACCAATCAAAAGATGCCTTAAGTGGCTATGTCAATATCATACAGAGTAAATTTGGAGTAGAGAATGTTAAAAGGCATAAAGGAGTTCATTTCATAAAGATAAGAACCATAAGGCCTTTAAGGAAAATGGAAACATCCATAGTTACTCTCAGGAATTCTAGTAGCCTTTTCTCAATAACTGATACAGTTAAGATACTGAAGATTTGAACAAAACTGTCAACTAATTTGATGTTATTGGTATTTATAGACCACTCCCTCCAAAGACAGTGAATGCATATCCTTTTCATATGCACGTGGAACATTTACCAACATAGATCATATTCTGGGTCATAAAACAAGTCTCAGTAAACTGAAAAAGATTCAAGTCCTGCAAAGAAGTTCTTTGGCCAAAATGGAATTACTTTAGAAATCAATAACGAAAGACCTAAGGAGACGAGTGCATAAATGTTTTGTGTATTTTGTGAAAGAACATGCCAGGGGCTAGTACACAAGATCTATAAAGAACTTATCAAACTCCAGCTCCAAAAAAACAAAGAATCCAGTCAAGAAATGGGCAGAAGACATGAACGGACATTTCTCCAAAGAAGACATCCAAATGGCTAGCAGACATAGGGAAAAAATGATCAATATCATTTGGCATCTTGGAAATACAACTCAAAACCACAATGAGAGACCACCTCACGCCAGTCAGAGAGGCAAAAATTAACAAGACAGGGAACAACAAATGTTGGTGAGGATGTGGAGAAAGGAGAACCCTCTTAATCTGTTGGTAGAAATGCAAGCTTGTACAGCCACTCTGGAAAACAGTATGGATGTTCCTCAAGAAGTTAAAAATGGAGCTACCCTATGACCCAGCAACTGTACTACTGTGTATTTACCCCAAAGATACAAAAGTTGTGATCTAAACCTGCACCCCAATGTTTATAACAGCAATGTCCACAACAGCCAAACTGTGGAAAGAGCCCAGATGTCCTTTGACAGATGCACAGATAAAGATATGGTCTATATATATAAGGGAATATTACTCAGCCATCAGAAAGGATGATTACCCACCATCTGCACTGACATGAATTGAACTTGAGGGGATTATGTAAAGTGAACTAAGTCAATCAGAGAAAGACAATTATCATATGGTGTCACTCACATGTGGAATATAAGGAATAACATGGAGGACCATAGGGAAGGGAGGGAAAATGAATGGGAAGAAATCAGAGAGGGAGATAAACCATGAGAGACTCTGGACTCCAGGAGACAAATTGAGGGTTGCAAAAGGGAGGGGGTGGGAGGATGGGGTAACTAGGTGATGGGTATTAGAGAGAGCATGTGATGTGATGAGCACTGGGTGTTATACACAACTGATGAATCATTGAACATTGCATCAAAAATTAAAAAAAAAAGAAGTGGTCATCTTCTAGATGTATTATGAAGGTAGAGTTCACAGGATTTTTCTGAATGACAGAAGAAGATTGAGAAAGATCAAAACTGACTCTGAAACATTTGACTTAAACCATTTGCAAAGAGTTGTCTCTCACTGCAACAGGAAAGATGGAGGGGTGAGCCAGGTGCAGGTGGGGGGTAATGAAGGTTGGGTGTTTGGTGTTGTCCATATCAAATTGCCTATCCAATATCCAAGAGGAATGGTCATGTAGATGCTTTTGTGTAGATATCCATGTTAGAGACAAGTCTTCCAGTTATCCGTGTGTGGATAATAATTAAGTCCATTGGACCGGATGTGCAGTCAAGAATGTAGAATTTCAGAATGTGGAGAACTCAAGCATTCTAAGTCAGAGGGGACAAGGAAGAACCAGTAAAGGATGCTGAGCAGGAATGGATGACCAAGAAATGACAGAGTTCTAGACCCAAGAAGGACAGCCTAAGGAAGGAGGGGGGACAGCTGTGCCCTATGCTGCCAGGTCAAGTAAAAAGCCAGCTGCACTTGCATGATGTGTCAAAAGCAGAGTTCTGGGATGTAAGGATCTGCTTTAGAAGCCGGGGGACACCTGGGTATGTGTGCACAAGAGCAAAGCTCACATTCCCCTAAAACGTACAGATAATCCACAACGCTGGGACCCATTACCGGCTCTTGCCAGGACATCCAGTTCTCTGCCCCCCTGCAACCGTACAGAGGGGAAGAATGCCGGCTTTGGCCAATGCATGCATCACTGTTTGGGGAGTGATGACACGTTATTTGTGACTCTCTGTGTCCTCTCTCCCTGCTATGGTGACCAGGAAAGCAGGTGTCCAGATGGAACTGCACTGTATTCGAGCAGCTCTCCGTGTTTGTCTGACACGAGGAGGAATTGGCTCTGGCAAGGGGCTGGAAGGGACCCCGTGGACTGACAGGGAGCAAGAGACAAGCTGAGGTTTGGCGTTTGTCAACTTGGCAACATCTGCCCTGCCCCGTCTGGCACAATTTCTCACAGGATTCCTGGGGTATTTATACCCAAGGGAGAGCATGGAAAATGCTGGGCACAGAGCCATGGCCAGGAGCTGAGCCCTCAGAACATGTGAAGTCCACACCCTGTGGTTTTATCTAATAATCTCAGAGCCTTTCTGGGCTCCTGGATGGATGAGCATATGTGAGGTCGAGGTCATTCTTTCTCTCCCTGTTCGGCTTCCCCAGCACATATTGGCTGTCACACGCCTGCACACTCAGCATCCTCCTCCACAGCGACCAGCAAGGGGGCCAACCCTGCCTTCTCCCTAGATGAGGCCGAACTCATTGCCCCAGCCTCACTCACCAGCAGAGCTCCTGGGACGACCGATGAGGATGTGTGTCCATGCCTGTCCGTCTGTGTCTCACACGGATAACTGACGGCCCTCACCCCAGCTCCTCTGTGCATGCACACTCACACACATGCACACACACTCACACATATGCATGCACACTCACATACGTGTGCACACACTTGCACGCATGCAGGCACTCTGAGTGCTAATAGTGCCCCAGGACACACCACCTCAGCAGCCTGCAGCTCTCTGGCTAGAGTCAACTGGCCCTGCAGGACGCAAGTGGCATGGGGGGCTGACAATCCCCACCCTCCCCGACAGTTTCGGGTTTACATCCCTTATGTTTAAACAGTGAATGGGAGGCATGCTCTTTTCTGCCAGGTGACGTTCGCCTCCAAAGGGAACATATCCAATGAAGGCACCTGCCCCTCACATCAAAGATGAATCAACCTTTGGATACACAGGGTCCTGGCCTTCAAGCCCCAGTGACATGGGCAGCTGGAGGGCCCCTGAGCAGGATCCCCGTGCAGGGGCAGATTCGTGGTCCGCTGCAGAATGGCACACTGACACTCACAACAGAAGGAAGCCAGTATAGCTTTCACTTACTTTGAGGCTGTTCATGCACGAGCCACACACTGTGCAGCAGAGGCTACATGCCCCATGACAGCACCCTTGTGGCACAGGGGAAGGGAGCGAGACAGGGGGAGACACTGGGAGCTGAGGACGCAGGGGACTCGATGCCTGGGAATGACGTCAATAAACTAGGCTGAGAGGTGAGTGATGCAGCCTCCCCCCACTGCGCTGTGTGGTTTGTGGGCCTGACACACGGATCAGGCTCACCCAGAGCTCATTTCACCCAGCCCGCTGGGCTGCTCCAGAACCCTGCGGCGTGCTGCAGCTGGCGGGTCTCCAGGACGGTGGCTGGCAGGACACACGGGTGTCCAGAGCCACTCTCCAGCTCCAAAATGCTGCCCAGGCTGCTGTGTTTGTGTACCTGCAGCTTGGCTCGGGGACATTAAAAGCGCAGCTGTTAGAGAAGAACCCACGTGGCAAAGCGTGTCGACAGATGCACACACATGTGCACACACGTGCACACACACACACACACGCATGCGCGTGCACCTTCCATCTGGGATGACTGGGACGTTGCAGGACTCTATTCATTGGGGTGTGCTGGCCCTTCAATCACCGACTCACCCAATATTTATGAAGGATCCAGTGTGTGTCTGAGCCGAGTCAGGGGCAAGGGGTATGCAGGCGGAGGAGACCCTGCATCCTCGTGGTCGACGCTCTGTTCTGCCTCCCTCAGTTCCTGCGAGATGCCAGCTCTCTAAAATGACACCTGACCTTTAGGAAATGAAGCGACGAGGACCTGTGGCCAAGGAGCAGCTGTCACTCTCCTTAAGCCAAACAGGAAGAGCTCACACGGGGAGACGAGCTCATATGTACCCACAGTGTACGAGTGCATTCCGAGTACCTTTAATAAGTTTCATGCGTGCCTGTTTCTTCTGCATTCACTTCTCATGCTGAACGTGGAGTCTAGGAGCATTTTTCATGTTGAAATGGAAGCAGAAAAATAAGGACATGGCTCCGAGGTAGTGCCCGGGAGGAAAACTCCGGGACGCATGCTGGGAACTTGTTCTAGCCACATCCACAAACTACGAAGTGAAAAGAAAGATGTTCTGTTATCCAATGCATTCCAGCCCCATGTACAGGAAATCCACATGACAAGTCCTTGCTCCACCCACTCCCAAACCCCAGACCTGCCAACAGTTGTCTCATACCTCTCTGTGGCAATCTCCCTGAAGTTACCACAGGTTTGAACGCATCTGCACGCCCAAGGAAAGAGTGTGTGCGTGCGCGCGTGTGCGTGTGTTTCAGGGACACTTAATGGCAGTGTGGAAAGAGCGGAGAAGGGGTCAGAGGTACGGAAGTAAGCACACTGCGTCGTCACGCTGATGACACAGTTAGGGTGTATATCGAAACCGAGAAGATCCTCGATGTGTTCCTCTGGAGAACATCACGATTAATTAAGCAGAAAGAGCCGCAGAAGAAAACCACAGACATGTGAACTGAGCAAATAAGCACGTGTAATGGAAATATGGGCGGACACTGTCAGTGAACCCAGGACCTTAACCCAAATGACATGGTGACATGTTCTGGATGCTGCGACCCTGAATCGTGGTTCCCCCACCTGCCTTTCTGCTGACTTGCAGCATCTAAATTTTTCACTGTTTGGATCCTTCCAAACAACACCAGCTGATCTCCCGCTTCCCGGGGGGACTGTGGGGACCCTCGGGCTAACATGTCTGAGGAGTTTAATATTCTGGGGATGAAAGGACTCGTATGAACATGAGATACTATCAAAGCTAAACATATTTTAAAGCCCCGGGACTCCAATTGAGTTTTTCTTTCTTGGAGGCCTGCTGCATAGCTTAAATGTCTCCAATGTGACTTTGAAGTTTTATTAAAGATTACTACAAGATCAAACACATAAAAGCCTAATGCATAGAGAGAGTAGATCGGAGGGCAGGGTTGGCCAAGCCACACTCATGCGACACTGTTTTGATTATCACAGATCCTTTCACCAATGAACTTTATTTTTTTTAGTTTTTAAAATAATAATTTTTGAAGTTTTCAATTTTTAATTTTTAAAGTTGAGATAACTACCAAGAACAAAAAACCAAAATCCCATATTCTTACCATCTATACCTTACAGTTGACATTTGTAAATCTTTGATTGTGGCCTATTTAAAGATCTAAAATAATAAAGATACAGCTAAAACCACTGTTAGCCCCCCCAGGAGTCCTGTGAACCCTAACTTCTGTGCTAAGAGTCCAGCATCATTAGAAAGAAAAAAAATATGCTATTCGTGTTTTTATATTCACAGATAATACACTGCATTTCCCAAATTACGTACTGCTTTGTGTCTGCTATTAGTTTGTGGAGACATGAAGCTGTATTTACTAATGTCCGTTTTGCTCTTTTATTCTGTATTTTGTTTCTGATATATGTCTGGACTGATATGGAGAGATGCATGTGGTGGTGGGGTCCTTACATTACCACTGGTACCATGTTATTTGTTCCATCTCCAGTGGGTGACCTTTGGTTTGTCCCCAACCGTTGAGTGTTACAACCAGCGCCCAATACACAATCCTGTGGGGATCTCCTGGTGAGCGCAGGCCATCATCGTCTAGCTTACACGTCCAGAGACAGAACTGCTTGACGTGGGGTAGGCACTTCCTTTATTTTTCAGGATGCTTCCACACTACCCCGACGATCGTGGAGCCAGTTAGATGCCTGGCTGTATCCCACACTTCCTGGCCAACACATGACTCCACCACGCCTCCACTCAGCCCGTCTCTCTTTTATTAACAAGAACCCTTCCTTGCTGTTTCAAGAGCATTCTTTTTTTTTTTTTTTTTAAGATTTTATTTATTTATTTGTCAGAGAGAGAGAGAGAGCACAAGCAGGCAGGGCGGCAGGCAGAAGCAGAGAGAGAAGCAGGCTCCCTGCTGAGCAGGGAGCCTGATGTGGGACTCAATCCCAGGACCCTAAGATCATGACCGAGCCAAAGGCAGCGGCTTCACCCACTGAGCCACCCAGGCGTCCCCCTCCCTTGCTGTTTCAATGTGCATTTCCCTGCCTAGTCCTGAAGGTGAGCATCTTGTCTCAGGATATATATTCACATTTCTGCTATGAGCTGGCTGTTCATTAACTCACTGATTCCTAAAACTTCCTCTTTTCCTGGGCATACTTCTCTCTTGCCTGTTACTATGTTGAAATTCTCTCTCCCAGACCGTGACTTATTTATTATTATTAATTATTAAATATTATCAAATATTAAATATTATTATTAAATATTATTAAAAATATTTTAAATATTTACAGTGTCTTTCAAGATACCAGCATTTCATGTTTTGAAATCATTACATTTGCTTTTGTCTTTTATTGCTGGAGGTTGTTTATTGTTCTTGTGTTAAATCGTCAGGATAAACTGTAGAGGGGTAACTCTGTAAACTCTAGGACAGAGAAGGATCTTCTTGGGTTCTTTCCCCCATTAAGTTACTTATCCTTGTGGCGTTATTTGTGCATTGTGAGAAGTAGGAAACTAATTTCATTTTACTTTATTTTTCCAAATGGACTGTTGATGGTCTTGACGGCATTCAGGGCATAGTTCCTCCACACCCCACCCCCCGCCGTGGTGCTGGTGACCGCCCAACACAGCCCCTGCACCCCAGCTTCCTCCCTCACTGGGCGATGTTCTGTTTCTCCTGCCCCCGCACGCGGGTCTCATGACAGCCCTTCCCCACGCCCTTTCTCATTAGCCCGGAGACTTCCCGCACCAGTTCTGACTCTTCAAAACCATCTTCTCCATCTTACCTTATCTTCAAAAGCACCTGTAACTTCCCATATAAATTTCTGAATTAATTTGTAAGCTTTCACACAATGATATCTGCAGGGCTTTTAACTGAAATTGTTTTAAATTTGCAGGCAAATGTGGGGAAAACTGACATGGCTACAACACTCGGTCTCCGCCTCTAGGAATGAGACAGTTCTCAGCATTCATTTGCATCATCTTTTAGGTTTTTTTTTTTTTTTCCATAATTAGAGACAGGCTACCTGATGTTAATCCTAATTTTAAATAGAACATTTCTAATGCGTCACACAAAGCATGATGCTTGTTTTCGTTTTTTAGCAGACACTCGCTCATGTCAAAGAAAGTCCCTCCATCCCTGGTTCATTAAGGCTCATTTGTCTCTTGATGAATGGCTGTTGGCTTTTATGAAACCGTTATCCTGTGTCTAAGGTAAGGGAACAACTCATTTCTCCTTCGATCTACTCATGTGGCAAGTTACATTGGAATTTATTTTTCTAGATTCATTTAAATTATTTTTTTCCTTTTTTACCCAAATGGTAAATATGGCATTTCAAAAATTGGATGGTAAAAAAGACAAACGAAAGCTGAAAGCAAAATGCAACACCTTCCTGCTACTCCCTGCTCATCCCCCTTTCTTATTCCACAAAAACAGTCATTTTTAAGTTCATAATTTTCGTGTTAAGATACTGATGTCTGTGTTTCTAAATAAGGAGTTCATACCTGCTTTCTTGGTCTGTGGCAGGATACCAAACCAGAGGCCCCTCTTCATTGCACTCTACTGGAGAATGACCTTATGTCCTGGGCCCTAGGCTCTCTGTTTTTTGGTTCTTGATTCCTCTGGGGTAGGGAATAGCCTGGGGCTAGGGCAGCCCTCACTCTGGGGCAGGTCAGGTGACCCCTGTCTTTGATGACCATGACCAGGAAGGCATGTGGCTGTGCCACCCACAGCCCGCCCTCTGTGCTCTCAGCCTCCACCCTGCCCTCATGTTCTACTCCCTCTGTCTGTTACCCTCAGATTTCAGTGGCTAGTAGGATCCGTGCCTTTGCATTTTATTTGTTTTGAGAGTCAAATAACTGCACTTAACCTATGAACGTTGGGTAAGTATAGAATTCCGGATTGAAAAATTACCGAATATTTAAAGTGTATTCAAGCTTCTAATGTAGGTGAAAAGAAAATGAAGTAATCTTTTATTTGTTACCCTTTAAATATGAGCTAATTTTTATTTAAATTTTTGTATCAGACAAAATAGATTTTAATCTAAAGACTGTAGTAAGATATGTTTGTATTGGGATTGACAAATAGACTTTCATTAAAGATTTCATTTATTTATTTGCCAGAGAGAGAGAGAGAAAACGCAAGCAGGGGGGAGGGGCAGGTGCAGAGGGAGAAGCAGACTCCCCACTGAACAGGGAGTCCCATGTGGGACTTGATCATGACCTGAGCTGAGGGCAGCCACTTAACTAAGCCATCAGGTGTCCCAAATATGAGCTAATTTTTAAATAAACTTCTGATTTACATGTTTTTCAGATCATCCCTTATTCCCTGAAGTAATAAGATTGACTTTTCTGTGGTTCTTTTTTATTCAAGATGCTAGGCTCACAGGAGAACTTTTCCAAACAGCGGGAAGGTTTTTCTTTTCTTTTCTTTTCTTTTCTTTTCTTTTTTTTTTTTTTATCTTTTGAAACTCCAGCAATCCCATGTTGGACTTGTGTACCACCCTTCATATTTCATTCACTCATCCAATTCTCTTTCTCTCTCTCTTTTTTAAATTTTTTCCTGCTTACTAAAGGTCATTCTGTAATTTCTCTCATACCTTTCTACTGATATGATATTTCTGCTTTGACTATTTACTTCTCAAGAGTCTTCTCTTGTCTGGTTGATCCTTTTTCATGGCATCCTGTTCTTGTTTATGGATGAAACGCCATTATGTTTTTTTTTTCAGGACGTTTATTATAGCCTTATCTTTACTATTCTGTCTTGCTTTGAAGGCTATCTTGTTCCTTTCATTCCATGCATCTCCTCTGACATCACCCTCTCTTATGGCCTCTCTCCTTCATGCTAGAAGCTTTGTTAAGAGGTGGTGTTCTCTGCATGATGACTCCTTGTCAACAGTGAGACATGGAAGTGGTGACTAGATTCACTGTCATTCATGATGACATAGATTTTTCTATTTCCAGTATCCAAATACCACTTGGAGAGGTTTCCCCTCTGTTGGGGCTCATTAGCCGTCCCTGTGAAGCATCCTCCGTATCTTACTCAGGGACATACCCATGGTTGCTCAGATCCAGAAAGCTGGGAACAGATCCATTCGTGGGGTCCCCTTGGTTCTAATGGTGAGTTTTGTTTTCCCTTTTTGTTTTCAGACCAGTGTCTGGGCACTTCCCTATCTCTTCTTTCTCCACTGAAGGAATTTGACTGCAGTTTTCTCTTCTCTCCTCAAAAGCTCAGTGCCCCCTACTTTTATTTCAGAATATTTACTCACTTGCTGTGTCTTTCCCCATCACCTTGTCTCTCATGGGGAGATATGCTTTCTAGAACTTGTTCTTCAGTGGTGATGCAAAAGGGAAAGAAGATAAAAATGTATGGCTCAGTCACACAGTTTGCCAGAAGTATTAATAGATTTTTCTGATTTTAATCATTCTTTGATTCCTCTTGGAAACTCCTGCTGGTGATGACACATTTATATATATTTATTACATGGTTGAATTCAATTTGCCAATATTTCATAAGGATTTTTTGTGTCTTTTTCAAAATAAAATTTATGGGGCACCTGGTGGGCTCAGACAGTTAAGTCTTTGCCTTTGGCTCAAGTCATTATCTCCAGGTCTTGGGATCAAGACCCACATTGGGCTTCCAGCTCAGTGGGGAGTCTGCTTCTAACTCTCCCTCTGCCCCTCCCCACTGCTTGTTCTTTCTCTCTCTCTTAAATAAATAAATAAAATTTTAAACAACAAGAGAATCCATGTTTCCCTTATAATTTCCTTTATGAATTGAAAACCAAGCTCCTTCTCTATTTATATTTGTAAATCCCTTCTCTGACAGTGAGGAACCTGTTTCCCATGATCTCAATATGTTCATGTCCTTGACCATTGTTCCTGATATGAAATCAACACAGTAGGCCCATGCAGGTGCCTCCCCCATCCATTCCCTCCCACCCCCTCCACCTCTTCCCTGCACATACCTCCTCCCCCCACTCCCTCCCTCACCCTCCTCCTCCACCCTGCAGGAGCCTCCCCTCCCCATTCCCTCTTCTCCCTGCCAGTGCCTCCTCCCCACACTCTTTCCCATCCCCTCCTCTCTGCAAGTGTCCTCTTAGTCATGCTCCTAACTGCACCGGACCAGCAACTCTGCTCCAAACAGAAGCCAGCTTTACTTGACCTTATCAAATGGCTTTTTGACTAAATTGTGTACAATAGCAGAAAGGTTGCCTAAATTTCTTTATTTAAGAAAAAGAAGTAGAAGTAATGAGCCTCTTACCTGAAACAATATAAGGATTAAGATAGGTGGGAAATTTCTCTAAAGGCTTGCATAAATCAGTGTATTTCATATAATTACAAGTTGGCACGGGCCCTCCACATTCTCCATTCTGATGCTCCTAGCAAGAAGTATTGTAAAAACAATGAGTCAGATAAAGAGCAAGATTTATTATTGGGGATGAGAAATAAATAAATACAGGTATATATATTCAGCATACATATTTTATATATATTATTATACAACACAGAACATAACATTATGCATTATAGTACTATTATAATCATTAATTATTATCATTATGATATAGTATATATAATATGATATATTCATATAATCCAAGGTCTGGAACAAACCCAGACGTGGCCCTCCCCCACTGCCGGTGTGACCAAGCAGCAGAACTTCACCAACAATGGATAACGTGGCCTCCACTTGCTTTCATCCCTGGGGTCGCAGAGCACGGATTCCACTATGGTTATAACAAACGGTACTTATGTCTCTGTGTTCTCAGTGCTCTCAGTTGTAAAATTGGGAATTGGCTGAGATTTGGCTATTATTATGCAAATTTATATGTTAATTGCCTATTAGAATCCTACCTGACTAAAACAGATCTATTTCTTAGGGTGCTCAGCCACTGGAAATACTTTTTCCTAAACAGCTTTATCATCTTGGATCAGGCTGCAATTTATTTTTTATCCTCCTGTTTCTTTTGGAGTTAGGTCTGTGTTTTGTTTTAATAATGCTGTAGTTGTTATGCATAAATTGTAAGCAGTCTAAAAATGCAATTTAATTCATCCTCATGAGAGCCTGCGAATTGGTAGAAAATATTTTAAATGACTTTAATTTTTTAAATTTTTATTAAAAATACAGCAAGTCCATTATTAGATTTTTGTATACAAAAAATACAAAGAAAAATTAAAATCATTTTTCCCTTCTATCCAGAGATAATCAATTTAAGTAATTTGATGTATAACTTTATCTTTTTTAAATAAGCATACACTTTATAAAAGTTGGACTATGCTATGCTTTAAATACACTTTGCTCTCTTCACTAATTATTATACAATTAGCACTTGCTATGCCTCTGAATATTATTTTAAAATTATAAATAAACAGAACATTTTACCCAATTGCTTGAATAACTTTTAACATTCTTCTTTTCTTGACTATCTGCCTTGTATCTAACTGATCAATATCATAGAGGAAAACATGTATTTTGCATGTTTGTGTACTTATTTATTATGCTTCTAATTATTGGAGAGGGGATTGCTTTGTGGTCCTGTGTGGGTACCTGTCTATTCTGTTTTCTCTGTGCCTGCTAAGTGTCCAGGCACATCATAAGCCTAGAAAACATTTGCCTAATGAACAAGTGAATGAGTGGGAATCAGTCAATTCAAATCTGAGATTCCTTTTTTTTTTAAGATTTTATTTATTTATTTGAGAGAGAGTGAAAGTGAGAGAGATCACAGAGGGAGAGGAAGAAGCAGAGTCACCTGTGAGTGGAGAGCCTGATGTTGGGCTCGGATCCCAGGACCCCGAGATCATGATCTGACCCTGAAAACAGATGCTTAACTGACTGAGCCAGCCAGGTACCCCTGAGATTCTTTAAAATCTTTTTGTATAGGGTGCCTGGGTGGCTCAGTGGGTTAAAGCCTCTGCCTTCAGCTCAGGTCATGATCCCAGGATCCTGGGATGGAACCCTGCATCGGGCTCTCTGCTCAGTGGGGAGCCTGCTTCCCCCTCTCTCTCTGACTGCCTCTATGCCTACTTGTGATCTCTGTCTCTGTCAAATAAATAAATAAAATCTTTTAAAAAAGCTCTTTATATACTGTGAAACTGCTCTCATGAACAATGCCTCCAAATTGCATTCCCCCTATAGGTAGTATCAACCAGAACAGGCTGTTTCTGGAGCTAACCACGTAGAAAGGCTGCTTCTCCCACTTACGTCTGTGGCCACAGCAGGTTGGCCAGTTTCCGAGCTGCCATTATCCACAAAGAGCCTGAATGGAGGTGACCGTGTCACAAATGTGCCTCCAACCTTGGCCGAGGAAGATGGTCTTGCCACCTGTTGGTGGGATCTGAGGCTCCACCCACATGGGACACACAACACTTGTGCCTGCACACAGTCATCCAGAGTAAGTGTCTTATCCACACCTGCCTTCAGGAACAGAAAAGATGTTCCAAGGATGGAAAAAAAAGGAAAGATTTGATAATGATGTTAATTACTACCACAAAGTGAGAAGTCTTTGATAGAACTGATTTTTATTTTAAAATCTTTAATAAATTGATAGACAAAATGGTATCAATTAAGTATTTAGGGTTCACTAATTATACTAATTACAAGTGATGGACATTGTTTTATGCATTTTACCTTTATTTTTATGACCTTTGGACCTTGTATTTTCTCCCTATATCTTAGAACTGGTACTATTAACAATAGTAACAATACTAACCAATAGTAACAAATATTAACAATTTTGTAACAAATAGCAAATATTAACAATAACAAACAAGTAATAAAGAGCTTACATTATTACAGAGCACTTAAAATGCTCTGTAAAAGTGTTCCAAAGGGCTATGGGTACATTACCCATCGATGTATGTGAGTCCTTGCATATTTCAAGCATAAATTCTTTATCAAACATATTGCAAATATTCACCCAATGTGTTTTGGTCCTTTGATTTTGCCTCTGATGTTGACAATAGGATGAAAAACTGCTATCTCTAATCAAATTAATTAATTGGCACTCTTGTGTTGTCTCCTTTGGCTCTTCTACTGATAAATTCTTCCCCATCTTCAGATTAAATGTTAATTTATTTTAAAAATCTTTGAAAATACTTTCTCATTTATAAATAAACTCACATTCAACCTCAGGATTTACCTTTCCATCTATTTGGGATTCTGTTGAATGCACAGTGTGAAGTGACAATCTATGGAGATTTTTCTGAACAGCTAAAATATGTGAATAAGTGATACAATATGTGTGCAAAACAATATAGCAAACGATCATCATTTTCTCCATGATCTGTGATGAGTTCTTTCCTGGGTGCTAAAGTCTCCTATGTACTAGGCTTTCCTGGTGCACTGGTCTGATATGTGTGCACTGTTATGAGATAGATGCTTGTCACTTCAAGGGACAGTTGAGAAACGGGAAGGGATGAGTCCATGCAAGCTTTTGTCAGCTGGGCTAAAGTGATTTGTCTTCATTCCAAGGGCAAGAGCACATTACAGGGGCTTTTCAGGTAGCTGGATGGGACTGCAGGGGGAGAAAGTCAAAGAACAATTGTGAAATAGAGAAATAACATCACATGGACAAATGTACATATACATGAATTCTCTTGCAGACAAATGTAAAAATGCTATAGTAACACATTGTATGGCCTTGAAGGATACGAAAACATCTTACAGGCAGTGAAATGTTGAGGGGCATATTTTAAGCCAAGGACATTATTTAGGATTACAGGTGAGAGGTGATCTTTATCACACAGACATGCACATACACAATTTCACTGTCCGAATTATCTGTTGTGAGCATAGACAACTTCTTTACATTTGAGAGTATGCAGTAGGGGGATTGTGTTTTGAAGGTGATTGATGGGGGTGCTTATGGATAGAAACCTCCTTACACTCTTCCTGTCCTGCCCTGCTCTACTGCTGCAAGGCTCACCCATGATCTGAGAGGGGACTGTTCTCTCCTGAGGATCACAGGTTATTCGACGAGTTTTCACAGTGTTGGGGCTGAACTGATTTTGTTACAATTTGGGTCTTTGCATGAGATTTTGGATGGGAAGCTAGGTCAAGTAACGTTTTAAAAACATAATTTATTCTGTTTGGAGGAAGACAAAGGCAAACAGTTTACAAGTAAAGCAAAATTGAGGAAGACATTGGGACCAGATTGTTTTGTTTATGGCATGGGTGTCCCAGGACCACAAGCAGTGTGAGTAAAAGGCAGGAGACAGGATGGCATGGGTCAGGGAGGTGACAGGACTGGGCGGGTCTGCGGGTCAGATGGTGAGGGACGTCCTATGTCTTGTGAGTCAATCCACGTCTTGCCACTGGAGGGTATTGAGCCACAGGGGGTATGATCAGGTATGAGTAGAAAGAGCAGATTAACAGCAACGTGGAATCCCCAAGGCCAAGAAAGGAACCAAAGAGAACAGTTTGGGGAAAAAAAAATGTGTTCTGGGGTTCCAGGAGAAATGGCTGTCAACTCAAAAGGGAAGCATTGGTAGGGGTGAAGAAAAATGAATCTGGTTCAAGGAGGTCGAGGAAATGGAATTCTCGAGAGTTGGTGGGTGATATGTGTGGGCGATGAGAGAGGAGAGTGTCTAGGAATGTGGCTGAGCGTGCTTGGTGTCGGTGGGCAGTCAGAGGAAACAGCAGGAGGACAACACCACAGCTTGTGAGGGAGTGGAGGTGTCATGTCACGTGCTGGCATTTTGGACTTCCAGGAGCTCTGCAGTGCTAACGTCCAGTTGTCCTGTCCTGGTCTCTCTCCTCTCAGGAACTTCTCAGAGGGAAATGTGGACAGATTCACTGGTCAGACTTTACCAAGCAACTGGCAAATTGCCAGGGACTCTATTCGTGTTACCTTGTTCAGGGAGAAGTGAGTAGGAAAAGCTAAAAGGGATAGAAAGGGAAATCCATGGCGACAGCAGCTCTGAGTAGCTGATGCTGGGCCATGGTGTGGTCACGTCTGGCCTATGTGGAAATGTGTCCCAACCAAGGCATGCCATAAGGCAATCACCTGTGGTCTGGAGAAAACCACGAACCAGCACCGCCTACACTAGGGTCCCCAAGCAGACTGCTCTTGGCACTTCTGAAATCGAAAAAGGAAGTTGAGCCTATGTCTGCTGATGCCTCCAGCTCAAGGAAGTGACAGGATCTCATGCTTAAACCTCAGGAACCAGAAAGGGCACTGAACTCAGGGTACCTTATCCTTCCCCCGTACCCCTAATGGGTGCTGTCTCAACTCTCTAGAACACCAGCCAATGCTGTAAATTGGTTTCTGCAGGCAAGAGAGTCATGCTCACCAATGAGTTCAATGAAGGGACCACTTGTGGATGCATAAGTCAGTTAAGGTAACCCTCTGGGGATTTTGAGGTGACCTGTGATAGCCACTGCTGGGGCCCACTACCTGCCAGAGACCCAAAGAGGTGGCGGGGGAGGAGTGTCACCTGAGACAGGTGAGAGCTGGTGCCATAGAGGGGCTGCCCAGTGTTCTCAGCCCAGAGGGATGAAACAAGCACACAGCCACTGGGGCTGCAGCCCAGGGAGTGGAGAAGAGTGTCCCGTGCCCGGTTTTCTTAAGGATCTCATTCTCTGTTGGTATTTCCAATGACAGAAGCCCGAAGAGGAGGGAGCTGGTAACTGCAGGCCTTCATCCCCTTGGAGCCCAGGCAAGGTGGAGGCCGGAAGAGACTGAGTCCAGAAGGGCAAATGGAGAATGATCAGCACAGGGCTGCAGAGTAGAGCGTTGTTGGTTGAACCAAATGTGCTACTGCAGAAATGCACCTGACCAAGGACAGCAGCTCTACTCCTTCTGCCCTCCTCAGGCTTCAAGGTTGCCCATGGCTCCTTCTTTCCAAAGGAGAAGGGGCAAGTGGAGAGAGAAGAGAGTCAAAGAACGAGAATGTAAACGTGATGGATGGAGTCGGAAGGGGAAAGTAACGTGGAGGAGGACGTGAGAACGTAGACCTGCACTGCCCTTGGTGTGGAGTGTTCCTCAGACGGTGGCCTCTCTACGCCATGCACCGCAGCATCAGAAGCGGGTTGGCTCATGGGACAGCCCCCCAGAGCCCCCTAAGCGCCAGGGCATAAGCAGGCTTTAGGTCTTTATTGGCCACTTCTGAAGGATTATTAGATGGACAGCTGTATCTAGACTGACTGTTTGTCCTGTTGACCTGTTGTCATGGGGATGGGGGCTGCATTCCCTCTAAAGAGAATGAAACTACTGCTTATAGTTCTGGAAGTGACAAGAGTCACACTCTAGCAAGACAGTGAGACAGGGGTTTAGAGCCGTTCTCACTCTGGCTGCTGGCCTCCCCCATCAGCATCTCTATCCCGCCATCCCTGGGAAGAGGCAACAGCTAGGCCAGCTCCGTGTGGCTTCCCTGTCCTGTGAACTCTCCCTCCCTACCATGAAGTATTTGTCTGTCATGAATCCCTCAGGCCTCCTGTTGGCTGAGGACCAATGGAGGTTTCCAACCCACGGGTGAAACACACGTCCCCACACACAAAGGAAAATATCTGGAAATGACCTACGTGGTCTCAGCCCTTTCAGGAGCTCCATGGCTTGTGATGCTGGCTTGCAAGCTCGAGAGCTGCTAGAGTTCTCTGCCTCTTGCTCAGGCCTCATTCTGCCCCAGACACAGCCCTCATCAGGTAGGACGCTGACACGATTTGTCACATCCATATAATTTCTAGTTCCCCATTAGCCAATCTGATCTTTCTGACAAAGATATCTCAGTTCAATCTCCAGGCTAAATTTAAGGGCATTCTGGTGACCGTGTATGTTTTATGGAAATGGTCTACGATACGGGGGACTAAAATGTCACTGATTCAGGAGAAAACCGAAGCCGTTGAGGAGATTTGAGTAGGCAGGGTGACTCATAATTCATAGTGAAGGCAGAGTGATGGAGGCATGTGTTCCTGTAGTAAACGCCTTCAAATAGCAGGCGAGGGGGAGCATCTCACACGGGAGCTAAGGAACGGGCTCGGCCACCTCCTCAGGAGCTAACGTGGCATTAGCCAGTCAGTGAATTGCTGTGTGATTCCTTTCTCTGTCTTCCTTCTTTGCTTTCTGGGGAAATCACAGTTTGAAGGAAAAGGGGTGCTCAATACCTATATTTATGTTGTCATTCTTTTTTTAAATTTTTAATTTAAGTTTTTTAATTTAATTTAATTTGTGTGTGTGTGTCCCAAGATTCATTGTTTATGCACCACACCCAGTGCTCCATGTAATCCATGCTCTTCTTAATACCCACCACCAGGCTCACCCTTCCCCCCACACCCCCTTCCCCTCCAAAACCCTCAGTTTTTTTTCTCAGAGTCCACAGTCTCTCATGGTTCATCTCCCCCTCCAATTTCCCCCAACTCCCTTCTCCTCTCCATCTCCCCATGTCCTCCGTGTTATTCCTTATGCTCCCCAAGTAAGTGAAACCATATGATAATTGACTTTCTCTGCGTGACTTATTTCACTCAGCATAATCTCTTCCAGTCCCCTCCATGTTGATACAAAAGTTGGGTATTCATCCTTTCTGATGGAGGCATCATACTCCATAGTGTATATGGACCACATCTTCCTTATCCATTCGTCCGTTGAAGGGCATCTTGGTTCTTTCCACAGTTTGGCAACCATAGCCATTGCTGCTCTAAACATTGGGGTACAGATGGCCCTTCTTTTCACTACATCTGAATCTTTGGGGTAAATACCCAGTAGTGCAATTGCTGGGTCATAGGGAAGCTCTATTTTTAATTTCTTGAGGAATCGCCACACTATTTTCTGAAGTGGCTGCATCAACTTGCATTCCCACCAACAGTGAAAGATGGTTCCCCTTTCCCCACATCCTCGTCAACACACGTTGTTTCCTGTCTTGTTAATTTTGGCCATTCTAACTGGTGTAAGGTGGTATCTCAATGTGGTTTTGCTTTGAATCTCCCTATTGGTGAGTGATGATGAATATTTTTTTCATGTGTCTGATAGCCAATTGTATATCTTCTTTGGAGAAGTGTCTGTTCCTGTCTTCTGCCCATTTTTTTTGTCATGATTATCTGTTTTTTGAGTGTTGAGTTTGAGGAGTTCTTTATATATCTTGGATATCAGCCCTTTGTCTGTAGCTCATGTTGTCATTCTTTCCCAGTAGTAGAGTGCCAGCGGACTGTGGAGGTTGAGTATAAAATCTTTAGTCTTATAGGTAAGCATTCATAAAACATTCTTGTTTTCCCCCCAAATATAAAAGTGAGTGTACATTAGTTCTGGAGTGCTTGGACAACACACAGGGGCGCCCACGTGTGCACGGACACATGGAGGCCCCTCTCTCTAATCCACGTATCATAGGGGTGAGCATTAGCATTTTGTGTATCCACTTTTCTTCTTTTCTAGGTAGGTGGAGAGCTGATGATAGACCAGTTGGATGGACAGACAGAGGACTGATAGATCGATAAGGGGATGGTAGCGAGGTGGGCAGGGACAGACACAGAGCTGGTTGGAGTACTTGTGAAGGCAAGGCTGAAGTCCTCCACGGGAATCATGACAATGACGCGCCTCCTTTTTAGTTAAGTGTCTGTTTCAGTTTGGGCTTCCCCACAAGTGGACCTTGAGACCAGGATTTGGGTGAAAGTGTTAAGTTTTGGAGGTGACTCCAGGAAGCATGGTAAGAGAGTGGGGAAGCCAGAGCGGGTCACTACAATGAAACTGAGGCCTTGCTCCCTGGGGCTCTGGGTGACTGTAGACTGGTGTGTGGGCTAAGAAGACATGGGTTTACCCAACCACCTCCATCCTTCATTGTCCGAAGGCTGCTCCCAGGCACACTGACTTGCTGGTACTTTCCGCCAGGTTCACGTGGCATCTGACGACCAGAGTGGATTGCCAGGGATGGAGCCACAGGTATTTTGGGAGGAAGGCAGTGGTGTGAACCAGAAGGCACAGGTATCTAGGTCTGGCAGGACCCCATCGGCCTCATGTCAGAGGCCCCCATCTGCATCCAGCCACATCTGAATCCTCTCCCCCTGTCCCCTAGAACACCCTCATTCCTGCCCTCCTCCGAGCCCAGATTAGCTCTTTACCATTTTGTATCTAGCATTTCCCAAAATGTTATCCACAGAACAGGAGACCCACAAGATTCTTCGAGAAAAAGTACATTTGGGGATCAAATAACTTTTCTAAATTCTGTCTTATATTTCTCTTTCTAAAACCACAAAGCCACCAGGGCACCTGGTGGGTGCAGTGAGTTAAGTTAATGATTCCTGGTTTTAGCTCAGGTCATGACATCTGGGTCTTGAAACAGAGCCCCACCCCACTCCTGGTACCATCTCCACCCACCCCCCACCCCGTGACAAAGCAGGTGCGCTCTTCCCATGTATTTTGGATGTCGCACTCAGCTCCATTCCTCCTTATTCTGCAGGTTCATAACAGGAATCAACCTGGGGACCTCTGTAAGATCAGAAGAGCTGATTGCCAGGGAAATGGAAGAAATCTTACAAACACACAGTGAGCACGTGCTGGACCAGGTTGAGCACACCCACGATTGTGCCACAGTGCCTTGTCACAGTCCCTGGGATGGCACCTCAGGCGGACACAAATGCAGAGGGAACTGTGCCCTTGGAAGGTCTCCCCTAAAGGTGGGCATGGACTAGAGTCAGCTGACCAGAAGGGTCTCAGGTGAATTCTGTTTGGAGGGTTTCCCATCGTGATTTGTTAGAGATGCTCCCACCTTCTCCCTGCCAACGGTTGTGACCAGCAGCTCACAAACCCACAGCAGGCGGAGTCATTGGTGTTCGTGAGACTCCTGACCCTGGGATAGTCCCCAGGATAACCAAGAAGCTGGACTTATTTTCTTACGAGTTTCTGACAAATCACCATTCTGATTATTATACTATTTCTATGTCTCTCACATCCCTTCCTCAAGAGATAAGGAATCTAGCTCTTCTTGTGAAATGGATGCCTGCACAGGGTCATAATGAGAAAGCTAATATAGAAGGAATTTTTAGCAGGGTAAGTGGCTTCTTGAATAAAGGATTCCTTTATTACTTCATGAATCATGGTTAAAAGCTAATGTCATGAGACTGAGGAATTGTCTGCAGTGCAAAAAAAAAAAAAAAAAAAAAAAGAAAAGAGAGAGAAATAGGAAAAAAAATTAGAAAACCTTGCAGAATGTTGGCTGTTGGTGCAGTTTATCAGAATTGAACCAGGAAACTGACTGATACTGTCATGTTATCCTAGGGAATTAGATGCCTCAGTGTCTCCTACATGTCACTGTCACTGACACCCAAGTGTCTAATGCTACTGAGTGGTGTTTGCAGCCGAATTTTTGCTAAAAAGAGAGACAAAGCTATGCTTGGGTATTAACCACATTCATCATATGATCCAATAGCTAGGGACATGAGGATGGGAAACACCAAGAAAAGATGAACAAGCAGAGAAACTGGCTATGGGCGAGGAACCCAAGTGAGGAAGGAGAATTATTGGCGAGGCCCACATGGAGGGATTGCAGCCCAACAGTGCTTGCCTTCAGATTCTCGGCTCCCCAGAGCCTCCAACACCCTGCACACACACAAAAAAAAAAAACAGGAGAGGGGGGTGCACATTTGGGGAGAAATGGGATCCACCAGGGCACCCACACAGGTTTGGTGACAGCTGGCGTGATGCAGGGCTACAGCACGTCACTATGGCCCCACGTGGAAACACCTCTGAAGCTGTGGGAAGCCAGTTCTGCTCCTCAGTGCAGTAATTAGTGGTTCTCAAGATGGGCGGTCCATGGGGGTTCCCTGGGGGCCATGGGCCTGCCCAGGGTATTGCGCTGATAGGCACAAGCCAAAAGCAGTTGGCAGATGCCCCCACCAGGTGCAAGGACATGCTGGCCAGGAGCCACAGGCAAACTGCCATGCACTCCCTCTGCTGGTGCAAACAGGAGCTGCTTTCCTTGGCTTCAGAGGGCATGGCAGGCAGGCTCTGGGGTGCGAACAAGAGGGCAAGCAGAGGCAGGTTTTCTGTGAGCGGTAGTGGACACACACACACAGTCTCAGACAGGGCAGCTGTGTGCACGTGGCTGAACTGGTTTTTGCCTCTTCAGAGAGCAGCCTTGGTTGGGGGGGGTGCATCTGTAAATTGTGCTGACGCTGACAATATCCGAGGGTCCACGTGCCCTGGGAAGGGGGCGGGAGGAAGCCAGGGATGGTCCGTAGTCCCTGACACCTGGCAGGTGACAATCTTCATACCTTCCCCAGGAGAACGATGGCAATGGGAAATCCAAGTTCATCGAAGAATCTGAAAACCAGGAAAGCTCTCCAGGTGACCCGACGCCCCTCTAAATAAAGTATGTGCCTCTGCCTCTGAGACACCCTCCCTGGACTGAGAGCCTATGTAGAGACATGAGGGACAGATGGGTCCCTGCACTATCTTCTCGGAGAACTGTGTCCACGTTCCACTGTGGTCCCTGTGCTGTTTCCCTGCCCATGTGTCCACCACAGCAGGTGGCCGGCTGTGTGGCCCTGGTCCTGCCTCAGAGTGTGGACCTCCAAGCACAGGACTAGGCCTATGGGCCCCACATGGCCCCTGGGCCACCTGAGTGCTCAGCCAGTGCCTGGTAAGGGAGCAAATAAGAGACCCCACAATGGGGGGTACACACGAAAGAACAGGGGATTTGTCTCTCACACAAGTCTTGCTGGAAAGTCTCCCAGAGGACAAACCTTGAGACCAAGCCCCACATCCTGGGTGGATGTACTTTGGAAGAAGAAGGAAGGAGGGGAGAGAGGAGGAAGGGAGGGAGCGTCTGCTGATAGCAAGACTCAAATCTCTTCATTATTGGGTCTTTTTTTGCAGACATCAGAACCCCTGCCCTGGGCAGCTCCAGAATTATCTGGGGGGAACAGGAGGGAGATCTATAATCACTTGGGACACAGAGTCACAGCACAGATGGACCATGATGTCCTTTCTGTTCTCCCCGTCTGTCTTCTGCCCCCACCTCAGGGATCATTCTGTGGGCCAGTAATGCTGAGACCTGACAGGTGAGGGTGTGGGGAGGGACCTCACCTGACAAGGGTCCTAAACTTTTAAGGCATCTTCCTCATGAGGCAGCAGGCTGCTGCTGTGGCATCTGGGTTTGGGTGCCCTGTGGCGGTGGCATCTGAGTTGTCCAGGGTGGAAGCTGATGGTGCAGGTGCACACAGGGCTGAGGGACCTGGGGGATTCCCTTACAGAAGCTCCTCCCAAGGCTCCTGAGGCCTGACAATCATGGATCCCAGGGCTTTAGTCTCTCATCCTCTGCTGTGGTTACTACCATGGTGGTAGAAGGGCAAGCCCATAGAAAACCTCGCTCCCTCTCCACTCAGGTCACAGTCTCAGTGCTGTGACATCCCTTATTCTAATAAGCCCTCCTGGCCAGCCTACCCCTTCCCCAGCTCTGGGGACATGGGACACAAGACACAGGACAGCGCCAGTCTTGTGAAGCAAATGCCCACCTCTGCGTACCCAGGACCCTGCCTGTGGCTTGAAGCCACCTGCTCCTGTCCATCTGTCTGTCCTCCTGCCTTGCTGTGCCCCAGGTAGAGCATCTCACTCATAGATGGGAGACGCCTGGAAACCAGGATCAGTAAAGAATTTTCTCCCTTTAAGGGAGCTCGGTATTTAAAAGTAACAGAACACAAGGATTTTTTAAAAGAATACCTAGAAAGGAAGCCCTTGAAGCAACGTTGCTGGGATCTAGGATTTACTCTTCTCCCCACAGAATATTAATATCAAAAACTTACTTGTACAGTAGAAGTCTGGATATGAATGATTGGGGGACAGAGTGGGAGAAGGAGGGAGAGAAAAGGAGGGGGATTCGTTGATTTGAGGGGGTGTGTCTGTCCCTCTCATTCAGTTTTCCCTCTGTAGGTCCAAAAGTTGAAATTTCCTGAAACAACGGACAGAATTTGGTTTGACTTTTGCACTGCACAATGGGGCAAACACTTTGGATCCATCCGGGTGTTGTGGGGAAGACTGAAATCTGTAGCGTGTATGCTGGAGAAGTGTTGGCTACTGGCGGCCACCGTTTTCTTCTCAGGAAAGGTCCTGGAAGTTTAGTTGGAGGTCTTTGGCACATGAGATAGACTGGGTAGTTTTCGGGAAAGGGTTTGCACTTTGAGCTGCGGTCCCTAGCCCTGACCCCATAGTGAACCAAGCAACGGCCTCTTGCAGTCACACCTAATCTGCTCACACCCAGGGTCTGTTCAGCACCTGCCTGGGTGAGCAAGGACCTAGGTGCTAGCATGAGAGCATGTTCAGCATCTGTGGGTTCCGCACACAGCCCGGCCCTTCGGCTACTTGCCCAGAACCCTCCACACCAGCGGACCGCCCCCGCAGGCTGGGAGACTTTCCAAATGGACCCCTGGCATCCCAAACAATGTCAGGCACAGGCTCGGACCAATTGTTAGGTGTCCTGTAATAATTATTTTCTATTTCTGGCCGCTGCTAAGGTAACTGCCTGTCACTATCCACCACACACATTGAAAGCGTGCATCCCATCCAATTACGGCTCCCCAAATTCAACATCTTGCGGGCTGTTCCTGCATCAGTTTGAATAAGAACTATAAAATCAAGTGTTGCTTCTGAATGCAGTCCAAATTGTCCAGTTCATGGAGGCTAAGTGTCCTGGTTATCCTCGTGACACTTTAAATCCGTGCAAAGATGCTGGTTTGTCCAATGAATCAAGTCTAAATTCCCCCTGGCACTCAGCGCCGAATGCAGTGTGGCCAAACCTGTCTTCTACTGCTTGCCCGTGACACTCTGGCACCGTGATGCTCACCTCTCCCTGTGGACGCAGCCCTGCTCCTCAGGGGGCTCTCTCCTTCCCTCCTGCCTGAGAAGAGTGTGCAGATAGAGCCGGGATGGGGGGCTGGCAGGGAGGATGTTAGTGCAGCTTGTCTCCCCTTCTGGGAAATGCACTTCTCAAGGCAGGAGCCCACACTATTCATCCCGTTATATATAGCACAGGGCTTTGCCCATAATCAGCTCTCGCCAAATATTCGCTGTCTAATTGCTATTTGTTGGCTGAGTGACTCGACGGGTGGACGGCTGTCTTGGAGGCAGTAAAGCCAAATGAGTAAATAAGCATATTGGTTCACAGTGATAAACATTTTAATTGACACCGTCCTTAGTCACATTTGAGGAAAAGTACAAAGCTTTATCAGGCAATCGTTGACTTTTATAGATAAGATTTTTTTTTTTTCCTAAAAGGCAAATCCCATAAGATTTGACATAGACAGAGATTGCTACCTCAAAAGACAACTTCTGGAAACATTTTTAGTTTGCAAAATAATTTATCCCAACATTTTTTTTTAATTAACAGTTAACTTTTATATAATTGAACTATGATGGATACCCAAGACGATTTGTATATTTTCAATCAGGTGGACTTAGATTATAAAAGTGGTTTTCTCTGCTAGAAGGTTTCTTGTTGTTTAACATGATCTACAGTTTCTAAATGAAACACACTCACAACACTTTGGCCCAGCCAATGGTTAATCTTGAACAACTTTAATGCTTTGGGTTTTTGTATTAATAATTTCAGCTTTCTGCCTTTACCTTAAATTTTTTCATACTTAGTGAGGGTCACCTTTGTTGGTATGTGGAATACTGGAGATTGCCATGTGTTCATGACTCAGGTGATCAATAGGAACTATCACGTGCCTGACAACACTCCAGGCTGTGGGATGTCTTGGCAAAGTGACCCGACAAGGCCCTGGTGCTGGAGAACAGATGGTACCTCCCCTAAATGAGTAAAAGAGACAGGAACTTCGATGACATGGATTTTGTGGAGAGTGTGCAGACAGTGTTGGGGAGAGTGGTGGCAAATTTATACCAGCCAGTCATGCAGGGCGTCCTGAGAAGGGGACGTCGGAGTGAACCCATGCGGAGGTGAGCACAAGAAGCAGGCAGGGGTTGAGATCAAGAGTCCAGACCAAGGAAAGGACAGGGAAACAGAATCCCCTTGATAGGACCTGATCAGAGCTTTCTGGTGGACGTCTCCTTACCTTTCCCACCTGCTCACCACTGACCATGGCCGTCGCCCACAGGTATCATGTGGGGCCCCATGGCAGAGGCTCTCAATGCCGGGGAGCCCCAGGACCATAACCGCCCTCCACGCCTTTGCCAGAAGCTCCTCGGATCAGAGCCAAGGTCAAAGTTAGCTCTTGCCCTCACTACTGCCAGGATTCCCTCTGTGAACCCCTGGGGCGGCTTCCCAGGAGACATGCTAAGAGGCATGTCCCCTAGGGACTAGGGCCTCATCTAGACTAGGGTTCTTCTGCGTCAAGGCGGCCTGCGTGTGGCTCTGCCTTCTTCTCTTGTGACACTGCTTTCCTTCGCTTCTGTATAATTCAATCTTCCAATCATCATACCCATGTACAATTATCCAGTTGTGTTCACCCCGAGATCTGAGGGGAGCAAAATTCTGGACACAGCTGTAATCACCACCTGGATGCCTGGCAGACAGGCTCCAAGTTCATTCCCACTCCCACGGTACCGACACTGGCCTTGCCTTCGTAGCCACCAGCATGGTAGGAGGATCTGAACACTAACAGAACATTCCTGCCTCCACGCAGAGACCGATCTCCGTGCTCCGTTCTCCGAGGATGTCTCTCCTGCACGTTTTCTCTCAGGGACTGAAGACCTGACTTGTGTCAGGCCACGTGGCCCCTCCCTTTCTGAGCCTCTTCATCCTATTTTTGGACGCTGGTGACCAGGGGTCAGGCTTTCCTGACACCGGGAATGCTCTGGGGGAAGACATTACCTGTCACGAAGCCACAAGGAATGTCCAGATTATTTAAGCTAAAATAAGTCCTGTTATTTAAACATGGAAAGCAAGCTGTGTCCTTGTTACTGTTCTATCCAGCGGCAGGTGTCTGAGCACACACCTTGGTGGGGACCCTCTTCACTCTCCGGGGTCTCTAGGACACCCACAGTGGCGACTCTGTTCACCAGAATGAGTGGTCACACGCCCCCTGCGGAGACCCTCCCACAGCACTTCTCTCCAGGGGGCTGGGAACCCTGCTTCTGCCCTCACTGGTTTGCGAGTTCTTCCCGAGACTCCAAGCATCTGCCCTATAGATACTGTGGCGTGGCAGGGGTCTTTCTATTCCCCTCAACATGAGGTTTCCAGGAGCGCTGGGAGCTGTCCTTCTGCAGAGGCCTGCGACACGGATCTCTCACGCACAGGCCGCCCGGGCTCACTGCTTCCTGCGAGGACCAGGTTGCCCCTTGCTGAGGGGTTCCTTCCCTCTCACGGGCTCCGGAGAAGTGAACTGTGGACAGTCACGCCCCACGTCGCCCCGCAGTCTACCTACGTGTTACGCAAGAGAAAAGCACCTTTCGGTGCCGGATGGGCGTCGTGGACTGGCCCAGAGACGCAGCATGAAGCCAGGAGAGTTATCAGGGCACATGGGAGAGACGCAGGGATCTGAGGTAGACAAACCCAGGCGCTCCAGATGGGGGAGGAGTCCTGTCTCCAGCGACAGAGCCTGAGTCAAAACCCTAGTTTCCTGAAATGTCGTTGTGTGTTTTCAAAAAGATATATGGATAGTCACAGTGAAAACAAAAGCAAAAACAGAGCTGAAGGGTCATGACTCGAGAGAACAGAAACATTAGCCCATGCACCAAGAGGTGGCAGTGGGTGACAGGGCAGCAGGAGGGAGAAGGGACAGGGGCCGTGAGTCAGGGTTCTCTAGGTGGGCAGGGCTGGCTCAGGCCCATCTGGCGGAATGACTGAGGTCTGTATTCTCACAGGGACCATTTTTTGAGTCACACAAACATTCATGTTACATCTGTGTGTATCTGACCCGTGGGGCACACCTGCTCGGAGGGGCCGAGAGTCAGCTCCGGGTATGGCAGGAGTCCTGGCAGGTGGCTTCTGCACCGACTTAGCTCTTAACACCCGCAGCTGTATGTGGACTCTGGCGGGGCTGGGGGTCGCTCCCGGGGGCTGTCGGCCTGCCCCACCTGAGGAGGGCATGGTGCTTGCTGGAAACCCCGCCTGGCATCTTTCCACAAAGCCAAGTCCATCGATGTTGGACTAACACCAACAGCTAGTGAAGAGCTTCGTTTCACTGCGAGAAGTGGTGTGGGCAGCAAAGCCCATGTGTGTGTGTGTGTGTGTGTGTAAACTAAAAGAAGACAAGAAGAGAAAAGGAAAGACACTAAAAAGTCACTAAGGCTAAAAGTAAGACAGAAATCACCCCTGAAACAATCAAAATGAGGGGAGGCGATAAACCAAAGGAAGCAAAGGGGAAAACCAGGAGGGAAAAAGGAAACAGCATCAAAGAAAGGGAAGTCCAAGTCAGCCTTCCGCCCCAGCGCTGACGAACGGCCCTTTCTTTTCAGCTCCCAGTGAGTGCTGTGGACGCTGGGCTCACGGTAGCAGAGGCCGCAGGGCTGGGAGCCGGCCACCAGTCCATGCGGTGCTTGGCCCTGGGGCACAGGGACCTCAGCAGAAAGAAGACGTTTACAGAGCTGTGACGGTGCCTCCTGACCGGACACCCACGGACCCTGTTCCTCCGCGAATCCCATAAGCTCTGCAAGCCTCAGTTTCTTCCTCTGATCACTGTGAAAGCTATTGCTTTCATGTCACACTTCCCCTGGTGTGACGTGTCAGTGCAGACTCACACAGAGACCCGACCTCATCCACCCTCCCTGAGCCCACACACAGGCTGCAGGTCACTGCTGGGAAGATGGGGGAGCTCTGGGGAATTCACAAGTAGTGACACACCAATGATGTCACTGTGAAATTTACCAGTAGGTGACTTGTATTCGTGTGTTGCCTTCAACCTTCCAGTGGTTGTGACAGATGGTTGGCAAAGAAGTACTCGGGGAGTTGTCCCCACTTCTCACGAATCCACGTAAAGCCATTGAATTAAATATCTGTCGGCACCTCAGCAAGAGCCACCCAAATCCAGCCTGTGTCATCCATATGTTTGTCCTGAGACATCGTGAAAATTCAGTGGTAGACTAACTGGAAACATGTCTTATGCAGAGTGGCATAATTTGTTTGGGATTTCTGTTTTCAAAACCCACACAAACTGAGCGGTGGTACGAGTTTGCAATACTCTTTTCCGTAATGCACATCTCCAGGCTCACTAGTCACATTAAAGTCGGAGTAAAAATAGAGCATGGCATGTAAACAATGGGAACACAATAGATGCCCACGCTATAACCTAGCAAAATAAACTCGATGTTTAGATGCCCAAGTTGTGTTATGAAAGGAAATGCAGAGAGAACCCTTGGAAAGAAAAAGATTGCAAACGCGATGACGCTTTTCTGTCTACGGAAGCAGAATCTCCATTCAGGTATTTTCACTTGCATCTACTCTCTAGCAAATCACAGTTATTGATTGAATATGTCTATGGCAATAAAACATTTAAATAATAACAGACTAGATGATTTGGGGTTGTTTTCATGGAGAACATGTACAAAACCTGGAAAATCTATTTTGTTGGGGGACACTGGAGCTCTCCAACAGTGGCATGGGGCAAGCACTATTCAGGTTATGGGACAGAACAAGAGAGACAAAGGAAAACAGACAGGTGAGCCCAGCACTTGGGGCTTTTCTCCCTCGAGAAGCATCTGCTAGCACTGGATCGCTAAGAGATTAAGAAATTGAACAGAGTTTTGACCTTGTCCTTGTGGGTCTAGGGGGACAAAGGTGGGAACTGGGGTCTGCTGTGGGGATGAGGAGGGGAGCCCTCTGTGCCCTGAGATGGGTGTGTTGATCTTGGCCTTGTCTCAGTGGAGCTGAGCATCCAGATTTGCCACTGCCTCCTGCAATGATATCAGCATAAAATCAACTTCCATTTGCTCCCCTTGCCTGGTGCAAAGAGTTCTTTGACAGCGTCCATCTCAAGTAGCTAGAAAAACAAAACTTGTTAAACATAAATGAATAGAAGAAAACATAAGAGAAGAAATTAATGAAATATGAAACCAATGTATAAAAAGTTTAGATGAAATGGACATGTTTCCAGAAAAACACAACTTACCAAATCATAAAATAAAAAATATATTAAATTTAGTATGCTAGTATAATAAAAAATGAATTTAAAAACTTCATATGAAGATATTACAGTCTCTGATATTTTACCTGTGATTCCATCAAACATTAAAATATTGATGGAAGCGGGTGACTGGGTGGCTCAGCCAGTTAGGCCTCCGACTCTTGATTTCAACTCAGGTCATGATCTCAGAGTCGTGAGATCGAGCCCTGCATCAGGCTCTGTGTTCACTGGGGAGACTGCTTTCTTCCTCTCCCTCTGCCCCTCCTGGCCTTTTACATGCACTCTCTTAGGAAGGAAGGAAGAGAGGGAGGGAAGGGGGGGAGGGAGGGAAGAAGGGGGAGAGGGAGAGAGAGAGGGAAGGAAGGAAGGAAGGAAGGAAGGAAGGAAGGAAAGAAAGAAAGAAAGAAAGAAAGAAAGAAAGAAAGAAAGAAAGATGGAAAGGAGGGAGAGAGGGGGAGAAAGAAAGAAAGAGAGAGAGGAAGGAAGGAAGAGGAAGATAGATTATGGAAGTGGTAACATCAGTTTTATCTAAACACTTCCAAATCTGTTGTTAGAGACTAAGAAACTATCACCACCCCTCTGGACACAAGGGGCATTTTCTGGGTGATGGGGTACAGCAGACGCAGGACAAGGAGGGTGGAGGTCTTGCAATGTGTTATCAAGCTAGGTGGGTGTCCCGTTGGCCACTGGAGGTGAAATCCACATCAGATCCCAAGTAAGGAACCTTCCTTGGAGGGAAAACAATCACAAGCATACCCACAGAACTTGATGCCTTTCAGGGTGCTGTGGTCCTGGCCCTCAGGTGTCCTTGAAGACGACAACACATCCCTTGACCATCTTTCCTCAACCCACGTGAGTGAACTGCCACAGAGATGGCTCAGTCAGTAAGTGGTTGAAATCTATCAGTGGCGGTCTTCATTGCTCAAGTGAAATATTAAAATAGTGAATACTGCATTGAGCTTGAGTACAGCCTCGTGGAACAGGACCAAGCGCCCCAGACGTGTGGGCACGTGGTACGTTTGGTCCATAGGAGAAGGGAGGACTCTGGGGCCCTGAATAATTGGATGAGACATGGTTTAATGTATCTACTCCTCTCAAGAAAGCAGGTATCCATTGGACAACGTCAAAGGCAGCACAAAAGCTCCAGCAGGCTTCAACCATGATGCTCCTGCTCACAGGGTCCCATGGCTGGAGGTCTGATAAAGCGGTGGGAGAGGGGCGGAGGTGACAAGCCTTCCACGGTGGAGCTGTCAGTGACACATGCAAGGCAGAGCAGGGACCTACGGGTCTGGTGCTTTAGAGGCACCAGGACAGCCCACCCAAGTGCTGATGAAGGGGGAGCATGGACACCCACCCTGGCATGTCCTGCAGCCCTCCCAGGAGCCTCTGGCCACAGAGTCAGAACAGCATGTCCCGTCGGCAGGGCTATCACTATGTGGCCCTCCCAGTCCACTGCCATTCAACGGCGTGTTTCCTTTCGCTCTGGTGGCAGGTGCTGGAAGCCTGCTCTCTAATGAGCCTTCTGATTTGCTTTCCTACGTGGGTTTACTCCCAAGGAGAAAACGTGCTGGCTTTGCCAACGGGAATATTTCATTCTGAATAACAATTAGATTGTTCAGATTGTAGAATTAGCCATCTGGTCTTCTAGTTTTCTCTGTCAGTCTCAGGGGCTTGGTTTATAGGAGTGCAACCCAGGTGGGATGGACCTTCTAGTGACATCGGGGTCACGCTCCTGGGTTTAGAATGCTGGGGTTGGACCCTAACCTGACATACCTTCACCAGGGTGACCTGTGCCGGAATGTGGGACACAACTCTGCCCCAGGTCTCTGCCTTGGACCTTGCTCTAGCTTCTCTGATTTGAAGGGTCAACAGTCGCATCATCGCGAACAAGTGAGCATCACCAACCACAGAGACCACTTCTGGGAGACACGAAACTGTAGGATGAAGAACAACAGAGAAATGTGTTTCATGCTGGGCATAGTATTGATAGAACAAAAGCCAAGCCATAAGGATTTCTTTATGGAGAAAAAAGAATTTTGAAAATATTCTGTGAAGCAAGAGATAACCAACACGTAGTCATCATAATTATTAATTAGATGATATACTTCATCACGAGTATTATCTTTACTTGGTGTCTCCTTATGTATTATTTCATTTCAGTGAAAATAAATATATTTAAGAAATCAAGTTTATTTACTGAGGACCCGACCATCCTTCTGATTTTTCCTGTAAGGTCATGAACCCTCAGCTGGGAGTTTTCCTACCTGGGGTTTTTAGCATTTCAGCCAAGCTAGGCAGAAAAGCTACACTGAAGATCATTGGATTCCTGACCAGATGTAATTGTTTCTTCGCCTGAATGAGAGGCCTCCTTCCAAGTTAATTCTGTCCGTAAAAATTCAAGGCAATAAACAAGGTTAAATAGTAACACAGTGAAACATCTGGGAAGCTTTGACCTTTCTTTTATCCCAACTAAATAAGGTCTCTCTAATTTTATCAGCTCAACGTGTCGCTTGCTAGAGGCTTAATATTCCTGTCCCTGGCTAGGGGAAAAAAGCACAAAGACCCAAGAGTCCCCATTTCGGGAGGAAGGAGCAGGATCGTGAGGAGGTGGTGTCTGGCTCTGGCCTCTTTTAGAATGGCAGAAAAGAAAAGTTCCCCAAACAGATCTGCATGAAAGCCCATCTGGAAAGCAGTTTGGAGCTTCACCATACGATGACCCTTGGAGGTGACCTGCTCATTTCTCAAGACTTATCCTGAACAGGGACCGAGTTTGTAACTGCAACCAGCTGTTCATTTTGTGGTCTGGGCCATGCTTCATGTTCCGTGCCAGATTTCCAGCCATGAGTGGGCTCCCTTTCTCCTTGCAAGAGCTGGGGGAGGGTGGACAGGTAGACTTAAAGCAGGCTTCCTGATCAAGGGCGCCTGGGTGAGAAGTAAAGCAGGTGCACACACCAGCTAGGTGGGGTTGTAGGCAGTGGTTCAGGCTGTCACTTGGGGAGGAAAAGATAAGAAATGTCCTAGGTTCTCAGAGAGCACAAAGGGTCAGGAGGACCGGGGCATAGATGGGGCGGGAAGGGGAGGGGGGGATGGGGGACGACAAGAGATGAGACTGGCTCTCAGCAGATTCCAGATCATGAAATTTTTAAAAGCTCTGTCACTTAAGCTACAGAGAAACACAGAGAGTTCTGCTTTTATTTTTCAAAGAGGGAGAGACAAGATCTAGTGTACATTTTGGAAAGATCTCTGGAAGACTAGTGGAGAGAAGTTTAGGGACAGAGAGAGCTGGGTACACAGACAAGGGCCACTGTAGCAGGCCCACAGCAGTGAAGATGGAGAAAAGAGTATTGTTGGACGTATTAGGGGCATGGAGAGACAGCTGCTGGATGTGGGTTCCTGGCATGGGAACCGAAGGTGTGGTGATGCTTCTTACAGGGCTCAGGGACATGGAGGGGACATTTTGTCCGATGAATCTGAAGTGCTGTGTGGAAGGCAGCAGAACACGTGCACTGGGTCTTCTGGGGTCATGAGCGTGGAGCCAATCAGGCAGCCACTGCCATAGAAGTGGAGGGGCCCATCTGCCCACAAGTGGGTGTGGTTAAAGAAGGGTGATACAGAGCCCTGGGGCTTGGGAACAGTGACCAGGAGTGACCCGGAAGCAGAATGCGTTGAGAAGCAGGCACAACTCAACAAAAGGGAGCTCCTAGGAGGGGGCAAGGCAAGGTGGAGGGTCAAGTCAGCCGTTTTCCGAGCGAGTTCCTAAAAAGTGACTGGAGAGTATTATTAGGTTCAGCCATAAAGAAGTTGCTGTTGACCCAGGGAAGAAGGGATCCCAGGCTGAACCTGGATGGGAGGCTGCCCTGGTGTGTAAACCCAACAGCAGGTTCCTGGGGAAGAAGAGCCTGTGTGTGGTCAAGGGTGAGGGCTGTAGGAGGTGGGGTGTAACACCGTGGGCTGGGGGAGACCCGAGCACCATTAAGTACTGACGGAAGAGTCCATGAGCAAGGGAAGCACGGATCACAGAAGCTGAGGAACAGACGGACAGACAGTCTTTGAGGAATGCGTGGGTCGTGGAAGCGTAAGTCCCCCAGCAGGAAGGATGGACAGGGTGGTCCTGGGTTTGAAATCAGACCCTCACTCCCTATGAAACTCTCATGGAGCACATTTCTTATTTTTAAAAACAGATACTTGGTAATAACTTGAAGTATGTGCCTAGATTGACAAGTAAGTTTATAGCACTTAACAGCTATGATGAAAGGTCAGCAGAGATTAAATTTCAAAAAACATTACTTTTACAGTCTTTGCCTGTGTTTTTGCTGTCTGCTAAAGAATCAAAGGCGCCGTCCCAAACTGGCTTGGCTCGATCTGGTCTCTGTCCCTCCCCACTGTCCCCCACATTTATTTACCCTGCTCACCCATGAGCCCAAGATGGACGGACAGACAGTCATCTGGAAGGAGGGCATAGCAACTGGGACGTGGAGAAGTGCAAGGATGTACCAAAGACCAAGCTTTACCAGTGGGAGTCAGCTATCTTTCCTGCCCCTCAAACTCCCGTCCTGCACCTGCCATCTGATTTCTGCTTCCGTATTGACGCCACCATCCTGAGCACTTGCTACCAGGCTCCAATCCCTTTACAATGTTTCTGAAATTAGTCTTTTTCCTTCACAATCACAGTCACAGCCCTGATGTGGAACCTGATGGCTTTACACAGGGACCTCCTCAATATGGCCTCTCCCCCTTCTGGTCTCTGCACACCCCTGCAACATGAATGGGGCCCGGTCCCCTGTGTGATTCAGATGGGAGACTTACACCACTGATGTCGTTAGCTTTCGGTGTGGGCAGGCCCTAGGTCCCAAGCAGGTTTCACAGCCTAGAGGGCTAGACTATGGCTTATGGTCATTTCTAAATAGTTGAAACTGTTGAGAAATCACAGAGTGCTTGGAATTACATAATTCCCTCAGACTTCAGTACCTGGCAGAGGAGAGGACAGGGAGACTCGGTACTGCAGGATGGTGCCCACCGAGGAGGACCGGCCTGGGAGCGGTCTGCTAGGACCGAAGACTTGACATCTGCCCGTGGAGATGAGCACAGAGGCCAACCTCACCTCTCTCCAGTTTTTCCCAAAAGCCTCAACACCGAAACCACCTGCAGACAGTGAAAGGACCGTGGGAGGCTATTTTTGCCCTGGTGGCCCAGGGGGTGTCACCACCTAGTTCCCTGCTTCTGGGTTCCTGCTTCATCCCAGGTTGTGGCAGAGGGACTCCAAGAAGTGATGTAATGAGCCCCAATCCCTCCTCCCTTTGGAGGTAGAGGCTGGGTCCACGCAGGTGCCTGAGGGGCCATGAGGAACCGAACCCTCACATGAGGTCTGAGCAAAATATTGACTTTGCAGGAAAGAAGCCCCAGCGGTTTGGGGGGTTTCTATAGAGAAATATAACTCTACAGACTGGCACAGCCGCTGACTTTAATTCCTTTTAAATCATTAATGGCCCCGATGTGAATCGTTCATACACTGTGGGTTTTTTTCCCCCCACAAGTGAAGGACGAGGCTAAGCTATTTTTTCAGTAAAATCATGTACAGATTATTCATTAGCTGAGTCAATGGGCTGTTGATCCTCTGGGCTTTAATTTTATACTTTGCCTAGAACTGAGCTCTTACAAAACCTGAACCACTAAAATTCATTTAAAAGAGGCAATAGGAGGATATTTCGTGCGTAGAAAGTGAGGGATATGGTAGCTCTTGTTGTTTTTATACAATGTGAGCCAAGCCATCTAGAAATCCATGGTCCGTCCATGAAAACATCCACATCACTTCATGTGAGTGAATATTCAACGCTACTCCACGTCCCCGTGCTCTGTGTAGACACACTGGAAAGCAAAGCCTCCTCCCCACCTGCAGGCCCCATGGACGACACAGCTAACAGCCCATAGCGGGAAAAAATTAGTACTTTGTGAATAACCAGTGTTTCCAAATTTATATTATTCTTCTATTTATTTTAAAATATAAAAGAGCATCTAGTAAGCACTGAGATAGATAAATCTATATCTGTATGTTTTCAAAGAACAGACAAACACAGAAAGAAAGATAGACGTGCCGGTCTAAATGTACCTCCCCTCAAAACGAATGGTGGTGAGTCTTGCTGGATTTCATATTCTTGCTCAATGGCCATTATGACATCTAGGGGTGCAGATGGCTTACATTTTTCTGCTAAAAAATTTGGCATGCAGATGATATTAACATATGGCATGCATATATATAATATTTTTATATATTTTATTTATATATTATATATATTAATCCATATTTATATTTATGTGTATACACACACACACACACACACACTTATTTTTTCAATCAGAAAGAATAATACAAACTACCTGGCATTGAACGTTTGACACAAAACAGAAGTCTGATCGCAGATAAAAATTGGTTTCAGAAGAATTGTTCTCAGATAAGAAACTTCTAGCTATTTCAAAATCATAACATCAGCACTTAAAAAGTCAAGGAAGTTGAAGCCCAGTGCTGTTTACAAGGACTTTCTTGCATATTTTGAATAACTGGGTTGTATAGAAGAATTTTGAGAGCAAAGCTCCAACACTTTCTTCATGACATCAGCTACGGTTTCCAAATGTCCAGTTGCCGGCTGTGTTCTTTCTCTCAGCTGTGGTAGTGGCTCGCACAGCCATGGGAGGAAGGCTCTTCTGGTTTTGTAGGAAGGAACATCCAACCAACAACCTGGAGAATTTAGTGTCTCATCTCATTAGGTAAGCAGTTTCGCGGCTGTGAGTTCTGATAGATCTGTGCCATCAAGGATGGGAGACATTCCATTTCTCTCTTGGCTTCACTTAATTGACTTTGACCTTGACCATTGAACGTTCAGGACTGCAAAAGGAAACCATCTCTCCAGACATTGTGTCCTCCTCCAAAGAAGGAGGAATTTCTTCTCAAGCATGTGTATTTTTTAATCAGGGAATTAGATTTTCCCAGGAGCCTAACATCAGTCTTAGCCTTTAAATTGTTTTCTAACACTCAGTCAACATTCTTGCCCTGTATACTCCTGTCTTTCATGTACTGAAGGGGCTGGACGTTTGAAAGCCACGTTTGCAAAACTTCCTTCCCCCTGAAGTCCGGGATGGTGAACCGTCAGTGAGACAGGCTTGTATGAAATGCTAGAGCTAGCCCTGAGATGGGAGCCCCTGCCTGCTGTGGCTGGAGGACCACCAGGAGTGGATTCGGGGTCTGCAATCCACATGCCAATGTCTGTATGGCCGATGAGGTGGGCTGGTTGTGGTTGCCAGGAAAGCCAGAAGCAGAAGCCATTCTCTGTCTTCCTCATGGCTCATCCTGTGCTCTTGACACCATCCTGGGGCACCTCCTGCCGTCCGCTATCCCTGCCTTTCTGATGATGGTAGAAGAGGTCGTCCCTGTGTTACACAGCATTCTGCTCCCCAAGCCTCCCACAGAGAGCACCTTAAAGCAGTTTTCATGTTCCGTACACACGTTTATATCCCTGCTCGAACCCAAAGCACATTTCTGCCAATCTAATGACCTTTAATTAATTGATCTTCAATTTTTTTTAAAAAAGTAATCTTTCAACAAATCTACTCTGAACATGTTTCATTTTATAAAATTTAACTCAGGTTGACAATTAGTCATTTCCTCCTATAAAACATATTTCTGTAGGCGTTAAGAATGCATTTGGGGCGCCTGGGGCGCTCCGTGGGTTAAAGCCTCTGCCTTCGGCTCGGCTCATGATCCCAGGGTCCTGGGATCGAGCCCCGCATCGGGCTCTCTGCTCAGCGGGGAGCCTGCTTCCCCCTCTCTCTGCCTGCCTCTCTGCCTCCTTGTGATCTCTCTGTCAGATGAATAAATAAAATCTTTAAAAAAAAGAATGCATTCAGATATCTTTCATGTCCTGTTCTATTTCAGAGGGGGTGGTAGATTCTGACTTGTTAACTCTGTTGACTTGGCGAGACAATGGGCTCCGGCCTCACTGCAGACGTGAGCTTGGAGAAGTGCAAGAAGACTCTCGGTCCCTTCTCGGGGGTGATGGTGGCAGGACCTCCTGTTTGCCAGCAGGTCTCATCCTCGACCCTTCCGCACTCTCTCTACAGTGCAGGTGCATTTACTCCCCACCACCCTGCCGTACAGCCCTGCCCGCATGTCAGCCGATTCCTACCAGCTTGGACACCGACTGGCATGGGACAGGAGTAAGATGAGAGGAAGGGAGAAGACAAACTACTTCTGGCCTCCCCTGTCCACCTTGGGCTCCAACTTCTAATCCCATATTGTTCCCTCTAGCTCAGGCTCTTGCCAGAAGTTTCCACCAGCACTTTCTTTTCTGACTGCACAAACAGGAAAACTTGCATTAAGTGGCACAACCTGAAGCTTGGGGTCAAGAAGACGTCATAGGCCCGGGAAGGCAGGCCAGAAAATGTCAGTCAAAATTGGCAAATGAGCAATTGTTTGTGTGTGCACTGGGACATGGGATGCTCGCCAGCTGCGAGGACGTGGGAGAGTGCAAGCAGGCCCGTGACAAGGAGGCACCCGCTTCTAGTGCATCAGGGGCAGGATCTTCAAATATCTTCTGAGTAAGAAATGTGGACGTTGGCTTGGATGGCATTTGTGATTGTCATCAGAAGACAGCTTTACCCAACGGTGCCGGGTGGCTCAGTCACTCAAGCATCCGACTCTTGACTTAGGCTCAGTTCATGATCTCAGGGTCCTGAGATCCAGCCCCACATCAGCTCCTTGCTCAGCTGGAGTCTGCCTGTCCCTCTCCCTCTGCTCCCCCTGCCCCCACCATGACCACTGCACTCTCTCTCTCCGTCTTTCTCTCACAAATAAATCTTAAAGCAAAACAAAACAAAACAAAAAAACAAATTTACCCGTTGTCTTCCATTGTACTTGAAATATCACCCCCAGAAATCACAGTGCCATGAAACCGTCTCTGCGGTTACAAGCCATTTTATAAAAGAAAAGAATAAATTAAGAATGAGCTCTTTAGTCGAGAAATGAGGAATCCTATGGGGCAAACCATATAGCTAATAGGGCATGGTCTCAAGAAGAGCATAAGAATGAACTTAGAGAAATAGTTACCAAACACTCCTCTCTTGTGGTGGGGCCATGGCCTGTGACCCATGCAGGAGATGACTCACCAAACCCCACCCCAACTTGCCAGGGGCCAGAAGGACAGCTCAGTGAACAGTTAACATGCACTAGTTTTGTCTTGAACTCACGTTAACAGTACATATACTAAAATTGGCACTATTTTCTTCTTTTCTCCTTGTATAGATCTTCTAAGTTGGACTTCCTATTTTCTTTTTCTTTTTTTTTAATATTTTATTTATTTATTTGACAGAGAGAGATCACAAGCAGACAGAGAGGCAGGCAGAGTGAGAGGGGGGAAGCAGGCTCGCCGCTGAGTGGAGAGCCCAATGTAGGGCTCGATCCCAGGACCCTGGGATCACGACCCAAGCTGAAGGCAGAGACTTAATCCACTGAGCCACCCACACGCCCCTGGACTTCCTATTTTCAAAGAGAAGATTATTTTTCCATCAAACTGCCAATAACTAACATGCAATTCTTGGAAAGAAGTTGTCCACAGAGATTTCGGTATGACCAGGAGGACAGGTAAGCAGGCAGTCCCACAAAACCGTGGACTCATTTCTCTGTTTCTCTTTATCAGATAGTTTTCACTTCTTGAAAACACTATCACAATAATTAAACTGGTGGTGATTGGAGATATATATGTGTATATGTATATTACACGCCTATGTGCATACGTGTACACATATGCATACGGAGACACACATATTTTTACTATTTCAAACTACTCTTCCATGACTTAAGTAGGGTAGGGAGGCCGTGTGGAATTGAATCAAATTTCCTGAGCTCCTTCCTTCTGAAAATGGAGCCAATAAAATCTACTTGTTCCTGTTGCCGTGAGTATAGAGACTTTCCCTCTGTGCCAATTACTCTCTTAATAGAGAGAACATCTGGCACACGCAATTATTCTCCTGGCTTATTTGCTTATATCTTTATTTCCAACCTCTGTAAAACCCAAAGAAGGCCCAATCTCCCTGTAAACGTTCACCATCGGAGTACCGGGGACCAGACTGCTGCCCTCCATCATTATCCAGAACAGTTGCAAATCTTAAACGAACACGTCAATTATTCATGAGTCTGAGGTCCTGAATGCCAATGATAAATTATTAATCAGCAGATGTAAATATTTAAAAACCCTGGTGAGAAACATGTTCTGTGCAAGCCTTTTCCGCAGCAGAGTGAGTAAACACCAATTTTTAAGGCAAGGGCGTTGGTCATGTAACAGCATTTATTTAAAACTCTGCACAGTGGGGCTAAGTGTGTGATTCCAAAGTCCTTTCCTCCTGCTCTTGTGGTGTGGAACTGCGCTTCCAATGCCAAGGCTACCTTTGCGGGAACTAAATCTATATTCAGTTCCCTTAATCTTGAATCATCCGTGCAATTTCTTTTCATTTCTATCTTGAATGACAATGTTACCTTGGGTGGAAATTATTGTGTTTTAGTTGACTTAGAGAGGTGTTTCCATTCTCTCCAAGGTTTCTTTGTTGAAGTGAAAATGACTTTCTCTTTCTTTCCCTTTGCTGTTCCTTTTCCTCGGTTGGTAATGTCCACCCCCCTCCTCGCCATAAGGTCCTACTCAGTCTTTAACTTTCATCTACTTGGCTCTTCCCTCCATGGATATTTCTCCACACCTCTCAGTGGAAATTAGCCCTTCCTGCCCATAGGTGTTAACTGTGAGGACGACACCTTCTTCACCTGCACGTGTCTGTGATGGGTAGCTCCCATGGCGCACAGGGCTGGCTCAGGTAGATGAAGGAGTGTGGTCCACGGCTTGATCTGCAGGTGCTTGCAGTGGATCTGAGATGAGGCTTCATTCTTCTTTGTTTCTAGGAAGCAACATATCCTAATGGTGAAGAGTCTTGGCATTGAAGCCAGAAGAGGTGTGGGTGGCATTGAGCTCTCCTTGAAGGGCCCTTGTGAGTTTTCAAAGACATACGGTGAGAGAAACAGCCCAGGGCTTGGTCCCCAGGAGGGTGCTTGAGACCTTGCAAGGATTGCTGTTCATGCATTGTTATTATAATTTCTGTGAGGGCACACTGATGGTGACAACACAGATGTCTGCTGAGTCTCTTAGACCTTGGTCCTTCTGGAGACCTTGATTCTGCTGGGCTCCTCCCCTCACTTCCATTTCCCTGGCCTGGTGCCCAGAGCTAACTGACACTGGGTGTAGAAACAAACAACACTGCATCTGAAGTCCTTCCATGGCAATGCAGATATTCTGCCGGCTAGCTCTGGAAATTTCCATGACAATTTTCTTGTTGTTTTTCAATACTGAGAGATGTAATGTCTTACATGAGAAAAAAGACGACAAAAGCCCCTGTAGTTCTGGGAGTTTCTCATTGTTTCACTGAAAATAAAAAGGTGGAGTACAAATTAAGTTTTAAAATAACTGTGGGAGCACCTGGGTGACTCAGTCAGTTAGGTGTCCAACACTTGATCTCAGCTCAGGTCTTGATCACAAGGTCATGAGTTTGAGCTCTGTGGTGGAGCTTACTTAAAAATAAATTAAGATACAATCTGTCTGTGGTTAGGCAGAGAGGTGGCCCTGCAGTTGGGAAGACAGACCCTGGATCTGAATCCAAACCCACCACCCGAGAGCAGGGCAGCCCAGAGGGGTCCATAGCTTTTTGTGCCTCTATTTCCTCATGGTAAACAGAGGAAGCTAATGTTAGTCACTGGCTTGGGAAAATACATGAGGATGAATTAAGTAAATTGACTAGAACAGATCCTGGTGCACGGTGTGTGCTACAAAACTATTAGCTTTGGGGATTTTTAATGGCTCAGATTCAGAAACTTTCCGTGTGAACCAGGTGAGATGATGCTGATCCAGACCCAAGGGTTTTCAAATGCCCTTTGAATCTTTAGCAAAATTCTGCTAAAATATTTGAAAAAGCAGTAACATCCTTCTGATGGGTCCAATTCACAGTTTGGAGGGAAACCTTGGCTTTGAGTAGAATGTCCCATCTTTGCAACCTGCACACCCCTGCTATGGTGGTTTTGTCCCCAGGGTCCCTCCTTGCCCAACTGAGGTAAATCTCCTGCTCTATCTTGTATTGTGTTTGGTCCAGCTGAGTATAAAGTAACATCTTTCTAATATTTATTTTAGAATTTAAAATTTTCCCCAAAACTTCAAGTATAACTGAAGAGTCCCAAAATGGACATACCCCTGGTCCATTTCCCAGTAGAACTGACTTAATTGGAGCCCTATCAGCTTAAATTTGACTTTTATCAAAGGGCCGAACAAGAAGGAACACAATGGCAGTGACCTTTGAATTTTACACCCAACTGTTATCCAAGAGGTCCCGCACACTGCTGAGGAAACTACTGGGCACTCCCTAAGGAATTTCTCTTGGAGGGTGAGACCAAGAAACTCTTCAAGATTTTTGGATACACTGGTGTATTTCCTAACACAAGTCGATGCAGATCCTGAGAAAGCTGGAGATGAGTTTTGTGTTGTGTTCATGAAAGCTTGAGGTTTCTGGTTTCCCCTGTACTTACTGATTTCTTGACTTTGGTGCTATTTCCTACACTGTTGGACCAGCGTTACCTTCATTTTACATTGATTAATTAACTCTCATCTAATTCTCAAAGCCAGTGCTATTAGATCACCTTTTAGAATTCAATCTTCTCAAGCAGTCGAAGTATTTTTTGGACAATATACCTTAGTGTGAGCCTGTTCCAGATTCTAGTACAGAGAGAATATAATTGTGGAGAAGAGTGCAGAGTGGATATTCAGGGCAACTTGGCTTGGAAAGCCAGAGCCATGTGCCTGCTTCCACATGCTAACTGTGGGAAAGGGCCAGAATTATAATTAATGTCCCTGCTCCTGCTTAATATAGAGATCCTTGATTTAAGGATATTGATTCTGGCCTACCAGCTGAGACTAAATAGCAAATGGTATCTGATACATTAAGCCCCTGCCTCTCGACGTGGCTAAGTAGCAGGTGGCAGCTTTGAATCAATACCTTATGTTCACACTGGAAACTGTTAGAGCACTTGGCTGGGATGTCTTATGTGAGAAGAAATAAACTTCTGTAATTTTGTCCCTTGTCCTTACCTCTGCTGCCATTGATGACCTTGGTCCCCAGAAATATGCCATAATTCACAACCTGGTTACTACACAGATAAAAAAAGAATCAATAGAGCACATTGTCACAGTTTTTCAAATTTAATTTTATTTTTTGCGGGGGTTGGGGGCTATTAGGGCATGATTCCTATGAAGAGAAGTTAAGGATGTTTTTCAGAGGAAGAGAAAAATCACAAAATAATTGTCAAGGATTTGGCTGAAAATGCAGATAATAAAAACATGTGTCTTTTAAGTGTGATATTAATCTGGAAAATTACCAGTTACAGGTAACAGAAGAGCTGGACCTGACTCCCTTCAGTCTGGCCAGGCTGCTCAAAAGTGAAGAAGGTATTCTACGTACAGATAGTCCGGGTGTCCCCATGATTTCCGAAAAGAGAAAATGAAGGAGTGTCTACCTCATCTCCCTCAGGCTTGGGTGCTCCACTCCTGGCCATTTGCAAGGCTAGAGAAATTAAAACGCATATAAATATTTATAAAGAGATGTTTCTGTTAAAAGTGAAGAAAGTAGGCTGTGAGAAAGATTTAGGGCATTTAAAAAATATTTGCAAGGCCACTTGGGGTATAGATATTCACTCTACTAAAGGAAGAAAACTGACATGTCCCACAATGAGTGCAATGGGGAATGTTCTGGAGTCTATAGTAACCTATGAAGCCTTCATCCTTGGGACACATTGACTAATAATTGCAATATGGCACAGTGTATGTGGCCACCTGTAGGGAGAGCGCTCACAGATGGCTGAGGAACCTCAGGGCGAACTGGCCCTTTCTAGAATTTCTCCACAGGAAAAGCATAAGACGGAGTTTGGGGGGTTATAAAAAGAACAAGACAATTCCTCTTTTTCCCATATCTTCTTCAGTCAATGCTGAAATTCTTTTCAGTAAGCCAGCAACAACATCATCTGTAAAAACAGTGGCTTCCCTTCCCATCATGGCCTGCCCCTAATTCCATGCATCTCCGTGAATGGAAATCCCGCTGTCTGTTGCTTGGGCCAAACGTATTAGACTGTCTTCTTTCTTTCTGTGGCCCTCCTATTGAGGCCATCAGCAAGAAGAATGTCTCTGCATTCAAAGCACATCTAGATTCTGACTGGTGGTCACTGCTGTCTGCATCTTCCTCATCCCCTAATGGGTCACTCCTATGGCCCCACCTGCTTTTTCACCTCTGCACCTTCCTGATCCCAGGCTTTCAACAGAGTTGTCTCCTCAGAATGGAGGTCGATCTCATCCCTCTTGGAGATGCCCACCAAAGCTCCTCATCTCACTCAGGGGAAAACCAGTGTCATAGATTGGCCAGCAAGGTTCCCAACCAGAAGGTGACTGGCCCCTGCTCCTGGCCCCTCTACACTTTCACCACCTCTTTCAGGCAGAGGGGTCCTTGTCTTCTCTGTCAAGCACATTCCCTATCTCAGGGCTCTTGTACCTGCTGTCTTTGACCTGGTGCACGCCACTCCCCACCTATCTGTCTGTCGACCTGTGGCTGTGTCCCTGAAGCCGTCCCTGACAATCTGAATGGAAGCGCAGCTCTCCCAGCAATGATCTCTTCTCCCTGTCTTGTTCCCTGGCAGCTCCCAACACCTGACACATCAGCTAGTTGCCGTTTGTTGTTGTTGAAGGATCTTTCCCATGCCAACAGGCGTGCCTGGCACTTGTAGGAAATAAGTAATCTGGGTTCTGGGAATAAATAGAGGCAGATACGTTTATTAAGAGCCTGCAGACCATTTAGAGAAATGATCTGTCAAGAACCTTGCAGTGTGGCAATACACAGTCGTGTGTGTGTGTGTGTGTGTGTTCGTACACATGCATATTTGCAGGTGTCCCTTCATGGTGATCGATGTCTGAACGAATGATTGTTTCTACTCTACAGGTGTGTTTCCACTCTGTAGGTACATTTGACTCAAAACATTATAAGCGATTCTTCAAGGATGTATTATAATTCCTCCTCAACAGACCTTAAAATCTTTCTCAGTATTATCTACCCTTATGTCTTCTCTGGTCTTTTATTGACTTTGGATGGCCACACTGGATACTCCGTGTACTTGATTTCATGAGAGTTACAAACAACCCAAGAGATGTAGAATATTATCTTCATACTTGCATCTTTGTATTTTGCCAAATTCTGTGCTCTGCCTTCTGAACGTCTTGCTATTATTTCAGGCAATTACAATGAAAACAATGACTTGTCCTCTAGTGGTCTTTCCTATGAGAAGTCCCTTTAATATCCAGATTTTCTTCATCCTGCGACATCCACGAGCACCTGGGTGAGCATGACAGATGAGATCCCCGCCCTTGTGATGTGGAAGAGGAAGACCAGCTTTGAATAAAGTGTGTTAAGTGATAAGAAGGAAATGGGAACCTTAGTTAAAGAAGGAGCATACCGTGGAGAGAAAGGGCCTGGGGAGACTTTCTTGAGGATGTTACATCAAAGCTGGGACTTGGGGAAGAGCAAAGGAAGGGCAACTCAAAGGAGGGAAGAGGGGTGGGAGGTTCCTTCAGGGAGAGGCGACAATATTCCCCGAGTTAAGACAGATCTTGGGAAGAAGTTGGAACTGAGAAAAGACTAATTGGATGTGAGACAGCGGAGTGAGAAAGAAAGTAGAATGAAATAGAAAAGGTAGGTCGTTGTGAATTCATCCAAACTCCTTCAAGGATAAAATACAATTTCATTATATTCTAAGCACATTGAGAAACCTTTGGAAAGTTTTGAGCAGACAAATGAGAACTGATTTGTATTTCCAGAAGGTCGTCTGCTGTAAGGAAACTATATGGAAGGGAGCAAGAGAAGACGACCCAGCACGAGGAGCTTCTGTCAGTAAGGCAAGGGCAAGGTGGGCGCAGGGGGACAGGGCACTCGGGGAAGAGGAAGGAGGTCAGATCTCACTACAGAAGAAGCCTGATGGGATTATTGACCCTGGGGCAGGGAGAAGGGAGGGGAAATGAGAAATCAGAAATTTGCAATGGCCTAGCAGCCATGTGATTTCCAGAAATGTGGAAGTCTGGAGAGGAAGTATGTGAGGGGGCAACCAAGAGTTCAGTATTTGACAGATCAAGGTGAGATTCCCAAGCAAAGTTCAAGTGGAGATGTCAAGGGGATCCCAGGATATCAGAGGAAAAGTCTAGGATGGAGAATCACAATTGAAAGTCATCATCCTGAAGATAATAGTTAAACCCACAGCCATAAACAATCCAGTGTAAGGAAAATATGCGTGCAGGACAAATCCTAGAAGAACCACACGGGATCAAAGTGGGGCCGAAGAATGAAGCAAGGAGACAAGAAGGGGGGTGGCCACTGGGGCAGGAGGAACCCTGGCCGCATCCTTACTGAGGTCAGGAGAGAACACTTCTTCAACAGTGGGGCTGTATCTCATTCCAGATAATGCTGAGAGGTCCTATGAGATGGGCACAAGTGGATTTGACATCAGAGCCTTTGTTAATGACCTTGAAACTACAGTCCGGGTGGGTGGGACAAGTGAAAGGCAGGTGGGATGTAGGATGAAGGAGACTGAAGTCCATGGGAAGGAGGAGTAGACACCTCATTAGAAATGTTTAGGCATAAGGAAAAGTGGAAATACAGGTCTGTGGCTGAAGACCAAGACCAGAGCAGGGAGATGGTGGGAGAGAGAAGAGCATAGCAAACAGCAGGAGTGCTGAGGGGAGCTGTGATGACACGGGACGGAGTGGGATTCCCTGAAGGAGCGATGGCTTAAGAGATGGAGATTAGTAAAGGGACCAGCCTTTGAAAAAGGAGATTAACGTGATGCACCCAATGCAGGTAGAAGAGTATGGGGAGAAAATAAGTAAGCTTAAAATTAAGAGTATATATTTCTCAGCCAAGCTTGCTCTCATCAACTTCTGACGTGCTAACGCGCCCCCACCCCCACCCCAAGTCGGCTTCCTGTGGAACCAAACCCAAGGCAGCTGGTGGAAAATTTCCATCAACACACCGAGGAGTCTTAACTGTGTACCTTCAGCCTCCAACTCTTCCTTAAGTCCCAGCCCATCCAGCCCTCCTCTCAGCGTATTTCCTAGAAAACTATGACTTCTCAGATTTAGTGGGTCTGATATGGACGTTCTAGTTCCCCATCTCCAAACCCAGTTGTCCGCCAAGGTGACTCAATACCATTCTGTGACACACAGAGACACACAGAGTCATCACCATGGTCCTGGACAAGACGTTCATCTCTGGTGTGGGCGTTGGTCTGTGTTTTAATCCTTATGTGTCTGATTCCTGGGTCTGACCACCCAGTTATAAGCCTTACATTTCATAGGCTGCTTCTCCGTGTTCTCATTCATAGACCCCCTGAAAAGTGACACACACAAGTAAGTTTTTAATACATTTTTCAGAAAGATGAGGATGAAGCTGTTTCTTTAGAAACAACATTATTATTTTGACATTTTTAAAGAACAAAACAGTTTAATGTTTAAAAAGAATTTTAAAAGGTGTTATATAGTTAAATGCAAAACTATGATTTTTGTGATTTCCATGCTCTAAACATTTGGAATTATACAAAAATGATAAATTTGACATCATTTATAATTATAGCAAGCAGCTTACAGTTTTTTTCCAAGACCTCCATTCATTGTGTTTGCTTTTACTTAAATAGGAGAAGCAAAATGCCTCAAATCCAGAGCCCCCTCCTTCCTTGTGAGGTCCCGGCTTTGACTTTCTTCTGTATCTTCAGGAGCAACCTTTCTGGTGTCACACCCTGCACCCCTCGGGGGGCGTTCTTTGAGGGTCGTCAATCAGACACGTAAATACTGAGATTCAGCTTCTAACAAAGAAAAGATGAACAGAGATATGTTTATCTGTGAACACGAGGTCTTTCTGAAGCTGAAGTTCTAAAGAAATTTGCTTACACTTGAAATTCTGTGAAGTTATGGATTCTTACAGAAATATCCAGTATTTTGGGCAAATTTCCTCCACGCTAGCTTATTTTGTTCCTTGTGTTTAAAATGTCTGTATGTGTGCATATCTTGTAAAGTATCTGTTTACATTAATTGGAAAGTAACTACAGAGAGGTTAAGTGACCTTATCACTCATATGATTTTCATATTTAAGATTTGCTTCCGGCTTTCACACAGGGTTACTAAAAGGGTATTAATAAATTTCCAGTGAATATATTTTTGTTCTGTCATTTGCTACTAGCTTATAATTTGTGCGTTGTAATCAGACATATAGGTATGAATTCCATTTTTCCATGAGATGTTGATTTTCTTTGAGTTTATGAGAAGAATGAGTCTATGCCTGTGTATTTATATTGTATGTGTTGATTTCTGAGAAGTGGGATTTAAAACTCCTACGATGACTATGAATGTGTTCATTTCTCTTTGCTTTTTCCATTGGATTTTCCCTTATATACATGCAAATACATTAGTTGTGCAAGATTCTGAGCTTGGCCCTGGCTTGGGTTAAGTGGCAAGGATGTCAACTCAAATGCAGAACTGACTGACCCCTTACTCTGTGTCAACACTGCTCTAAGGGGCTGCCTGCATTAGGGCCTCAGTCCTTACATGACATCATGGAGAAGGCATTTTTATCTTTTTACTTTTCATCTGGGGGAATTAAGGCAGGGCAAGCTGTGCTGGCTTATTCCTAATCACACAGGCAGTGAAGACGTTGACCTGCCGTTCAGTCACCGGCATCCCTCATTGACATCTGCATCCACGTAGCTTTATGTGAAGTCTCCTGCTTAAACTTCATTTTTCTGATGTGACAGTCAGCTCAGGTGAGATACATGCATGTGTGTCCATGAATTCTATGGAGCTGCCCGGTACACACATGCACACACAGACATGCATGCATCTTACTTGACTATAGTATCGTTTTATATATATATTCTGATATATGTGCACACACATGCACACGTGTGTGTGTGTATGTGTGTGTGTAAAGGTCCTGGATGTGGTCCTGGCAGGAAGTCACTGGATATTCCCATGACGCTGGCAGGACACAACACTTCCTAGAGGAAGGTTTGTGCCCCCAAACTGATAACAAATGTGACAGTGTAATCAGTCACAAAACAAAAATATATTTCTGTGGCCACGTCAAGTTTTAATGTGTCCCATAACTAAAGAACATTCACGCATTTATTCTCTTATTCATTCACACATTTGACCGGCATGTTGTCTGCCAAGCCCTTTGAACTGGGAATGCAGAAGGGAATGTGCCAGAAGCCCATGCCTGGGGGCGGGCAGGTGGGGGGGCCATTCACAGCTACACAGTGGGAGGGCGTGGCAGCGAGATCTGTGCTCTCCTGTACTCAGTAAGACCCTTTCAATGCTTTTCCATGCTGCATTTTCCTGCAAGAAGGATGTTCTGAAAAGCAATCCTAATGCCCATTAGGGGAATGGTAGCGTCTGAGGGTGGTCTGTGGGCAGTGGAGACTGCTGTTTGTGCTGTAATTTCCTGAGTTCTGATATAAAGACTGGAAATTGCACCACATAAAATGCTTGTGTGAGTAATGGATCTTTTAAAGTTTGGGTAAGTGCTCTAAAAGGGGGTCCTCTCAGCAAGTTTTATGTCTGTGTTAAAAGAACTTTAATTGTATTTTTTTTTAAATAATCACTTTGGGTTCTAGGCACCATAAAATCAAATGTCACTGAAATAATTTCGATGCGCTGACATATTTATTGACCAAGAAGGGGTTAACCAGGTCAAGCTCTGTTTGATGTTGCCAGAAACGTGTTGTGTAAGCGTGTGTTTGCATATAAATGGCTCATAGATGAGAAACACATTTTGCAAGTGAGTTTTATGAAAATATATGGCTGTTGTTTTTTCATTGAATGTTGACTGCTCATTCTGAATCCCATTTTCATTACTGAAACGTTTATATGCTGTGTGCACAGCTGTAAAGTGGCCCAAAGTCTTCTCCCCCATGGGTAGCTCTAGTTTTTATATCCCCACTAATGGCTTGAAGATATCAGTGAAATGACATCTGTTTTCAGGCTTATACACATTTAACAAAGAAACAAAACATCATTTTCCCTTTTTTTTTTTGCAAGAGGAATGATAAAAGCATGGCCGTGCTTTTGAAATTTATCTGTTTCTTGATCACTAGAACACGCTCGCTTCTCTCTGCCTGATCTTCCCAACATCAAAGACAAGAAAAAGTGACGTGACATTGGGTGTAAATCAAGTATGCAATAAACCTCTGCTTATTTACCATACTCATTAAGCACCCACTGTAATATGAGCTGAAACCTACTTTCTGTGTATTTCCATGGAACAGGAACAGGTTTAGATTGAGTGATGAGGGTAAGGTTTCTACGGCTAACCATACTATATCCCACATCAAGCAAAAGCAATTGGTTCTCAATTTGCAACTATTTCATCTATTCATCTATCGTCAGCAAAACCTATGCTGGATAGATTGTTGCCAATTCTCAACCAACTTATTCTGTACATCAAAATCACACAAACACTCCCCTCAAAAATTTCATTTTCGTATGTGAATTTTTGTGGTACAATACACGTAGAATTAACCAGTTTGAAGTGTGCACTTTGGTAGCCTTGACGGCTTTCATAATGTTGTGTGATCATTAACACTCTCTGCTTCCAGAACTTTTCCCATCACCCCATTTAGAAACCCCATGACCATTAATCAGTCGCTCCCACATCCCCTGACCTACCTAGCTCCTGGCAACCATGATTTTGCCTTCTGAATCTATAGGTTTGCTTAATCTGGGTGTTTCGTATCAATGGAATGATACAACGTATAGTTTGTGTGTGTCTGGTTTCTTTCACTTGGCACAGTAATTACACTCCCAGGTACATACACAAAAGAATTGAGCACAGGTGTCCAAACAGAATCTCATACCCTGAAGTTCCTAGAGGTACATAATAACCAAAAAGTTGGAAACAGCCCTGGTGTCGATGGCGAAGGGACATGCAAAGTGTAAGGACCATGAAAGCATCATCTGAAGTAGATTTTATGGGTCCAGCTTGTCAACACTAAGGCCTTGCTCCTCAGGGCTCAGTGACTCGAGGTCACTGATCATAGCTGTCTCTGGGAAGAGGGACTGTTGGGTCTGTGAACTCTGACTGAACACATCATGCTTCCATTTTCCATCAGCAGACATCCAAGCCTCCTTCGGGCACCTGTTTGGGGCCCTGCGGTCACTCTGAACAGCAGACGAACTGCTGCAAGCTGAGCCTCCGTGGAAGGAAGGGCAGATGCGGACACTGCCTTCTGCCTGGTGCTGGGAGCTGGGATGGCAGCCGAAGGACTCACCTCATCTACGCCATGAGGGAAGTAGACCCGGGACTGCACGCTCCTCACTGCTGTACTGTGACGTCTGAGATGAAAAGAGAAAGAGAGAGTCAGTCAGCTGGCTCTCTTTGCAGATTCTCGAAGTCCATGGTGGTCAAGGATGGGTGCCAGGGCTCCTTCAGAGACGGGCCTTGCTGGACTGAATCAAATTTGTGTTAGAACCAAGTTGGCATTTCCAGGGAAGCAGGGTCTTCAGGGCACTGGGTGTGGCCACTCAGATAGCGTGCACAGTGGGGCCTGGATGGTGGGGTATGCACAGTGGGATGTGCATGAGCGGGTCATGCACGGACGTGAAGCGGGCACATCAGTTGGGAAGCATGTAGCAAAGACTTAGAGAAGGTTTGGTGGACGGACCCAGAAAGGTATATCCTGCCATGTGGAAAGCAACGAAACTGAGTCAATGCGGGAGAAGGTAGAGGTCAATCAGAACACTTCCAGGGCCTCAGGCGTCACTGAACTTGCCAGGAGATGTGTCAGGTGCACGGGGGATGGGAGCAAGGCAACGACGAAGGTGATCTGTCCCCTCTAACCCTCTAACAGAACCCCTGGTCTCATCAGCAAGACTGGCAGAGCGCACGATGCTTGTTGCTGTGGGTCATGTGTGTTCTGTTCCAGAACACAGCGCAGAAACCCACACACGGAGACACGTTCACACAAAAGGACACACACACACACAGACACACACACTGCTTTCAGCCAGCATTAGCCCCCTCAATCTATACTCACCACAAGCCTGAAACCATGGTTACCTGCTAACAACTTGCAACTGTACAAAATTACCCTAAATATCAGAATCCAACAACAATCTATAGTACAGTATATATCCTTAAACATAAACTCAATGTTAGCTAAGAAATGAAAAAAATGAGAAAAATCTCAAATAACCTATATTCTAAAGTAGGCCAAGAAAATAAAGATAAGAATTTGGGAAGAGGAGGGCACCTGAGTGGCTCAGTCAGTGAAACATCTGCCTTCCGCTCAGGTTGTGATCTCAGGGTCCTGAGATTGAGCCCCATATCGGGCTCCCTGCTCAGTGGGGAGTCTGCTTCTCTCTATCCCTCTGCCGTCCGCCTCTCTTCCTGCTCCTGCTCTCTCTCACTTTCTCAAATACATAATGAAATCTTAAAAAAAAAAAAAAAGAATTTGGTAAGAAGAAGAAGAGAATCCATTTATTTTTCATCGTCTCATGTTCCATTCCTCCAGCTGACCAGAGAGGAGGGCATCAGAGGTCTGGCTGGCCAGGGAGGGGGATGCCAGCCTGGCCATGTCAGCTGTGACCACCAGTGTCCAGATCGACCCCAGTCTGCCACCCAGGTTCTTCATGAAGAGAAGTCCCCAAGGACCCACAGGGAGAGTGCACGGTCAGAGTTCTCCTGTGAGGGTTTTTGGCCTGGAGGGGAAGAACAGGTGAGCCGGCCGGCTGAGCCTTTGATGCCTGGGCTGCGCAAGGCCAGGCCGCTGGGCACAGATGCCTTTGCAAAGTCACAGGTGAACTCAGCAGAGCAGCTGTCATCTTCCACCCGTCTCTTCTTTCCTACAGTTGCTTCTGGGGCGGTCCTGGTACCCCTGGCTGGGACACTTGGCCCTGCCGGTGGGTCTGTACCTCGACAACAAATTCTGTTGCAGAATTCCCCAGGTGCAGTAGTTAGGTCTGTAACTGAGAGGAAAGCTGAGTGGAAGGATCACTAGAGACTTTACATATGTTGAGTGAAATGAGACAGAGGACTCAAAGAAAGATAGCAGACATGACAAGCCCACTTCTCCATTGAAATAACTATGAGGCCCCCGAACTCACAATTCCAGAGCCGTCTCCAGGTGAGCTGCCTGGTGGTTCCCTGTCTGGGCTGGCTTCTTGGCACATTAATGCAGCGATGAGTTTCAGACTGGTCTGCACATGACTTTGTCCACCCCACGACTCCCTCCCTGGATCCTAGACGTTGCTCCTGTCCATCTGAGGGATTCTTGCTATTTTCCAAGGTTAAGCAAACAGACTATTCTGCCCCACCCCATTCTTCTAACCTTTTTCTGTCCACAGGCACTGCTCTGGGCTCAGTAAGTAGAGGAGGGTCACCTTAGCTGCCCATAAAGCAGGGGAATGGATGCCACAGGTGCAGGCTGAGCCTTTCACAGAACAAAACTAGCGCCCCATATTGACACAGAAACCCTTCTAAGAGCACCGCAGGGGACTGCACTGGCCTATCTTTGTTCCTGCCCGTGGTGCAGGGTCTGGTGTGTGCCCAGACCTGCACACCTCCCTCGGCACATCGCTGCCTGGGAGCTTTACACAGAGGTCAGGTGTGTCACAGCTGAGATGGAAACGAGGGCCACGCCTCTTAAAAGCAGCTCCATCTTCTAAAAGGCACAACGAATGTTGGTGCACAGGCCTCGCTTCTGCCCCACACACTTCATCCAGGGTCCCTGTTGACTCAGCAGACAGGGAGGAAGACATTTTCTGTGGTCTCATTGATATGCAAAATTTGCCAGGAGAGAGAACACCTCCAGGGACAGGTGTTTGTCCAGACTTGCTGCAGGAGGAGGGCAGGGGTGTTGCAGGAAGAGCAAGGGATATTGTAGGAGGAGGGCAGGGGTGCTGCAGGAGAGGGCAGGGGTGCTGCAGGAGAGGGCAGGGGTGCTGCAGGAAAGGGCAGGGATGCTGCAGGCAGAGGGCAGGGGTACTGTAGGAGGAGGGCAGGGGTGCTGCAGGAAGAGGACAGGGATGGTATAGCGGAGGGTGTGGGTGCAGCAGGAGGAGGAGAGAGATGCAGTAGGATGAGGGCAAGGGTGTTGGAGGAGGAGGACAGGAATGCTGCAGGAGGAGGGCAGGGGAGCTGCTGGAGGAGGGCAGGGATGCTGCAGGGAGAGGGTAGGGGTGCAGCAGGAAGAGGACAGAGATGCAGTAGGATGAGGGCAAGGGTGTTGAAGGAGGAGGACAGGAATGCTGCAGGTGGAGGGCAAGGGTGCAGCAGAAAGAGGGCAGGGATGGTGCAGAAGAAGGGTAGGGGTGTTGCAAGAGGAGGGAGGGATGCAGGAGGAGGAGGGCAGGGCTGCTGTCTGCAGGGCTGAGAACCCGGGGTTCAGCGGGTGAGAGTGTTGGTGCCAACAAGGTTGCTACTTGTTTGACCTCAGTCGTGCTAAAAAGCAAACCTCCTCCAGAAGCAGGCTGCCTGGCCTCTTGGACCCCAGGTCACTCCTGAAGACTCCCAGACACAAGATGAACAAAGGTAGTTTTTAAAATTTGGTGTTGATTCATTTTGCTACTATTTTCCCTAATTATAAACGTGACTGTTTATTGTAAAAAATATTGAAAAACTCAAGAAAAATTATAAAGAAAATGAAAATCACCTTACTCCCAGATGATAAATTCATTTAACCAAGCAGACAGCTCCCCACAAGTTCAGGCTCCAAGAAACATCCCATGTGCTGTTTGGGAGAAGCTGCATCAGAATTCCCAACTGCAAGAAGCTGGAAGGTCACTCTTGCCATTCAGTCCACTTTTTCCGTAACGCACAGAGACCTTCGGTGCTGACACAGTCTCGCTGCTGGGTCTTCCCAGCTTTCTGGAAAAACAGAGACTCAGGAAGGCCATGTGCGCCTGTGGTCTTCCGGGTTGCTGGTGATCATTTGTGTATTTGAGCCCAAACTCCAGGCCCATGTGTGCCCCCTGCTGAGGGCTTCTCCCAAGAGGGAGCCTCCCCTGATGAGGGAGCAGAAGGTTGGCTGAGGACACAGCACAGGCTGATGCCCTGCAAGCCCCACCCCCACCCCCAGGAATGCGGTGACAGGCTTCAGTTAAGCTCCCAACTGTCTTATTGTTAATACTTCAGGCAAGGGGAAAACAACCTTAACTTGACAATGGCAGGCCTCCAGTATCTTGCGGGTCCTCTTAAGCATATGAAAGTTCTTTTGAAAACCTCCCTTTTTCCTCACCTCCCCCAATGCAGTGGTAAATACTCAATTGCTCCTCATAACCCCATGGCACCTTTTTCTGCCCAAGATCCTTTCTCTGTGCTTTAATAAAATCATGTTTTTGCACCAAAGATGCTTCAAGATTTCTCTGTTGGCCATGGGCTCTGGAGCTCACCCCATTGAATCTCACACACATTCCAAAACTATATCACACCATGGCGTCACATCCATCTGCGGCTCTCCTTGTGCACATCTTTCATCCATTTGCGATCCTGCTCACTCCGTCATTAATGCATCCAATCGTTCGTTCAACGCATGCTAGTTCATTATGCATTCTTCTGGTCGGGGGTGTCCGGGGTTTCCTGGAAGCCACCGGGATGATTCCATGTGGTATAAGCCCCGCATGTGGAGGAGGAAAAGGACCGTCCAGGGTTAGGGATTGGAAGCTGAAATGCACAGAGACACACCAGGGCGAGCAAGGTTTGTGGGGAAATGACGGATTTCATGGAAGGGGCATGTGGCGAGCAAGGAAGGAGGAAGGGGCCCCAGGAATCCCATTTAACAGGAACCTGAATCAACCCCATGAACACAGGTGTGCCCGGAACCACTTACGGGACCAGCTTCAGAGCTGCGTCTGCGGGCTGGGTTTCAGCGGCTGTGTGTTTTACTTCTCTACTGAACCGGTAGGGAATCTCAGAAAGTGGGTGTCCTTGAGCTCTGGAAAGATGTGTCACAGAGCTGAGACATCTTCCTTCGGAGAAGTCAGGAACTGATGGTCCCCCACAGGGACACGCAGGCTGTTAGCCCCCCATTTGCTTCACCATCACCCTGAGGCCACGTCTGAGTGGCACCTTAGCCAACACACGTAAGATACTCCCCACAGGGAACAGTTCTCCTGGGTCTGGCCACTCCCACCAAGGCCTGCACACCTGCTCTGGTGTCTTATGCACAAAGGAATGTTCACGGGCGTGTTGAACTAATGATGTCTGCCAGGCACACGGCGGGAGACATTCCTGAGTGAGCACTCTCCTACCAGAAGAAGGAGAAGCATGCGGGGCTGGGAGGGCCCTGCTCTCCATGCTTGTCTGCTGGACAGGAAAAGTCACAGAAGCGAAGCAGCCATTGTGGACTTACGTGTGCTGCGTAGGAGACAGAGCAAATCGAATCAACCCCAGGGGGCCTCTGAGCTCTTCCTAGCTAACCATAAGAAGGGCCTGGAGATGCCTTCACACCTAGAATGGGACATGTCACTAGTTAAACACTGGCTTTTTGTCCATATAAATGCTCTCAAGAAGCTTTATTGATTAAAGGAAAAAGAAAAAAGACTTAAGTTCATATCAATGAAAGATCTTTTCATTAGTCCCGAGACAACAGGGCTTTTAAAGTCTTCTTCTCTATCCCTTGTTCTGAGTCTATTAATTAAAAAAAAAAAAATCAAAACAAAAAAGGGATAGAAATATAAATACACAGATGGATGGGTAAATAGACTGAAAAAAGACAAGAAGATGGTTGGAAGGATAGACAGATGGATGGATGGACGGATGGATGGACGGTGAAATCCTATAAATAAGTAACTGGCAGAACTCTGGCAAACAAATCAACGATATTTGAGTCCTTCGAGAATCTACCCATTGATTGCTTTCAGCAGGATGGCGCAGGTTCACCAGGCTTGCTTGTGGAAAACAGATCCAGAAACTGGGGGTTTATGGGGCATGGCTCCCTGGAAAGTGTCATAGAAATTGTATGACTTTCTGGGTATAAAATAGATATGTTCCCTGACCAAATGTGCCCATTTTGGTTAAGAAGTACAGCTTTCTGTATCATTTAAGGACTTCCTACACCTGGAAGCAGTGAGACCCAGGAGAGGTCCCAGACATCTGCCTCTTGGCCTCTGTCTTGTGATTCCTTATATCCTCGAAATTACTCATAAAGCATCATCCTGGGTAGCACTGCAGATTCATGGGAGTTTAATTTCAAAAACCAATTTTTGTGTTATCGCAACACATAAAAAAAAAACCCAATTACTACAAATACTTCATCAGTAGTAAATTCTCACACAGCAAATATTGTAAAAGAGGTTAACCCCCAAATGAAAACATGGCCCCATACTATCTTTATAAAATTAAGAAGCCATTTCCAATATTACAGTGTCTACATTTTCTAACAGATGCAGTTAAGGGCCTCCATCAAGGATCCCAGACATTTTCTCTGCACAGTGTACATTTCACCAGGTCCAGCAACAACAGTGTCTGGAAGACAAGGACATGTTGGTCTCTGTGTGCTACATATTGAGATACATTAATTTCATTTGATTAATTGTTATAAGGCTAGTTTAAGTTTGTAATTGAAATATTATCTTCTTAATAAAAGAAAAGGTTTTTTTTAATTTGGAATAATTAAAGCTTAAATTAAGCTAATAAAAGTCATACTGTGGGATCCTGATGTGGGAGAAGTGGTAATAAAGAGGCAATTAGCCAGCATCTCCTGTGTAAAGGAAGTAGCAATGAAAAGGAAGGAAATGTCTCTCTCCATTCCTTCTCTGGCCTTATCTCCCCAAAGCCTGAGCACGGTTGCCTCTCCAGAGCTGATGCACCAGACTGCCGTCCAAACAAGAGGTGCCAGATGAGGCCTAGGGCAGCTGGGAGGAGAGGCAATTCCAGGGAGGAAATGGGAAGGTCTTATTCCTGATGAGCACACCTGAGGCAGTCATAGAGACAGTAGCCATGGAGGCTGTGGGCTGGGCCTTTCTATACCTGTGGGTCTGTGGCTGTACGTGACCTCCAAGGCAGGCTCTGGTCCAAAGGAGCCATGATGAACTGGGGAAAAACCAGCTCTCCAGCCACCATGTCCTGCAGGATTCATAGCCAGGCCCTTGGGGACACGTAGGACATGGTCTGCAGGTCCTCTACGGACATTATGAGCCTTGGGGCAGTGGTCTCAATTCTTCAATCTATGTGGGTGCTGGTTCAGCATAATTTTCCCGAGTCCTCATCCGAGATGCTCCCTTGCTCATCTGTATCCTGCTACACCTGTGGTTCTCTGAACGGCTTATGTAGGATGGGCCATACATCAGCACCAAGTGACAAAGCCACTAAGACCTGCCTAGGAGAATTAGGATAAGGTCTTGATGAGATGGCTTCATGCTCTTGCCTCCATCCCATGCTTGGAATTGGAAGCCCCGGGGAGGAAAGCAAGTTAATATATTTACAGCAACCTAAGAACACAGAGCACAGAAGTGGAGGGCTCAGTGTGGGCAGGGCGCCAATTTCTATTAGACTGTTTCCATCACCGACAAAAACAGACTCAAGCAAATCCCTTTCTATGTTGTTAGCCGACAGTCCAAATCATACAATTTGGTAATTTGTGATGGCTCCTCAAGCCATCCGTTCAAATTAGCCAAGCACTTCCATCAGTCTTACTAATTTAAGATTTTTGGAAGATGAAAAGTGTCTGGAGTTGGTCGACAAGTGTTCAAGAAAAATTATCCTGACAGTTGTTAAAAATAGCAAAGAAGATGTTATTCAAGACTATTGCAGTAGAAGAGAGAAACGGCTCAACTCTGAAACCAGCAAAGGCAGCTGCGCGTTTGGAGCCAAGAAGCAGAGAGACGGGTCAGTAGGTTGGAAATTCCCAAGACAAGGCCTCCAGGGTGGGGGTTTCTTGCTGAAAGTATATTGGGTGATCGGCTATTATGGTGGGTTTCCAGCTAAAACGGGGTTATGCAGGCCCGCAAGGAAGGGAGGCAAGCTTGAGGCCAGGCCAAGAAGAGGGCTCTGAGGAGCTAGGCTGAAGCTAGGTCTAGGACAGTCTTTGTCATGAGAGAAATGCTGTAAAGCACTCAAGGGCACAGCCTGTGGTTCTGGCTTTATTTCAGAGTTCTGTCTTCCTCGTTCTCATATGACAGTGCCTGTCGGGCACCAGAGTACCCCATGAACAGAGGCGTGTAACTTCATTGTCCTTTCCCATCTCAGTGCCTGACTGCCCATGTGGAGTGACATGAACCAAGGGCACAGGGCTGTCTGCCATGTTCATCATCACGGCACGACCGGCTGGTGCCTGCACATAGCCAAGCACATGCCTGTCTGTGGAATGGGTGGGAAGTGGGTAATGGAAGATCAGCAATTTGGGAGGACAAGGGAGACATTCCAGGCACCTCTATATCAACACCAATTCTTAGCCTCCATTACTGGGTTTTGGGGGAACTCAACTCTATGACCACACCCCCACACTCAGCAGTGCTTTGCAAAATGACAGAGACCGCTTGACCATACCAACATTAAATTATTCTGAATAGCAACGTTGTGATCTTGCTACATGAGCTTCAAAAATTCATTCAAAAACATGAAAGCCTGAAATTCAAAGAGAATACTCAAGTACCAACCAGCTCTATGCATGATGGGTAACGTACCTCAGGGATTTTTTTACGACCGTTTTAGGCTGATATTCTCCACCTTCGCCCTCATCCCCAAATAACTTCTCTCTACATTAAAAAAAAAAAAAATCACCCAAGGCTGGCGTTAAAACATAAATGCTTACATGAAAATTTAAAGGCAATCTCAAGCATCCTACTAATGAAAAGGTTCTGCTCGCGGTTCTTCAGAGCGGTCATCCGAACTCTAGGATCAGAAATCCTGGGGCTGTCGGACTTGAACGTCTCAGTGTTTGCGACGTGTTCATTCACTCTACACTGTCATGAACTGTGTCTGTCTGGAACTGTGTGCCTGGTGATGGCCGCCCCTCGGCTGTCATGTCCTTCAGTCTTCTGTTTCTCGGTGAGCTGGTCAGCACCCCTCAGTGGATGGTCCAGTGGCGAAGCGGGTGCTCTCCCACTCCTGCACGTCACTGGGGCTACTTTTACTTGACGGCTATCCTGGGCTGTATTAGAAGACGCTAAGAAAGCATGTTGGTTTCTGCTTCTCACCACAGTTTCATTATACCACGCTCGGATTTTTGTTCATTTTGGTGACAGATCTGCTTTGATCATGTAGAAATAATATATTAATTGAGGTATTAGTAGATCCCATTTGCTATAAAATTCATTCATACTCAGTTTTGTTAAATACTTGATTTGTAATCTTCTGTGATCAAATACTTGAATTAGCTTGGGTGTTCTGCTCTACTAATTTAAAAGGGTGCCACGGCAACTGTCGGCTCAACATCCGTGGGAACACTTCATAAAACCGCACACAGCAGAGCCAGAGTTAGGTAGGCTTTCAGCTGGAAGCTGTGCCGAGGCCATGGAAGTCTGCCTGGTGCCCAAGGCAGATGTGTGGTGCCCTGAGGAGACAGAGATGCGGCGGCATAAGGGGTATTGCTCTTCCCACCTGAATCTGCACAAGACTCTGAAAATGGACTCAGGTTCCTGAGGCTGAGAAGTAATTACCCAGATAAATTACACGCACACCTGACATGCTACTTCCCACTCTCAGGTACTGCTGCGAGGTGTTTCAGATCACATCTTGGGTTAAAAAGAGAAATCCAAATATTCAAACTTTAGACCTTCCTGTTTTGAAAGTAAGATACTTTCACAATTAAAGAAGAAGAAGCAGAAAGAAAGGGAGAGAAGGAGAAGGAGAAGAAGAAGGAGGAGGAGAAGAGGAAGAAGAAATGTGTTCTTTTTTTCCTTTAAAAAGAATTGTAGGATCCCTTATTAAAAGTGATGCAACTATCTCGTGAATAATCATGAAGAAGGGCGTTAGGGTCCAGGATGGCAACTACTAACATCATAGGCCCCATCCTGGAGGCAGAGAGAACCACACTTGGGTCAAATAGCAGGAATCCACACCAGCTTATACGATTAGCTTTATGACCTAGAAGCTTTACATACGTTGTTTCACTTAACATTTGTGACAGATGTATGAGGTCATTACTAGTAATTGCTTTTCACAAAATAGGAAAATGGGCCTCAAAGAAGTTCATTTGTCCACTGAGGGCTATAGAAATGACATGGACTGGATAGAGCCCCAGATGACCTGAGCAGCTCAGAGTTTGTAATCAAACATTATATTCCCTGCCCTTTGAGCATGAGAAAAATACTGTCTTTTTTTTAAAAGGATTTGTTTATTTTGAGAAAGAGAGAGAGAGAGAGGTGAGAGGCAGGGGAATAGGGAGAGAATCTTAAGCAAAATCCCTGCTGAGCAGGGATCCCAACATGGGACTCAGTCCCACACACTGAGATCAGGACCTGAGCCAAAACCTGACTGAGCCACTGGGTGCCCAGATACAAATATCTTCTTATAAGATTACCCAGCTTACAATCTTACCAGAGGTCCAAAAGGACGAGTGTGCCAGAGGTGTGGTCATGCAAGCAATTAGACAATATTCCTGAGCACTGGTTAGGAGCTAGAGGCATTTACATTCCAGAGTTTAAGGATAAGGTTCAAAATACAGACAGACACAAGACAATAATGGAGTGTGATATAAAAGAAAAGGGAAGAGCCATAGGAATTCCCAGAGGGAGGTAAGCAAAGGGGGTGTGCACACTTGGAAGGCACCAGTGGAGACCAGGGGTAGCATTTATCGTAAAGAGATAAGCAGAGACAGAGGATGTCAGGAAAGAAAATAACTTGACTCCCAAAGAGATACAAGGAAGTCTGGTCTATAGAAAGACCCCTCATTAAAAAATTAATTTAAGAACCCTCAGGTTTTCTCTTAAGAGAAAACCATAAATAACACCAATCAATCTCGTGGTGAATCTGACCACGATGAGTAAACAGCAAATTTCTTACATGATTTTCACATTCTGGTTGTGATATGTCTTCACACACTAGTATTGTGATATTTAGTGAAAAAATCGCTTTCAGTAAGGAGACAGTAACTTACAGGAAAGCCTTAAAGTATCTTTTATTTGGGGGACTAGTGTTTTAAGGGTGACCATGTTATTTTTATTTTACCTTGGGGTACAAAAGGCAATTGCCTTTGAATGTGGGATGTGTTGTGTGCACTTGTGCACAATGACAGCAAGGGAAGCAGCCACTCCTGCTCCACGGCACCCCCTGTGGTCAACTGTCCACTGTGTATCTGTCAGCTATTGCTATGTAACAACCACCCTTGCCCCTGGAACCAGTGCCTTAGAATGAGAGTGATCTACCGTTGCTCACATGTCTCTGGGTCTCCTGGGGTTCTGCTGATCTACACCGGGCTTGGTGGGATGGTTGTGCTTCACACAGTAGATCTGTGACCCTAGTATGCCCACACCCATGTGACCACACCCTGCCCCTAGAGCCACACACCTGAATGGGCCATCAGTTATCCATGGGAAACTCTTGTCATGGCAGCAGTGGAGCTGAGACAGTGAGTGGAAATGTTTGAGGCCTCCAATGACTTAGAACCCTAACACTGTCACGTGTGCTGAAATGCCATCAGCCAGTGCCAAGCACATGGCCAAATCCCACCAAAGGACAGGGACATACACCCTGTCCATGAGAGGCCATGGAGGTTAGGTGTGCACAGATGGGGGATGTCATCGTCTACCATAGCTTTTAGGGTGTGTCTTTGTGCCATTTTTTAATTTTCTGATTGTATATGGCGTGTTTCAGGTTTCCACTCTTATTTTCTAGCTATGGAAGATGTTTATTAGCATATAAATATAGCCTTATATGGTTTAAGAAGGTAGATCTATATAACATTAGGACAAAGAATTGACTTCTTTTTACTTAAGACTTTAATTTATTTGACACACAGAGAGAAAGAGCACAGCATGGGGAGCAGCAGGCAGAGGGAGAGGGAAAAACAGGCTCGCTGCTGATCAAGGAGCCCAACGCGGGACTCAGTCCTAGGACTACAGGATCATAACCTGAACTGAAGACAGACACTTAACCAACTGAGACACCCAGGTGCCCCGTGACAAAGAATAAGCTTCTTTCATGAGGCTGTATAAATGCTAGAATTATAGCTGTTTACTAGATTTATTTTCTTTGTAACTATCAGTTATCTACTGAGGTCAGACATGAAGATACAGTTAATTAACCACTAATGTGTTTTTCTTTTAATACCTTTAAGTTTCAGGAAGCCCTCTTTCTCTGAGATAATAAAATTTGTCAATGTTCCCACCATGCCTGGAAGCAATATTTGCTCTCATAAGGCCAGGATTCCATGGGTCAAAGAGCAGGTATCAGCTGGCATTCCTAGGATGTCTTTGCTAATATCCTGTCCACATCTGAAGAAGAGCCCTGGTTCTGGATTGTAGGTTTGTCACAACTATTTATAGGAGATTTCTGGCACTTTCAGGGTTAAAATTACATTCTGATTGGATGGAGGAAAGATTCTTATTGACCTATGTAAATAATACATGGTCATGAGAAGTAAAGAGATTTAGAAAAATCATTTGCATTATACAAAACCATTGGCATTATCTTGTGAAAAGGCTTGCGGACACAGACAATTACTATCTGTAATTATTTTGTATTAGCGTCACTAAACTTAAGTGTGCTAACAATTTATTAGCTTATTTATTCAAGGAATTTCATAAGATTTTTTTCTCTTTTCCCAATGCTCAAGTATTAGTTTGAACAAAATACTATTTAAAGAATGTTTCTTAACTTAGTGTTAGAGTCAGAGTAAGAAGAAACAAGAGGGGTTCTCATAAGCTCATTAAAAACAGAACTTGAATTCCAATTAAATCCATGCTTTTAGGTCTATTTCATCCCTCTGTAATGTCTTTTAATTTTTGATGATGGTGATTTTGTGTTAAACAGATGACTTCCATCACATCTGTGTCTGGGATGAGTCCTGGGAGTTCTCATTTAGTCCAGGGTAGGACATGAAAGGGTTTGTTCTCAGGGACGGCGTCGACTTTCACTGTGAAGTCAGTGTCCTTGAGTAGAGTCACTGTAGTGAGAAGGGTCAAGAGCCCCTTTAGTCATTTACTGTGCTTCTTTTGATGTTTCTTCGGAAAACTGAAGGCCTGGTTGTCACACAGAGCGAAGGACTTCTGGCAAGTGTAAAGCAATGAGAAAAAACGGTAACAAAATTTGGTGATAATAAGGAATTCTGTGACCAAGGTGAAGAATAACATTTATATTTCCTGTTTAGAGAAGAATGTATATTAATACACTCAAATGTCAAATCGCCATTTAACAGAAATGAAACCTCAGATTTATTTTTTCTTTTCTTTTATGCCATTCATGCAATAATTTGCAGACAGGTTTTTACAAGCCTTTTTCTCATTTTATAATTATGTTCACTGACACTGAGCAAATTTGTAAAAATTTTCACACATTTTATTGTTCCTTCCAAATACATTAGTTGCAAGTAGCATAAACCCAAGCTCACTTCCCTTTGTATTTTTGTACTTATTTTACACTCTCAAATATGTCTTTTGTTAGCTTCTATGCCTTTCTGGCACAAGATATTTACATTTTAAGACCTTTATCTTGTATCAGCTAGAATATTTTGGTAATATTATATTTTAGGCAATGATAAAATAGATGGGAAAGATACAAAATAATATTAAAACCAAAATTATCAAACTAATCCAATTTGGCTGTGGATTCACCTTGATTAAAAATATTACCTGAGGGGCACCTGGGTGGCTCAGAGGGTTAAGCCTCTGCCTTCGGCTCAGGTCATGATTCCAGGGTTCTGGGATCGAGCCCCGCATCGGGCTCTCCGCTCAGCGGGGAGCCTGCTTCCTCCTCTCTCTCTGCCTGCCTCTCTGCCTGCTTGTGATCTATCTCTGTCAAATAAATAAATAAAATATTAAAAAAAATTACCTGAAATTTTTCCACTTTTTTGCACCAAATATTAAAAATTCTTTGAAATTTGCTCAAATTGGTACTGAAGTTTTCCCAACTATTTTTCCATATTATCAGATTTGGTTAATTTTTTTTTAATTTTCTTTTCTTGCATCTTATTCATCAAGACCATGACTTATACCTAAACAGTGTTTCCTTCTGGTTTAAGCAAATATCTAAACCGTCAAAATCTGGGGTGTCTGGTGGCTCCATCAGTTAAGCATCCAACTCTTGATTGTGGCTCAGGTTGTGATCTCAGGGCCGTGGGATCGAGTCCTGTGTTAAACTCCATACTCATCAGGGAGTCTGCTTCTCTCCCTCTGCCCCTCTCTCCAAGCTCTCTCTCTCTCTCTCCCTCAAATAAATAAATACACCTTTAAAAATAAATGAATAAATAACATGTCAAAAGTTGCCACTTGAGGTGTTTGAAGTTCAACTTTTCTTTTTTTTTATTTAATGTTTAGAAATACTTGAGGTCACTTACATTTATGTAAATGCTTTGCAGGATGTGTAAATGCTTTGCAGGATATCTAAAACAAATCAGACAAGAAGCTCTGTTGAAGTTATGAAATCTTATAATCCCCCCCCCATTTTTTTTTTTTTTTTCCTGAAGCTAGGAGAAGGTATCAATGTGTTTGCTCAGAAATGCATTTCAGACAAATACAGCCAAAGAACGCGGTCCGGTCCTGGGCAAGCTCTAGAGCAGGACAAGGTGTTTATAGATGAGCACGTCATGCTGGGCTACTCTTTGCCCCGCGTTTCGCTGGGCTGCCGTGTAAGTTAGAGATGCAAATTTAAAGTCTGTCTGTACCCCATTGTCAGCCCCGTTCCTCCCCATCACGGGCTGACTTGCTCATCTGAGTGTTGGCTAAGGGCTTCTGTCCCATGAGAGGCGAGAGGTGGTCACTCACCAGGACCCTATGGGAGTCTCAGGAAGCCAGGAAGTCCCAGATACCCTGGAACTGGCTTCCTCCTGCACCCCACATTCACGGCCAGTCCCTCCGTGGCTAGCACACGAAGGAAAATCCTCTTCTGTGTCTCCTTCTTGTTCTCAAGCCATGTAAAAACCAGTTGCAAAACTCCCCAGTCACGCATCAAGAGAAATGTAGAATCGCAGAGTCATTGGTCCGTTATTGCTTAAAAAGTCCTGGACTTGTCCTCCTTCCCAGATGGGATAGAAGTTTTCTTTTTGGGTGACTTCAGATCATGGTGGTGTGCTACAAAGACAAACCAGAGGATTCTCTCAGTTGTCGGAGGATTAGGTACATCAGTCTGGTGGGGGGTGACATGGATGAAAAGGTGTGATTTGCCTCGTCCTTGTAGAAACAATAACTTGGCACCCAGCAGCAAGCAGATGCTTGTCCCAAATACCAAGATATCAGAGACCCCAAGACACATGAACCAAAAAGCCAAATTCATACTTGCACGTACACACCCATACACACACACACACACCGTACACCCTGTCCTTCGCCACCCAACAGATGGTCTGACTGTAAGCTTCCAGGTGGTGTGGACGGGACTGGGCTTCCAAGACAAGTGGAGCCAGCTGGGCCAAGAACCTGACTGAATGCAGAAATAGAATAGAAAGAGAGCCAAGAGGAAAGAGGGAGAGAGACAGAGATTGAGGGAGGGAGACTGAGGACAGAAATACAAGCTCTTGACAGCCGTGTGGGATTGTCCTGGGGACTGGACACCCCCGTGGGCAAGCAGCGTGCACAGGCTGGCAAGACGCTCTGCTAAGGCAATGCGAGTTCAGTGTAGTGCATTCTTCTAGGGCCGTCTGGTCCGCAAATCACAGTGGAAATCCCCGTTGCGAGGGCAGGACTCCAAAAGAAGTATTTTAGCAGAGCTCCAGCAAAGACGTTCCCTGAAGAGAGGTGCAGGAAAGTCTAGTCCTCTGAAGGTTTTGCTCATTTCGTGACAATAATAAGAAGAAAACCCGTAACGGACCTGGAGTGGAATGGACACATGCGCACGTCACCGAAGTGAGCACGCCAAGTCTTTTCATGGTGGAAAAACAGCAATCTTCTCTCCCAATGATTGTGTTTTTTAAAATTATTATTAACATATAATGTATTGTTCGTTTCAGCGGTACTGGTCTGTGGCCTGTGAATCATCAGTCTTACACAGTTCACAGCCCTCTCCATAGCACGTACCCTCCCCAGCGTCCATCGCCCAGCCACCCCATCCCTTCCCCCGCCCCTCCAGCAGCCCTCAGTTTGTTTCCTGAGATTAAGTTTCTTATTCTCCTAACGATTTTATCTGTGAGGGGCCTGGTACATCTCTGACATCACTGCCAAAGTCTGGTTTAAAGGAGTTGTCACTGGCTTGCCTGGGAGGCTCAGTCGTTTGTGCGTCTGACTCCTGATTTTGGCGCAGGTTATGATCTCAGGGTTGGGAGATCGAGTCCCATGTTGAGTGTGGAGCCTGCTTAACATTCTCTCTCTCCCTTTCCCCCTGCCCCTCCCCCTCCTCTCTCTCTATAAATCAATAAAATAAATAAATAAAGGTGTTGTCATTTTCCTTTTATTGCCTGAACATGAGATGTGATGTGTCTACGGCTTTGCTTCCACGACGAGAAACCAGAAAAACAGGCAGAGTCACACCAGGGCAGGCCCTGAGGCCCAGGCTACCAAATCTGGGCTTGGCTGGGTGAGCAAGGGTGAGGGGCTGGAGCAGGACGGGGTCTGCGCCTGTTAGAGGACCGATCAGCTGGGCCGTGAGAGGCTCTGTGCCTCAGTTCACAGGCAGACAGGCAGAGGAGGCTTGGTGTCCCGTGGACGGAGAGAGTGAGCAGCTGAGACAGAGTGTCAGGCTGTGCTATCAGAGCTTCCAGTTGAGGCAGAAATGACTGCTTTATGTGGTCAAAGATATGTCCGGCCAAAGGGGAGGGTGCAGAAAAACAAGCACACAGGCCACCGTCTTTCGTGGGTCACAGCCCGCCAGCCAGGGAGGCAGAAACTGCCTCTCCCAGCAGGTGTCAGCCTGTGTGGATTGCACAGGTCGTATGGGAGGATTTCTGGGGAAGCCCATATACACTCACACCTCGCTGAGCCCCTGGATGTTTAGAACTGGACAGACTCTACCTGCTCCCTGAATCTATCTAGAATGAGTTAGACCCATCGCTCTACCAACAAGAAGCTCGAAATTTACCAGTTGTCGTGCAAACAAAGGAGGCACGCTGCAAAGTTTACCACCCCTCCCCTGAAGTTAACTTTTCTATGTAGATATTCCAAACACCTCCGCAGTTTCAAGTGGAAACTGGAAAAGAAAATGATTCTCTAATTCATGTAATAAAATAGATGAGCAGGGCCCCAGGGAATTTTTGTATTGACTTGTTGAGATGTCAAGATATTTTCTGATGAAGTCAATCAAATGATTTGAAATCCCTGTGCATTTTGTGTCACACGGATATAGTCTAAATCTGGGGGCTCCATTTACGTGGAAAACGACGCGCAGTCAGAACAAACGGGAGTGATGACAGCACTAAGCAGATTCATTGTTCAATTTCATCGATATCCTCCTCGATTGAAAAGACAAGATTCAGTGTTTAAATTTAACTCACATAATCGTGATTTATGATGTTCCTTGGCCCTAAAGAGAGGGCATGCATGCCATTTATAAACGCAGCCACCACTACGTAAATAACTTCCACTTCGGCTACGGGTGTCCCGGGAAATCCCAAGACTGATTCGCCATATTATTTTATGCAGGCAAATGTAACAGCAATGCTAACTATAAACAAAAAACAATTTTGGTAAACATGTTGCAAATGCATTAGCTCATGGATGATTTCAGCCCCTGAATCTATACTCTGTCTTTGGGGATCCCAGGAGGTGGTGTCCGGTTCTCCTCACTCTGAAATAATATTGTCACTTACAACTTAGGAGGCAAATTGTAGCCGATGAGGACGTCCTCCCCAGTAAGTGGTTCGTTGTGTGAATACGGTATTTTCTCCAAGAGCCACCAAGACCTCTGCGATACCCAGTAATATTTTATTTATAAGCCTGTCACTGTCAATGTCAGAAAAGCTTAATGGAATGGACCACTCAGATGCTGACCGTACTGGGGGTTACGGAGGCCTGGGCACCCATGCGTACTGCTCTCCATGTTAACAGTAATGGGTTCTGTTGGGTCTGCCAGCAGGGCTGGGCTGCGGTGTGTGCAGGAAGGTTTCCGTCTCCTCCCATGCGAGAGATGATGGCTCCCGGACCTCTGCCTTCTTTACTCTTACTGCAAACACTGGGCCTGGCCGGTTCTGTGTCTGAAGAATATAAAACAGGGCATTGTACTCACTTTCCCCTCACATCCTGTGTTAGAAATTCCATTTAGAAGAGTGAATCACAAAGCTTTCGGTGCTGGTTCCTCCTCACCATGCGGAGTCCTTCGTGTTAACCCTTGTGCTGCCTTTGTGAAACTGACCACAAGGGGGTTCTCAAGGAAGCCCCTGTGTCCCGTGTGTGGCCACCACTGTGGGAACCGGGACGTGGCACAGAGGTTAACGTGCAGGAAAGACTCGCTGCCCCAGCTCAGCAAGCCGAGCTGAGAAGCCAGCAGGTGCCACTCTCTGGGGCGCTCTCTGGCTTGGGGGAGCAGGCAGCCACTGGAGGGGCTCGAGCTGGAATGGGAAACCCTGTGACTTTCAGCTGCATTCAGAGCCCTGGGGGTCACATGACCTGCCCCCCCATCCTCCTGCCCTTTATGGACCCCCACTTATGAAAGATGTCACCAGGCACCTGACACTAAGCTGCCTGAGGGCAGAGCCTTTGTTTCCAGCCCTGGGGATTCAACACCCGGTTCAGAACCTGACTCAGGAGTCTCTGGTGGCCCCTGTTGAATGACTGGAGCACCTTACCCTGAAGGCACCCTGAGGCTGAAGGAAATGGGTGGATGGAGGTCAGGGAGCTGAGAGAGGGTGGGGGAGGGGGTGGGAAGAGAGAGAGACGGAGATAGGGACAGAGAGGGAGAGAGAGAGAGAGCGACTTCATGGAGATTAAGGCTGCCCCTGGTCTCACCACAGGACACTAAGGAGAGGAGTTACTCCTACAGCCTGAGTCACTCCGGTGGCATGCGTGCCCCGCACTCTGAGCTCCTGCAGCACGCCTGTCGTGTAACAGGAGACCTTCTGCTGACCAAAGCCAAGGGTCATGCAGCTAGAGCCACAGATAAGCAGAAAGCTGGAGGACGACGAAGGCAAGTCAGACAGGGGACATTCTGGTGAGGTGCTCATTCGGGGAGGAGCCCGACAGACACGGAGCTCTCACTGGGGAGAGCTGGAGCACAGCTGCAAGAGCCAAAACGTGCAGCAGTGACGTCGTGCCGCCCAGCTCACTAAAGGCCCTGCCATTTTTATTAAAAACCAAGGAACTATATTAGCCATTTCATTTATTTTAAAGATTGCATAAATCCCAAAGAGTAGAGTGCGACAACTAATTCTGATCATTTAACTGCAAGCCACTGGCTTGTGAACTGTGCAGGTCAGCCCTGGGGCCCGAAGCAGCTCTTCATGAAGTCTGTTCGCAGCAAATCTCATAGGGATGCTGGGACAATGTGGTCCCCACGCAGTAGCCCGGGTGACCCCTGTGAGTCAGGACTTCCAGGAAGCTCCCACGTGATGCTGAGCCTGTTGCCCACTTTGAGGGGCTTCTTGACAGAGGGTCCAGCGCGGTCCTGGGTTTCCCACCTGGCCTCCAATCTTGGGTTCTCATGCACCAGCTTGTAGCCTTGGGCGGGTCAGCAGATGGCTGTGTGTCCTGGGAACACAGTGACTAATACAGAGGTTATGTCCCAGAGCTTGTAGGAGGATTGGCTGAGATGATGTAAGCACAGAGTTCTGGGCACTTCTCAGCACACAGAAGGGGCCTCAGAAGGTCACCTGTCCTCCTTGTTCTTGTTGACGTGCTTCGGAAGCCCCCTGTGCCCCAGAACCCGGCTTCATGAGCCAGCACGCTGGGAGAAGAAGCTGGAAGGAGGGAAGGTCAGTCCTCAAGGACAGTAAACCTCACTGGGTTCCTGGCAGCAGGGTCGTCGGGACCCTGGCCACTTTCCCTGGGCAGACACTGCGTCCTCATTCACCGCCATCCTGTGCATGATCTCAGCGTAAGCTGTGACTATAATGCCACTTTTAAACTGGTAAGTGACTCCCTGAAGTTTCCTTGCCACTATTGACCTATCTTGTGGGTCTCCCTGAAGATAGTGTCCAAAAGGACGACACACCCACAGCTCTTTGGTGTTTTGGAGAAATGACGGGATCCCAGCAGAAAGACATCTTTCAATCTTCATATTGGAGACTGTTTCTCAGCTGGTTAAGCTCATTATCTTACAATGATTTTTATCATACTAGTCGGAGAGTAAGGTTTACTGACTTATCTCTAAATTTCGGGGTATGTCTCTTTTTGAACCAGGCATACCAACTGTCCTTGGACACAAGGAATGGAGTATTGAGTAACTATTACTTTTCTGCATATTAGGATTGCAACAATAAAGCCATCTTGGCAAACTTAATAACAGATAAGATCTATCATGAAGCAACCATTTCCGAGGGTTGGTTTCATTCCTGTTTCCAAGAGAGCTGCTTCATGCTATTAAAGATGGCTGTGCCTGGTGGTGGGGAAGAAAGGAAAGAGTCTGAGTGATCACCTACCTACTGTCCTTTTTCCTGTCACAGATAAAAGAAAATGGGGCCAATAACTTAAATACCTTGTCCAAAGTCTCCGGATTTGGGTGTCATCTTTAACATATGTGTATGCAGAAACGTGGCAAGCATGAGGCTAGATGGGACGGCTCACCCACTCACTCTCAAGAAATGACCTCAACAAAAATGCCTGATTTTATAGATGAATGGCTCCAATGCGGGTAACAAATCTGGTCTTTGTATTGAGATAATATGTAGCAGATTTGGACTATCTGAAGACCTCTGTAGTGGAGCCCAAGGACAGCTGCTCCACACCCCCAGCTTGGGTGGGAAATGAGGAATGAGAGTGCATCAGAGTGGCTGGTGCCCAAAACAGCCTTCAGAAGCCACATGGAGACCGGGATCTGCAAATCCTCCCTACTCAGCAGGCAACGTGTTTCATCAGAACAGATCCTGATTAACTCAGAAAGAAGAGTCTGGCTCTCTCTCTCTCTCTCTCTTTTTTTCATCAGAAAACCTGGCAGAAAGCCCGAGGGAGTAATATATGAGGAGGTGATGACTTTCTTGCCGGCCAGACAAGAGCACACATTCCCTCCGATGGCCGCTCAGTCCATTAGTCCAGACATCGAACACAGCTGAAGACTGGCTGAGAGGAGTCGGAGGTCTCTCCAGTGCCTGGGGGTTGCTTTTCCGCCGCTGCTGATGTGTTCTAGGCTTCCTGTGTCGGTTTCAGTAATGAGGAGCAATGGCAAGGAAACCACCAAGTTGAATTCAGATAATGCGATTAGTCGACGGCAATAAAATGCAAATGCACTGGGGAGACGGGAAGCTACCCTGAGAGTCTTGAGGAAAGTCAATCAAACGTAAGTAGGAGGACTCAGAGTCCACGCTGCTTGAACACTGTAAGTTAGCTCAGGAGAAAGGGCGCGATAGGATCCAGTTTTCGGAGAGATCATGGCTCCCAACAGAGATTAAATTCAACCAAAGACCCTCATTGCCACTCTGGAGGGAAGGTGTCCTGTTCAGACTCCATGTGGACCCATGTCCTGCAGCTGGCACGTTGACGTGTCACAGACTGGGTGGCTGAAGACATCGGGGGTTCACTGCCTCATGGTTCTGGAGGCCAGAAGTCCAAGATCAAGATGTGGGCAGCCTGCACTCCCTCCCAGGCGCTGGATGGACCCTTTCCTCTTCTCAGCCTCTGATCGTGGCTGCAGATCCTGGCCCTCCTGGCTTGCCGCCCCATCACCACCTTCATCTTCATGTTCCTCCTCAGGCCTTCACGTCGTCGTCCTCTGGGGACACTAGCTGTAGCCTTAAGGGTGCCTGAGCTCCTGGACTGCAGGGATCCTGTTTCCAAACAGGATCACATTTTTAGATGCTGGATGTTGGGGTTTCTTCACATCTTTTGGGGGGAAATAATTCAACCCTCACACCAAGGAAGGTGTTCTGTGGTGCAGGCACGTTGCCCCTTGTAGGCTCTCTTGCAGTCCACTTAAGTTGCACTTGCTCTGTGTTCTTTCCTGGTAACTATTCAGGGTCTGTACTCCCGGGAGGCCTGTCGAGAACCTTCTTAAGTGTACGCGTGGCAGCTGTCTGGCCACCGTCATGAGAAACTCACTATCCCAGCAGGTCTCGGGGCCGGAGAAGCATCCGAGATGTCTCTTTGTTAGTGAGCAGCTGAGTTGGGACCAGCAAGTTAGAAATGACAAGGCCGGGCCTGGGGAAGTGAGCGGGGCTTTGAGTTTCTAGCTGGGAGGCGTTCTGTCTGTCATCAGATTCGCTATGGGTGTGGATGTGTGTGTGTGCATGCGCCCCTGCAGGACAGGGACAAGCAGGTATATTTAAATACGTGACTTGGTAGCTACAAGTGCACCTGGGCATACGGGGAAATCTGATTTACTATAGGCTTACTCCTTTTTTTGCACTATGATTGACTGTTCTCCCTATGCTGCACTTTCCATCCCCATGACTGACTTACTTTGTAACTGGAAGTTTCTATCTTTTAATCCCCTTCACCGATTTCCCCCATCCACACCCACTCCCCCGACCTCCATGTCCCTCTGGCAATGTCCGTGTGTTCTTTGCATTGAGGAGTCTGTTTCTGGTTTTTTGTTTGTTTATTTGTTTTGTTTCTTAGATCCCATGTATAAGTGAAATCATACCGTATTTGTCTCTCTGACTGCTTTCAGTCAGAAAGCCTCTCGGTCCAACCAGACAACCCCCGACATGTCCTGAGTGTTAGAATATGGGAGAGGGAGGCGGCTGTCATGTGAAAGTCCCTGTGTTAGTAGGACATAAAGGGAAACAGACAGAGTGGCTGCTGATCCCAGGAACCCTGATTCCAGCTTCTTCCTTCTCCAGCCTTGGGGATGTCCCGGGGAGAGGGGGGCTTGGCGGGCATGTGACACACTTAGGACGCAAGACAGAGGTCTGGTCCCCGCTCTCCGAAGCCCCGCTGGCCCTCTCCTCTTCCACTGTCCATCCTGGTGCCTGGAAGACCCCCAGAGGACTGGGCTGGCTGGACACTTCTTCCCTCAGGATGGTATCGAGCACCCTAAGATCCTCCACCTGTTTAGAGGGGAAATGCAAAATGCAATGCTGGGTTGCCAGTGTGGAAAACGGTCTCCTCTGTGACCTCTGGAATCCGTGGCTGGAGGGCACCCACACATCATGCACTGACTATTTGGCGAGTGGAGGACCTTTGGTTGTAGTCAAGCCACTCAGCCGGACACCCAGACTCATCCTTTTTTTTTTTTTAATTAATCTTTTGATTCCCTTTATGTTTGCTTTGTTGTTGCATTCTTTTTATTCCCATCTGTCGAATTGCTTTTCTCCCGAGTGCCTACGGACACATCGGCTGTTTATTTGCTAAGGCTGCTGTTCGCTGCCCTGTGTCCAGCGCGAAGCATTCACCCATGGTCAGGACAGCCGCCCTCTCGGGGAAAGAGCACAACACCCCGCCTCAGCAGGTGGGGGGCTCTCCCGGCAGGGGGAGGGTTTGCTTGCTCCAGAATTAGACTCCCGGACAAAATCTCCCAGAGACAGATAAAACCGTGGCCTAGGGGATGTTCTATTTGGTTATATTCAATGTGCTCAGCTCGAATTTATCTAATAATTTGCAGTATTTAAACCCCGTTCAGGGGGCTCCTGGGGGGCTCAGTCCATTGAGGGTCTGACTCCAGGTCTCAGTTCAGGTCACGATCTCCAGGTTTGACGGAGCCCTGAGTGGGTCTCTGTGCTCAGTGGGGAGTCTGCCCGACAGTCTCTCCGCCGGCCCCTCCTCCGGCTCGCTTTCTGTTTCTCTCTCTCAAATAAATAAATATATCTTTTAAAAAAATTCAGGATCAACAAACTTTGAAAGGCTTTTTCAGGGTTAGCAAAGCACCTAAAGAAAACAGATTGAAAGGTATTTGTGGGTCTTAAATCTTAAGGCGATTTATCGTGTTCCCACTTGGAGTAGACTTGGATTGCCCATTTCATTCCGCCTGGACAAAATCTAACGTGGATGTTTCCGGATAACTTCTCGGTTGAAGACATCCTTAGACTTAATTTTCTGAAGCTTTTGGTGAAGCCCAAGGCATTGGGAGGTTTCTGAGGCCGGCCAGGGTTGGGGTATCCAGGGCCAGTAGGTGGACATTGGGATCCGAGTTTCCCGTACCATAACTGTGCCTTCTTTTCTACCCGTTTTTAGACTTGAAGGTGTCTGCTCAGAGGCAGACTTCCCACAAACCTTTCACAATTACCTAAATAAAGATGGAATAAGAGTTTTATTTTCAGGATCACCTGGGTGGCTCAGATGGTTAAGCAACTGCCTTTGCCCTCAGGTCATGATCTACGGGTCTTGGGATCGAGTCCCACATTGGGTTCCTTGTTAGTAGGGAGTCTGCTTCTCCCTCTCCCTCTGCCTCTCCCCCTGCTCATTCTTTCTCTCTTTCTGTACCTCAGTGTCTCAAATGAATAAATGAAACCTTTAAAAAGAAAGTATTCTCAGCCTGTTTTAAAGGTAACTCTCATCTCACGGGCTCATCCCCTGTCAGTCCACTCGTGACCTGAAGATGGAGAAGTGCAGGTAGTATACCTTTTTTAACTTCATCAGTGTACATAAGTTGTTATTTTATTGTGAGACCCACAACTCTAATTTTATTTTAAATATGTGAAAAGCAATCTTAAGAGCAAAGAATACTAGAGTTGTTTTTGGAAAATAATTCAACGCAGTCTGCCATTATGTGTGCTTCTCACTGGTAAGTAATTAAAAGACAAAGAGAAATCCATCTAGAATAGCATCTTCAGGGCTTTGCAGCCACTGCAAAGCAAAGCAAATTAACATTCACCCTTTCTCTGAAGCAGGATACTGGAGACACTCTCACTTGCTCTTCCTGTCCTTCACGGAATGTTCATGCCTCCGTTTTCTCATTCCTACTAATCTGTTTGGAATCGCATTTTCTCTTGCTTAAGCCACACGTTATTGAGGATCCTGCTCTGTTATTGTCTTAGGAAGACCGTCCGTGGCTTGAGCCCTTCTCCACCCTGCACCCCTTGGACCTCTGCCTGGTGCACCATGGAGCTCCACATCACCCAGCATCCTGTCTCACAGCTGGAATTCTATTCCGCAGACACTAATGAAGGAGCCCCATGACATTTCAGAGAGTCTCCTGGGCTTTCTTTTGGAATTAAGTAGAAAATGCCTTTGTAGCTATGATGAGATTCATTTATCACGTCTATTACTCCATGAGAATACGAGTCCTTAAAGAAGGAGACACGCCTTCTTGGTCTTTCATTCTTATCCTCCCCCCATTTCTCCTCTTTGAATGGATATAGAATAATATGTACTCAATAGTTGTTGACATTTTTTTTTAGCTTAAGAAGCATTGATCATGGTTTTATTTTTCATACAAGGTATTCTTTTCTGCTCAAACAATGCCCCACCCACTCCCCAAGATGTGCTTCCCTAATTCCTGGCAAGTACTTTGCAGGTGTGATTAAGGTTACCAGCCTTGAGATGGGGAGATTATCCTAGATTATCCTACTGGGCTCAATCTAATCTTATGAGCTCTTAAGATCAGAGAACCATTCCTGGCTCTGGTCAGGGACAGATACAGTGACAGCAGAAGGTCAGAGAGCTGTCATATGAGGACTTGACCCATCATTGCTGGTTTGGAGACAGAGGAGGGAAGCAGGAACCAAGGAACACAGGAGCCTCTAGAAACTGGGAAACGGGAGGAACAGATTTTTTCCTGTATTAGTTTCCCAGGATTGTTATAACCAGTAACCATATATGTGAGTGACTTAAAGTAATAGAAAATTATTGTCTCACAGTTCAAGAGGCAGAGAGTTCACATTCAAGGAGTCAGCAGGGCCATCATTTCTTTAAAGGATCTAGGAGAGGATCCTTTCTTGCCTCTCCCAGCTGTTGCTATTGCCGTTGTAGGGGTCAAGGGCAGGGCCCCTGAAGACAGGCCACTGACATGCAGATTATGCTGAGCTGAAAACAATCATGGTCCAAAAGACTCAGGAAGAATTTTTTGGGGGGTTGGGAGAGAGAGAGCATGTGAGCTGGGGTGGGAGGGCACGGGGAAGAGAGGGGTAGAGGGAGAGAGAGAATCTTAAACAGGTTCCATGCCCATGCAGAGCCTGACGCAGGGCTCAATCTCATAAGCCCTGAGCTCATGACCTGAGCCAAAATCAAAATCAAGGGTCGGACACTGAACCAATGGAGTCTCTCAGGGGCTCCTCAGGAAGAAATTTTGACCTTCCCCCAACAACTGCCTAACAGAATTTAGATAGAGGACCTGCTCCAAAAAGAGAGCCATCACCATAGATAACTCCACTGTAATATGCATTAGGTATGGTGGATGGAGAGGAACCTAGCGAAGTCCATTTGATCCTTTTGCTTCTGAGTGAACCCGCACACAATTCCGTCTTCCCGTGAACTGCATTCCTTCCTTTTGAAGCCCCAGGCCTTGGACCACTTCTTCTTAGTTTGGGATGACATATATACAGCATTTTGCCTGACTACCTTTGGAATTTTGTGTATAGATGAGCCCGCCATATGTATAAAATTAAATTTTATTTTCTCCTATCGATCTGTCTCATGTCAGTTTGACTCTTAATCCAGCTAGAAGAATCTCAAAGGGCATATGAGATTCCCGCCCCCCCCCGCCCGTGGGCAGTTCTTGATGTCCCCTGGTCCTCTCCCTGTGTGTCTCTCTGTCTCTGCGTTAACCTTTTATAAGGTCATCAAACACCGTATTATGGCCCTTGTTATGCCAGTATGATGTCACCTTAATTTCATTAATTACACCTACAAAGACCCTAACCTTAACCCTAACCCAAAAGGGTCACATTCTGAGGTTGCAAGCAGACATAATGGTATTACCATAAGAATGGTGATACCATTCTGCCCCAGACACTCCTAACAGCTTCCAGAAGGAATGCAGCCCTGACAACACTTTGATTTTCATCCAGTAAGAACCATTTTGTATTCCAACTTCCAGAAGTGTAAAACAAATAAAAAAAACTCTATTTTGCTCAAGCCACTACATTTGTGGTAATTTGTTCCAGCGGCTGTAGGAAAGTAGACCACACAGGCTAAGGCCACCAGTCTGCCTTATTATCAACCACGCACATTACATTTATCCCTGTGCTCTCGTCATCCACCAAGGACAATATATTCTAAAATAGGATGGAGTAGCACAAGTCACTGCTGGTGATCTCTTCAATCAATTCCAATAACGGGCAATGCAAAGTGCTGTACAGTTCTCCTGCACAGTCTGTTGGTGTTAAAGTGTAGACAATTGAGTTGTTTCCACAAGATTGCAGCTCTCAGACCATAAAACTGTCTAGGAGCGTGTACCATCCTTGGAGCATCTTGGAGCTGATATACTGAGCTACTCAACTCTAGTTCTCCCCACACTGTCTGTCCTTCACTGTAACCCCTAATATCACGGTGAATGAGGGCAGCCAATGGGATGATTTTTCCTTTTTTACAGCCAAATCTGAGAAATTCAAACAATATGTATGGACACGTTTCTGATTCCACACACACACACCACGTGAATAACAGTAACTAGAGTGGCTGGTGCGGAACTGCCAGGTGCCAGGAAGAGGCGCACATTCTATACACCTCGAAAAGAGACAGTCGCTCATTTATAAACACTGCTTTCAAAATACAATATACGTTAGAGACAGTGCAGAGGATCGCAGCGGAAGAGAGGGAAAACTGAGTGGGAAGTCATCAGAGAGGGAAGCAAACAATGAGAGACTCTTAACTCTAGGAAACAAACTGAGGGTTGACGGAGGGGAGGTGGGTGGGGGGCCAGCATAACTGGGGGATGGGCATTAAGGAGAGTAGGAGATGTTAGCTGCACTCGGTGTTACATGCAATTGATAAATTATTGAACACTACCTCTGAAACTAAGTATGTACTATATGTTGGCTAGTCGAATTTAAACAAAAAATAAATTTCTTAAAAATTAAACAAAAAAACCCCTAAAATAAATAAAAATAAAAATACCATTAAATCCTGCCCAGTCTTTTCCATTTGAGCTGTTCTCGCATTTTAGTTCAACCAAGGGATTAAAAACAAAAACAAAAATGAAAAACCCCAGCAAATAAAGCACAGCTCCATAAAGGGGACAGAGGGACTCCAGCCCTGGGAAAGTCACAATGTGAAAAACGGGGTCATACTATCAGGGTAGACCATTCTCATGCCTGCCCTCCCACACCTGCTTGAGAACACGTGGAACTGGGTCCTTGAGAAGATGACCAAGTCCTGTCCATTGGTCTCTTCCTCCAACCGCATATCCAGCGATCCTGCTGGGTCTTCATGGTACTTTTCCAAAGTTAGGATTTTCATCTCACGTTATGTGCTTCAGATATGGGGATTATGACATAGAATCATAATACATTCTTCCAACATAAAATGTTGACCCTCTAAATCACCGTTGCCCTCTGTCAAAAATCAGGGGAAATTAATGAGGAGGAATTTGGACTGCATGATGTTATTAGGAGCTAAGGCGATTTTTGTCTCAGAATTTTGACTCCTATATATAAATGTGTGTGTGTGTATATGTATACACACACAGGATATAGACACAGGATACAGCCCAGACCTATACATACGATGACCATATGCCTGTATATATTTTCTGACACGCATCACAGAAATACCACATTGCGAGGTGTCTGTTCGGGTTCAGTGAATTTCTATATTAAGCCCCACAAATGAGATCAGAACTCTTACCAAATTAGCAAATGCCAAGCAGTGGATAAATCTCATCTTTGACATGCTCTCCTGGGAAGCTTCTCAGCATTTCACCATGAAATGAGCAGCTAGATAATTTCCAGAGCGAGCCCGATCTTCCCGTGTGTCCCCACCAAAGCATGCAGCAATATTCATCCTGGGTAGATTGATGGTGTGGTTTGTTGGATGGTGTAGGAAGAAAGGAGACAGACAATAATAAGCAACACTCATTGCAGTGGCTTCCAGACCCAGTGACAGAAGGAGGCGCGCCCTGTGTTGGCGGCAGCCCTAGGAACGTCCCTGGCCCCAGGAAGCTTACGGGGCTGGGGTCTCTCTGAGGCAAGAGCTGTTGCAAAACTAAACTCAAGTGCCAACTCAATGCACAGCAGCATCGGCACCTTGGGGCTGTGAGTGGAAAACCAGGTGACAGAAATTAATGTCCCCATGCTTGCCTGTCTGGAAGCTAGTTAGCACGCTGAAAGATTGCCAGGTCTTCTCTTCAGGCTAAGACTCGTGCCATGTTAGCTGGCTTCTCTGGCTGGGCTGCCCCAAATTTCCAGACTGACAGGATTATCACTGGTGCCCCTAGATGGGAAAGTGACTCAGTGGTGGTGACAGCCCCACACCCCATGGTCAAAGGCCTGGCCATCCCACGAAGACTGCCCAAGTGCTGGGCTCCAAGCCTGGAGGGCTCCCCTGGCCAGGACAATGGTTTGGGGCCCAAGACACACCTCCAGGGTTTGCTCTGCCTTTGTATGTGTCGTTGACAAACACGGAGGTATTTTTGGAGTCTCTCCTCCTGCTTCACACAGAGATGACATTTCCCTGAGTATCCCCTAGTTATTTCCCAGAATGATTTGTTAGTGAGTTCCCTATGCAACAAAGCTGTGAAAATACGGTAACCACCGTAAATCTTTCTGCCAAAGCCAGGTGAATTATTGCTATTGGAGCATTTGTGTCTCAAACACAAAAACAAAGAATCCCTCCTCCTCCCTCAGTAAATCAGAACGTAATGTCTCAGGTCCTTGGGAGTAGCAGGCCGTGGAGAAGCATCCCCTTGCCCAGGTCATGGAGCATGGCAATGTGGGGGAACCAATGACACTCTCCCTTCATTTCTCATCCTGTGGGAGGCCCAGGTCAGGGGAGCAATACCAGACTTCGACTTTGGGCAGAGAAATGTGCCATCTGCTTTTTCATCCTCCAGGATGTCCAATTATTGCCAGGTAGGTTTTTCACCAAAATTGATTTTAATTCGCTCTTACAGGAAGTGGGCCCAGCCGACTGAGCGTGTATGCATTAACAAGGCTCGTCAAGAAACATTGGGAAAGAGGCCTTTAAAATAACAATCGCTAATATTAATCTCAGGCCTTGTATTGGGAGATTTGCACCACAACCCAGCATTGGTCTTACTGATCTTTGTAAGAACCTCAGGGGAGCAGGAGGCAAACAGGCTTACCTCTGCATTCTCAAGAGAGGACCCAGCAGGGCAGGGCTGCCTCTGCAGGGCTTCTGGGGCTGGAGACCCAGGTCCACCACCCGTCAGGGCTTCCGGCTGGCTGGTGTCTGCTCAAATTCTCAAATTCGGACTTGCGGCGTGACATAAATATTCATGAGACCCAGGCACTTACCCTCAGAGCAGCTTATCCCGTTGGTGCCAACACCGTCAACAGCTTCCAGGCTTTCAATTCAACTTTGACATTATTCAGTCCTTTGATTCTTTTTGTTAAAGGTAACACTGTTCATAAAAGGGCCCGAGTGCTTAAATAATTTGAGGATGGGAATGTGAAATTAGAAGACCATGAATTTATGGTCACAGGAGTGGAAGACATCAGCTCCCCGGGAAAACAAAGGCCATAAATACCAATATTAGACAAGAATCCCAGGCTCTCCCTTCCCCACTAGGGCATTTCAGACTCAGGGATGTAATGATCAGCAAGACCGAGTTCTGGTAATTAGTCCTTTACCCGTGGAAGATGGCGGCTTCATTATTTGCAAGCCTTTAATGTCTAATTATTTACAGAACATTTAGTCAGAGGTGGAGAGACCATGAAAGAGACACATGACCTTCAGGCTCCTTGGAAAGCCAGCTTCCCAGCAGGGGGAGCCTGGAACAGACCTGCTCACAGGAAATCCCAGTGGTTTTTCATTCAAACCAGTGCACAGCGTCAAACTTAATTATCTCCCAGCCAGGGTGGAGGGGAGATCTGGGGGAGAGTCCCTTCGATTGTGTGCTACTCTGATGTTTTATAATGACCGTTTCTCAGCATCACCTTCACTGTTGCTGACAAGTATCAAATAAAGGACACAAAGAAAACGTCTATTTTAAGGTTTGGGAGCTACTGTTTGTCCCACCCTACTATTTTCAGCTAAGTACGCAGGCTCTGTGTGTGGGAGGGCATGATGCGTGAGAACAGGCAGACGGAGAATTTCTCTACCTCCTCACCGTTAGCTCCACATTAAAACCTAACAGTGTGAGACACTCGAACAAGGAAGGTTAAGAGACAGGTATGGCTGTGATCATGAATGTTCTTTAACAGCTTTATTGAGTTACAGTTCACGTGCCATACAATTCACTCACATGAAGTGTGCAAATTCAGTGATTCTGGGCCATTTCACGGACAGGTACACTATCACCAGAGTCAATTTTAGGATATTTCCATCACCCCGGAAAGAAATCCCTCCTCCTCCTCCCCCACCTCTTGCCAACGACCAGTCTCCTTAATGTCTTCACAGATTCGCCTGTTCTGGACATGTCATATAAAGGGAATCGTATCCTATGTGTCCTTCGTGACTGGCCTCTTTCACTCAGAAGCATGTTTCTAGGGTTCACCCACGTTCTAGCACCGGTCCTGGCTTCGTCCCTTGTTATGGCGCCATGACGTCCTGTCACACGGCTGTACCACGTTTGGTTTATCCTTCTGTCCGTTGATGGGAGTCTGGCTGCTTCTACCTTCCAAGTATAATGGATTAGCATACAAGTTTCTGCATGGACACGCAGTTTCATTCTTCTTGGGGAGACACCCTGACATGGAATTGCTGGGTCATGTGACAACTCCATGTTTAACTGTTTGAGGAACTGTGGGAGTGTTTTCCAGAGCCCTTGCACTTTACATCTCCCTAGCAGGGTGTGGGAGCTTCGAAGGATCATTCGGGTTTGCAGGTTCACACTTTGATTCTACATCACCCATCCTGGCCACCCCATCCTCTCTGGGTGGGAGTAGAGCCACCAGGTACCCAATCTCTTGGTCCTCCTCCTCACCAAACCTCCCTCTACACACCTGGGGCTCGAGTCCTTCAAAGCAGAGCAGAACTGCCACAAGCACAGCCCATCGCCATCTGGGGGCTCTCTCATTGCTCACGTACTGGGGCCAACCAAGCGATTCTTCCTTTTTAGGTAAAGGGCGGCCCTTGTAGTGCCCACATATTACCTGGATTTACCAGCGTTACTGTGTATTTTTCCTCTAAATGGCCCTGGGAGGTACAGCACAGCCCAGGCTTCCAGTGGGCAGAGCTCCCTTCCCTTCCCAGCTGAGCCAATTCTGTGTGACAGGGCTGCTGAGTCATCCGTTCTGCTTTACTTACCTCATCGATAACAATGCTGCAGAAAAAATAAAATAGTACATGACCTACACAAGGTAACTACACCCCTGTGAGCCTGCTTCCTTCTGCGCTTCCCTCCCTCTCTCCATGCTCCTTCTCTCCCGCCCTCCCCCACCCTCCTCATCTTCCTTCCTTCCTTCCTTCCTTCCATCCTTATTCCCTTCCTCCGTGAACGTGAGATCACACAGACCAATGGACTTCTTCAGCTCACTCAATGGAAAGAGGAAGAGTCCGGACTCACCCTGTGATGTTTTAATTAAAACTGTAGGGGCACCTGGGTAACTCAGTCATTAAGTGTCTGCCTTAGGCTCAGGTCATGATCTCAGGGTCCTGGGATCGAGCCCTGCATCAGGCTCCCTGCTCGGCGGGAAGCCTGCTTCTCCCTCTCCCACTCCCCCTGCTTGTGTCCCTCTCTTGCTGTATCTCTCTCTCTGTCAAATAACAAAGTTCTTTTAAAAATTAAAAAAAAAAAAATTAAAGCTCTAATGATCTTCTTTGGCACACCAGTTTGGGCTTGGGTGACATTTTTGTTGGTTGGAAACATTAAATATGAGAAAATTAAGGACTCCAGTGGATTGCTAATTAAATATATTCATTAGTTCTTTTTTTCTTAATACAGAGATGACTTTCTTACCTTGTAATAGTAAAAATGTTTGTGTTTGTTATCTTATGATCATTATCATGGCCATACTTGCCAGTCCCATTTTGATAGTAATTCTGTAAAATGGAAATTTCTGGCATCCACTGACCTAGACAGCGGGGGTTGGTAAATTTTTCCTGTAAAGGGCCAGATTGTAAGAAGTTTCATGCTGGCAGGCTATAATCAGCTCTGCTGTTGCAGACAAAAGTTACAGATGATGGTTAATCAACAGGTGTACGTGGTCAGACTTTGCCCACCTTTGACCTACAGGTTCCCCAGGATACCAAGCCAACCTCTGAACACACAGGAAGTAGTCAGCTAGGATAAGGATGCCACCCTCTGTGCGGAGGATGTGGGAAGGAAGGCAGGGCTGGGTGAGTTTATTGTCTTAACTTCTGCTTACAGAGTCATTGTTGATCATTTCCTTGAAGCTGAATGACAAAGGTGATGGGCGGTGTCGTACTGTGAGCATGGTGACTGGCAAGTGAATCATTCAAACTGACCTCCAAGAGAGACAAGAACGTCCAGCAGAACATAGCTGGACTCATGGCTTCCTCTCAGAAAGAACGCCACCAGTGACTTGAGTGGAACACAGAGACTCCCAAAAAGGAAGGAAGGCAACATTCTGAGGCACGCTCAGGAGGTGAGAGAGAAACAGGAGAAGAAAAGACCCCGGGTAAAGGAGGAAGTAGCCCTTTTCTTGGGAAGACTGAGTCACAGTTGTGGCCGCATGTGACAGTGACTGTCCCATCAGAAGTCTGTCCTCACCAGCTATTGGGTTGGAGCTCACAGGAGCAGTGGGCGCCCGAGGGAGGAGCATCTTTGGAAGCTGTGTAGAATTCTGTGAACTTTGCTAGGGAACATCCCTTCTCTACTCATCATTCTCCTCGTGGCACATTCTGGCACTGTTCTTTCAGGCGGACCAGGTTACTTGGGTCTAGCTGGAGGTTTGAGCTTGCAGGCATAACACCTGTATTATTTGTAGCATTTGATCCGCAAATATTTATTCGGCTTCTCCTACTGCTGGACGCTACGCTAGTGTTGGGTTTTCGGACACAAGCATTGCAAGATGCAGGAACGAACACAAGTCATGGCAACAAGATCTTGCCTGGCTGGTCAGTCAGGACAATCACGTCCTGAAAGTAAATGGTGTGAACACTCTGGGACCTAAGGAAACAAGGCCGGATGTTCGGTGTGTGGTTTACCTGCTGCTGGATAACACATCACCCCGTAGCTTAGAGGTTTGAACGGGGCTACCTCATGCTTTCTATAGGCCAGGAATCCAGGACTGGTTTAACCAGGCTATCCTGGCTGAGGCCCTTTCGTGCCATTCCATTTTATATATGGGGGGCGGGGTGTGGCTGGAGTTATCTCACGGTTCAACCGGGAATGTTTCCAAACCCACTGACATGATTGTTGGCAGGTCTCAGTATCTGCTGGCTCTCCACGTGGCTCTCCTCCTATGGCTGTCAAGATGGCAGCCATCTTTCCGAGTGAGCAAGCTAAGAACGAAAGAGAGAGTATTGCTATGAAGAGTGAAATCATTTTATGACCGATCTTGGCAAATGACATCATTGCCTCCTCCATACACTGCTGGCCATGCAGACCAACCCTGGTGTGATACGGGAGAGGACTTCACAGGGGTGTGACGGCAAGCAGGTGAGATTCCCCGCAGACTGTCTAGGAGGCTGGCTGCCACACCTGGCTTAGCATTAGAATGAACCCATCTCCAGGCACTTTCCAGGCCTAGCTGCCAGAAGGTATCCTGCTTGAAAATGGATCAAAAGGGGTCCATGTCATGGGGAACAGTGACAACGTGCAAACTGTGAGCCATCTCAAAGGTGAACTAAAGGTCAGCCTATCATGTCTCTGCTCTGTGGGGGAGGTAGCATAAACCTACACACACCAACGTCAATGTATGATAAGAACATTCACTCTTTCTAGGGACGCCTGGGTGGCTCAGTCAGCTAAGCATTTGCCTTTGGCCCAGGTCATGATCCTGGGCTCCTAGGAAGGAGTCCCATGTCAGGTTCCCCAATCAGCAGGGAATCTGCTTGTCCCTCTGCCTCTGCCCCTCTCCTATGCCCCCTCACTTGTGCTTGTTCTCTCTCTCTCAAATAAATAAATAAAATCTTTAAAAAAATTAACTTTTTGGCAAGTGAGAAAACACCCATGGGCATGTAGACAGCATGTGTGGCAAGGGAGGAAAATAGGTAAGAACAGAAATTGGGAAATTGGAAAATAACCTGTTAGGGAACTCTAAGATGCTGGTATGGGTAGGAAAAATAATCTTCATCAGTCATAAACAGTGTAGACAAAGTAGCATAACAGATATAAGAAAAAAAAGTACTATTTGGAAAGTTCACCTAGGTCATGAGAGTGGTTGTGTCTGCTTGTCAGACAAATGCTCTGGCTTTGGGATCATGAATGTCTGAATAATTATACTCCTTAAGACCCACATGTGGCTCCTGGGGACCAGAGCAGAAGTGAGTCTGGTAAAACAGGTCCGAGCTTCCCATACAGCCTCCCGTGAGTTAGATCCCGCTGAACAGAACAGTCATTTTCCCCAGCCTGGTGTCTTCTTCTCCCTCTGTACTTTCTATAGGGTGGTGAATGGGGTCATACGCACTCTATCAGCGGAAGGACTGAGATGGGCTCCTCTGCGGGCCACATACCTCTCTCTACTGAGTGGAAAGTTCCCAGACCAGCTCAAGGAAGCCACACGTACATCTGCGGGTCACTGCCACGAATGTGTCCCCACAGATGGTGCTCAGCAGGAAAGCTTAGCCTGAGAGCAGGCACAAAGGCCAGGAGGCATCCCTGGGATTACGGGTGTCCAGGAAGTTCTCAGCAAACAGCTGAGTCACTGCTACTAGATCTGGCCTTATGAAATGGCCCCGTGGAGAGGGCGTTTTGAGTTGTGAACTTGAAATCACAGCTGAAGCCAACTTTACGGAATTTACTTGCAATCCAAAATCCTGAGAAGTTCCCTGGGTTAGACATTAAGGTTCAACTTAAGGCAGTGTTAGTTTCCTTGTCTGTTTTTATCAGAACTAGATATTCTCCGGTGAAGAGTAGTTGTCAGGCATTAAAACCTGCCATCATTTCCTGGAAATTGAACACAAAAAATGTTGACTTTCAGTAGAGACACAAACGGGTGGAAAACTTTGGAGGTGCTCAGGATAAAACACAAAGAGGCTACAGGGACCTGGGGACAAGATGGGGACCCCAACAACAGATGCAGAAAATTTTTTCATAAAAAGAGATCAAAATTTAAATTTCAAATTCAATCTGGGTCCAGCCTTGTCTAACACTGTCCAACATTCCATTGACACTGTATCATATCAAGTTAAGGTTCCCAAAGTTCGAGGTATCTTCTAATTACCTGGAGGGACTTTTAAAAATTTCAAGACTCTATCCCTAGAGATGATCACATAACAAGATTGGGAAAGGGCTCAAGTATTTGTACTTTTAACAGATGTCCCCCGTGTTTGAAGTATAGAGTCCAAGGGTCATGTTTAGGGAAACATGATTGAAAGAAACCATGTGAGTGTGTTTGATGGGAAGCTGTAGTCAAAGATGCTTTTCAGGAAGGTGAAGGGAAAGTGCTGTGATTATCCAGCAAATTATGGAATTTGGAAAAGTCTCAAAGACTCATCACACCTTGAGTCAGGTCCAGGGACTATTGTTAAAAAAAAAAACCTCAGGAACATTTTTGGGTAACCCAGGCCAAGGCACGTTCCACCATCACCTTTGTCACATGCATCATTTAGCTGTGAGAACTTGGTCTCTGTGTGCAACTGTGATGAATAAAATGCTCATGTTCACAGCTCACTTTCTCTGTTAATTAGACACATTCTTATTCCCTAGGGTTTTACAAAAATCTTTTCAATGTGAAATTGTGAGATAGTGTTTTGGCATGAGCCCTGGACACATTTTCACCTCATCAATGATAACTGTTAATTATGAAAGAGAGGAAAATCCCAAAGACCATTTGAGGAGGAATTCTGTTGGCTTTAAAGAATCAACTTCTCTTTGCTCTAAATGAAATAAAACATAGTATAGGTTCCCCAAGAAAGAGAAAAAAACAGCCTTGTTGGCAGCTGAACTGCTATGTTCCTAGGTGAGCATATAGAATGGTCCAAGATTATAAATAATTTGTGAACAAGGCCACTCCAAGTCCACAGAGAGAACAAGACAGAGACAAATGCCTCTCTCCTACATAAAACCTCTCTGTACCTCCTTTGTCAACATGAGTGATTCTTACCAGTGGAAACTCTGGTCTACCTTCTCTCAGATAAAACTTAAGATATCCAATCACCAAGTTATCTCCACTTGCTGATAGTATTCAATTCAGAATTCCGTGCCACTTTCCTAAACACTCCCCAGAATCACTCAGAGCAAGCCCAAATCCTGTATGTCTCTCCCAGCAACTTCTTACTGATGTCCAACAAGTTCCATAACCCTAATGTTCAGCTACAGGTGTGTACCTGATGGTAGTTGGACCTTGAGCTTTAACAAGTGGGCGCCACTGAGATTTGGCCATGACCCTTGCTGCCGTAGGCCAGAATCCTTGACTTGGGAGTCATGGAACATTTGAGAACCCTTGAATTTCCACGGGCTCAGGGCCACTTGCTTGCAGTGATGAAGTCAGTGTCAGCCTAGATATGAGCTTCAACTCCTTCACTGGTCCTCTCAGTTTGGGGTTTATTTTGGTCCCTAGGCTTCTAACCTCCTAACATAGAGCACTCTTATGAACTACTTGGCCAGCCTCTGGCTTATGGATGAGGTCATGAACCAGATATTTGCATCACTCGAGCCTGGCTCTTGGTAGCGTGTGTTTAGAAATTGTCTCAAACCAGCACATAGGAATACATCTCAACATGTTCTGTGTTTTCAGTATAACATATGGACATTCCTCCCATCTTGTCTCTGTGAGCTGAGAGCTGCTGTGCTTAGTTGCATTTGCCTGAAACTGGGGTTTAGAAAGTCTCAGTTGGTCATGACTGCTGTTTGAGCAAATTCTAGAGACATGTGTTTGCAAATGCCTCATTTGCACTGAACGGGGCTGGATGAGGTCCTTGCAGCTGAGTCTACATCTACACATCAGTTTACAGTAGTTATCAACTGTTTCATGTACTTGTTATTTTTTTTAAGATTTTTATTTATTTATTTGAGAGAGAGAGAGAGAGCGAGCATGAGAAGGGAGACTGTCAAAGGGAGAAGACTCTCCATGGAGCTGTGAACCTGATGTGGGACTCGATCCTGGGACTCCAGGATCATGACCTGAGCTGTAGGCAGTTGCTTAACTGACTGGGACACCCAGGACCCCAGTCTTTCGTTATTTGATTAAAACATGCACACATGTCTCTAGATGGCTTATTTCATGACATACAAATTGGAATTATTGTGCCCACTTTGGGGAACATTTGACATGGATATCTTGTTTATGAGAGAAAAACAGAACAGAACTTAGAAACAAAATCTCAAGTATCCTATGAAACAGATGCAACTTCAGTTCTAGAATTGTTCTCAGAATGATTCTTCAGGCAATGCCAATGAAAAATATGCAAAACTTAAAACTCTCTCACCTTCCTATTTGTGCACACTTTCTTTCCCCAGCTCCTCCTTCTCCTGAACCATTAAGATGACCTCAATGCCCACAAAATTGCAATCTCCCTATGAAACAGCGTCCAATACTTCCTGATCCATGGACTGTGCCCACGTCTCTTTTCATCCCCAGGCTGTTAATAAAGATTTCTGAATCCAAGGATCCTATGGATAGTGAGACTGAAGAATCCAGATTTGTTGGGCACATAGCCTTCCCTGACCATTACCAATCAGACCTTTATTTGGTGATAGAGACTATTAGCTGGCATGACCCTAAAAGGAATTTTAAGATTGATGAACCAGTAAATAAAGGAACAACTATATTGACAAAGGGAGGGGACCTTTATCATCATGATGAGTTTGCATTTCTTCTCAAGAGAGCTTCAGGGGGAATATCCAAGATCAGAGTCATCAAGATGCCTTTTCCTGTCTCTGCACCCCGTGGTGACAAGTGGATGGACAAATTGCATCAAGCACAGCTAGGAAGAAAAATGCAATCAAGACAGGAGGTATGGATCCAAAACTGTGCACTAGGGACCAGGGGCTATTGTCCCTACTGGGGGAGTTTAGAATGGGTGGTGGAGAAGGGAGCTGACAAATTTCATTTACTTCCTGAGACCACCCACAGCAGCAGAGACTGTAGCTTATCCCACAGTGCTCTTCCTTCATGTCTCTCCTTCTTATTGTGGTGGCATGTACAGAAACACAAGTTACCATTTTTCTCTTTGAAGTGAACAGCTCAGTAGCCTTCAGCACATGCACGTTGCCATGTGGCCACCACCACTATCCCCCTCCGGAACTCTTACCTGCTGAAACTCCAAGTCCATTAAATGACTCCCATCCCCTCAGTTCCTGGAAACCACCATTCTAATCTCTATATCTGGGCTTTTGACTACTGTAGGGACTCACTGATGTAGCATCAGAAAGTGTTTGTCTTGGTGAGACTGGCTTCTTTCATTGAGTATAATGTCCTCAAGAATCATTCATGTTGTAACATGTGACAGAATTCCTTTCTTTTTAAAGACTGAATAATATTCCACTACATGTATATACCACGTTTTGCTTATTTATTCATCCAACTTTGGGTGCTTTACCTTTTAGCTATTGTGAATTATGCTGCCACGAATATGGGCGTACACAGGTCTCTCAGAGATCCTGCCTTCACTTCTCTAGGCTACCTACTCAGAAGTGGAATAGCTGGATCATTTATGTCTTTTTAATAGTCTGTGGCTATGGCCAGCCACCACCACGCAGATGAAGACAGAGCAGGGTTAATGTGACCGTGAGTAGACAGCAGTGGTGTCTGTGGGGATGGGGTTCCAGGTGCCCATGTCATGTTGTCATGTCCCTGAGTGGATTCTAGGTGCAGTAGGTGGACAGTTCTCATACGAGCTGTCAGGGTGCCACCGCAGGCGCCTGCTTCACCTCTTTGCCTCAGTGTGTGTGTGTGTGTGTGTGTGTGTGTGCGCACGCACACATGCACGCATGTTTATTTGGTGTTTTTTTGCTGACCTGCTTGTTTTTTTGGAATGGCAGTGTGATTATTTTCAGTAAGAAGGGCAGCCTGGAAATGTTGGGGGAAAATTCTTCTGGGTGTAACTGACACCCCAAAGAGGATGTCCTCTTCTCCAGAGGAATGATTCTGAGGCACATCCACATCACCCTCGGGCATCTGTAGCAAGTCTGTGCCCCATCCCGCAGTAGTAGGAGCCCAGTAGCATGAGGGCAGTTCCCCACTTCCAACTCAACGCTCAGCATCTTGCAATTTCCTCCCGAACAAACCACTTGTGCCCAAGCTACAGGTTCTGCTCTAGGATGAACCCAAAAGAAGATGACAGTCAAAATCCCCACCTGTTCCCATGGCTGGGTAAGAATCACCAAAATATTATATACATAAAAGGCAAAATAGGCAGCATTTTGGGTCTTTGGTTTTAGATCTTTTTGTTTATTAACCTTCCAGAATTTAGAGCTTCTGATTTTTATGTGTTTATCTATTTATTTTGGGGAATAGAGTTCTGTCAGTTCATTACACAGAAGAAATCATGCTTTTCCTTAAGCTTTTCATTTCAAAGCTGGGGAGGAGAAGTAATAGAAAAATTAGAAATATGCAGAGAAATCTAACAGATGTAAAATGCCCCTATGTACTTATTAGCAACCAAATAAAAGTAGATAGCCGCAGATTTAATGTTGGTGGTGACCAGGTTTTACTGCTGTTTCTGAATTCACGACACAGACACAACCTTGAGACTTGCCTAAATCATAAATTTATCAAATTCCCAGAGTCACTGGCGTATTTTTTGGTTAGGCTGTAATTGCTCACCAGTTGATATTTCACGTCTAATTAGCTTGGCTTCTTTCAGAGTGGTGGAAGCCTCGGAGCAGCCACAGAGGCTGGGAAACTTATTTATTATCTACATCTACATTTTGAAATGAAAAGGTCATATGATAAAAATGGTTGATCTTAATAAGCTCTGCTTAATTTCATATTTCATCAGCTTTGAGATATCCCAGGAGGGAAACGCCAAGGAAACTCTTAATGGTTATGATTGTGATGATTTACGTTTCAAATTATAATAATTCTCTTCATTTTAGACCACTTATTTGACATGTTCATAATAGGGGTACTTTCTGAGAATACTGGGAGTTTTAATAAGCTAGGTTCATTTCAGCCTATTCCTGAATTTTGTACCAAATCATGGTAAGAAAGTAATAATTAATACTTTTTTTTTCCCTTTTGGTTTCCATTGGATATGGACTGAATTTCGTTCCCCCCAAATTCTCATATTGAAGCCCTAACCCCCTGTGTGACAATATTTGGGCCTTTAGAGAGATAATGAAGGTCAAGTGAGGTCACCAGGGTAGTGTCCATATAAAAAGAGAGAGGCACCAGAGCACAGGCTCTCTCTCTCTCCCCCCAGGTACACAGGGAGGTCATGCAAGGATACAGCAAGAAGCAGCCACCTGCAAGCCAGAAGGAGAACTGTCACCAGGAAAGAGCCCTACTCACAACTTGATCTTAGACGTCTAGACTCCAGGATGGTGAGAACACAAATGTCTGTGGTCAGTCACCAGCCTCTGGCATTCTGTCATGGCAGCCTGAGTGGGCCAAGGCCCCATCACTCTCGGAATGTGTGTTCCTGGGCACAGATGTTCTTATTCAGCTCTGTACCCTCTAAAGCTCTAGGACGACGTCTTCAATGGCACAGACCGTCAGTGGATGCATACATATTGCATTTAGGTCTATCTGAGAAATGTCTATGGAGAGCATGCCGGGGTGTGAGCTCCATGTCTTGAGGACAAGCAAGTCCCAGACCTCACTGTTAGAGGCCTCGCTTCCAACCATGAGTGGAAGTGGGACTTGGGTATTGTACCCACAGCACACAGCCAGAGCAGGGCACAGAGAATAGACAGAAGGATCCATTTATTTTGTGATAGGATTTCTCCTGAAGAGTCACATGTTTCACTACTACCGATTACATCAATGCTCCAATCAGTGCAACTACCACAGAGGAAAGCCAGTCTGATCCTAGCAGGGCCAGGGATGCTGTCAGAGGTGGCCTCTCCCATGTCACTGTCCCTCCAGCATACCCACCTATGGTCCTTGATCCTCAGACAGCCTGCTGACACTTGTACCGAACCCCACATCAGAGTTCTGGGCATTGAGTGTAGCATGGGCTCTCTTTGCAGCTCCCTCCCATGGGGGTTTCCCATCCTAGGCTGGGCCATGCCACCCGCCTTCCACCCCTGCCTAGGCCTCCCTCCCAGAGGAGCAAAGTGGGACACAGGAAGAATCCCATGACCTGAATTAGCAGCCACTTCTGTCTTGAACATGAAAGGCTCCATACGTGACCGAGCAGGGACCGGCTCAGCGTCCAGGAAAGGCAGAACACAGCAACCTGCTCCTCTTCTGAGACAGCCCCTCCCTTTGGCCCATGTCTCTGCTGGCCATCTGAACACCATCTCTTCAAATGCTGAAATAGGAAGACATCTGAGCCCCCTGTTATCTCTGATGTTTTCACCACCACCTGCTGGATTTTCTCAGCTCTCAGAAGGTGTGTTAAACATGATCAGAATCTGTCTGCTGAGGAAACAAGTTGGGCAGGGCTAAGCATCTAAGTCCTCTGCCACCTTAGCCTGAAGGACATCTAGAAATTATTTCACTGATACATTAAGGAAATTATTAGAGTTGAACACAGGTACAATCAGAGTGCCACAATGGCCCAACCACTCTCCACCTCCCCTGGGATCACTTTGCCACATACTCAGGACTCAAGAGGAAAGAAAGGAACAAAGCAAGAGAAATAAAGGGGGGAGTGCCATTTTACAGCAAGAAAATTCAAATAAAAGTCTACAGAAGATAAAAATTAATAACTGTGGTCCCACAGCATAACCCTACTTCAAGTGGAATAAAGTAAATGAATGACCTTTTTGGGTCCCATCTGGAAGCATAGAGCATGATCTGGGGGAAGAATTGAAGGCCAGACTCTTTCGAGTGGTGATAAAAGAATAGTAACTTTGAGTTTCCAGGATCAGTGAGTGGAGGGTTGTGAACATGAGAGGAAAGGGTTCAGAAGGGCTGGGGAGAGAAAGGAGCCCAAACCCACCCACGAGACACCGTCAGGGAAAGAACTCACTGTTGCCACTGCATTTCCAAGGACCAAAATCTCAGCTACACTGGCTTGAACTCTGTCCATCCCAGAAAGCAAACAAAATGGTTTTCTTTCCAGAATGATCCTCTGATAGCCATGAAAGGGCTATAAAATTTCTACGCTTATTACCCTATGTTGCCAGTGCTTTGGGGTAATGACAGAAAAGGGAACTCATCCAATGTAGGGCAGACACTGAGAAGGAGAGAAAGCAGAAGCATCACGTATGTGAGGACAGGAGAGCACACAGGTCAGTGATATCAGAGCTCTCGGAAAGAACAAAGGTCATTGGGAATTCCCAAGGGGGCCGTATTCACTTTTTATGGTTGCTGGGACAAATTACCACAAATTAAATAAGCACATACTTATTACCCCACAATTCTGGAGGTCAGGGGTCTTCCTGAGCTACAATCAGGGTATGGGCAGGGCTGTGTTCCCTCTGGAGTCTCAGGGGAGAATCCATTCCTCATCTTGTCCAGTTTCTAGGGATGCCCACATTTGTTGTCATAAGCATGTCTGCATGGTCCCTTTTGCTGTGTAAATTAACATATTCACAGGTTCTTAGGATTAGAATGTGGGCATCTTTAGGGGCCGTTGTTTAGCCAATCACAGAGAATTTCCCAAAGTACACTAGATTGGGTTGATAACCATCCAATTTAATTGAAGATGATTTAACTTCTCTGGGTTACAACAGAGGTGCAACAGTATTTGTGTTTACAACAGTAAACACATGTGGGCATTTTTGAGGAGCCAGAGAACATGAGATGTAAATAGGCTGTCCTAGAATTTACCACCCATGTCCACACCCGAGAGCAGACTGTGCTCTCCTAATAACTCTCTGAGGTGGGCATCACCACCTTCCTGATGCAGACATGCCCGAGGGGAAGAGACTGGAAAAATATTTGATTAAAGATATTCTGTGGAATTAAAAGACATTTAAGAAGATCAAGTCAATGTTTACATTTGTTCATATATGCATGTTTTATCTATATGCATATTCTATTTTTGTATACTTACAGTATCTTAAAAATAAGTTGTATTCTATGTGTTCCATTGAAATCTTGTCACGTGGGTGCACCTGGGTGGCTCAGTCAGTGAAGAGTCTGCCTTCGGCTCAGGTCATGATCCCAGGGTCCTGGGATGGAGTCCCACCTCAGAGTCCCTGTTCAGTGGGGGGCCTGCTTCTCCCTCTAGTCCTCCCCTCCACTCGTGCTCTCCCTCTCTCAAATAAATAAATAAAATCTTTATGGCATGGAGCACTGGATGTTGTGCATAAACAATGAATCTTGGAGCATGAAAAAAGTAAAATTAAATTAAGATGTTAAAATTAAAACAAAATAAAAAAAATCTTGTCACGTATACTTACACGCAGGACCCATTACACATCGGAGTCACTAATACTGTGACAGGCTACGTGAGCTTCACCGGCAAATCTACACACACATTTATACACAGCCTTTTCTGCTTCTTGCTTCCCTCACGTAATAGGGCTTTGAGAAGATTCCATCAGGTCAATGAAGAACCTTTTATGGACCACATACTGTTTCTTATTCATTTGTTTCTCTTTTCTGTCTCCCCCTCTCAGCTAAGGTCTTTTATCTTTCCATTTGATTGAACAATGCTTGCCGTTCTTGGCACATTTTATAAAAGCTGCTTTAAGTCAGTCTTTGACCGATATTTTCAACACATGTGCCATTTTGGCACTGACGTCTGTTGAATGCCTCTTGCCGTGTAGCTGATACATTTCTGGTTCTTCTTAGGCTGAGTAATTCTGGATTGTATTCTGGGCACGTTAACTATTATGCTAGCGAACTTTTGAGTCTTTTCTAAAGCTTCTGGAGAATATTGATATTCACCGATACTGAAAAATGATTGAAGAAGTCAATTCAGTCACACAGAGTTGACGCAACGCTTCATGGACTGGGAGGTCTCCCTTCGGAGAACTGCACGACGGGTCTGAAGGCAGGAAGCTTTCATAGGATAAAGACTACGCCACAAGGAGGTCAATGTAGAGCCCAGAGTAGGCTTGGCCACTGGGGGCTGGCTGAATTGATAAACTGTGCTTCCAGCCAGGCGGAGTGTTTACGGGGACACGAAAGTCATCTGCGTACTGGTTTGCTGATAGGGCACAGTGGGCAGGAGTGGGTCCACCTGAGGTCAAGAAACGTCTTTCAGCCGTGCTCCAGTAGACAGCCACTGTCTAGGCTATCAGTCATGTCCAGTCCTCCATGGCTCCGGTATGAACGCCTGCTCCTTTCCCACAGCCTGCGTAGCACTGTTATGATCTGAAGCCAGGCGTGTGAGTGACATTGTGTCTGGGACCTCAGCAGGGCCCTAGCCCTGAGCTCAGTACTTAACACTCTCACGTGTGCTGCTTTAGGTGAGACCCATGAGTATGTGCCTAGAGGCTGAGCCCTGGAATAAGTGAACCACTCCTGGGGCTGCTTTTCTAATGTCTCCTCTTTGCACAATCTTCTCAGCTCTCTCTAGATCCTTAAAGTTCTCCTTTGGAATCCTGAAAACCTAGAGTTGATTTATCCTACTGTCCTCTGTACTTCCAAAATGGTGCCCACAATTAAGGCCATGTGACACGAGGACACAAAAAAAAGAGACAAAGATATTCATGTACTTTCCAAGGTCAAAACTCCTCTGCTCAATGGGAAGGTGATCTCCCTTTTAGATTAGGTCCCTGTGGGCCCACCGCTGTTGTGCTTCTGGGAGACATCTTTGTTGCTTCTTGAACTTGAACTGGAGAGTTTCTCCTGGGGGTCTTTGTCTGCCCTGGTGCCTGTGCTGGGTCTCTGGCTACAAGAAGTAGTGAGGTTGCCGTCAGTTTAAATGGAACTCCAAATTCTGGTCCTCCTCGCCAGTCCTCCTGGTACCACTTACCTTCTGGGGCTCTCAGACCACTGACCCTTGTGTTCAGTCCAGTCTCACAGCTGCACACACAGGGCCAGGCAGTGTGGAGGGTGCCTCCTCTGAGTCACCAGGACCTGGAACCCTGATTCTGGCCCCTCATCCCAGTCTCCACACACCGGGTTTCAAATAATCCCTGTCTTCTAACTGGAGATGCACTTGACGGGGTTTTCTGTATGTATCACTTAACTCGTTGCTCATCTGATACTCATTATCCCACCACTTTCACCGGGAAGAGACTCAGGCAAAGAGCCGGAACCACACGTCTGATGCGTCACAGAAGAGGGCCAAACCTCTACCTTCAGATTCTGAGTTAGCAACTTCAGTGCCCCTCCCGGAATTCATTATAAGCAGCATGATCAGCAGAGGCACCTATGGTTGTGGGACCAAGATTCTCCTCCTGGGACAAGAAGTCATACGTTTTGCATAAAACAGTATTTTTTTCCTCTGGATTTGAATTAAGATGATGGTGATTTCAGTGGGAAATGGGTAAAGTCCAAACAAATAATTACTTGTGGGAAAATGTCTGTGTGTATCCTCCCTCAAACCTATCAATATATGCATCAAGATAAAAGGATAACCACTATCACACTCTACTTTCCAGATCTTGGTATTTATGTATTTATTCTTCATATATCCGTATGGCTTTTCCTTAGGGGACTTTATAATGAAAAGTAGCAAGATCTCGGGTTGAGTTTATCAAACTGTATTTCTCTAATAGAAAATATTGTTTTATTTCCTTGGGGTCTGAGGAAAAAACATGAAATGAGATCTTATTTTTCCTTTATAGAAAAAAATATTACTGGGATGACTAATCGTAATTATAAAACTTCTGAAACAGAATACTGAAATAATGAAGACATATTTTCTAATTTTTGGAGGTACATAAACCTTTCTAAGTACCATCTTTTCATATTGAGAAATAGGGATTTTATACTTTTCTACTAAAGTTGAAAATGGAAATTCCTCTTTTAAAAACTCTGAAAATGAAAGACCTCTCACCAGAACTCCCCTGATGGAACTTGCTGGAGGCATCTGGTGTCTCTGAATTTTAATAATCTCTTTATGAAAAAGTTTTCTTTTTTATCACCCACACGGAATGGGAGCATTTGTTTTCAATCTTGCATGCCCTGTGCAAAATCAGAATAATAAACCCAGCATCTCTGCATTCCGCCCGAGGCTTAGAGAAGTCCGCCCTGAACACCCTCCCTGCCTTTTGATAAACACCCCTGGGAGGCTGCTTGTACACCTTGGAGGCTTCCAGGGCTGGTCTTTACAGTTTCCCTTTCCCTTTCTGAAAGGAAGAAGCTGAAAAATGTGTTAGAGGAGGAAAAGGAAGAGATTTGGCTAAAGGTTATGTAAGGGAATATCAAATTTGGCACCAGAGGGAAGAAAACTCGAAAGGGTTCAGAAGAGTGTTTGTCTAAGTAAACCTCTTGTCTTTAAAACATAAGAAACGAGAACAGTCCCTCGCCTTTTCTCTTCACGTGTTTGGGGAAAAGCATCATCCTCCTGATGGTGACCGTGCAGAGGAGACTGTCGCCTGAGAGAGTGGGAGCCAGTGGCCTACACTCCTGAGCCAAAAGCAGAGGCTTAACCCACTGAGCCACCCAGGCAGCCCTCATTGTTGTTTTAAACTGCAACTCCCCAGTGACATCAGCTGTGCAACATCTTCTCTTAGGGTCATTTCCATTTGCACCCCTTCCTTAGTGATGTCTCTGTTAAAGACTTTTGCCCATTTTTAAAATAGATTGCTTGTTTTCATATTAATTTTAAGAGTTCTTTGTATATTTTGGATAGAAGTCTTGCATCATATATCTTTTGCAAATATTTTCTTCCACTCTGGCTGGCTTTTAATTTTCTTGATGGTGTCTTTCTTAGAATGGAAGTTTTTAATTGTAATGAAATCCTTTCCTGTTATATCTCCAAAGTTATCTCCAGACCCCACACCATCTGATTTTTCAAGAGTTCTACAGTTTAGGGTTTTACATTTTGATCTATGATCCATTTTGATAAAACTTTTGTCAAGGGTCCATCTAAATTCACTGTTTTTGCACGTGGGTGTGCACTTGTTCTGTCCCATGTGTTGAGAAGACACTCTTTGTCCCATTGTGTTGTCTTCGCTCCTTTGTCACAGATCAGTTGAGTGTATCTTTGTGGGTCTGAGTTGCCTTTTTAAGGAGATTTCAGGAGCATTTTGTACATTATGATGGTTAACCTGTTGTTGAGTGTACATGTTGCAAACATCTTCTAGACTGTGGCTCGTTTTAATTTTGTTAATGGAGACTTTAAGACAGAGGATCTTAACTTCTAACTGTATAAGCTCTTCATTTTCTTTTATGTCTCTGTGCTTTCTACCTTGCACAGAAAGGCATAAATTATAAAAATATTATTTTAATTTTTCTTCTGACAGTCTCATGTTTTTTTTTCTATTATGCTACTCTACATGGTCATCATTTTGTGTATAAGAGTAGGAAGGATTCAGACTGAATTTTCCCCAAATCGATAGGCCGTTTTTCTAAAAGATATGAGATGTAGTCCGTATTTTCCTTGCTCTGTTACAATGACATGTTTTGTCATATACTTATCATAGAAAGGGTAAGGTCCTCTTCACTGACGGCATAGCTTGAGTTTTCTGTTTTTACCTGCCCTATACATTGTGCCATCAGCTTGTGGGGTTCCCTGAAAAGCACTGGGCTTCCTCACCAGGTGTGTCATTGATTCACAGACTGAGTTGAGCTGAGAAGCTGACGTTGTGCGCGAGCTGATGCTCACCCCAGCTCACAGCTCACAGGTGGGCTGATGCTCACCCCAGCTCACAATCTCCAGTGATTCATGCTCCTATCCTCTGTTAGAGATCTCACATGCACATCTCAGGTATTGGGAGAATTAGTTCCTTACTTTTATTTCAACGTAATTATGACGTTTTTGTTACAAAGTGTTTTCATGTCTTATTCTGGTACAGAGACAGCTCACTACTTCTAGTTCTTAAAACAACTGGCTGCTTCACTCTGATGAGAGAGGGCTTTCACTCATCCTCCTGGATTTCTAGGGCTCTAACTAAGCAGTTGGTAAATGTCAATTTTCTCTAACTTATTTATTTTTACACTCATTACAGTGGTGAGAATGTCCAGGTCAGTGATGACCGGGGCACAAAGAGCAGAAGGCTTTGGCATCCATGAGATGTTCATGGAAGTGCGTCTCTTCCAACATGCCTGAGTCCATTTACATGGGATTCCAGGGGACAGCCAGTGTCCGTGTCACACGCTCTCTTCTCTGCTCCTCCTTTGTCAAGTCTCTCTGAAGGAACAGTGGTGAATTTTATCCCATGCTATTTCAGCATCTGAGATAATCATATGTACATAAATTTTCTATCTGAGTATGCTAATGCAATTAATTCCATTAATACATTGCCCACCCTTTAGTAACCTTGAAAGGTAGGTATTGTCATACGTTCACTTGCAGATCCCCTCACTGCTCCTCGGAGAAAGTCATTAGCTCACCCCCGATAACAGCCATTAAGGGGCAGAGTCAGGATCAAAGCAGTTTTGTCTGGCCCCAAAGCTCATGACCCACCCTGCCGTGAAGCCTCTGGTGAAAGTATTCTTGTTTCCATCCCTCCAGACTGTGTGCACCGTGGACTTTTAAGAGGGATGAGGGGCAGGGAGACGTATGTGTATGGAGTGCCCTGGGGGACAGCCTGTGTGTTGCCCTGTGCACGGTCCCATGGGGGGTCCTGGGGGAGCTGTGGTTGGAGGTGACCCACCTCCAGGGATTGCTCAGCTTCACAGCCACCTACCCCCCACTGAGAGCCGGTCAAGGCCACCCCACCTTCCCTGGGGGAAACTCTGGGGAGACAGCATCCCACTTTTGGCCAAGAGTGACCAGTTTCTCTTATTCTTCTCTGCACAGGGGGAGGCAGCCTGTGTCCTTGCTAAGCTGAAGTTCTGAGACACATTTTGTCATGAGTCCACATGGTCTTTGGGTGGGCTGTGGGCAATTCCATGTGGTGGAGACCCTGCCCCCATCCTTGGCCTGGACCCTCTCCCTCCTGGGCACGGTTTCCGTCATTCATTGTAACAGGTGCACCAGCTAGGCATGGACCTGCCTGGAGAGCCCACCAGCCTCCCGTTTGTCCACTGATGGACCTCCTGCCCTCTGGCCACAGCCATGGCAGCCTGAGCAGACCAACACGTGCATATGCATGCTCCATCCAAGGGAGGAGACTCTTTCTAGCTCTTCCAACCACGGAGCACACTTGGCAAAGCCGAGTGGTGTCTGTCCCCCGTCTCCACGTCTGCCTTTCACACACTCAAGTGCTGGCCTCCACAGGCTCTTGTCTTTTGACTTAGTTTGGCATACAACCCCTTCTCTTTTTGAGAGGTTAAAATCCACACTATGCAAAACAGAATTCAACTTGTCTTCAGTGTAGACATGCCCACAGTAGCCTTCTTCTGTCCCTCCACAGCCATAAGAAGTAAATACAAATGTTGGTGTCCACACAGCCTGAAGAATGTAGGGGAGACCTACCTGTGGAAACCTGTACACAAAGGCTCAATCCCTCACTCATGCACAAGCACTTGTTCACGCACATGTGCTAATGCATACACACAGGTTCATGCACACAGATGTCAATGCGTACACACATGTTCCGGCACATGCTTGTGCACATACATGTCCACACATTCACACACATGTTCATGCACACACATGTCCACACACATGCTCATGCATATACGCTCGTGGATACATGTTTGCACACTCATGCACACATGCATGCTCTCACACACATGTGCACACTTATGCACACACATTCACACACGTGTTTGCACATGTCCATGCACACATGCTCATGCAGGTGTACACACTCGTGCACATGCACACGTTCGCTCACACACATGCTCATGCACATGCATGCACACACTCACATACACGGTCATGCACACACACAAGTTCACACACATGCTCATACACATGTGCACACACATGCACATGCACATGTTCACACACTCACATAACACTCGTGCACATGTTCACACACTCAGATACATGCATGCATATTCATATACACACTCACACAGTGATACACACACATGAGCAATAAGATACCAAGTGTCTCCAAGCGTGGGCAAACTGAGTGGTATTTATGTCTCCTTTATTTGTCATATTAATGTCTGTGCTGTCTAGAGGCTGCGTTGGTGGCCCTCCCTTCTTCTAGCTTGATTTTTTATTTATTGTCTTTTACTCAGTTACCTTTTTCCAGAGGTGGAGCAGTTGGGTTTAGAGCCATGATCCTGTTCATGAGGAAGCCAGTGCCGCATGTCCCCACCCCATGCAGTTCCTGAGAGCCAGGAGACGAAGGCGGGAGGAGACCTATGGACACGGTGTTATTTCATTATCTCAATGGCCTTTTGCAAAACAAGGAAAGAAGACTTCCAGGCAGCCACCTCCCTCCTCAGGGAACATTTCCTAGTTACCCAGTGTCTGGCTTTGGCCTTCATTCCTGTGAGGTTTGCTCTCCTGGGTTTTCTCAGGAAAATGCAATTCCTCAGGTTTTGGAGCCTTGAGGATGAGCTGTGGCCTTGGGCATGGCAGCAGGCTGCCTCCACACTTTCAGACGGGCCGGCTGTGGGATCACAGCGCTCACCTACCAAATGTCTGAGCTCTCAGATGTCTGCCATCATCTCATAATGCACCATTTCCCATGCAGTGCTGAACTTCAGGATATAAAACAAAGATTCCTCTTTGGCCGCTGTTACTGTACCAGTGATCCTGTATATCAGTCGGTATCCCTGCTTCCTTCTCCTGGAGCCCTAGTGCTCTAAGTTGATGTCACCAACCTTCCTAAAATCATCCATTCCAGTGCAGAGCCTGGGCACACAGACAAAGCCTCATGGTTTTCACCTTCGGTTCTCTCCCACTGCTGAACCTTTGACTGCCCAGACCAGATGCCTTCCTTACTCCTCCTCCAGATGGCTGGGCCCTGCTGGACATGCATGCCCATGATCTAATCGTGATCTCACAGAGACAGGTCATGGGACCACATCGTGCAGTGAAACTTCATGCCCTGAACAAGCATGGGTCATCTTCCCTGCTCTGCCTGTGGCTGTATGGGGAGCCACGTGCCCTGCGTGGGGCAGAGTGCAGTAAGGGGACATAAAGCAGAGTGCATAGGGCAAAGGGAAGGGAATGACCTCAGGCCACCTCCACAAAACGCAAAGCTCACCTGGAAGGCCGGTGTCCTCAGCTCATTTCTCAGCGATGAACTGTATCCCACAGTGACAAGTATTCTTGCCCCTGCAGGAGCCTCTGTAGGTGGCCTGAACCACAGATGCTACCCAGGGCAGTCATCTCCCTCGGAAGATGCCGTCCTCCTCCACCACCTCCTGTTTTCTCGGCTTCACAGTCAGAGGCTTCCAGCTACAAAGTAACAAATGTGCATTGGTGGAATGTCTGAATCATGGCCGTCAGGACACAGAGCGTCTACGTCCAGTCTCAAACCCCTCCCGGGCAGACTTCTAGAATATTCTGCCACTTGTTCATGCAACACTGCATGATCTTCTCCACTCCCATGAGCAAAAACACCCTTTTTGATGCTCAGGAACCTAGTGAGGAGAAGTAGTGTGTTCATTAGTGGGGGACTTGTCCTCCTGCGCTCCATTGTGCTGTGTCAAGACGGAAGCTCTCCCCCAGATGGGAAACCACCACCCCAGCACCTCAGGCTGGTTTCCTGCAGCTTTGCACGAGGTGGCATGGGATCAAGGCCCGAATGATCTCTTTGCCTTCCAGGTGTCCCCCGTCCCCTGCTAAGGAAGCTTGGCTTCCCCCAGACTCCCCATCCTCAGGCCAGCCTTCCAGAGCCTCCTTCCTGGAGAATTTGGGACATGATACCACACAGTTTAAACACATCTCTCATCCACATTATTTTTCATATCCTCAGAATTTTTGTTTTCCTTTCTTGCTCCCTCAATGTATTCTTTAGAAAAAACGAGCCAGATGAGCTGGTCCATCTCACCCATCTCTGCTTTTAGGTCCTGGAGCCTTTTACTCCCTCTTCAAGCTGTCTCTGCCTGCTCTGTGCTGAGGAGAGGTACACCTTCCTGCCCCCCTCTCAGCTCTTGGCTCAGGCGCCGGCAGCACCCCTCAAGGAAAGAGGTTTGCTCATATTGGGGGTAGGGGTCCCTCTTGGGCTGTACACCATGATCATCGAGCCAACTGCAGAATGTAATTTGGGAAAAACCCATAACCATGTTTTTGTTTCATCCTAGATGTTCGCCCACTGATAAAAGTGCTGGCTGAGCAAGAGCACGGGGCTAAGTATAAGTCGGATTCATGCACTCGGGGGACGGCCGGGCCAGGCTGCTTAGCACCATCTTCTTTTTCTCACTTTTTGCAAAAATGAGGTTTTTGAGCTATTTTCCTCATTATTAAAATATCATGAAGAGAAAAATCATGAAGACAAGCATTGTCAGAGCTGGAAAAGGCCTTTCAAAAGTCCTTATTTCTGTTTGCATTCCTTTATAGAAGCAGGGGAGCAGAGCGAGTCGGCAGGGAAGGGGAAGGTGACTGCGCTCCGATCAGGGCTGTGCCCTGGTCTGCCCCCACCTACAGCTGCTCTTTGGGCCATTGGCTAAGGTTTTATGGACTTTCCTCCTTGGGTACAAGCTTACATATAGTTTTCACCATGTAAAAGCAAATCATGAGAGGCAGAGGTGTTCTCTCCTTTGTGCTTAGCTTAATTCAAATGCCTTCAAGTACTTGAAAGGCAAAGCCTGGAGTTTTAAGGGGAAAATGGCAAAACTTTTAAAACAATGTTAAAAGTTAGCACAGTTGATTGAAATCTTCACTCTATCCCTCATTATTTGTATGCAAGGGAACTTTGAAGAGTGCTTTGATGGGCAATAGTGCCCTTCTCCAGTGTACCTGGGAGGCCATCACCACAGTGGGTGGGATGGCCCAGTGCACCCATTAGGTGCCTGGCGAGTCTGAGAAGTCTGAGAGCAGAAGAGGCTCCATTGTATGAGCTGTGAGCTATTGTATATATATATATATATATATATAGTAGTAACATTTGCAGGAATGAATAAATGTTCATCTTTTGGTGTTTATTGCTTTCTGAAGAAAATCTTTATTCCTGAAGTTCAAATTGCTTCATTAATAAAATCCAGCTATTAAAAACAATTTCTTTTGGTAGAAAAAGATGACTCTTTATGTGAATCAATTATTTCCTTTACTCCCTATAAAGTCACCTTGGGAAAGAATGTAACGAATATTTGCAAGGTGGGTGGGAGGTACAGAAAGGCAGAGAACTAAATTCTTTCCATTGCCCAGAAAGAACACCCCTAAGGTTCGGGTTTGTGTGGTTTGTGGTATTAAGGAGAATCAGGACATGCTGACACGGTGGTGTCCCTTTCCACCGGCCACTGTGCCCTGAGGCTATGGAGACTGGATAAACGGAGGGTCCCTGCTGGGCAGGAGTTAACGGATGCCCCCTCCACTGGCCACCTCTTTGTCAATTATCCCATGTGTTTCTGGTATCGTTTTTATATGATGATGAATGGAGCGGTATAAGGATGGCTTCTGGGTGCTCAGATCTTGTTAGGGCATGACTTGTGGGTAAGGCTGGGGCTTCTCTGCTCACCCCCAGACCACCCCAATGAGAGGCAAAGACCCCGTGCAATGCATGGGAAACCAACACGTTCTGAGATGCCCCCCCCATTACAATCCACCTGACCTGGTCTTCCTGTGGGAGTTCTCCGCACCCCCAATCCTGCTGGCCACCAAGTCCCACGAATGATCCTGCCCGAGGCCCCTCACCATGCTCTCACTGCCCAGTTCTGACACGCCACTTTTGTCCCAGAATTCCTGCCACCGCCTCCTAACTAAGTGGAAATACAACCAAAATGCCAATGAACTGCGCATCAAGCTTTGGAAGGGTGACCGAGACCTGTATTGGGTTATGACACACACATCGTCCATAAAGGAATACTTAGCCCTGCTGTTTGCAGAATGCCCAGCTTGTAGCAGGGAGAGCTGACATGGCCAAGGACTCTAGTGCGATGCCATCCGCATGCTCGGGCTCAGGGAGGCACAAAGGTAACACTCTGGGCTCGGGTTTCTAGGCTGCTGGTTCATTGAGCATCTACGAGTCCCACTTCCTGCATTCTTCAGGAAAGAATGGCATAAATTCTTCATATGATTCCTCATTCTGAAAACTCAGAATGGTTTTCCTCCATGAGGAGGCACTGATCCCAGGGTCCTCCTCAATGCACTTACTGCTGATCTGGAAGGGAAAGGACAGAGGGTTGCTATGGAAACCACAATTGGTAGAACAACAACACCTCTCATCTGAAGAGGGGGACATGCCAGAGAACCAGAGAAAATATGCCTTGGCCTTACGCGGTGGCTGGCATTTGACGTCCTGGCCAGGATGCCCCTTGCCTTCGTCTTCCTGTGCTGTCTCAGCCCCACCATGATGTTCTCCTGTTTGGGTCCCTGACTACAATTATCTGGGCTCCCAGCCATCATTCTTGGCATCTCCCATCCACGTTCTTCCATAGTCTGCACAGTACAAAACCGCAACTCTTACCAAATACTCTATCCCCTACACTGGCCGGCAGAGCCCAGCCCTGATCACTTTTCAAGCATTGTCTCTCTGTCTCTCTCTCACCTGCAGAACGTAACCTGGCATCTAAGTCTTCAGACAACTCACCCACAGCGCTTCCTGCTTCAGGACATTTGCACACAGCCCTCCTTACCCTAAAACATCCCCAGTGCTGAGCCATGGTTTCCTATTTTGTTCGTCCCTGTATTCTTGACCCCTAGCACATTCCCACCAATGTGGTGTGGGAAGTACAGAGACAGTGAGAACACCCAAGACTGTGACACGCTACCAATGATCAGGCTAAAAACAGGTAGTTGGGAGGGTTTGGCTCCATCAGGAGGAAGTGCCTGTGCCTGGCCCTCTGGTGTCCTAGGACAGGTGAGAGAAGGTGAAGCCTTTCCAGCAATGTCAGTGTTTCATGATGATAATGAACATTAACTAAATTTTAGTGTAGAACAGGGGCCAGTCGTTACATAAGGGTTTTATAGTTTTATGCTGGTTGATTGCAGTGACCATCCAGCAGGTGTCCTTGTGTGCTCATCTCCCTCACTGGACCCAACTGGAGAGAACAAAGATCTAAATCCTCCTGATTTTCACAGCACGGGGGCTGGTGCGTAGTACATGATTGATGATCCTGTTAATGATTCCTTTGCTAGCTGTAGCATTCTGATTTTATATAGTAAATCCAGCAAGTCTCTATAATTTGCACTAGCAATTTAATCCAAAGCTGACTCTTAAAAGTAAACACCTTTTAGATGTAGAAGCATACACCTTTTCTCCTTCTCTCAGCAGCTTGTGTGTGGAAAGAACCAGAGGGATGAAAAGGTGCTCAGCTATCAGCTGGTCCAGGTGCTGGACTGGCAGATTCAGCTTCCATGGTGCTTTCTTGAGATTTTCAACCCCCTGAAAGGGGAAACCGGGGGAAGGACGGACTGCTCTAAGTCATTCCGTAGGTATGTTCCTAGTCGTGGGCATCCAATGGGAATGCCACTGGGAGTGTGCACAGCTAGCTCATTAGTGTACACACTTATTCTAGTCATGACTAGAACAATTAATCACACCAGCTCGAAGCCGGACTTCCAATTTCCATGGTGTTATCTATTAATTTTAAATGAACGCTGTGCCCTTTGTCAATGAGCTTGTGGTTCATAATAAGAGAATAAACCTAAGCACATAATGTAAGAACATTCTTGACATCTATTTTTTTTTTTTAATGATGGTAACTTGGAACTCTGATTTCAGTGTGGGAGCAGAGCTGCAGCCGGGAGCACTGTGTGAGAGGGACCCTGGGGTGCAGGAGACCCTACGCCCCACCAGCCTTTCCCAGTTTCTAGTTCTCGGATCTTGGGTAAGCTGGTCTGACCTCTGTGCCCCTACTTCATTCTGTTGGTCAGAGAAAAGCACGAATGACTGCCCCCCCTTGCAGGTTTTCTTTGAGATAACAGGTAATGCATCTGTTAACGTTTGGGCACCAAAAGATGGCATTCTCCAATGGTGTGGTTTGAAGAATGGTGCCTAAAAGGACTATTTACAGAGGTATGGGCAGGATGTGGGATTCTCCCATTATGGGGTGCCTTTTTCTGGAGGGGCAAGAGCATCCCAGACACAATCCCATGGAAAAAGACCACAACAAAAGTGGAGACCTTGGCTGGTGAGTCACAGACAGCCTGTGATAGCCCTGGGTGTGTCGGAGGGACGGTGTCAAGATAAACACACTGACTTATCCCTGCTCCCTCCTCCTGGAGGGACCCAGTCATCCTCCCTGCATGAAAACAAATGGTGGCCAGAGAGCCAGCCGAGCCTATGGACACAGTTCGTTCAGGGTAGCCTTCCAGGACAAATGGCAAACAACCACCAAGATTATTTAAAGACAAAAAACAATGAAACAAGACAAAACCAGAGAGGGGGAAAAACCATGAGAGACTCTTAATCTCAGGAAACAAACTGAGGGCTGCTGGGCGGAGGGAGGGATAGAATGGCTGGGTGATGGACACTGGGGAGGGTAAGCGCTATGGTGAGTGCTGTGAACTGTGTAAGACTGATGATTCATAGACCTGTACCCCTGAAGCAAATAATATATAGTATGTTAATAAAAATAAATGAATAAATAATCAATAAATAAACCCCAACACCAACCTTCTGGTATGCTATTTTAAACTTTCCAGTTGGAAGTAAGGACCAAATAGAGAAAGCCTGTGATATTTTATTTTATTTTATTTTATTTTATTTTATTTTATTTTAAATTTATTTTCAGCATAACAGTATTCATCATTTTTGCACCACACCCAGAGCTCCATGCAATCTGTGCCCTCTCTAATACCCACCACCTGGTTCCCCCAACCTCCCACCCCCCGCCCCTTCAAAACCCTCAGGTTGTTTTTCAGAGTCCATAGTCTCTCATGGTTCACCTCCCCTTCCAATTTCCCCCAACTCCCTTCTCCTCTATAACTCCCCTTGTCCTCCATGCTATTTGATATGCTCCACAAATAAGTGAAACCATATGATAATTGACTCCCTCTGTTTGACTTATTTCACTCAGCATAATCTCTTCCAGTCCCGTCCATGTTGCTACAAAAGTTGGGTATTCATCCTTTCTGATGGAGGCATCATACTCCATACTGTATATGGACCACATCTTCCTTATCCATTCGTCCGTTGAAGGGCATCTTGGTTCTTTCCACAGTTTGGTGACTGTGGCCTTGCTGCTATAAACATTGGGGTACAGATGGCCCTTCTTTTCACTACATCTGTATCTTTGGGGTAAATGCCCAGTAGTGCAATTGCAGGGTCATAGGGAAGCTCTCTTTTTAATTTCTTGAGGAATCTCCACACTGTTCTCCAAAGTGGCTGCACCAACTTACATTCCCACCAACAGTGTAAGAGGGTTCCCCTTTCTCCACATCCTCTCCAACACATGTTGTTTCCTGTCTTGCTAATTTTGGCCATTCTAACTGGTGTAAGGTGGTATCTCAATGTGGTTTTAATTAGAATCTCCCTGATGGCTAGTGATGATGAACATTTTTTCATGTGTCTGATAGCCATTTGTATGTCTTCATTGGAGAAGTGTCTGTTCATATCTTCTGCCCATTTTTTGATATGATTATCTGTTTTGTGTGTGTTGAGTTTGAGGAGTTCTTTATAGATCTTGGATATCAACCTTTTGTCTGTACTGTCATTTGCAAATATCTTTTCCCATTTCGTGGGTTGCCTCTTTGTTTTCTTGACTGTTTCCTTTGCTGTGCAGAAGCTTTTGAGTACACATGGGTGGTTCAATGCAAAGAACTTTTGCAGTTTGAGAATGTGGTGTGATCAGAGTGTATATTCTTACGTATCTTACCCAAGGGGACCTCTCCCTCATAAAACCATGCAGGGTCTGCCTCTGGAAATGGACTGTTGTCTCCTGGACAAGGGACACGGGATAAGAGTGTGTCTTCCCCAAATGGTCCCATCCAGGACAAACAGTGCATTCCTCCTTGACTCCTTGACAGGCAGCTGAATCTCAGAGCAGACCCTCCTGTGGCTGTCAGGGGCCAACTGTCGTCCTCGGTAGCAGGGACTTCTCCTCCAGCTCTGATGTTACTGGAGTGACGGGAGAATGTTCTGGAGACACAGTGGTACAGCTCATCTTTAAAAGGGTATTTTGAAAAGTTTCTTGTAAAATGAATTTTGGTGAATAAAATACCATTGTCCTCATTTCTGCATGTTATTGTAGCTGAGTTCGGTCCTCAGGAAGAAACTAAATTCAGCAATATTGGAGGTTGGTTATCAAAATACTCCTTGATTCTTCACTTGTCAATAAATTCCAGACACTCCTTGGATGCTAACAGTGTAACCGCGGAACATGTAGGAGGGAGTCATCTGTGACCATCCTTAGATCTCCTATCACTGGGGCAAACTGTGCTGGCACCATTAAATGTTAGGACAGCCAACCACACATTCTGTCACTTCTCTTTAAAGAACAGAAGAAAATCCACATGAAATCTGGAACCATACCCAATCAGGGAATAATGCATATTTCATTCCAGAATGTACATTTTGAAGTTCCTGGCATCAGAAATATACTGGGGTTTAATTATAATAAAGCCTATTTTTTTTCTAAACTACACTGAAAGCTTTATACACTATAAGATATATGAAATATAACTTAATACAGAAAAGCCATCGAGGGCAATTAGTGCCTCAATTAAGTGCCTTAAAATTTCCTTGATCTCTCACTTAAAGCTGAGTATTTAAAATCACAGAAAGATCCAAGCTAACTGTCCAAGACTGACATTCTTGATGTCCCTAACCTCCAGCCTACATGTTCACATTCCTACTTTCTTTTCATAAGTAAAGAGCAAGAGAGGTGACAGGTTCATTGTGGGGACAGCGGCCCATGAATCATTCTGAATGGGGTGTGTTTATTGCAACACATGTTCAATGGGCCCAGCTCCTAGTTTATTAAAATTAATATATACCGGAGTACAGTCAATTTGTCTGAATATCAACAAAATGCCCCCTGAAACTACAGAAGCATCTACAATATCTGACATTTATATCACCTTACTACACAGGGCCTATTCCTGAAAGAAGGAAAGAGACTGTTTATAAAGAACTCATTCCCTTCATCTGTGAGTAGAGATTAGAACCTATCTCAGTGTGACAAGCTGTCACCACCCAAACAGCTTAAGACAACATTTTACTTTTCTTTTTTATAGTTTCTTAGCTTTATTGAGTATAATTAACGTAGGAGAATTTGCACACCTTATTATATACTTCTTGACAATTTTGGAGCTGTGCATACACCTGCAACGCCATCACCATGACTACGGTCTTAAAGAATCCATATCTTCCAAAAGGTTCTTGTGTTCTTTTGTACATATGCTTTCAATTTGGCAAGAATATTCAATGTGGGATTTTTCCTCTTAGCATGTTTTAATGTACAAAAGAATGCAACCGTGTAAGTCCATAGTTCCTGTGGGTCAGGAGCCGGAAGGTGACTCATGAACTTGGGCCCCTGCTCATGGTCTCCCAAGGGACCAGGGATGTGTTGGCCAGGGATGACTTCTCATCTGGAGCTCAGCCACGGAAGGACCCACTTCCCTGCTTCCTAAGGGTGTTGGCAGAATTCCTTCCTTGACGTGGTAGGACTGAAGCCTTGGCTTCTCCCTGGCTGCCAGAGGCTGCCTTCACCCACTGTGTCATGGTGGCTCACCCCTTCAACCAGCAGAGAACAGCTTCTCCAGAGCCAGCTGGCTAGGATGCCTTCAAGAATGTCATATAATCCCAGAACTGACCCTCGCCGTATACAATCGATAAGAAGCAAGCCACAGGCCTGCCCTCTTCAAGGGCATACTTACCTTTCTGAAGGAATGTGGGGTCTCCTTAGAAGTCTAGCTTCTAGAGACCCTCTAGGAAAGAACCCCCTCATGCAAATAATCACCAGCCTCCTGCTCTATAGGATTCATTTCCACACAGTTTTCTGAAGGTAAGGAATATCTATATCAGAGGCTTTGGTGGGGGAGCATGTTAATTAAAAATGAATGCTGATGAAGGGCATCTTGGCTCTTTCCATAGTTTGGCGACCATGGCCATTGCTGCTATGAACATTGGGGTACAGATGGCCCTTCTTTTCACTACATCTGTATCTTTGGGGTAAATACCCAGTAGTGCAATTGCAGGGTCATAGGGAAGCTCTATTTTTAATTTCTTAAGGAATCTCCACACTGTTTTCCAAAGTGGTTGCACCAACTTGCATTCCCACCAACAGCGTAAGAGGGTTCCCCTTTCTCCACATCCTCTGCAGCACATGTTGTTTCCTGTCTTGCTAATTTTGGCCATTCTAACTTGTTTGAGGCGGTATCTCAATGTGGTTTTGATTTGAATCTCCCTAATGGCTAGTGATGATGAACATTTTTTTCATGTGTCTGATAGCCATTTGTATGTCTTCATTGGAGAAGTGTCTGTTCATGTCTTCTGCCCTTTTTTTGACTTGACTATCTGTTTTTTGTGTGTTGAGTTTGAGGAGTTCTTTATAGATCTTGGATATCAGCCCTTTGTCTGTAGTTTCATTTGTGAATACGTTCTCCAGTTCCATGGGTTGCTGCTTTGTTTTATTGACTGTTTCCTTAATTGCACAGAAGCTTTTTATCAACAGATGAATGGATAAAGATATGGTTTGTATATATAATGGAATATTACACCTCCATCAGAAAGGATGAATACCCAACTTTTGTATCAACATGGATGGGACTGGAGGAGATTGTGCTGAGTGAAATAAGTGAAGCAGAGATAGTCAATTATCATACGGTTTTCACTTACTTGTGGAGCACAAGGAATAACACAGAGGACACTAGGAGAAGGAAAGGAAAAGTGAATTGGGGGAAATCGGAGGGGGAGGTGAAGCATAAGAGACTGTGGGCTCTGAGAAACAAACTGAGGGTTTCAGAGGAGGGGGGTGGGTGGTTGGGTGAGCTCGGTGGTGGGTATTAAGGAGGGCACATATTGCATGGAGCACTGGGTATGGTGCATAAACAATGAATCTTGGAACACTAAAAAAATAAAATTAAACTTAAAAAATAAAAAAAAAATTATAAAAATGAATCCTGAAAGAGATGCTGAGATGACATACATGCATACAACATGTATGTTACACACACAGACACACACACACCTGATCCAGCATATTATGACAAGGTGCTACAGATGTTATATGTAGTTATAATGTTAGAGGAGCCCTATCTGGACCAGAATGAGCCCATTCTCGCACCCTACGCATGCTCAGTCACTGTCTGGGAGCAGCCAGGGTGAATCCAGCGGGCTGGGCCCCCTGCTCCCTAAAGCAGGCTTTTTTTTTTCTTTCTTTAAGATTTTATATATTTATTTGACACAGAGACAGAGAGACAGAGAGAGAGAGAGAGAGAGAGCATAAGTAGGCAGAGTGGCAGGCAGAGGGAGAGGGAGAAGCAGGTTCCCTGCTGAGCAGGGAGCTTGACTGCAAACTGGATTCCAGGATCCGGGGATCATGACCTGAGCCGAAGGCAGATGTTTACCTGACTGAGCCACCCAGGTGCCCCCCTGGAGCAGGTTCTTGAAGGTCTCTGTGCAGCTCCCTGGGGTCATCAGTCAGGGATAGAGGCAGAACTTAAAGCTTATGTCTCTGATCGCATACGAACAGCATTATTTGCTTTCCACAGATTATTCTTTCAGAGATTCCACTAGAATATGTTAAACACACTTTAATTTTCAAGGATTTAACGAGGCAAAGCTCTGAAAGCTTTGATTTATAAAATTGAAAGTGCACTTCCAGTTTATATTCAAACTTCCCATAATTGAGAACTCTTGGGGAGGGAGAGGTTATTTCATTTCCAAGTATGCCGGACCCTTTCTCTGGAAAACTCATCAAGACTTCCACTGGGAAATAAAAGCAGGACAATTTCACTTTGTGTATTATTGGGTTTCACTTTATTATTTTAGTCTTGGGATTGTCTAACACAAAACTCACAGGTTTTAACATATGCACTGTGTGTGTGTGTGTGTGTGTGTAGAAAAAGGGAAACAGAATGAGAGAGATCTATACACATATACATGATGTACAGTATATATATTCAGTTTATACATACATATACGCATATGAGTGTATATATGTGTATATATATTTTTTGAATTTTTAAGATCTTAGGTTAGAAGCAGTGGAAATGGAATAGAACAATGACAAATGCCCACAAATTGTACTTCTGTGGACATCTGTTTTGTAGATAGAACTGACTACCATGACTTCTTTTCTCCATCTTAAAGAATGGTGGTAAAAACTCTCTACAAAAGCACAATCCTGAAGGCAAGCCATAACCATTTACAACTGCAATATCTTTGGCTCAAAAAGTCATCACCTGAACTTACATTTCCTTTAAAGCAGTTGAGTGTTTTGCTTGGTGCAGACATTGGCCACGGTCTCATTCAGTCCTCACAACCACGCTCAGAGATACTGTAAACATCCTCCCTTTAGAAGTTGGGAGTGCAAGTCTTACCCAGAAGATGGGGCTTGCTCTAAGTTACACAGTCTGCAGCTTTGCAGTTACCCCTCCATTTTAAATTCAATTTATTTGCAAGCATATATGCTGACAAAAACACGGTTTTTGCAACGTAGAGACTGGAGAGAAGGATGCTGACCACAAAAACAATCTAAAACACTTGCATATTCTCAAAGAGTATTCCAGGGTCAGATTTGGGAACAACCCAAGAGAGGCTAAAACTAATGACATGGTTGGTTTGCTGCTTGCACCACTGTTTTTTTCCCACGTCAGTGGGACAGGGCTTGTCCTTGCATGCATGAGCAGGACACAGGACACATCAGCAGGTTAGGACAGGAGGGTTACTTGGGCCGTGTGGTTTTGGCCTCATTTAAGAACCACTGGGGAAAAGCCATTGGGACCAACGTGGTGACATCCTGCTTCCGGGGGAGCTGTATGCACATAGATGGCAAGATCATCACGGGAAGAACTTTCTGTCACATGATGCCCAAGCAGGACCCTGCACCACAAGGAGAACAGCACAACCTGGTTTGGTTTTGCCGGTCAGGTGGGAACACAAGTCAAACTGAACCCATCATAATCGGTGAAATCGGCACAATCCGTTAATGCCATCTGTGATGTTATTTTGGTTCTGTGTGGGTGGAACATGGAACACGGTACTGAGATACAACCTTGTAGCTGCACTTAGAATTGGTTTCTGATATGTTGAGTCTGGCTCATATTGGGGGGTGTCACATGATGGGCGAGAATGTCAGGGCCCTAAGACTCCCCATTGCTAATGCCCGAGTCACTTCTTACAGATGCTGGGTTGATGCAGCATCCTGATAGTCTGCAAATGATAAACAACACCAAAGTCCCAACTGCCGGAGACAGGAAGCTATTTTAAGCTACCGTAGACTCCAAAGACATCTGGCTCATCCTTTCTGGAGTAGAAGAAGCCACAGTTTGTGGAAACAGGCTCCTAATCTAGATGCTGAACTTCAGTGTAAAGCTTTCAAGTCTGAGTGAGGACCCTACTCTGAAAAAGACAAGCGTTGTCCTCACTCAAGAAAGGTGTTCTCACAGGGCCGAGGTGTCCCCCCTCCTGGTTTCACTGAGTTACGATGGGCCATAACCATGGAAGTTTAAGGGACACAATGTAGTGATTTGATACACGTATGTGTTGTGAAGTGATCACCATAATCAAGTGAGTTAACACACCATCCTGTCTGACCTAAGGTGAGTTATGTCACCTACATCACCATCTTTATTTTGTGTGTATCTGATAAGAACATTAAAGATCGACTCTCCTCGCAAATTTCAGTATACATACAGCATTGTTAACTATGGTCACCAGGCTGCACACCAGATCCCCAGAACTTACATAATGAGAAGTTTGTACTCTTGGATTAACCTCTTCTCCTGTGGCCCACCTCCTATCCCCAGCTCCTGGCAACCGCCAATCCCATCTTTGTTTCTGAGTCCAGCTTTTTTAGATTCCACATGTAAGCAAGATCATACAATTATTGTCTTTCTCTGTGTGGCTTATTTCATCTAACATAATGCCCTCAAGTTTCATCCACGTTATCACAAATGACAGGATTTCCTTCTCCTTTATGGCTAAATAATATTCCTTTGTATTTATATAACACATTTTCTTTATCCATTCATTTATCACTGGACACTTACATTGTTTTCAGGTTGTGTGTGTGAATAATACCACAATGAACTTCGGGGTGCAGATAGTGATATCACTTCTTTTGGCTATATACCCAAAAGTGGGCTGCTGGATCACAGGGTAGCTCTATTTTTAACTTCTTGAGGAACTGCCATATTGTTTTTTACAGTGGCTACCCCATTTTGCATTCCCCAAGAGTACACGAGGCTTCCCCCTTCTGCATATTCTCGCCACTACCTGCTCTCTCTTAACTTCTTGATAATGGTAATTCTAACAGGTATGAAGTGATGTCAACTTATAGTTTTGAGTCACATTTCCCTGGTGATGAGTGGTGTTAAGCACCTTTTGATATGTCTGTTGTCCAGTTGTATGCAATCTTTAGAAAGTTTTCTATTCAGGTAACTTGTCCTTTTTTAATCAGATTATTCACTTTTTTTTGCTGTTGAGTTATAGGTATTACTTATATATTGTAGATATTAATCTCTTTTTAAAAATTTATTTATTTATTTGACAAAGGGAGAGAGCACAAGTAGGCAGAGCAGCAGACAGAGAGAGAGGGAGAAGTAGACTCCCTGTTGAGCAGGGAGCCTGAAGTGGGGCTCTATCCCAGGACCTTGGGATCATGGCCTGAGCTGAAGGCAGATGGTTAACGACTGAGCCACCCAGGTGCCCTGGGTGTTAATCTCTTATCAGATACATGGCTTGCAAATATTTTTTCCCATTCATAGACTGCCTCTTCATTGTGCTGACCATTTACTTTGCTGTGCAGAAGCTTTTTAGGTGATGTAGTCCTCTTGTTTTATTGTCCAAAAGATTCAGGTCCAAAAGATCAGTGCCAAGGCCAATGTCAAGGAACTTTTCCCTTTGTTTTCATCTAGGAGCTCTAAAGTTTCAGTCATTACATTTGTCTTTAATCCACTTCGAGTACATTTTTATGAGTCGTGTGAGGTAATGATCCAATGTCTTTTTTAACATGTGACTCTCCGGTTTTCTCAACACCATTGACTGAGGACGCCATCTTTTTTCCCATTGAGTATTCTTAGTTTTACAGTCAGATAGGAGTTGACCATATATGTGTGGGTTTATTTCTGGGCTCTCCCTTCTGCTCCTTTCTCCTAAGTATTTGTTTTTATGCCAATACCATACCGTTCTGACCACTGCAGCTTTGTAACAGAATCGAAGTCAGAGAGCGCAATCCCTTCAGCCTTGCTCTTCTTTCTCAACAGTGTTTTGTTATTTAAGGTCTTTTGTTTTTCCATATGAATTTTAGGGTTACTTGTTCTATTTCTATGAAAATCGCCATTGGAATTTTGATAGGGGTTGCACTAAATTCATAGATGGCTTTGGGAAGTAAGAACATATTAAATGTTAATACTTCTAATCCATGAACACAGAATGTCTTTCTATTCACTTGTGTCTTCCTCCATTTCTTTCATCAATTTCTTAAGTTTCCCATGTACAGATCTTTCCCCTCTCTGGTAAAATTTACTCATATATTTTATCTTTTCAATAATATCATAAATGGAATATTTATTTCCTTTTCAGATAGTTTGTTGTTAGTGTATAGAAACACAACTGATTTTTGTATGCTGCTTTTATACATACTCTGAAACTTCACTGATCTCTGATTTAGTTCTAACTAAATTGCAGGGGTATTTTTGTAGAATCTTTAACATTTTATTATTATTTTTAATAATTTTTATTAACATATAGTGTATTATTTACCCCAGGGGTACAGGTCTGTGAATCATCAGTCTTACACATTTCATAGCACTCACCATAGCACATACCCTCTCCAATGTCCATAACCCAACCACCCTCTCCCTACCCCTCACACTCCAGCAACCCTCAGTTTGTTGTGAGATTAAGAATCTCTTATGGTTTGTCTCCCTCCCTATCCCATCTTGTTTCATTCTTTCCTTCCTAACATTTTCTCTATATAAGAATATGTCATCTGTACACAGAGACAATTTTACTTCTTTTTATTTTTTTTCTTAGTTAGATATCTTTATTTCTTTTTCTTGCCTAATTGTTCTGGGTAAGACTTCCAGTACTTTGTTGAACATAAGTGCTAAGTGCCATCTTATTCCCGATCTTAGAGGAAAAGCTTTCAAACTTTCTTTGTTGAGTATGATGTTATCTGTGGGTGTGTTATACATAGCCTTCATTGTGCTGATGCACGGTCCTTCCATCTTCCATATGTTAAGAGTTTTTATCATAAACCATTTGAATTTTGTCAAATGCTTTTCCTGATTCTACAGAAATGATCATATGCTTTTTATCTTTCAATCTATTAATATGGTGCATTATATTTAATGATGTGCTTATGTTGAACCATTCTTGCATTTTAGGGATAAATTCCACTTGATTGTGCTGTATGAGTCTTGTAATAAGCTATTGAATTTGATTTGCTATATGTTGATGCAATTCCTTACATCTACCTTGGGCCTATGGTTTTCTTTTTTTGGAGTATCCTTTACTGTGTTTGGCATCAAGGAATTCTCTGCTTCTTTCAGGTCTGTCACAGGAAAGTCATCATGTTCCTTTTGTGGCATCATGTTCCCTTGGTTTTTCATGTTCCTACAAGTCTTGTGTTGCTGTCTTCACATCTAAAGAAGTGGCCGCCTCCTCCAGTCCTTACTGACTGACTCAAGAGAGACCTTCTTAGGGATTCTGGGGCTTTCTCATCTTTTTTGTGTGGATGTATCTGTTCTACATTTTGTTTTCCCTCTTAGGTGGAGATTTCTTAAGATGGTATGCCTTCCCTCAATGGCACAAAACCAGGCTGGGTGCTGACAGCCTCTCATTTGCTTTCTCTAGGATGATGTGAAATGGCTAACTCTATGTGTTTTCTACCAATCCCTTGGAGTCGGACTGGTACCCTAGGGAGCTCATGATCAGCACCATCAGGGGTGCACACAGGGGTGGAGGTTTGTGTGGGTGAGGCATGCAGAGCATTTGGGGGGGGTCTGCATTTGAGCTGCTCCAGCGGCTCTGCTCAGGCTTCCTGATGAAGCCTGCAAAGCAAGTAGTAGGACCCACATCCCTTTGATGTCCTCTGCACTTGAGATGCCGCTCTCCCCTCACTCCCTGTGACCCAGTGACAGAGCACAGCTCTGTAATCTGGTTGGGGCACAGTCCCACACAGGTGGTCACTCACACGGTTGTTTTCCACTGTAAGAAAGTCACTGTTAGCGCTGAGCTGTGCTGCCTTGAAGGAGGGATGACAGGGATAAAGGGAAATTGTTCTTACCCTCTTCAATGTGTCCAGTCTTGGGCTTATCTTTGTGTGTGTGTGTATGTGTGTTTTCCAATGTAGAAGTGGAATGTCTTTGCTGGAATTCCACAGAATCACTCACATCCATCATCATTGTCGAGATCAGTTTTCTTTATGAGAGAGACCGTAGAAAGCTGCTCTCCCTGCTTTGGGATGACACCGGTCTTGGAGAAATAAGAGGTATTCTGTATAATGTATAATTCTGAATAACAGAACCAGGCACATCTCACTAATCAGCCAATCCAAAAGAAAAAAAAAAAGAAAAGAAAAAGAAAGACAATAACCAAAGAAGCTACAGGTACACGAAATGATCTGAAAATATCTGAACTACAGTAATCAGCCAAGTAAAGTGCGTTTTTTCATAAGCACATCTGGCCTTTAAGTATTAGGAGAATGAAGATCCCAAAGGAGATCCCAAGGAGAAAGATGAGGAAGGAAACAACACCTAAAATTTAATACTAAAAGTGGGACAGGGCGGTACAGGTCCTGTCAACTCCAACAACATCAATCATATGCATGTCTTGGAAAGTGACAGTCAATAATGACTGAAGAACACAGGGAGTGAGGTCTGCTGCCCTGGGGGTTCAGACTCTACTCCCAGAAAACCATCATTCCCTCCTCATCCCCACACCCAGACCCATCCCTGGGCCCTAAGGGTGAGATGTGTGGATTCCTTGTCTCAAAGCCTCTGCCAACAGGGCCCATGGCGTGTAAACACATTTGTGTTGGATTTTAGGCTTTTGGTCCCCTCTAGGACTTGTTTGCATAGCACCCGTGCTCACTGCCATCTAAAGTTGTACAATGAACGTTTACTTTACAACAGCTCTTATCTCAAAAATTGCCACTGCTGTGCTTCTTAAAAAAGTGAGGTGAACTGGCATCCAGTGTGAATTTTGACTGCCTATACGTTTTGCCACACTGCATGCCACGAACAACACAGGCTGTCCTGAGATGGGATCTGAGATACCGCTGACCCGTGCACAATACGGCATCAGTGGCCAGGCTCCTCTTGTACTTGGATTTTTTTCAGTAACCACAGGACAGGACTGTGAATGTATTTTCTCTTCCTTATGATTTTCTTCATAACATTCTCTTTTCCTAGCTAACTTTATTGTGAGAACACAGGGCATAATATACCTAACACAGAGTATGTGTTATTTGACTGTTTATCTTATGGGCTAGGCTCTGGCCTGTGGTAGGCTATTAGGAGTAATTAGTAGTTAAGTTTTGTGGGAGTCAAAATGTATGAAGTTTCTACTTGTTGGGGTTGGCATCCCAACTGCCTTGTTGTTCAAGGAACAACTGTATTTAAAATTCTATGTTCACAGGGTGCCTGGAGGCTCTGTCAGTGAAGTCTGCCTTTGGCTCAGGTCATGATCTCGGGGTCCTAGGATTGAGCCCCACATTGGACTTCTTGCTCGGCGGGGAGTCTGCTTCTCCATCTCCCTCTCCCTCTCCCTGCCCACCTGCTGCTTCCCCCTGCTTGTGAGCTCTCTCTCTCTCTATCTCTCTCTGTGTGTCAAACAAATAAATAAAAATATTTTAAAAACCCCTCTATGTTCATAGAAGTTGTAGGAATAAGGAGGTGAGCCAGGAAAAAGCCTGAGGTCACCAAAAAAGTCAGGGCATTATTTCTTATTTCAGCTCTGTAGCTGATGACACAAGAAGACATGCATGGAAGGAAGGCCAGGGTTCCTGCACCACCCATGTCACCGATCCTGACAAAGGCCCGCTAGTCAGTGTTTGAGCAACAGAGATGAGCACTGTCGAAACAGGGGGGCAGCTGAACAGGGAGAGTCTTTTCATAAACTGAGTAGAAAACACATCTATTCCACGCTCATTTGCACGTCTCAGGTGAATGCATGTTTCCATAAATAACTTGGAGTCCTATCAATGTTTCAACATTTATCCATTCTGCAAGATAAGCGGTCTTTTGATGGAGACTGCAAGCTTGCCTGGTGCTCCCTTCAAGAGGGAAAACTCGTTTTGCTCCTGGCAGGATCTTCTTTAGTTTTGTCTGCAAGAGGAGGACTTTCAGATAGGAAAACAGACCATTCTTCAGTTTTCAAGATATTCAGTTTCTAGCAAGTTAGGCCACTAAGCATGAGTCTTCACTCCATCTTCTTACTGAAAACCAACCTGCCAAGTCTCCCAGAGTCAGCCTTGTTTTCATTAATAACTAAGTAGAGCAAACAGCCACATTAACAATCTGATTATGATTGAAGTCCTGCCCTTGGTGGGATCCTGCAGGGCTGTCCCTGTTGGGCTTAATTTCTAAAAGTAGTCATCTGGCAGATGCCAGCTAGCTATTTCTGTCTGGTCTCAGGACAGTGACGTCTGAAAGGTGAGCTAGGCTACTAGGCGTTAAGCACAACTTGCACCAAGAAAAGGAGGCATCCGGTCAGAAGACACTTCAAGGACTCAGGTGACTTCCCCACTCCTCTCTCTCCTGTTCCACCTACAACGTACAGGAAAAGCACATGTCCCCACTCAGAACAAGGTGAGCATCCCCACAGAAGGGAATGAGACCCGTGGTGTGAGCACAGGCTGAGCTGGCTTGCAGTGGGCACCCATGCAGTGACAGCTTCTCTGTGCAGCAAGTAGAGAGGAATTACACAGGCTACACACACACTACACGCACGCACACATGCACACACACATTCCACATACCCCATGCACAACACACACATAATTACTTGAGAGGAGCTTAGAAACAAGAGTTCCAGCGCACACGAGGGGGAGCGATGTCACGGAAGTTAGAGCTCCACTTTCTGAGGGAAGCAGCCATCCCAGGGAAAGAATAGGTCTCCAAATGAAGGAAAGACAGTGAAAAACCCGTAACAGGAATGATTTTTAAAAAGGCTGATACAAAGAAAGCAGAGAAAGATACTTTAAGCCAATTAGAAGTATGAAAAATAAAATTTCAACAGGATATACATAGAAAGTAGAAACAAATTCGTTACAGAATTAAAGGGCAGTGCCGTCGTCCTGAACCTGAGCCACAGGGACAGAAAGAGAGAAAATATGAAACTGATCTTAACGGTGATTAATGAGCAGCAGAGACACCCCAGCTCCCGGGAAATAGGAGCGGCACGGAATGGGGAGCAGGCAGCCCGGGGGGGAGACAAGGGTTCAGAAGCCCCTCCCGTCAGAGGAACGGGTGATCCCACGTGAGCTGGAGCGCAGGCTCACTTGCACTGGGTGCACCTCCAGAGCTCAGCAGGCTGGAGTTCTAAAAACCTGCATCCAGTTACATCGCAATGAAACCAAAGAAGATCAGGGGTTGGGGTGAGGAGAAGAAAGAAACTTATAAAAGCTTCCATGAAAGAGAAAAAAAAAAATTAAACCACAAATGACTGATAAGTTCTTAAGCAAAATGTTAAAAGTCACCTGCACCCACAAACATCAGTGAGCAGGTGGAGTCCCTCCATTTAAGGATTTCGTTTGAGCAGGTGACGTGGCTGTGGGTGGTCTGAGTAGAACCATCACATTCAGAACCACGGCTCCAAGCTGGGCCTCGCATTCCGCGGAACCCCACCTTCTCGCCGCTGGGTTCTGTCCCCTTGTGCTCTGTCCCCACTGTCACAGTCGGCAGAGTTGGAGTGGGCAGCCGCCACCTGTGTCCCTCCTTCTGCTCCCTGTGACCCAGCACCACATACACAGAGCGTCCGGACCCCCAGCCCTCGTCAGGAGAGCTCGTCAGTCCTCAGGAGGATGCCGTCTTAGCTGTCTGGCTGCTTCATCGTTCCCTCGAGGCCGTTTGCCTCCACGGCATGGTCTTCCCCCGAGTTCCGGATTTATTTGTGAGGACGTGTGGCTCGCTTCTTCCGTGTGGAGCCCAGAAGGGCTTTGCAGCCCATAGTGTACCAGACTCAACTGCATTGCTATCGTTTTACAAGAACTCTAGTAACTCGTTAAATGTTAAATAACGATGTAAATGATTAAAACCATTTTACAATAGGCACACACCATCAGGGGATTTCTATATATGAATTTAAATGGGTTGCCATGCCATTTGAGGGTGTCAGGGGCAGGCGCGGTGGCTGGGGGCATGACCACACATGCCCCACGTCTCTGATATAGGACAATGGCACGTAGCCCCTGCTTTCTGAAAATGCAGGGGTGAGTGGGACTTGGTCCTGAGAGGTACCTAGAGCCATTCTTGTCATCCCAATGGGGTTTGCACTTTCTGATTTAAGAGTTTGTGGTACAAGAGTGAGAGAAACTCACCTATAGAGAGCTCTGGAATGAACCCAGTGTTGTCGGGATTTGGGGCCCCTTCGGCATGACCCTACCTGCCCAGGTCTTACCCATTCCTTCAGGCCAGGCCTACCTGTTCCTAGGGTGTGTGTTGATCCTGTACACCCCAGAACCAGAGCACACTAGCCTCGTTTAGAAAACCAGGCAGATTCGAGTGTGGGGGGAGCCTGTGGGCCAGCGGTCAGGAACCAGATCACTGGCAGATCCAATATACACCAAATGGGCTCAATAAGACTCAGATATCCTCCTTGTTTATCTGTGAAGGGCTCAGACCCCCACCCTCCCAAGTCCCATTCTCTCCTAAGTGATTCACAGGACTCCCTGTGCCCACTGACCAATCTGGACAAGATACCTGACTTGTGCAAGCATCCCTCCTTCCTGCAGGTCTCTGAGCTTGGAACCACCCTGGCTGAGCCAGCCGGCAACCCTTCCCAAGAACTGTGACCTCCAAGGAAGAGCATTCCTTGATCAATTGTCCAATAGGCCCCCCACGTCCCCACACCTAGTTCTCTGCAGCCTTGCCCACTCCTCCCTGGAGAGAGAATTCCTGCCCACCTAGCTTCTGAGACACTCGCAGATCTCAGGGTCTGAACGGTCTCCCAACAGCAATAGACTTGACCCCCACTGCAAGAGTCCCTTTGAACAGAAGCTCTCCTCCCCTAGGTTCAGCTTTGTTTTCATCTGACATCATGCACCCAAATCTTTACAACCTGAATGCTGGGTGGGATCCTGTGGCTTGTAGTAAGAATTTACGTGTTTGACCTCCATTACCTCCTCCGACACACAGTTCCTAAAGCCCCTGCAATCTCCTAAGTGATGAGAGCAGTAAAGGCGCCTTCCATCATGTTAAGGAGGTGACTTTGGACCCCACCTAAGGATGGGGGTGCTGGTTACCAGGAGAAGGAGCCATGTAATTAGAAGGTTGGGACTTTCAGTCCTACCCCCGTGACCTCCTAAGAGGGGCAGAGGGCTAAGGTTGAATCAGTCACCAACGGCCAATTGTTTAATCCATCATGCCCATATCACGAAGCCCCATAAAAACCCCAAAGGAGGAGTTTGGAGAGCTTCCGGGTTGGAGAACACAAGCAGATTTGGGGAGAGCAGGCCTGGGAAGGGCAGGGAAGCTTTGCGCCCCTTCCCTAGACGTTGCCCTGCGCCTCTCACCCATCTGTCTGTTCCTGAGTTACATCCTTTTGTAATATACCAGTAACCTGGGCACCAAATGTTTCTCCGCTCTGTGAGCCATTGTAGCCAATTAAACCTGAGAGATGGGTTGCGGGAACCTCGGATTTCCAACCAGGAGCAGCTTGCATGACAACACCCTGCGGGTGTCCAGCAGTCACCTTTTGGTGTGGGGACTGAGTCCAGGGACCCATCACTGGGTGTAAGGTTTTACTGGTGAAATTCCCCCAAGGATAAAAGTCCTGTCCTGAAACTCCTAGCTCACGGCCAGCACTACCTTTGTTCACATGGAACTGGCTTGACCTGTGACAACTGCAAAGATGCTGGCCTCAGTCTGTCTCTGACTTGGAGCCCTGGTGCGTCTACCTGGGCTCTCTCCCACAGTCACTGCATACTGTTCATTCATTCATTCATTCATTCATTTGATAAGCTCTCATTACATCATGTGGGTCCATTCATGCACCTGGACGCAGCTTCCCCCAGTATGTCCAGCAGGGGACACTTCTTGTGGCCTCTCTCCGACCCATAGGCAGGTTTTCTCTCAAGTCCAGGTTCCTTAGAGTCTTCCTAATCTCACTGTATCTCAAAATATGGAAAAAGCATCTGTGGACGTTCTTGTAGTCAAAAATAACGAGAGAGCACTGAGTAAGGTGAGCCTACAAAACCCACGGACACCAAGATATTCTGCAGGGTTTCTGATACTAATTAACTAATTAATTAAACAAACTAATCACCTTTCCTTAAATAAACAGATTTAAATATTTGGTCTATTTATAGATGGTCTATGAACCATCATAAAACATTTAAACAAGCATATAGATCTCTGTGAATTAATATAGTTAGATCTCAAACAAAAAATGCTGAGTTTAACATTTTGGCTCAATTGCTGTAAGACTTACAAATATTACATTCCCAATAGATGGGCCTATCTCCCAGACACTAAGCTATGAAGCAAGTAAGGTATTTTGGCAACAACTTTTACCCAAGATTAATCTTTTGTGAATAATTTGAATTAAATTGTGAGTGGGTCTATGCTAGGACGGTCCCTACTTTCTGCCATAGCAAACACCTTGTAAATAATTTTGTTATGTCTGTAATCCATGCATAAGCTTTGCTGAAATAATTTAATTGGAAACCTAAGGGCATCCCATGAAGTACTCGTGAGAAACACTTGCTCCTCTGAGTTTCTCTCTGAAAACTCACATCAACATGAGCCTGTGTGGTAGATGATACTTCCCCTCGTCCACAAATATTTCAACCACAGGACTGCAGAGCAGAGGGCCCAGCATGAACCCAGCACAATCCAGCCGTCCTTTTCCCTTAGTTACAAGAGACTCTATTCAGACCCGGGTGCTTGGGGAACACGGCTGTTCTGTGTTGGAAATGTCAAGTGATTGTGTCTCAGCCTGCTGCCTGTCCTTCTGCCACCACCTTAGTGACCTGCTGGCCTCCAGGAGGAAGAAGTAGGGGTGGTGGTGGAAAGAGTGCATACCCAGGGGTAGGCACTTGGCAGGTGCAAGTTCTCACTGTCCTCCCTGCAAGCTTTGTGACCATGGCCCACTCACCTAAAAACTGGTTCTCACTGCTTCTCCTCCATCTACCACAGCTCAAGGTCATGTCTTTGTAATGTCATTATTCTTCAGGTAGATGACACACCAGAGCACTTGGAAGGCAGAGAGCATGACTTCAGCGAAAGTCACTGCCATCAAAACCGGAGGAAATTCCTGGGCGGGCTTTCATTCCCGTCCCACACTTGGAAAAACAAGTGCGGCATGCCACTTCGGCTCAGTACCCATCAGGGAGCTATAATAGTGCCTTCTGCCACATGAAATAGGCATTATTTTGTAAACCCAGAGTAAGATGTCTTTAGAGACATGAACTACGACAAGCCTTAGAAAATTGCTAATGACAGTAATTAGTGGTAGAGATTGGAGCTGATTTGAATCTGATCTGCAGCCTGAGAAAAACTGTCCCAGCGAGTCACAGAGCCGTGAATGCGAAATCAGCGTTTCACAGAGACATGGGGGGATCATTAGAGCAGAGCTCTATTAACCCCGAAACAGGTATCCCTGGGAGGCCGTTAGCAACCATAGGAACAAGCCCCAAGTGGAAAATGCCATGCGTCTCCGGGAGCACTTTCCACTGGCCACTACGGTTAAATTGCAGAGTAGAGAAGAACCAGGAGGACCCAGGATGTGGCCCCATATGCAAGTCGGGCTTAACACAGAGAAGTCGGGCTCCAAAAGGTACCAATGAGCAGCCTGAGTTGCAGGCCCAGATCCACAGATCAGTCCGAGGTCCTTCCGACCAATCAGGACAAAGCACTTTATCCCCTTCCCTCATCAGCATATTGGACCAGAACCGGGAACCTGAGCTGGAGGGAGCTTTCTCTGTATAAGCAGAGCCTGGCCTTTGCTCAGGGAGGCCAGCCCAACTGCTCTCTCAGTGCTGTGTCTCCCCTTGGCTCAAGCTGTAGCCCCAGTATAGCCTAGCCTGTGCCTCTACTTTTGAGGCAAGCCTTGTGTCTGTCATTGTCTGGTTCAAGAAGCCAAATCCTGGAACTAAGTTGGGGGCTTGGGTTGTGTCTCTAATAAACAGAGAAACGGCGTGGTGTTGGCTTTCACACTGTGGGGCAGGAAATAAGATAACTAATGTAACAGGCTGGAAGATGGTTATCCATGCTCGTTAGAGCATCATCTCTGATAGCTCACAGGCAGACAATTACCTGATGAGGCAAACCAGTGGACCTGGGCAGGCATGCTGAGCTGAACCTGTTAGAGTGAGTTCATTGCTATTGTTCTATATGATAAGGTCTTAGAGGAAAGTTTCCATCTCAGAAAAGAACTATCTAGTTTCAAAAAGAATTAGAGGGAATAAGTTAAATCCATAAACTTTGGAGTTTGAAGATGTGGAAAATAAGTCTATGCTGGTGCGTGTTTGCAGTCGTGTGTGAAGCTTGGCACTTCTTCTCACCAAGAAGCTTAAGACAGTAGAAGCAGAGCTACAAGGTAGACGAGAGAGCTTCCAAGGGTCTGGATATATTCACAACGTACTGAGTAGACAGTCTACAGGATACCCATTTTCCGTATTTCGAGAAATGTCACTTTCCTCTCTCCAAACTCTGGGACTTCTGACTCCAAGAAGTGATAACAAGGGGCTGTTTTGTAGGAACTTACTGAAGGCTGTATCTACCTTGATTCTGTGGCCCAGGTGCCAACCAAGGGGCCATGACAGGCGCTGCTGGACAGCCCAGCTGCTCTTAGACCTTAGGTCCTTAGCTTCCTCTTTGATCTAGCCTGGCAGCGCTCCCAGACATCCTTCTAGGGCTGGTCTTTTATGTAAATATATAAGTGGCCTTCTGCTTTTCTGTTGACACTTATGGAGTTAAGAATTATGGAAGCATTCAAAGCACGTGATATATGGTTGTTTCCTCACTGTTCAAGCAGGAGTCTGGGGATAAGCGAGGGGAAGAGGGACCCACATGGTAAAGTGTTGCCGCTAGAGGAAGGAGCTCACACTCAAATCTAGCATGACATGGACACATGGCTACATGTAGAAATATTTATAGAGATGCCCACGTCCATGTCAATGCACACACACATATATGTCCTTGATCTATCAGCAGAAGGGCCTAGAAACAAAATCACAGGAACAAAGGACACATCAAGCACCCAGACCTTGGTTTCCAACACTACTCTCCAATAAAAGGAACAGGGCTCCAAGAGATAGGACTGATTCCAAGACTGAGCGGAAAATATGCAAGATGAAGCTAGAGCGTCTTACATTGCCCTAGAGTTAGGACACCTCAACACACACACACGCACACACAGCACACATGCACACACATGCATACACACACACGCATGCACGCACACACATGCACGCACACGCACACAGCACACATGCACACACACATGCAAACACATGCATACACACATGCACATGCACCCCTTCATGGGAGCTTGTCAAATACAAGTTCCAAATGAAAGAACTCCCAATGTACAAAGCAAGAACAGCTTGAGTAACAAAGTAAGTACCAGTTTATGTAATTAAAATCCGAGTCCACGCCCAATCTAAATAAAGAATTGAATAAATATAAAAGGGGAAGAAAAGAGATAAATCTGAGCAAAATAATTGTAACTCGTGCATATAGACATTCTGCCCTCAGAGAGTTGGGACCTAGGTGTCCCTGCCTCACGGGCAAGCTATCTAGAGTGACTTACTTCCACAGTGTGCAGTATAGACAGGAAGAAGTATGTGCACGGTGGGGAAACCTGACTGATGTCCCCTCAGCCAGTGGTCAAGGTCAACATCACCACTGATAAGTTGTGTGGGTAGTATGTGACCTTGATAAGATGTGATGAGAACCACCTTTCACCCCTGTGGTCTTCCTGCTAAAAGCCATGACCCCAGGCCCATCATGCATCAGATGAGTCCCATTTTGGGGGGGAAGATGCACAGCTCTACAAACAGCCTGACCCGTACTCTTCAAAGTTGTCATGGTCATCAAAACCAAGGAGCGTCTGCAAAACTGTCACCACCAGGAAGACCCCGAGAGACAGGACAACTGAATGTGACATAACAACCTGGAGGGGACCCTGGAGAGACAAAGGACATCAGGACACATGAATAAAGTACGGATTTTGGTTAAAAAATCATGTATCCAAAGTAGTTCATTGACTATAACAAAAGTCTTGAACAATTAATGCATGGGGTGAGTAAGAGCAGAAGTCGGGTTTGGGGCCACGGGAACTGTCTGTGCTGTGCGCACAATGTTTTTCTGGAAATCTGAAATTTTTCTAAACTAGCAAGCTTGTCCAACAACAATGAAGTAATCCTGAGGTGAGTGTCCCATTTTGTTGACACTTAGCAAGTTAAACTGACAGAAGGGTGGCAAATGCTTTCGGCTCTGCAGTGGAGCTGGGCAGAAAGGGACAGGAAGTGAAAATGCAGAAGCACCGTTAACATCTCAAGCAAAGAATTGACTGTCGGGAGACTCATTCGATGTGATGGCGATCTCTCCAGCCCAGGGAAAGAAAGGAGGCAGGGAGTCCCGAATACTTCAGGACAGATGCTTGCAATGAACATCAAAGGCAGACAAATGGAGGAGTCTGACCGTGCCTGGAGCAGAAGCATCACATTAAAGGCCCCGTTCCAAGCTCAGCCGTGCTCTCCGGGGCTGTGCCGTCTCAGCAAAGAGCACACAGTTCACTGTTATGGGCTGAAGTGTGTTTCCCAATAGATCCTGACGTTCTCATCTGCAGTACCTGGGAATCTGATCTGGAAAGAGTCTTTGCAGGAGTGGAGATGAGGTCATTATCGTGGCCCTCATCCAATAAGATTGAAGTGAAAAGGGGACATTTGGAAAAAGACACACATGCTTCATACAGGGAGACACTATGTGAAGGCTGGAGTCACCCTGCCCAACCAAGGGACACCAAGCCACCAAAAAATCTGGAGAGGGGCCTGTCTTAGTGTCTCCCTCACAGCCTCTGAAGGAACCAGCTCTGCCTTGATTTTGGACTTTTGGAGCCCCAAAACTGGGGGACAGTAAACTTGTGTTGATTAAGTCATTAAGTTTGTGGACTTTCTTAGTGTTGCCCTAGCAAATTCATGCACACACTATTTTCTTTCTATTTATTTTCTGAAGCTCTTCCCATTGCTTTGTCCTTGCTTCTTACCTGTTTACTTCCGAGATCTAATCTATGAAGAAGGGAGATCACCGCCTCACATCTCTAGTCCAGACACGGGCTGTGTACTTTTGTTCACTTCACATCCCACCAAGCAACATATGACTAAGTACACCATCCTACCCCTTTCACCCCAAACCTGACTCAAGCAAACTTTTTATTCATTAAGAAACCCTTGCTTTAATATTGCTTTGTTTATAAATTTTGTTTTGCAAGACTTTTGTGCATTAATTATGTATGTTTAACATATTATTTCATTATTTATTGATGTTACATGACATGTTCATTTCAGCGTAGAAGGAAAATATAATTTGCATCTGAGTCTGCACAGTGTCACTGCACAGTGCAAACAAATGCACAATCTAACGAGCTCAGTAAATGCTAAATAACTAGGTAACTAGTATTTTAAATTATTTATATTGTAGAAAAATCGATGTAGTACAGTTATAAAAATGTGTCACGCATGTTTGGCTAAGAGGGGGACAGCTTCAGTTACTCTGTGATGCATGATTTTTGTCCCCTCATGGCTAATCTTCTCTCCCACAGGAGTCTTATGAGCCAGCATCTGCAATGGCTCTTAAAACATCCATGGCTGGTAGAGATGCTGCATGGAGACTGATGCATCTCATCCCAAAAAAAATGAGTCACAGGGCAGACCTTGGGTTTCTCGAAAAAAACTCAAAAACATTCTACTTTTTAGACATATTTCCCCACTTGCTGTTGAATCCTCACAGTCACCAAGCCTTAGGATTGAAAGTGAGCGGCAGAAAACCCATCATCTCATGGAAAAGGCAGATAAGAGAATAGGGCATGATCAAGTAGTGGAACCAAAAGTAAATTGCATGACTATCTTGCTCAGAGTCTTGTGGAACTTAGTCCCAGTATCCTATCCTAAGAGCTATCCTAAGACCTCATACATAGTTCCTTAACATCAGTTGATTCCAGAAGAAAAATCACAGTCAAGTCTGGTAATATCATTGTATTGATCACTCTTCTTCTTTGTTATAACAGTTTTTGTGCTATAGTAGCATCAATCCATGGTGACAACATTGCGGCATCACATAGGGACGTCCATACATGATCAGAGTTGAAGGTAAATTCTCCCCAAGACAGAACTTTAAACAGTATAAGTAGGGCCCACTTTTTCTAGACTGAAACCCAGTAGAGAACACACTCACCACGGTTCACAAGCTTTGGCCAATGCGCCGGCTAGATTCAGAAACTTGGAATACACAGAGTTGAAAGCCTAGAGAATAGGTATATGGAAGGATTTGCAGAACGGGCACAGGCTGTGAGGTTGTTTGAAAACAATGTGAATGCCTACCAGAGGGCATCTCTGCAGAGGAGGCTGGCAAAACCAGGTAGATAAGATGACTTGTTTTGCCAGCTGCCTTTTCTCCCCAGCCACACTGGTGCCAAGCAAAATGTCCTGACGTTTGCTATGAAGCAGCTCATGGGCTTGACAACATGGAATCCTCTCACCAGCGTGCGGCTGGCTCCTGTTTCTGTCAAGTTCCTACTCTGCCAACGGTACTGTGTCCTGATACAACAGCTATCATTCCTTGAGCCGAACATCCAAGTATCTTGTGCCAAGCAGCTTGTATGATGTGATTCCCAGAACAGGAGGGCAATAACTTGTCCTTCCAGAATAGACATGGACTTTGCATGGGGATTTCCAACCTAGAATGCTTCTGCCAGCACCAGTATGTGGGTGTGTGGAATGCCCCACTCACCGTGGTGGCACCTCACCATCATGGCTCCTAATAGAACAACACATGTCACAGCAAAGCATATAGTCATGGGCCTGTGTCCATGGAGTTTTCTGATTTTAACATATAACCCATTACGGAGAAGCAGATGGTCAGATAAAATAGTGAACTGATCTAAATCTTTAGCTATGATTCCAGTTAAGATACAATAACCTAAAAATCTGGGGAGCTGTCTTAGAGGAAACAATGTACATTTTTTAATCCAGTGAACATATGGTGCTATTTCTCTCGTGGACAGCATGGACAGATCTGGAAATACAAGGGTTGGAAACTGCGTTGCTGTCTTACCATCCCATCTCACTATTACACATAATAACATGCTTACAAAATGTTTTCCTCCTGGGCTCCCCTATTTAAGCCTTGCTGAATTAGGGCAGGACCAAGTTTAGAGTAAGACAAATAAGACAGTTGTCTCAAGTGTAAAATTTAAAGGACACCAAAAACTTGGTCATCAAGATAAATTATGTTTTAATGTAATATTTTAAAAGAATAAATAATTCAAAAAATTTGTGGTGAACAAAATATCAGAAATTTAAAGAGAAGATTTGTAACATGAAGTTCATCCAACTTTGTTTAAGACTGTCGCTTGGTGAAGAGAAATGAGGTAATTGAAAAAGATGACATTGGAAATATTATTGATGAATTTGTTCTATTAAAGCCAGGAAAGTAATGTTATAATAAATTCTGCTTTCGATATAAGTAAAACATTTAAAATTTGTGCTAAAAATTTCAACACACCTGTTTGCATTTTTTCAGTAATTTTTAAATATTTTAATATAGTAAGAACTAACCATCAAAAAAATACATAAAATCATGGATGTAAGGGCCCACACTTTTCCTTTTGCTTTAAGCTCCAATATGCCTTGGTTAATGTCAGATCCTGTCTTTGTTTAAATTTTGGTAATTTTGTTCATCCTGGCTTTTTTGCACTGATTTTGATCTTTAAAATATTGCATTAAAATACTGTTTATAGTGTTTTGGTGCCCTTTAAATTTTGTGCCTGAGACAAATGCTTCACTTGCCTCCACTAATTCCATTCCCAAGTCTTAGTTCCCATATTGGGATTCTCCAAACAAACAGATCAATATCATTAATTAATTAATTAATTGTAGGGATTTGGCTCACACAATCATGGAGGGTCAGAAGTCCCAAGACCTGCGATTGACAGGGTGGAGACCCAGAGGAGCTGGTCTGTGTGATTCCAGTCTGAAAGCTGGTGAGTGGGAGACCCCAAAAGAACCCATGTTTCAGTCTGAGTCAGAGGCTGGAAAAAGACCCATGTCTCAGGTCAAGTTAAACAGATGGAGCCACGACCCTGCAAGAGGAGGGAAAGACATGTCCCTCCGGGTTCAAGCTCCCCTAAGCATCTCCCCACCCACTCCCAGTCCAGGGCAGCTATGGCTGAAGCTATGGCTCACTTCCTTGGGCACTAACTCCCAGGACCAGCTGCACACCACACTCTTGGTGTTTTCCAGGTCTACTCTATGATGACTCACTCTCAGAAGTAAACACAACTGTCCCTTAGTCCTGAGGTCAGAACACCATTCTTGTGGGGGGTCCCTCCTTTGACCTTGAAAGTTGATCATCTCACTTCTTCCTTGTGTTTCCCTAAACTGTGGAAGTATTAACAGCTTCCTCCTTTTACTAGTAAACAGGTCACCCAAGCCCTGGAGGTGTTAAATGCTTCTGAGATTTACCAACACCCGGGTTACCCCTCTTTACCTTTCCAGATGTTTAGCACCTGTGTAAAGTTACTATTGCCCCCTCTGTTTGAAACAGTTCCCACAGTTTCTGCTTTCTCAATGAGCCCTTCATGGATTTGGTTCCTCGGGCAAATCCACTCTCTCATGCGGGGAATACCCCTCCAGCACAATTTGTGAATCCTAGGACTGAAGCCAGTTCATTGTGAGGAGGACCGTGACCCACCAAACAAATGCGGAAAAATGAGCATGGTCTCTGCAAGTCCATGACTCCATCTGAGGAAGAAAGAAATAATAAAATGGAAGCACAGGACCGTGGTGAGCCCAAGTCTGACAGAAAACCACCGAAGTCACCTCAGCAGTGAAGGGATGGTCTGCAGAAGAAAAAAGTCAGGGTTCGACTTTACAGCATAGACTAATCACCTTGACTTCCAGAGAATCACCTAGAAAGGGGTGGCACCGAAGGTGACTGTTAGCTGCTACACTGGGCCCTGACGCTCTATAGAAAATAAAACTTTTTCTGGAGAAAAAGGAGCCCCATTATAGTTAAATGTCTTCAGGCTTTCAGGAGCCCAAATAAGAACAAACAGGAACCCCCAGAACTGGATTCTGGAGTCAGGGATCCAGAACCCAGTCCGCATTGCACCCTATCATACTAATGTCTAATAATGAGCTTGCTAGGACTTGGCGAGATGAAAGCCTACCACCAAGTGACACTCCATCTGAGGAAATGCTGGTCTGAGCAGCCATCTTCCAAGTCTTTTCTGAAACAAGAACAGCTTCCTTTTTTATTTTCTAAGTAAGTTCATCTAAATATAGATAGTCCCTCTCTCCTTTCATTGGGGGACTCTTTCCCGAAGACGGAATAACATGCGGTGCACCTACACTCCCGAGGAAGGGACAGAAAATAAAGTTATGGGTGATGACAAAATCGTGCGGGTAAACCGTAGCCATCAACTTCCAGGTGTCAAGTGCAATTCCAGTGTCTGTCTTGCGAATGATGGGTGGCTCTGTCAGCAAAACCAGACCCTGCTTCCATCTCAGAAAAATACAATCCTCGTTGGACAGTAATTGATACCAGGAATCCTTGAGGTCTTGAAAATGGAACATTGGGAATTGCGGGTATGGCTTTCTTTGTGCCTGATCTCTCTTAGCTGAGGAGCCACAAGAATTACATGAATGACACAGGGCAGCTCAGACAAGATAACCGAGTCAATGTCACAAGTAGCTTGTTGCACCAGTCTGGTCCATCACTGTCTGACCATCCTGTGCTTTTGCAAGTCATGATGTGGGAGTCCTGGCAACCAGAGGGGGCTCTCATGACACGTGAATTCTTTTTCTTTATGTGGTTCACGCTCTGAAAGAAATAAGATGGATGGGTGCATAGTGGTGTGTGCCATCTTGTGCACTGTGGATGTACCCATAATTCAAGGGCATGGTGAGCTGCTCGGACGTCATCTTGGTGGTTCGGGGTCATCTCTATTTTCTGCTTAAGTGATTATGTTGAAATCATGTTCATTTTCCCCTCATATCTGATAGAATCCTCAAAGTGACATTTTAGAACTTTCAGAGATATCGAACCATTACTCCATTAGTCACAATGGTGATGTGTTCTGTGAAGACCATGACACTGGGTGACCCCTTGCCTCCTGATTTATTAGGATTCTATCAATTCAATTTTTTAAAAGTGAACTTAAGACCTGAATTTACACATTCACACATGTTTGCCAAATTAAAAAAAAAAAAAACTCCCTTGACCCCTGATATTTAAAGATTAAAAAAATTTAAGCCATAGAGCATCAGACTTCACTTTGTGAAATTCAAAATTTTATAATTATATGAAGTACATTCATTTTTCTCATTGGGTCACTCCATTCTTTCCTCCCAGTCATCTAGTCTCCCAAACAATTTTTTTGTTGTTGTTTCTTTAGAATATTCATTTTCCAAAGTCCAGAACCCAAGCACGATGAGTATGTGCTGCACTGAGGGAGGGCTCAGGCTGTTGACAGGTGCCCTCCCAACATCCCTAATGGCTCAATAGGAAAGCTGTGGCATGTCACCAAGCCCCAAGAGTTTTACAATGGGGGCACCTGGGTGGCTCAGTGGGTTAAAGACTCTGCCTTCAGCTCAGGTCATGATCCCGGCGTCCTGGGATCGAGCCCCACATCGGGCTCCCTGCTCGGTGGGGAGCCTGCTTGCCCCCCTCTCACTCTGCCTGCCTCTCTGCCTACTCGTGATCTCTGTCTGTCAAATAAATAAATAAATAAAATCTTTAAAAAAAAAGAGAGAGTTCTACAATGAATTCATGGCCACTGACTCAACTCAACAGAGTATATAATAAAGGATTGTTTTCTGGTACTCACAAAATAAAATATAAGATATATTTTTGCCCATTTTGCAATTAGCTCAGAGTCACTCTTCACTTCTTTAAGCTAAAAATTCTAGAAAAAAAAATACTCTAAGCTTGCTTGTTTCTTCCTTCCAGTGCTCCTCAGATTAAGACAAATTCTCTTCCTCATCTCCTTCGAGAATACTTGCATGTGCTGAGAGTTGTTTTGTATAAAATGTGGCTCATTTGCTGATGACTCTGGTTTCTGCTGAAGCAGCGCCAACATAGAAGATCCCCCACAGGGAACATGAGTGATCTCGGACTCCTGTACGAGTTCAGGAAATGCAGCATTTCAGTGGGAATAGACCGTGGCCAGCACCTGGTAGAAATGAGTGTGTGAAATAACAAAGACAATCATGAAGCACAAGGTGCACCAAGGGGTTGCTGCAAGATGGTTGGGGAGGACACCGCGTGAAACCAAGACTTCATCACCAAGTTATGGAGAACCCAGGGAAATCCAGGTTAATGTCGTCATGGCAATGCCATAGGTGTCCCAAGGCTGTTGTGGTCTTGGGGATGCTGGTCACCCAAATATACACAAAGGGGCTGTATTAGGCTGGAAAGCCACCTGTTTTTAAATGCCATATGTGTATGTCTATAGTGATTGTGTGGTTGGGGTTCAGGTTCCAAACAAGGACAGATCCCAAGAGTGCAGGCAGGGAATGAGCAACACGCCATCAAGTCCCAACCCACAGGATCAAAGTCTCTCCTGATGGCCCTCCTCATGGGACTTTCTGAGCTTTCCTGGGTTATCTCTGAGAATAATTGCTTTCTGTGGCCAGAAAAATACACATCTCTGGGGAATGAGTCACCTTGCTATATGCCAGACAGCAGGCAAAGAGAATAGAAATATATGGGCTGATGGGAAGGTTACGCAGGAAATCAGAAGCTTGTGGCAGACACTCAATAAGGCCTGGGGTCCTGCTGGGTCTGAAAAATTGCAGCAATTTACCAATTTAGAAACCTGTCACTGAAATAGAGAAAGAAAAATGTTCTTTAGATTTCCAGTTATGGCTGCAAAATACAAGACAGGGCTCCAGCAATTGTTATGTTGTGATTCTAAGACAGCATGTTTATTGAAGAAAAGGTAACTGTTAAATGAGGAAATAATAGAAGAACACAAGGAAGCAGACAAGCTATTAATTCCGGGCCCGAATGGAAGCTGTTTCTTATTGGATGGTCACTTAGCCATAGCAACACCGTTTACCCAAAGTCTTGATTTTCAGCAATGTCTGTTTTGTGTTAGCAAAGAGCTAGGATAATGCCCATGAACTGACCATTATTGGAAAATAATTAGAGCCACCTCACATGGGAAAATTGCACAGGAAATACACGTCCTTTCGTTTGCTTATCTTCACTGTCTGAGTACGGTCCTCACACACATCGCACACAGGATGCTCTCCGGTGGGCCACTGAGCTATGTGTGCTGTCTAACAAATTAGCCACAAACGTAGTGACTTAGGACCACACGGTTTTACTTTTCTGTGGTTCTGGGGGGCAGAAATGTGATGTGGGTCTCAGCAGCCTAAACCCTTGACTGGCCAGCAGGCGGTGGTCCTCCTGCAGGTCCAAGGAAGAATCTGCCCGGGGCTGCTCTGGGTGGAGGGTGGAATCCAGGGCCTTGAGAAAGGACCAGGGCCCGCTTTTCAAGGCCCCCATGATAGCCTTCAGTTCACCCAGGTGAGCCAGGATAATCCCCCAATTTTCATCTGTAGCCTGAATTCTATCTGCGAATTTCCTCTGGGCTTAGCATAGTCATGGATTCCGGGGATGAGGGTGTGGGCATGTGGGGGCATTATTTGTCCTGCAGCACTTTCCCAATGGAAGCAGCATTTGCGTGGCCCCATTGTGTCTGAATTCACACACCCGCCCTCCCACACTCATCTTTCACATCTCCCCTTCCTGCCCATAAGAAGCATTTATTTCCAAGATCACAGCGAAGATGAAGTGACCCAACTTGCTGATGCACCCGTCCCTAGTGACAGCCTCACAGCATGCAATAGCCCCCTCCTCCTTCAGATCCTTCGCTGGGAAAAACTACTCTGGGCCCATCCTCAGTGCTCTCCTACCTCCAGCCTTACCTTCCCTGGTTCAGAGCAGAAATCTGCTACCTGAACATGAGGGAAGTCTTTCACTAATGCTTGATTTTTGGTGACAGGTAAGGCTGCCCATTCTGTCCTCTGTGCCATGGCTCTCATTTCCCAACGGGTGCCCACTTGTTGATAAAACTCATCAGGAGCTTCCTGATGGGAAAGACCATTCTCATGGAAGGCAAACCTTTTGGTCGGCGCTTTGGTTCAGGAGGTCCTCCATGAATTTTGTTTATGCCCAACTATAGCTGGTTAAGGACAATGCGGGTAACCCAAGAGGGTAGAGGAAAAGACGAATTACTCATTCTCTGAGATGAACTTCAAATACAGTAAGATGGAGAGAGTAAGGACAACGCCAACAACAACACTGATTGCTCTGTGCTTCAAGTCTGCGGCTTGTCTGACCAAAACACGTCAAGGCTGCGTCTTCAAATCCAATACAGGAGCTGATGTCTTTCCCGTTTCCCTGAGCACCGGGAAACGTGGTGGGAATTAAGGGTTGAAAGTAAAGCTGGGAAAAGCTTGAGACCCGATAGAAAAAATTCAGGAGGCTTCAATCAGGAGGGGCTCCAGAAAAACAAAATCAGGTGGTTCAAGAGAGGTCAGAACACAGCAATTTCTATAAAACAAGGGTATTTTAGATGATGCTCTTGAAAAGATACAAGATCCCTGCCCCCAGTGACGAGTTCCCTGAGCTCTGTGATTAGACAAGGTCTTTGGGGCTGCAGCCCATCTCCCCATTCCAGACCACATTTCTCTCTCCTGTCCCACATGCCCACAGAATGGGATAGGCACAAGCTTCCTCTCCTGGGAAGAGCATCTTTCCCAACCTAGTGCACACCCAAGTCTCCTCAAGGTGAAGAGGGACGAGGGGCACGTCGCTTCTGGGCTATTCTTGCCACAATTGCAGAGCCTCAGTCTAACCCCGAGAAAACATCAGGCAAACCCAAATCACAGAAACTTCTAAAGTGTCTGGCCAGCAGGATTGCAAAGATGTGCTATCGAAGGACTGGTGCAGAGCAGTGGAGGGGTGCTGCACGGGGTGGGGCGCATGGGCGGCGAGAAATCTTGCCTCCCAAGCTGCCACTATTGCTGTTTTCCTCACCAAGCTCTTGCCTTGCAGGGGCCCGCGGGCCAGTTGGGGAGGTGACCTGCAGGACTCCAGTCGCGTGCTGCAGATCCAAGGACGACGTTGCTCAAAGAAGAGGAAACAGATGTGACATAAACCTGGCAGATTAGAAGCATGGGGAGATGTTGATGAATGTTCAGAAGGTTTCTTGAAGGAGGAGAGAAGGACATTTGAGCTTGACCAGAAAGAGGAATAGTCTGGACTTCCAGGAGGTACAAGTATTCTGAGAGGAGGCACGGGCTGTCTGGAGGTGTGGAGACCTGCGCCCAGCTCTGCAGGGGAACTGTCTGCAAGCCACCAGAGGACAGCAACAGGCCCTGAGCAGCGGTGCCACTGGCAAGCATTGAGGTAAGAATTCCTACCTCTGGGCGCCTGGGGGGCTTAGTCAGTTAAGCGTCTGCCTTTGGCTCAGGTCATGATCCCAGGGTTCTGAGATGGAGTCCCCCATTGGGCTCCTTGCTCGGCAGGGAGCCTGCTTCTCCCTCTCCCCCCTGCTCATGCTCTCGCTCTCACTATCTCTCTTTCAAATAAATAAATACAATCTTTATTTAAAAAAAGAAATTCCTACCTTTGAGTAATGTATTTCTTTCCTCCAGCTGCTCATTATATGGTTATCTCATGGTTGTGGAAGCCAGAATGAGTGTTCAGATGCTGAGATCAAGGTGTGGGCAGGGCTGGCTCCAGTGAGGGGCTAACCATTGCCTGGGCCGCTCTGGGGGGCCCCCTTCCTTCTTGGTCCCTGGGAGCTCCGCCCTTGTCAAGTTCTCATTGTGCATTGCCAACCCTTCCACACTGACCTCCTGGTCGCCCTTTTACAAGGATCCCCGTGATTATGTTTCTGAACTATCCAGAGAAGCCAGCCAGTCGCGAGCAGCAAGGGTGGCATGGGTCAAAGAGATCTTGCAGAGCCCTCCAGACAAGCCTGGGGAGGTAGACTTTCCATAATAAGAAGCCAGGAGCAAACTGGCAGCATTCTAAGTAGGCTCCTGGTATAAGAAAAGGCAGGTGTCCACCAAACACATGTGGGGTCCTGTTTGGTAGAGTGAGGAATGAAGGGAAAGACAGGTCAGGGGCTACTCCAGGACAGACCACCTCCACACAAGGGACAAGCAGGAGGACCTCGGAAGGCCCTTGGCTACCAGACAGCTGATACATGACCCCTTCCCGTCCCTCTCCCAGTTGTCTGTGACAGTGCTCACACGCTTTGATCAGAGGGTGAGTTTTTTAATTTAAGGAAGCCATGACAATAATTAGAGAATCAGTTACCAAAAGAGTTATACTTACAGCACAACAAAAATCAGAAAATTTGTTTCAGTCTCCGGAACCAAGCTAGAGTTTTCTGAAACACAGCGTCTGTATTTGCACTCAGGACAACGTGCCCCCATTTCCTCTTCTCATGCAGACCACACCCAACCCCGCACACAAGTTACTCCGGAAATTTCCGATGCAACACACCGTGGGATCATGGGGTGAGCATTCGTTGGATTTATTTGACTCACATGCTTCAAAAAGAAATGCTGTCACTTCCAGTAGGCACCTCAATGGGTCCCGGATTGCATATTCAGATGAAAACCGACAGGTGGATGGGAATCTTCCTGTGAAAGCACAACAGGCAGAAGTGCAGGCAAGAATCCATATTCTGTCTTGGAAGGAAACGTGATAAATTCAACTTGTTTGCTCAGCAGCACAAAGGACTTAGCAAGGTTTTTCTTCTATTCCATTTTTTTCTTCGAAATTTATTTATATGTTTATTATCTTTCTCTACAATGTTCTTATTATGTTAATCTTTTCAAAAGACTTCCAGGTATAAGTAAGCCTGAACCGGTATTAGGAGCACCATCTGGGGGATGTTGACCTAGAAATGATCATCCCAGCTATCGTGTTCTTGGCTTTCAATATAAATGAAATACATATGGAACCAGACACATAATGCAACTGAGATTTAATCTTTTTGCTTGTGATGTCAGTGGGATTGTCCTGTCTTTCCCTCCCCGGCCCCTCTCCCGGCCCAGGCAGGGCCTCCAAGACTTCTCCGTGGCCACCTCCGCAGGCTCCTGAGAAAGTGTGTTTGCGTCAAATGGCCTCACTCTCTCTAACTGTGACAAGAATCTTAGAGCCCTGGCTCAGTCTGGTGCCCAGACAACCTGAAACACTCTGGAAACTAATTTTATTTGTTTGTTTGCCTTCTGTAGGCACCCAATGTGACTCAGAAACCCCAGGGGATGTGGTAAGAACATCCTCTCTCAGAGTGAGTAGAATCTGGAATATAAATGAAAGAACCAGACATAAGAGTGGAGCTCACTTTGCAGGAATAAACCTTGTGCTTTCAGTTGCGCTTAATACACAGAGACATAAAAATACGATGCCTTCTAGTAGCAGGTGCCTACCTTAAGACAGCTCTGAGGGGGTCCCTGGTTCCTTCTCTGAGTTTCTTGTCCACACCAAGAGTGGTTTTCGGATGTCAAAACAGCAGTGGGAAATTATCTCACCTCAACATAAAAAGCAGCTCTTTTTCAAAGGCAATCAGGACAAGTTTTGTTTTTCTCTTTCCTTCAAGGAATAAAGCACTATAGAGGCATTTCACTCCCAAGCTGACCTCGCAGATGGGCATGTGAATGGCGGTGCCAACCCTCAAGTGGGCGGGAGACAACGACCAGGTATGGGGGTCGGCCGGCGGCGTGATGCTGGATCCCAGGCTGCGTTGCCTCTGTGCCCCTCTCTCTGGGGATGAGATGACTCGGAGCCAGGAGAGGCCTGCCGGGCAGGACGCAGGACATGTGGCTCCATCCTCAGAGCAGCTCAGAGGAAAACCAAGCCATCCACTCTGCAGGAGTCTAGAAACTCCTAGGATATCTAATGTCATGGGGATATAGCTAGTGTGATGAGAGGGGACCCGTGTGGTCACACGCAACCATGCAGAAAGGGTCCTGTGCTGGGTTTAGGCTCTGCCATGGCCAGCTTCATGATTCCTAATACTATGCACAAGAGCCCTGCATCTCTGTGTGCTGGGGGCCCCACAGATTGTGTAGCAGGTCCCTATCTCCTATGTAATACTGCCACGTGCTTAGACTTTGCCTCTAAGCCTTGTTTTTACTTCCATTTTTAAAAAGTATTTCTTATCTTTTAATCTAGAATATTCTTTTTTTTTTTACTTTTTTTTTCAGCATAACAGTATTCATTGTTTTTGCACCACACCCAGTGCTCCATGCAATCTGTGCCCTCTCTAATACCCACCACCTGGTTCCCCCAACCTCCCACCCCCCGCCCCTTCAAAACCCTCAGGTTGTTTTTCAGAGTCTATAGTCTCTCATGGTTCACCTCCCCTTCCAATCTAGAATATTCTAATTGTATTTTCACTATCGAATTATTCTTTGATGAGAAAACTAACTAAAACAATGAAATATATATATATAGTAAGAAGGAATGAACCAGTTGAAATCATAACTAGACCGTTTCTTTGAGCAAATGACTGTGATTTCTTTTCTGTGCAAAGCATCTGGAAGCACGCTAGCATAGAAGGCAGTCACAGATCCACCTGACTTGTGATGCACCAGAAAGGAACTGTCTAGGACAGTGGCTTTTAAACGTTCATTGGCTGCAAGTGTCATATGAGGAATACATGATCCATTTCAATTTACTTCATGCGTGCACACACACATAGAGCACTGAAACACAGTTTTATGCAACATGGACCCTCTCCTATGTTGAAGCATGAACCCCCAGTTCCCAAGGATCTGGATGTGTTTCTAGAAGGCCATTTAGAGAGGAGAGAGTATGAGTCTTTTAGGGTGGGGTGCTGGCCCCTTAGGACTGGCTTCCTTAAGGAAGAGGCACTGAGGACACAAACCCACAGAAAAACGGTGATGCATGGACACAAGGAGTAGACGGCCGTCTGCCAGCCAAGGACAGAAGCCTCGGAAGGAACCAACCCTGCTGGACCTTGGTCTGGGGCTCCCAGTCTCCAGAACTGGGAGAAGTAAATGTCTGTTAAGTCCCCCAGTCTGTGGGACTTGAGGTGGGACACCACAGCCCTGGCCCACTGGAACAGGGCCCGCAGCTAGAGGACGGCAGACTGAACATGCTCGTTCACCTTCATCCCTCCCATCACCCTCGAGATGAGAGTAAAGGAGTTAAAATGCATAAACTTGAAGAAAAAAGAGAATGGAAACAGGTGAGAGCACATGATTTTGGAAGCTGAACTGCAACAGGCTGAGGGAAACCAGCGTGGCAGCCCAACAGGTGGGCTCAGCCAGTCACTCCACGCTGCAGACCTCCCACTGACAGGGACTGGGGAACTGAATGTGACAGGCTCACCCCTAAGCATGGGTTGAGGCCAGGGGAGGAAAGGACAGCGTGGAGTCTGATTCTGAAACAGCAAGACTCCCGGCTGCCCAGCCAGACCCACAACTGGAAGCTCCCTCCTGTGGCCCGTCTCCCCAGCACCTGTGCCCTTCTGTTCTCGGGCTGTGGGCAGCGCCCGGCAGAGGCATGCAGCGTGAAAGCTGCGGATCCTGAGAAAGCCTGTCCTGGATGGTGAAGAAAGGAAGACATGGGGAAGTAACAGACAGTGCAAAAAGCTGAAACATTTTTCAAAACTGCCTAATTAATATTCTCAGTAGTAAAGGAAAACTTGTCATCAGTTAAATCAAGTAGCGACATACTGTTTTGTAGGATGAAGGTCAGATTATTTGTAATCGAATCTTAGCTGGACAGTCAGACTATTTTCCAGGATTTTTTTATACCATAAAAATGTTTCAAAAATATTCTTGTATAATAATTTGATATCCTAGTCATTTTACTGTAATGGGATATATTCTTTATAAATGAGGATTCTGGGACCAGGGTATGTGTTTATAACATTATCAGGGATAAGATTTCAAAAAGCTGTAGCAAGTCTTGTCTCCACCAGAAATGCCTGCTGGTCTTGTCTCTCGAAACCCTCCCTGAGACTTACCTCAAGAACCAAGGACCAGGTTTGATTTGGTGTCAGGGACGACGATTGTTCCCGTCCTCAGGAGATCATCGCTCTTGAGGGGGTAAGAGAAAAAAGTTTCTGATTTCTTTCCTTCCTTCTTTTTTTCTTTTCTTTTCTTTTCTTTTCTTATCTTCTTTCTTTCCTTCTTTCCTTCTCTCCTTCTCCCTTTTTTCCTTTCCTTTCCTTTCCTTTTTCTTTCTTTCCTTCTTTCCCTTTTTCCTTCCTTCCCTCCGTCACTCCCTCCTTTCTCTCCCTCTTCCTTCCTTCTTTTTTTCTTGCCTTCCTTCTTGCTTTCAGGAATATTTAGAGACAAGCGATGCTTCTGGGAACATGGAAAGGAGGTGAGATTTTAGAATTAAAGATAAAGACGTTTTTAATGATAAAGACACTTAGAGTTATGGTATTTTTGTAAATGAAATATCGTTTAGGACCAATGTTATATTAGTTTCAGATGTACCGCACAGTGACATTACAATTTTACACATTGCTCAAATCTCACCCCTGTAAGTGCAGTCACCCTCTGTACCTATGCAGTGGTATTACAGTTTCATTGACTCTATGCCCTGTGCTGTACGTTTCATCCCGTGACTTATTTATTGTGTAATTGGAAGTATGTTTCTCTTAATCCCCTTCACCAGTTTTGCCTATCCGCCCACCTCCTTCCCTCTGTTCTCTGTAATTATGAGTCTGTTTCTGTTCCTTTCTTTGTTTTGTTTTGTTTTTAGATTCCACATGTAAGTAAAATCATGCAGCATTTACCTTTCTCTGTCTGACTCATTTCATGTAGCTTAATACCTTCTAGGTTCATTCACAGTGATGGTAACTTCAGATGCACGTGTTAGCACAGGTAAGACCTTTTGACTTTGGTTTTAATAATCAAATCTTTCCCATTCGATGCACTTGCTCTGGAAGTTTTCTACAGGGAGAGAGAGAAAAGCAGAGTGGGTCATGTGTTATGCAAATGGCCAATGTCACTCCTAACATAATTTACTTTCTTACTATTGGTTACCTGGATATGGTCTCACTCTTTATGGTTGAGATACAACCATGAGTGCCTGTGAATGTGCACACATGTGCCTCTGCTTTGGAAGCCATAAGAGGAGACTGATTTATTTTGGAAAAATAAAGATGATTTTTGGAAAGGAATATCCAAAGCCCTCAAGTAGCTTGCCAGTACAACCCAGTGAGGGCCTCGGATGGCTTGTGGGCTCATCTTCAGAATCCGTGGTTCCTGGATCTTACAAAGAGTCTCAGTGGGGTTTGGAGCCCCTGGCAGAGAGAGTTGGGAAGGCTTAGCTGGCTGGATCCACCCTTACATGAGCCTGGCACTGGTCCAGATTCCATCAAATCTCAGGTCTCCAGAATGTCAGTCTCAGTGTGTATAAATCCGATGTTACACAGCAAAGATTCTCAGGTTCACATCTGCCACAGGAACATTCCACTTGTAATTTCTTTTCTACAAATGATGCTGTTTGCTTCTAAACCCATTTGAGGGCAGGGTGGGTTATAGGGTTGACCCAAAGGATGTGCAGGTTCCACGCCTGTAGGAGTTTGCACCTTTAATTGTAAAAGGCCAGGAGGCAGTGTGCTGATCCTTCCAGGCACCCTCCCACCCGCTGACCCCTTGTGCCTCACGGGGACAAATGCTGTGGCTGTCACCTGTGCCACCTCTGAATCTGTGCCTTCATTCTTCTGGTCTAAAACTAAGTTTTAACATACTGAATTCAGTGAGCTGGAAATTGCTGTTCCCCATTACTAATTCGAAAACCAGATAAGTAGGATGATTCTCTTTCTCTCTTAAACAACACACAGAACTAAATTACATTTTTACTTATATGATAAAGAGGTTTTGTGTGTGTGCAAAGACCCTCATGCAAAGAAAGCTTCAAAATGTCCACTTCTTGGGCTAAATACTTTTCAATAAGACAAGAGGCCCCATTTCTGTTTGAAGTGTCTCTTTGCCCTGAGACTGGCCAGCCTTACCCACGTGGACATGGCTGTGTTTATGTGGGGCATTTTCTGTCCATGGTAGATGCTCATTCAATATGGGGGAAACTGAATGGAAACTTTCTGTGATTTTTTTTTTTTTAGTTAGTTAGGCTACAAAGCCCTATTTTAAAATTCACTTTCACTGTGAACTAGAATTAGGAGCAGAAAGGGAAGAAAAGCCTTTCAATGTTTCAAATACTTCTTTTATGTCCTATAACTAGTCAAGGGTTTTCCACGTTCACTGCATTTCAAGGTTTAAGAATAAAAACTTTCCCCAACGAGCAGTTATTGCATTAACTTGTGAAACACAAATCCATCAGATAGAAATTATGTTTCCAATGCACTTTCTCAGAGAAGAGACTAAAAATAAGAAATCGCAACAGAAATCTTTCCCATTTCTCTAGAAGTGATGGATGCTGGCAACAGCGACACAGACACACAAAAGAAAACCAGTTCTAATGGCTATTTCTTGATGTTTTCATATAGCGCTGAAAAGAAACACTGTGTTCAAGTTGATAAAAATCAATTTCCCCTTAAGCCTTTTATTTTAATTTTTTTGCCAGCAGAAATGGCCGTTAGCTCTTGGATGGCAGTGTTCATGCTGGCCCCCATGGCTTCCTCAGCTCCCTCTTGATTAGCAAAATCACATAAACCTCGGGGAGAACAAAAGACTGTTATTGCATAACTTTTAAGAGTGAAGAGAATCTAAGAGCAATTTAATTTGGGGAAACAGAACATAATGAGGCTCAAACAACTTAATTTATTCCTAAAGCAGATAAAGTAATTTTAAGGTTTGTTTTCCACAATCAGCCAAGTGTTGGAGCTGTTGTTTTATGATTTTCGATGTGAGACCCATGTGATCTGATTATGCAATTCAGAAACGCGGAAACCAGGCAAAAACTTGGTTCTGATCCAGGGGAGAGCTAAATTTGCTGAGAGCTGTCTGATATCTCTCAGCTGCCAGAGGACAAACCTTTGTTCAAAGATGAATCTTCAGAAACACGCTTGTGTCTGGGTGGCCCTCACTGGAGGAGTACGCCTGTAGCAGGGAGGGCTGCATGGTCCCGGTGTCCTGCTCCTCAGCCGGTGAGCCCAGCTCCCCTTGCCCACAGCTGCTGGGGCTCTGCCACTCTGTGACAGAAATCAGAGGAGAGCAATTACCAGCAATTCTGGGGCCAGAAGAGATTTGCAACTTAGGGCATCACTGTGCTCTTTGCAAACTTCAGTAGCTGGGGATATCATCAAGCTCTGCGAGCAGCACACAGAAGTGGGCACACACACACCCCCCAACCCCACTGGTTCTCTAGTTCCTTCTCAGGAACGGCTGCAAGTACATGAGCCTGGCAAATAATAGAAAAATGGATTTCTTTTGTTACTCAGGCTTTCTGATCAAATGGTAGTTCTACATCTTCAGGGCAAGCTGCTCTATTTTTTAATGGAGAACTTTCTAGAAGAGTTATTGCTTTTACAAAATATTCTGAGATTTATTTGCTTTTTTAAAAAAGGTTTTATTTATTCATTTGAGACAAAGGCAGAGGCAGAGAGAGAGCATGAGTGGAGAGACAGACAGAGTGAGAGGGAGAAGCAGGCTCCCCACTGAGTAAGGGACCGTGACCTGACCTGAAGGCAGATGCTTAACCAGCTGAGCCACCCAGGCACCCCACTGAGATGTATTTGCTTATGTGTATTTCCATTAGCTTTGTCATAAGTATACGGGAATACTGTAATACTATAGAGCTTCATAAATCGTCACAAAATTAGCTACTACCTGATAAAGAAATGGAATCCATAAGCATCCTGGAAGGATTCCAGGTGCCCCTCTCGATGGCCATCTACCATCCATCTGGAAGATTGCCACTGTTCTGACTTCTATCAGATTAGCTTTGCCAGTGCTTAAACTTCTTATAAATGCAGCCATTTAGCATGGAGTCTTTGTGCAACATGGCTTCTTTGCTCAGTGCTGTATGTGTGAGGTTCACCCACATTGTTGCTTGCAGCACTCAGTCAGTTTCCACTGCTTCCTATCCTTACTTGGTATAAACATAACACAGTTTCTATACTCATCCCACTGTTGGTTTTTCCAGTTTGGGGCTATCAGAAAATGTTGATATAAACTTTATAAACAGGTCTTTGATGTACATACGTGGCGACCTGTTGGGTGTTGTGTAATTTGTCTGATGCCATATGACAAATCTCCCCAAAGCTGAGTGTGCTGAGCACTCACGGTTTGGATGGGTTGGGCGTTTCGGAAAGGCAGTTTTTGCCTGTGGCCTGTCTTGTGGTTAGAGCAAAATGTCAGCAGGAACTGCAGGCATCTGAGGTCATGACTATTACAGATGGTGAGCAGGCTGGGAAAATGGGTTCCTTTCTGCGAGGGTCACTCCATAAGGCTGCTTGAGCATCCTTGCGACTGGCTTTACAGCAGAGAGAGTGAGCCAAGAAAGCAGGATTTCCCTGGATCTGTTTCTATAAACTCTTGTGTCTCTTGGTTCTTCATGACTTATCCCTGCCTCCTGGTGGGCCTGGAACTCGCTTGCTGAATGCTAGATACCAAATATGAAAATCTATGGAAATATGTGAATTTCTTGCCCTGGTCATTGTCTTTAATGAAGATGTGCTTCTCTTTACTTTGGAGGTATTTGCTTGATAAGCAGGTCATTTCAGTCCCACTTGGATTAAGCCAGAAGACACTGGGTCCTTGTTTTTTGGTTCTGGGGTCCTTTCTGAGAATCTGGCAAGTTCACAAGGGTACCTCCTTTTTGAAAGCCTTGAACACCATGTTCTGCCCCTCCCTATGTCTCTCCGCCTGGACCTGCCTAAAGATCAGCAAATGCATTAAAAAAACAGATGGGGGGCTCCTGGGTGGCTCAGTGGGTTAAGGCCTCTGCCTTCGGCTCATGTCATGATCCCAGGGTCCTGGGATCGAGCCCTGCATCAGGCTCTCTGCTCAGCGGGGAGCCTGCCTCCTCCTCTCTCTCTGCCTGCCTCTCTGCCTACCTGTGATCTCTGTCTGTCAAATAAATAAATTAATTAATTTAAAAAATAATAAATAATAAATAAATAAATAAATAAATAAACAAACAGATGGTCATGCTCACCTGAACGCATTCCCCTCTTCTCCGTGATTTGGAATCTCAAGTCTGTGGTGCCTCAGTAACTCTAAAGTCTGTGTTTCAAATCAGCAGCCAATCTTGACTCAGGTTCCCGAACTCTCATTTGTTGTTTTTTGCTCAGATATTTATCTCTGGGTCCTGAAATGCTTATGAATTAACAAACGTCTTAAAGAGTAAAGTAACACATAATATTAGGCTCATCTCTGGGATTTCTTCTGGGACACCCTATTATAATTTCTGGCTGCCTAAGTAGTTCTCTGATGCATTTAAGCAAATCTGAGGGTTTTTCCTCAGGATTTTCAGTTGTTTTTAGTAGCGGGTTGATCTAAAAGAGTTTATTATATCATCATCAGAAGTAGAACCTATACATGTTTTTAAACCAGACATATATTTGGGGTACTAGAGCTTTCAAAAATAAGAGGAATCATAAATGTCATAGTAGACAGAATAATGCTGTCCCCAAAGATGTCCTTATCTTCATCCCAAGAACCTGTTAAATTAATGGCAAATAGGAATTAAGGTAAAGGATGGAATTGAAGTTGATAATCAGTTGACCTGAGGACAGGAGAGTTAACCTGGATTATCCAGTGGATCCAATATAATCAACAGGTCCTGCCAAAGTAGGAGAAGTAGACAGAGAAGTCCAGTGATAGAGACACCCGAAGATGCTAAGGCTGGCTTGAGACATGGGGAAAGAGGGTCATGGACCAAGGGAAGCAGGTGGCTTCTAGAAGCCAGAAGAAGCAAAAGGGTAAGTTCTCCCCCTGGTCTCCAGAATGAATACTGTCTTGATAGGATCTTGGTTTTAGCCTCATGCAATTTCTGACCTCTGGAACTGTTAGATAATACACAACTGTTTTTCTCAACCACGATTTTGTGGTACTTGTTACAGCAGCAATAGGAAATTAATGTACATGGGCCCATAGTGTACTATTAAGTGTGGCTGTTCAAATTTCTCTCAGAAAACTGTGCTCTAGCTCTATATGCCCCTGCAAAGTGCACACTGGGCATCCGAGGCTGGTCCGGTGAAATTAGCGGCATTTGTATGCAGCCACACACATGAGGGAATCAACAAAGAGATAGAGCTTTCCTTAACGTTTCACAGTGGGATCATGACAGAGGGGCCCCCCTCTAAGTCAGCTGGATGGAGGGCAGGGTAGGGAGTAGGGAAGGCGTGTTCTGGTTCAGACACTGCCCGCTCTGGCTCACCCTCACACACCTTCTGGTGGTGGCTCCCCTAGTCCCCGAAGCCTTGTGTCTTTACAGCAAACGCCAAGTGTCCAAGCTTCCAAATCCCCTCTGGGCCTTATATTTCCAAAGGGCAGGCACTGTGTCTTATCCATTGTTGTATTTCAGCTATAGTAAGAACAACAGAATGGATACTTAATCAGTATTGACAGCAGTGAATTTAATTAAGAGAAATGGAAGGGATTCAGGAATCGAACAGCTCACAGGGAAAATGGGTAGGGAAACTTAATGATGTTTTGTACTCGCTGCGATAAATTGCAAAGACAGAAACTACATGAAAGCACTATCGGGTGTAGCCCACTCTTAAAGAGTCAATACTCGTGAGGTATATTTGTTATTTCTTTTAAATTGTTTTACAAAATGCTCTGCAAATCCCATGTCACTTGCCATGGGATTTGCAGTGACCTCCAACCTCAGTGACCAGCCGTTTCCCCACTCTTCTCTCCTGCATGGGCTGGACTGTAATTCAGAAATGCCGACATTCAGATTTCTATGGACTCCTGAAAACGTGGCAGAAGAAATTCACACAATATCCATATGCACATACTTGATAAATATGTTCTAGGAACCTATTTCCTACTGTGATTTCAGAGCAAACGAGGAGGAGAAGGAGAAAGCTCAGAGACGGAGTTCTCCGGGAATTAAGTGCAGCCGGGGGGAGGGGGGTGGCATTAGGTCAGTAAGGCAAAGTGTTCGAGGAAGAGTGGGGTTCGGGGGGTAGTTAGGGAAAACTGGCAAAAAGTAAGAGGTTAGGTGAGAAAACATGCAGGGCTGAGTGGGGTCAGAACACGAGTTAGCCAGAAAGTGGGTAGAAAGCAAGGTCTGGGAAACATGCAGGAAGTCCCCGGGCCTGGACTGTCAGGGGATGCTTGGGAACTGCATGGGAACGAGGAAGGCAGGCGAACCAGGGAGCAGGACAGGCAAAGTGGGAAATGCCCTCCCACCCCACACAGCATGCTGGCCCCGTCTCCTGGAAGGAGAGATTAATTTTTGCAAGATGAACCTTGCCCTTGATAAAGGGGAGTGAGCAGGTACCTGGGAATACCTGGAAAAGTGACACGTTTGGGAAAGGGACTGCATCTGGGGAAGATCAGGGGACAGGGCCAAGGTGGGCACGGGGGTGGGGGGCAATGGGGTGGCTGAGCAGAGGACGCAGCCTTCAGTGGAAGAGTCTGAACCACCCCATGTTGATGCTTTTTAGGACAATAAAGATCTCCAACACACACACACACACACACACACACACACACACACACACACAAGTCCAGCGTAAGCAGAAAGAAACCAAAATGTATTTGAATGTATGTAACAAAGTCATTTCATTAAGACAGAAAGCAAGAAGCAAACAACAAAATTCTTAAGGCAGACTTAAAATAAAATGAATACTATAAAATATCCTTTTTCCATTAAACATTTGGACATTAAGTTTCACCTAATTTAACAAAAAGAACTAAAAGACCAAGGTAAAATATGGCAGATCTCAGGTACCTAAAAATATCTCTGAATAAAATAAGCATAAAGTCTCTGAAGTAGAAATCAGGGTCAGCAATATTTACGGGTTAGTGCTTACGAGCTTTTTAATAGGACCATTTCGGCTCTGGCTTAGCATTCATTACTAAAGTTCCATCAAAGCAGCCCCAAATAATTGCATTGGGAGATAGACCTGAAAATATTTTGCTTTCTTAGATGTCTATTCATTCTGAAATTAATGTGTAGTAAATGAAAGCAATTTGTATTAATGCATCTCCCATCCACAATTCATTTTTGTCGGCTCTTTCTAGAATTAAATGTTCTTAGCAAATTTGCCATCATAGCATGAGCATTGTAATAGGCGATACAAAACTGTAGCAATTGGAAACCAGATGCTATTCAACAGTCAACCTTTTGCTACAAAGTGTAGTTCATGTTATTTGCATAGCTGACATGGGGGACATGAGCCAGACTCCTAATCTTCTCCCCTGTCCATTCTTGCTTTTCTACCTGGGAAAGGTACTGGGGCAAGCCCATCTGATTCTGGATGAGGCATCCCCAAGGACCAGAGCTTTTTCTTTTCAATACGCAATGCTTATTGACAAACAATGCCTCCTCAAGCACGCTCATGGTCACGTGAACGAATTATCCCATGCGTGGTGCATACTCAGGGACTTTGTGCAAGATCCATGTTTCTTTTCCCCTGGGGGAATCTTGGTGTTTTTCCGAATTTAATGATTGCCACAGAACTAGAATTTAAGTTTAATTTTATACTTCATTTGAAGAGCATCTATTAAACCAACTTGTAGTGGAAATAGTATTTCAAGCAAATACTCAAAGTGCTTAGATGAACACTGTTTTTGAACACTGCCAAGTGTCTAGAAGCATCTATTTACTTGTAAACACTTGGATACTAATTAGAAGTCACTCTTGTTTCTTTATTAAGAAGTTTCCTTATGAGCCCCTTTGAGATAAGTTGTTTCAAGGATGGCTCAGTTTAATATCTGCACGTGTAAAAGTAACAAAATAAGTTTCCTTGAGAATTTTGCCCAATTCCACTTCCAGCTAGATAAAACCAGGGTCATTTAGCAAATGTGCATTAAATCATTCTGTAAACATGTGTTGAGGAGTGGCTCTGTACACAGGATTATGCCAGGCACTGGGGCACATGGTAAGGGAAATATGTATTGCTTTTACCTTTATCTGACTTCTAGTAATTCAGAGTGAACATGGCGATGCAAAGATACAAGTATGAGACTCTATCTATTGTCTTTAAGGCAGCCATAACTTATAAGGAAAGCAAAATCCATATGCAAAAATAACTAGAATATTTATTTTTTGCAAACACTTCTTTAATATTCACTGTCTCTGAGGACTACCTACTTCTCAACTCTTCAGATCTTTGCCTAATGCAAGTGAGCTGGGGAATGCTAGAATCTTCATTTCCAACATAAGCTACGTGAGGCCAGAGAATTTAAGAAATGTGAGTACTGGCAGGGAGCAGAGTCCAAATGAGGTGCCCTGAGTCTTCAAATGAGGCTGCCTGTTTTCATGCAGCAAATGGCCATTGCAGACTTGTTCAGACTTTGGGCTCTCAGGACCTCTGCTCTGTTAACATGAACTGAGGACCCCCTGATGTCAGCTGTACAAATAAAACTAATAAAAATTTTGCCAAGAAAATGTACATGATTTAAATCCATCTAGATTTTGGCTACTACTGCTATGAATTGCTACTTATAATAGTGGTTATTAAAACTGTGACCTTTTAAAATATGCATTTATGCATTTGGAAATTGCAAAGTAAAACCATTATGTGTTAATATAGGTAACATATTTCTGTGAAAAAAATGGCTATATTTTTCAAACATTAGTCAGAAAATGGAATCAGTTTACAGTTTTTGCAAATGTCTTTACTGTCCAGGGTCATGGAAGACAGCTGGATTCTCAAGGTGCTCTGCACTTAATCTATTGCAATGCCACAAATCTTATAACCTCTACACATTTCCCCCACATACTTAAAAAAGAATGAGGTTTGAAAAAGCAAATGATGTCTCATGTCTCAGTATTTTTATGGAAGTGGTTTGACCTTGTAGCTCCCTGAAAAGTTCTCAGGGTGGACGTGCAGGCCACACTTGGAGAACTGTTCATTTATTGATGGTTGCCTTATTTTGGGCACCGTGCATGGGGAATTGAAGAACATTAAAAAGAGTTATCAAAAATCCCAAAAACAGTGAAAGAAGATAGCTATGGGATTTCATGTTTCTCAATGCTTTATGACAAAAATCTTCGAACAGCGAGACTGGTTGGATTTTATCACGAACACCCATGTTCCACCTAGGTTCTACCATTACTATTTTACTACACCTACTTTTTCATGTAGAGAGCTGTCAATCCATCCCTCCCTTCTTCCATCAAACTGCTTTATCTTTGATGCATTTTGAAATATATTGCCTCCATCAGCACAGGGAGGGATGCAGGGTTCAGACTCAGAATCCCAGGGACCTCCTGCTGCTTAGCATAACCATTCCAGATCCTGGTCCCTGAATGCCCAGCATGGTTCACTTTCCATGAGGCCATGGATTCTCTTCTCTCACCTGTGATGCCTCCTCTTGTGTTCTCTTCCTTCCTTCTCCCAGGGATTCCATGAAATGTGACACACTGACACCCCTAGAAGCTGTGTAAGATCCATGCCATGTGATACTAATTAACAAAACAACCAGGCAATCCATCAAGACTAGACAGACTCACATTACCCATCTAGGCAATCAGAACTGCCAAACAAAGACTTTTATTCAATAGGAAAGAAGTTCACACATTAAAGAAAAGGATGTAATCTCCGTGGATTGCACATAAGGCTTGTATCAAAAGAGCTTCTCAGAAAAAAAAAAAATAATAACCTTCAAAATCTTAGGTCAGAGTACATCAGCGAGATCTCTAAAGGGAAATACTGAAGAGGCCTCAAATGTCTCGTTCATTAGCAGCAGTTTCTGAGAGCAGGATGTTCTACAACTCAATGTCAGACCATGACATGGAATTCTCTGGAAAACAGAAGTCAGTTAGCATTTACAGGGAGATATGGACAGAGAGCCACAGTTAGGCAAACAGTGTTCGTACAATATTTATCTGGCAACCAAACTTCTATGTGTCTGTCAAGGAAGGAGTTAAGTATGTGTTTATCTCTGCAGATAAGAGTGACTTTCCACCTCGATTCAGGAGACTACGGTACCCACCCCCGTTTTCCAGGGGGCCCTGATGTGGCGTCACCTTTCCGCCCAGTGTGGTAGCATGAGTCACCTGACTTTTCTTTCTTCTCTCATTCTGCTCTTGTGTCTTATAATCAGCAGCATAATTATCTTGGACTAGACTGTGTGATTTTTTTTTAATTTTTAAAAACATTTTATGTATTTATGTATGTATGTAGGCAGAGAGGCAGGCAGAGAGAGAGAGAGGAAGGGAAGCAGGCTCCCTGCTGAGCAAAGAGCCTGATGCGGGGCTTGATCCCAGGACCCTGGGATCACGACCTGAACCGAAGGCAGAGACTTTAACACCCTGAGCCACCCAGGTGCCCCATAGATTGTGTGATCTTTCATCTTCCTTGCAAATAAAATAGATGTGTTTTTCCTGGGAAGCCTCACCTGCCAAATAGGGCTGACATCGTTGCTTTGGGATCCCTTAAGGAGAGAAACTGACCTGAAGTTCAAGGAGAAGGCATCTTTAATTGTTTCATTGTTTCATTGTATCAACTTCAGATGCTAATCTACTTCTACACCTCAATATGTGTAACCAGATAAAGGATCTTGAAAAAATTACTACTTAAATATGTATCAAGCAATCTCTTAATCATTAAGAATTAAAGTGCCCATATACTTCAGCGGTTTAGACCTTCTGAATGTCAGAACTTGAAACATGAAGATACAAAAATTATATTTTTCTGTCTTTTCACAAAGTTATTTATCCTACTCAAGAGGTATTTACTGAGGTTCTACTATACATCAACGTCCCTCTAGGCAGCAGGCCTCCAGATTACAGAAGTCAGACTAGATCTTTATTCTCGTGGAGTTTACAATTCCATGGGGGAAAGATACATATCAAACAAATATGCAACAAATATGTTCAAATACAAGTCCCTGGCTGTGTTGATCGGGTCTAGCGGGATGCTTCCTCCAAGGACTGGTACGGCAGAGCAGGACGTGAGGTCTGAGTCACATGTTGTCAGACCCCACATCTCACGGGTGTCTCCAGAATCCAGGTGGGAGAGGGGAGCAAGGCCGTTTCAGCCGGACCAGGGGCTTGTTTGCTGGTACCGATGTCATTGTCCTGGGCTTGGCCAAGAACAGCAAGCAAATGGGATTTTGACACACAGTTTCTCCAAAATCGAAGGTCACTAGATATTCAAAACAACTATTTTATCTGCTTGGAAAATATTGTTCATAATGTCAGAGATCCCTGGGAAAGCACTGACCAAGAATAAATAAATAAATAAAATCTTTAAAAAAAAAACCAAAAAAGGAATTGCGAAGGGACACCCTGCTAGCTTAGCCGTAGAGTGCATGACCCTTTTAATTTCAGGGCTGTGAGCTCAAGCTCCACCTTAGGCATGGAACCTACCTAAAAAATAAATAAATAAAATAAGAAGTGTACCTAATTTTTGATAACTGTTAAATTTGGTGATGGTTATACAGGTGTCCACTCTACTAGTCTATTTTTTTTTAAAGATTTTATTTATTTATTTGACAGAGAAAGAGATCACAAGTAGGCATAGGAGCAGGCAGAAAGAAAGGGGGAAGCAGGCTCCCCGCTGAGCAGAGAGCCTGATGCAGGGCTTGATCCCAGAACCCTGGGATCATGACCTGAGCCGGAGGCAGAGGCTTAAGCCACTGAGCCACCCAGGTGCCCCTCTACTAGTCTATTTTTGAAAGGTTAAAATTTTTCATAATACATTAAAAAACATGGGACTAAGGGAATCACACAGATTGCATTGCTGTGTAATTTGCCAGGATGTGTTTTACCTATACCTCAATCAGCAGCCATTCACATTGGAGTATCAGGGGCTCTATCCTGGTCCAAATAAAGGAAGGTCTTTTGAACTACTGGGAAAGCAATTCTGACCCACTTACTTTGACATATTTTAAAAGGATGTAGTAATTGATAAAAATGGAAAGCATTTTGGCATTCATTCACTATGGGGTGAATAGTGGAGGAGAAATAATCCACTTTAAGTCAAAGGGGCTCTCAACTGTGAAGGTGACTTACACCACTTCATATGTGAAATCCTCAGCCATTCTTATTTCCTTGATAATCTTAATGCAATTTGACTTCAAAATCCTGTTAAAACTCCATTCCATCTTCTCGTGAATCTCTCCCATTTCCACAATTCAGAGCTCTATGCTTTATCTGTTTAATAAGGCCAAAGAATCGTTATCTTTATAATAATCAACTGCATGCTAAATAAAATTAAAACTATTATGTGTCTTTCAAGATTGTGTGATTTTCATTAAAGTCATTATCAATAGAGGTTTTGCTTGAGATTTTTCTGTTTAAGAAGCCATATAAAAATACGTGTTTTAAGAGGTTAGCGTCCCAGTACTTTATTTCTTGCCTAAGCAGAAAACCCATCTGGAGCTGAAATCCTTGACAGGCATGAGGGTGAAAGAAAAGGTGAGTTAAATGAGCTGGAAGGGAGGGGCCCAGCTCTTCCCCGGGCGCTGTGGGGCTACACGGCATGAGCGTGAATGGCAGGTAGAGAAGCCTGGAAGAAAAGAGGGAAGAGCCCCCCGCCATCCTTTCCCAGTGGGGTCCTCATCCATGCCCTACCTTATTTTCTCTGAAATTCTATCTGGCTGCAGAACATGGAAACAGCACTGAAAGGCTCTCAAGTCAATATTATTTTACCACGAACATACTCAGGAGTGAGTCATCCCGGACCACACTCCTGTCATGACCCTGGACGGAGCAGTGCTGAGTAGACCAGATAGCCCGCTGCACACTGACATCTGGATCCGCCCCATCGGCGGCCCATTTCCAAAAACAGCCGCCATCTAGTTTCAGAAATCACATGCTGCAGACAATATTGCATTTACTCTGGCCCTCATCCTTAAGGTGCAGGGATTAATTCCTTTCTCACTGAATCTTGAACTGCACTACTGCAAATTGTAGTTCTCAGTAAGTTCTACTAAGAATCTACCCAGTTTCCTTCTTTCTTTCTTTCTTTCTTTCTTTCTTTCTTTCTTTCTTTCTTTCTTTCTCCATGTTCCTTTCCTTCCTTTCTTCCTTGTTTCCTTCCTTCCTTCCTTCCACCTGTCTGCCTAATTATATCCTCTTCTCTTATGTTTGTCCTCAGAAATATTGTGAAAATCATGAAATCATTGATTGACTCTTAAGCCTGGAGTCAACCATGTTCTTCAAGCTCCAGAGCTATGAAGGGTCCAAGCGTGTACGGAGGTTGTCACTTTGCTCCTTTGCTCTCCGTTTTCGACTGCAGTAGCTCCAGCCCTACCCCGCAACCGCCTGTGCGGCTCACTGCTGTTTCGTATTCAGCAACACTGCACTTGTAAGAGAGCTGGGTACTAAGCTACATGGCTCCGAGAATCCAACTGACTGCCGCAGGCTTGGAGGGGAACATGGAATTCACGGTGGAGGTAGCCATGCACAAAGCAGGAGCCAGGGAGAAAGAAGACCCCAAGCAGAAGCCACCAGTGTGGCCATGAAGGCCGGCCCCAGGCTAAGGAGGGGAGGACAGCTGGCCTTGGGGAGTTTAAACAGCTCAGCCTTTGGAAGGGGGACTGGGTCCCAGGAGGCATTGACCAGTAACTCAGGAAAGGCCACCAGGAGTGGAAGAAAGGCAGCAGGGCCAAGACCGGTACTGAGAAAGGCAAGCATTCCAGTCAGAGAAGCAGGGTCTCGTGTCAGCTAAGGCTGGAATTAGACTCTGGTCTAGGGTCTGGGTCTGGATATCAGACTGTCATCTCAAGCAAGCAGGAAACAAACCAAACATGCAAACATAATACACAGGCATGCCCTGAGGACATTTCTAATGTAACTTGGCTGAGCACAGGATGGAAACAGAACGTTGATCCTTGAGGCACCAGAGTAATGAAGTGATTTAAAAATTTGTATCTGGAGGCACCTGGGTGGCTCAGTCTGTGAAGCGTCTGACTTCAGCTCAGGTCATGATCTTGGGGTCCTGGGGTCGAGCCCCACGTCAGGTTCCGGGCTTAGCGTGAAGCCTGCTTGGGATCCTCTTCCTCTGCCCCTACCCCCACTTACACTCTCATGCTCTCTTTCTCTCAAATAAATAAATAAAATCTAAAAAAGTAAAATTAAAAAAATAAATGAAATGCCAGCCCTCATCCTAGTGTTTCTCAATTTCATCCTTTGCACCTGTCAAGATAATGTACCATATTCTACTTATCTTGTTTATTGTCTGTCCGATCCCACTAGAATGGAAGGTTCATGTGAGCAGAAAATTTATCTTTTTTGTTCTTTGTTATATTTCTAGCACCTTGAATAGTCCCTGACGTGTAGCAAATGTCCAACCACTATGTGTTTCAATGAATAAATTTAAGAAATAAGTTGGCTTTGGAAAATCCCAGACCTAAGTTTGGTTCCAGTATTTTCTACTTACTGCTTCTGTGGACTTCACTACCTCACTTAACTGAGCTCTCTGAGCCTCAGTGTACTTCTCTATAACATGCTCCATGTTATAGAGCATAAACCCCACTGCTCCATGTTGTAAAGAGGGGAAAACATGGGGGTGGGGAGAATTGTGACTGACATGGGTGGTGAGCCTATAAACATCAGTTACCCTTCTCTTTCCCAAAAGGCCCTACCCAACACCCAGACATTCCCATCAGGAAATCGAGCACACATTAATGAAGGTCCAGGAGAAAGTCATGTGAAACATGGCACTCGCAGTGCTCACTGCACAAACTAGCAAGGAGCAGAGTGTGAGCCCCGGGTGAGCTCAGTGCTGCACGCAGCTCCGGGACAAGGCTCTGCCCTCCAGAGCTACCAGCAAACCACCCAAAGAAGGAATGACCTGTATCCCAAGAGATTCCACTCTGTTTCTGGAAATTACTGCACCTTGAAATGTTCCTAAACAAAGTTAAGAGACCCACCAGCACCATCCGAAAGTGAGGCCCGTGGCTTCCATGCTGCAGGCTTCTCCGAGGGACCTGGCACCATCTTTCCCTCGAACACAGTTAGCTTCTCCCTGGTCCCATTTCCTCAGCTGTGTGACTGATCGTGGAGGAGTTCATGGAGGAAGACCCTCTAGAGCAGGCAGAGACCCACCACTCACCTACCGCTGAGTTTCCTATGGTCATCCATTGCCTTGGGGTCTCACTTCTAAGGGAGTGCGGCTGCTTTCCTAGAACGCTTTGCTCTTACTGCAAACCACAAGCTATAGGAAATGTTCTGATTTTAAAAAAAGCAGCATTTATTGAATCTGTACATCTGCTCTTATCAACCTGGTTGTGTGTTAGCCACCAGCACTTGAGATTTCCTGAACAATGAGAAAATTATTGATACCAGCTTTTATCTTAAACTCCATCTGGCCAAAACAATCTGAAGTAACACCCGCTTGGCTAAGGACCCACGGTATCCCAGGTAAAGAGAGCACGTTTCTGTCCTCCAGGGTAATTAGCAGTCCCATGTCAGCATTCTGTGGATTTGCTTTCAAGGAATTCACATCGCAGAATATGCAGGTGCTTAGGACAAAAATAAACACTTGGTGCAACGTGCCGGCCGTCTTAAACACCTAAGAATAATAGTCTATCAGATTTACCTCCTCTTGTATGTACAAGACGATCTAAAACCACCCAACCTTTTATAAATAGTTTACAGAAATCATGAACACAAGGGTCTGGATATATGAGCATCATAACTCACTTTAGTGCCCATGGTCCCTCGGAAGCCTGGGACGGACCACCGAGACATCACTGTCCTACGGGTCTGCTGCGACCTGACCCACAGTGGCTAGTTGTGGCATTCTCCTCATCCTCCCCATCCCTTGGTCTCCATTCCACAGAGAGCCCTGAACAACATACAATCTGCACAAAAATTGCCTACGGGGATTAAAACACATGTTGTATCAATCATGTCTTATACTCTTGAGCTAAGGGGAGTAATTGGTGAGTCACAAAACAGACTTGGGATATCTGATTCATATTCTGTTACTTCTACTGACAATTTTAAGGGAAGAAAGGGATTTTCAGTTGAAGTTCAGCTGCCAGTTATCTGAAGCACAAAAAGCTACCTGTAGGCTTTTTGTTCTGACTCAGTAGCTAATGTTTGAAATGACAACAATACCTTGACTTAGATCAAATGGCTAACTATAATTTTAAAGATAAATACAGAACATTTTTACATGGACTGTTTTCTCATTGCTGAGTTTTAAGAGTTCTTTATGTATTCGGGATGTGAGTCTTTTATCAGATAGGTGATTTGCAAATAATTTCTCCCTGTCTGTGGTTTTTATTATTGTTCTCTAAAGAGTGCTTTTGAAAAAGGAAAAGGTTTTCATTTTATAAAATACAATTTATTCATTTGTCCTTTTGTTGTCTAAGGAATCTTGCCTAACCCATGAACACAAAGGCTTTTCCTGGTGTTTCCTTCTAGGGGATTTACTGGTTTAGATTTATACTCACATCTGTGACCCACTGTGAATTCAGTTTTGGGTATGGTGCGAGATATAAAAAAGAAGGGTCTGTTCATTCTTTTTTTTTTTAATGATTTTATTTATTTATTCAACAGAGAGATAGAGAGCACAAGTAAGCAGAGCAGCCTGCAGAGAGAGAGAGAGAAGCAGCTCCCTGTTGAGCAGGGAGCCCGATGCAGGACTCGATCCCAGGACCCTGAAATCATGACCTGAGCCGGAGGCAGCCACTCAACCAACTGAGCCACCCAGGCACCCCTCTTTTTCTTTTTCATCTGTGTATATTGCCATTGTCTTTTCTGCACTGAACCAACAGCAGCATTGTTGGAATTCAGGTGTCCACGCATGTGTATGTCTGTGTCGGGAGTCTGCTTTAGTCTACTCATTTATTTATTTGTCTTTACACTAACACCACACTGACTTGGTTATTTTGACTTTATAAGAGTCCTAAAATAAGGTAGTTTAGTTCTCCACTCTGTTCTTCTTTTTAAAAATTGCATTTGCTCTTCTATTTTTTTCAGCATTTTTATTTCTATTTATTTTCTTATTGAAGTGTAGTTGGCATACAACATTACATTAGTTTTAGGCATAAAACATTATATATATATCACGAAGTCATCACCATGATAAGTGCAGTTACCATCTGTCAACATCCTAAGCTGTTACATATTTACTATTCTATTTTTTTTCATATTTGCTATTCTAGAGCCTTTGAAGTTCCATATGAAATTGAGAATCAGTTTGTCAATTTCTACAATCTAAAAGGATGCTTAGATTGTTATTGGAATTAGGTGAAATCTAAAGAGAAATTTGGGAGATAATTTCTGATTCATGAACATGGTCTGTCTATCCGTTTATTTAGCGCTTTTAGAATTTCTATGAACCGTGTTTAGTTTTCAGTTTTCAGATCTCTCACACCTTTTCTAAGACCCTTCCCTGAATGTTCCACATTTCCAATGCTATTGTAAATTGTGTTTATTTTTTAATTTCAAAATCCAATTGTGCAGTGCTACAATATGGAAATAATAATGGATTTTATACACTGCTCTTTTATCCTGTAACCTTATCAAACTCATCTCTTGGTTCTAGAAGTTTTTTGGTAGAGTTCACAGGATTTTCTAGATACATGATCATGTCATTCAGGGATTTAGAGAGTTTCTTCCTTTCTGATCAGAATGCATTTTATTTCTCTTTTGTGCCTTGTTGCCCTGGTTACACCTTCAGTGCATTGTCAAATAGAAGTGGCAGAGAAGGCATCCCATTCTTGTTCCTCATCTTAGGAGAAAAGCATCCAGTCTCTCCCTACCAAGTATGATATGTCTTCAGAGGTCCATTTTATCAAGTTGTACAACTTTTCTTTATTCATGGTTTGCTGAAAGTTTTAATCAAGAGTAAATGTTAGATTTTGCTAAATATTTTTTCTGACTCTTTTGGGATTATCATGTAGTCTTTCTTTCTTAGTTGGTGAACATGACACATTAAACAAAAGTTGCATTCTAGAATGATCTCTTCTTAATTATGATACATTACTATTTTTAATATTGTTCTTCTAGATTTGTTAAAATATTTTCTAAAATGTTTGCATCTATGCTCATTAAAGGTATTTATTTCTGTTTCTTCTTGTAACATGTCTGTCTGGTTTTGGTATCAGGATAATGCTGGTACCATGCAATGAGCTGAGAAATATTCTCTTCTGAAAATATTTGATAGACACTTCCCTCATGATATACGGAGTGTCAACAAGCATATGAAAAGATGCTTAATGTCATTGGTCCTTAGGAAAATCCTAACACATTAAAACCAGGACGAAATGTCATTACCCTGAGACTAGAAGAACTAAAATTTTAAAATAGAATTGACTGTACCAAAATTTGGGCAAAGACATAGAGCAAATGGAACTCTCATTCACTGCTATTAGAAATGAAAACTATTACAACCACTGTGGAAACAAATGTGGCCGATTCTTCAAAGGTGTAACATGGCTAGCGTGTGATCCCGCCATTCCGCTCCTGTATATATTTACCCAAGAGAGTTGAAAGCATACATTCCTACAAAGGCTTGTACACAAATACTGATCCTTGCACTTTTAAAATTGTCAAAAATTGGAAATAACTCAAATACCCATCAATAGGTGAATGGATAAACAAAATGGTACAGCCTTATAATGATATACAACTGAGCAATGAATAAATGGCCCTGTTAATACACTATTTGGAATAATCTCAAAATGTCAATCTTGAGTGAAAGACCCAGACAAAAGAAGCATGCATACCATTTATGATTCCATTTATATAAAATTTTAGAAAATGTGAGTTATTCTAAAGTGGCAGAGTAACAGAAAGCAGAGGAGTAGGACAGAGGTTGGAAGTGTCAAAAGGGAGAGATTGCCAAGGGACATGAGAATCCAGCAATGATAGATATGTTCATCTCTGGACTGTGGTCTCAGTTTTACAAGTGTATCCATATGTCAAAACTTTTTCAAATCATGCACTTCAAATATACACAGTATAATGAATGTCAACATACCTTATAAAACTGTTAAACATAAATAAATGCTGTATGCAAAGATTTAACTTTTGCATAATATGTGTAATTCTTTGCTGACAAAATTTAATGAGTCCTTATTATAGATTTGGGAAAAAGAAAGTGTAAGGAAGAAAATGAAAATAATCACTCATTAAACTATTCCAAAATAATCACCTTTTAAAAATTCTATATACTTTCTTTTCTTTGGTTGTATATATATTTTCTAAAGACTTTATTAGTTTGAGAGAGAGAACACGAACAGAGGGTAGAGGCAGAGGGAGATGGAGAAGCAGACTCCCCACTTAGCCAGGAGCCTGACACTTGGCTCAATCCTGAGAACCTGAGATCATGGCCTGACAAAAGTCAGGTGCTTAAATCACTGAACCACCCAGGTGCTTCTGTATATACACTTTCCCTACAACTTTCAGGCTAAAAGACAGAGGGTGTTATGTAACCCACTCTTCTAACTTAATAAACGAAGCCAAGCATTTCAGCCCATCATTAAAATCTCCAACAATGCAGTTTTTAATGAGTTCATAATGGACTGCTATTTATTAAGCCCTTGTCTTATGAGATCTAGAAGTTGTGTCTAATTTCTGATTTTAAAAACACTGTAACAAATATCTTTATGTATATAATTCGGAACATCTCTAATTATTTTCTAACATAGTACTTAAAAACATTGTATGTTTAGAAAAAATATAATTCCATAGTCAAAATATGTATCAGTTTTTTATGTCTTTTTGTTCATGGTACCAAACTTTAGGAAGACTTTTTTTTTTTTCCTTTAACACTTCTCTTTTTTTTAATTTTTATTTATTTTTTTTAATTTCTTTTCAGTGTTCCAGAATTCACTATGCACCACACCCAGTGCTCCATGCAATCCGTGCACTCCATAATACCCACCACCAGGCTCACCCAACCTCCCACCCTCCTCCCCTCCAAAACCCTCAGTTTGTTTCTCAGAGTCCACATTCTCTCGTGGTTCATCTCCCCCTCCGATTTCCCCAACTCACTTCTCCTTTCCATCTCCCCATGTCCTCCGTGTTATTCCTTATGTTCCACAAATAAGCAAAACCATATAATTGACCCTTTCTTCTTGACTTATTTCACTCAGCATAATCTCTTCCAGTCCTGTCCATGTTGATATAAAAGTTGGGTATTCATTCTTTTTGATGGAGGCATAATACTCCATAGTATATATGTACCATATCTTCTTTATCCATTCATCCATTGAAGGGCATCTTGGTTCTTTCCACAGTTTGGTGACTAAGAGAAGAGAGAAAAAACACATGGTCCTCTCAATTGATTCAGCAAAAACATTTGACAAGATACAGCATCCGTTCCTGATTAAAACAATTCCAAGTATAAGGATAGAGGGAACATTCCTCAACCTCATAAAGTCTATTTATGAAAAACCCACAGAAAATATCATCCTCAATGAGGAAAAGCTGACAGCCTTCCCTATGAGATCAGGAACACGACAAGGATGCCCCCTCACACCACTCTTGTTCAACATAGTATTAGAAGTCCTAGCAAGGGTAATCAGACAACAAAGAGAAATAAAAGATACTCAAATTGGCAATGAGAAAGTCAAACTCTCTCTTCACAGATGACAAGGTACTTTATATGGAAAACCCAAAAGACTCCACCCCCAAACTACTAGAACTCATACAGTAATTCAGTAATGTGGCAGGATACAAAGTCAATGTACAAAAATCAGTTGCTTTCTCATACACTAAAAATGAAAATATAGAAAGAGAAATTAGAGTATCAATCCCATATACTATAGCACCAAGAACCATAACATACCTGGGAATAAACCTAACCAAAGAAGTAAATGATCTGTACTCGAGGAACTACAGAACACTCATGAAAGAAATTGAAGAAGACACAAAAAGATGGAAGAGCATTCCATGCTCATGGATCAGAAGAATAAACATTGTTAAAATGTCTATACTGCCTAGAGCCATCTGTACGTTCAAAGCCATCCCGATCAAAATTCCACCGGCATTTTTCAAAGAGCTGGAACAAACGATCCTAAAATTTGTATGGAACCAGAGGAGATCCTGAATTGTTAAGAGAATGTTGAAAAAGAAAAAAACAAAACTGGGGGCATCATGTTGCCTGATTTCAAGCTTTACTACAAAACTTGATCACCAAGACAGCATGGTACTGGCACAAAAACAGGCACATAGACCAGTGGAACAGGAACTTCGACAAAGTAGGAAAATATATCCAATGGAAGACAGACAGTCTCTTCAATAAATGGTGCTGGGAAAACTGGACAGCTATGTGTAGAAGAATGAAACTCGATCATTCTCTTACACCATACACAAAGATAAACTTGAAATGGATTAAAGACCTCAATGTGAGGCAGGAATCCATCACAATCCTAGAGAAGGACATAGGCGGTAACCTCTTCAACATCGGCCACAGCAACCTCTTACAAGACACGTCTCCAAAGGCAAAGGAAACAAAACTGAAAGTGAACTTTTGGGATTTCATCAAGATCACAGGTTTCTGTACAACAAAGGAAACGGTCAACAAAACAAAGAGGCAACCCACGGAATGGGAAAAGGTATTCGCAAATGACATTACAGACAAAGGGCTGATATCCAAGATCTATAAAGAATGCCTCAAATTCAACAGACACAAAACAGATAATCACAACAAAAAATGGGCAGAAGACATGAACAGACACTTCTCCAATGAAGACATAAAAGGACTATCAGACACATGAAAAATGTTCATCATCATTAACCATCAGGGAGATTCAAATCAAAACCACATTGAAGATACCACCTCACACCAGTTAAAATGGCCAAAATCAAAAAGACAGTAAACAACAAATGCTGGAGAGAATGTGGAGAAAGGGGAACCCTCTTACACTGTCAGTGGGAATGCATGTTGGTGCAGCAACTTTGGAAAACAGTGTGGAGATTCCTTAAGAATTTAAAAATAGATCTTCCCTATGACCCTGCAAGTGCACTACTGGGTATTTACCCCAAAGATACAGATGTAGTGAAAGGCAGGGCCATCTGAACACCAATGTTCATAGGAAGATTTACTTTTTAACAGAATTTGCCCTTTTCCTTATTAAAAATCAATGCATGCCCATTATTTTATATATTTTCAGTGTCACACATGTATCCAGGAAAAATACAAAAATTCATAATGAAATAGTTGACTTGGGTTCAGTTGGGATGACTGTACTACTTCTTGAAAATCAAGATAGAGTGTTAGAAAATTCAACTACTTTTAAAGAGCTACTCATCATAGACCTGGATCCCAAGAAATAATTTTGATACTAGCTGTTGCTCTTATTGCTATTTTTTTTTTTAATTAAAACACTCAAAAGGCTCACACTGCTAGCATGCCTCTCCTGAAAGGTGTCTCCTGGCCAGTGGACAGGGACAGTGACTGCAGTTCCTTGAGTCAGCTTGATTTTCTCAGGACTGGGAGGAAGCGATAATTGATCTTTACAGAGCATGCGCAGAGACAGCGATGGGGCTTACAAATAAATTAGCATCAAGGCCTCGGGCTGAGGTGCTAATTGACTCGGGCTGTATCTTCTAACTTCATCCCTCGGACCTGACTTCACCTGGTGGGATAATCTGATTCTCCTCAGGCAAAGCCCCTGCCTCCAGGGAGAGGGAGAGAAGTCACACGGCCCCGCCCTCCTTGAAGAGCCTCCTGCTTCCTTAATTTAGTGCTGTTGTCTGATCTGCTGAAAGGCGGAAGGAGGGAAGGAGACAGACAGAAGGACAAGTAAGCCGGGTCTAACATTGCCATCTTTGCACCTGTTGCCATTCCCTGCCCCTCTAGAAGATGCTGTGAGCGCCATCAGAGAAGCCAGAGAGGAGGGTACCCTCAGGAGCCCCTCCTCCAGGGTGCAGCACACACAGTGGGTCTTCCTAGTGACCTGGCCTCCTTGGCTGCCCGTCCCTGTCCAAGAAGGCTGCTCACCAGGGCCCCCAGGGATCTAAGGGCCTTCACCAACCGCCTCAACTCTTCTGAGGCATACTTGCCGGAACCTGGGCTGTATGCAGCTGTGGTCTTGTCCTCGTGGGTGCGTCTGAATAGTCTGAGCGTGCCCAGAAATTACTTTAGTGTCCATCTGTGCATGCCATGGAGTCTGATTTACACCTTACCGCTGCAGCTGATGGGCTATGATGGAAGGCAGGAAGCACTGAGGGGACGGCCGGGAAGATTCTCTATGGGGTAAAATGAGAGCAATAGTTCAAAGCTAAACCCCAGGGCGACCTAAGACACCTGCTCAGCTTCCATGGTCCTGAAGTGGGGAATGAATTTGAGTGCCACTTTGGGGAGGGTCCCAGATGGGATCCTGTGGGGTTCAAGATGGGTGTTCCCAGCATCAGTGCAATAGATAAATTTTTCCTTGGGAAAATCAACACAGCAGACAGGAAGACTGTCAAGGCTGTGTCTTCATAGCTAGAGAGCACACGCCCCACTTGCTGCTTTGCAGTTAACAGAGGAAGGAGGAAGCGGGACTCCTGCATTTTCTCCCGCTGGGGCTCAGGATGTCTTCGGAGGGCAGCTTCCGGACACAGGTGCTTGGCTTAGGGTGGGTGGGATTTCGCTGAGGATTGGTCACGTTCCTGATGCTGGTGCCGGGATGTGCATTTACATTTGTCGTTGCCTCCAGTCCCTCGTGGGGATAGACACAGGCTGCCGTGTGCGATTAGGCAGGAGAGAAAAAGGCCGCTTTGCCCCCTCCTTGCAAGCTGTGTGTCTACCCTTTGTAGTGAGCACTCAAAAGGGCTGTGATTTTTTTTTCTTTCTTTTTTTATTTTTTCTCGTTTGTTTTTGGATTGTTCAGCTCTGCTTGAACTCATTTAACAACTTTATCCGAATCTTTTATTGAAGATGAGTCCGACTGGATACTTATACAACTGTAATAGCCCTGAATCAGGTTTTTCTAAATTTACACTTGGAAAGATGTACAGAAAATCCTTGCAGCTCTATAGAGAGTTCCCATTGTATGAGCCACGCAATTACAACAGGACCTAATTTGAGAGGAAACCCAGGTACAGCAGTAGAGAAGGACTTATGTCTAAAAAGACAAAAGGAAAGAGGTAGCGGGTAATTAAACACAGCAAACTCCCCGGCTCCCAGATACACTTCAGTGGGATAAAGTAGGCCAATGCTGCCCCTCTGTCTACAGCCTCGGCTTCTACTCACTCCCTAGGGACCCTGTTTCTCGTGCTCATGCAAATGCAGCTTGAATTGTTCAGGTCTGAACTGGAGCGCACGGCGAGGGTCAATGCCCAGATCTCACAACTTGACCTGGACGGCTTCTTGGTCATCACAGTCTGCGGCACTCAGCCCAGCATGGCTGTCACAGTGACCACAATGACGAAGCTGAAAGAGACCTGACGCTAGGTGCCGTCCATCACCACCAGCGGCTGGGAAGTTGGTCAGTGTCAGCCCCTGCCTGGGTACCCCTGCCAGCCACAGCTTAACCCCCTGGGTCAGTCTTGCCTGGGGGAGAACATACATCCACAGCCTTTCCTCAGTTTCCCTTCAGACCCTGGGGAGTTCAAACTCAATTGTCTGCACATGAAATTTATCACAGGAGAGGCAAGAGAGTGACAGTGTCCTCTTTCCTTAAGTTTTGCCTAGTTTCCCAGACTAGCACTCTGGTCCTAGAGATTTGAGAGTCTGCATTTAATGGCCTGCCTTTCTGCACCCCAAAACCCCTCCAGATGCACTGGACATGCTTTTTTTCCCCTAAATTAAATAAACCTTTTATTTTAGAACAACTTTGGAATCACTGGAAAGCTGTGAAAATGCTGTGGGCGTAGTCCTCACCCGCTGTCCCCATTGCATCTCGTGTTGCCAAGCACTTTGGGAAAAAACAAAATCAACATGGGAACATTATTATTAACTAGACTTCAGACTTTATTGCAACTTCTAGCTTCTGCCCCTTTCTGGTCCAGGCTCCCATCCAGGCTCCCACTGACCTGCCACATCCCTTCGAGTCATGGTCCATGACTCGACAGTCTGGAGGGTCTAAGTCAAGGCTCCTGTGGATTGTCCCCTATGGGCTTCCTGATGTTTCCTTGTTTGACTGGGGTGTGAGGTCACCACCCTTCATGGGGGCCTGATGTCCACATGACACCACCAGCCACATCAGTCCTCATCACGTGGTCAAGTGGTTCCAGCCAGTTTTCTCCACTGTGAGTCAGAGCTTTCTCCTTCTATCCTCCATTCCAGGGACATGACATACTCTTCAGTCCAAGATCTGGCCCAGCAGGCACCCATGCCTCTAGAGATGCCCAGCTGATGGCCAGCATCGAACTCCTTGCTTTCGTGGGGAAGCAGTTCTGCCCCTGCTCTGGTTTCCAGGAGGATCCTAAATTGTCATGACTACGGCCCACCCCTCAAGGACTCTTCTCCGTTGCCACATCTGGAGTCTGCTTAACTTGGCCCTTCTCCACCTTCCCTGGAAGTGGAATGGACAGAGGAAACATGTGTGCTGCTCTGCTCCCCAGGCCCAAGCCAACAGGGGCCACATGTCTACAAGGGGCGGGAGTGCCCCTAGGTCCCGGCCCAGGGCTGGGAAGACCTTGTTACTGCATGCATGTGGAGAATAAAGCTCACGGTAACTCGCCCCATTGGCCTTCTTCCTCTTAGCTCTGAACTCAGGCAGGAAAGCAGAGGTGAGGAGCTTAGTACCCCCCGCCAGAGCTCAACCATCTTTTTGGACTCGGTGGTCCTACTTTTAGGAGTTGTCATAGGGAGACGAGAGGAGTCGAGATAGAAAATGCCTATTCAAGACTGCCTCCTCCCAGGGTCGTTTATAACATGGGAAAGGTGGGGGTATCCCTTGTCCTCCTCACCATACATTCAGCAAATCACTGAATCCCGGAGACCACCCTTATACGGCTCTTGTCTGCCGCTCTCTCTATGGACGGCCACCTCAGACCTCCCCATCCTATCGCTTCCCTGACTGATCTCTGACTCCATTTCCCCTCCCAATCCGTGCTGTTCCTGCAGGCACAGGGGCCTTCCTGGATGCCCTCCGGTTACCCACTGCCCTGCTGCAAACCCCCCAGTCTCCCCATGGCCTAACATAACAGACTCTAAACCCTCGGACATGGCTGGCATGGCCTGCCCTGACCCAGCCACAGGGCAAGACAGGCCGAAGATATTTTTTCCAAATATCTCTTTTGACTAAGAGTAACTATTGCAAGAAAGCACATAACTAATTATCTTTCTCGTGTAGTGATTAATTAGATGTTCTTCTCTATATTTTCCTATATATATTTCCTGTATATTGCCCTCATTTTCTACTGTGAGCTCTACTATGAGTTGCATTCATAACTAAAGGAAATAAAACATTTTTTTAAAACGAGTTAATATAACCTACTTGGGGGGTAATAAAAGGCATTTTTAACTTAATCACTTTTTGAATGTTTTTATTGAAGTGTAATTAACATCCAGCGTTATGTAGTTTCAGGGGCACAATACAGTGATTCACATTTCTCAGAGCTTGTGGTCCCTGGATCCTGAAAGCCCGCGATGGCCGGTGGAGGCCCTCTCACCCCACCCCTCTCTGACAGTGTCCCTGTCCCCCTTGCACATTGCAGGACCGTTGTGATTGCATGGGGCCCAACTAGAGAATCCAGGACCATCTTCCAGATAAGGTCAGTCCATTAGCAACTTTATCCCATCACCCTTTACCGTGTAAGCTCACTCTTCAGTGGACGTCAGGCAGGTGCCTCTCTGGAGAGGTCACTATGCTGCCCACCACACAGTCTCGGTCATTAGCCACACCTCAGCGGCTCAAAGCCACACGCGGAGAGTGGCTTCCAGGTTGACTGGAGCAGATGTGGGCCTCACCACGACGGTAGAAAGTGCTAATGGAGAGTGTGGCCCCCATTCAGGATCCCTGACCACAGCTCCCACGAAGCACCTGGTGGAGAGAGTCTGCTCGCTCAGTGGGGCAAGGCCGAGGTGGAGGAGATGCCGGCTAGGAGTAGGCACAGAGCACTGGCCTCAGCCCCTCTCCCAGCTCCCTGCCCAGCTGTTTAACCCAGTGACAAAGCCTGTCCTTGACCAAACTCCTCTGAGCCCTTTTCTCACAGAAGCCCCATCCTTGAGCTTCCCCCTTCCTCGCCCACTTTTAGGTGAAATCCCGCTACCTCCATTGACTGAGAAAACCCCAGGCTTGAGACCTGATCTGGCCCCTCAACAATCCTTAGGAGTTTGGTCCTTGGCCAGGCTGTGGCGGGAATACTGTTGGCTGGGTTTAGAAAACGCCTCTACCCTTGATGTCCCCTCGGCGTCCGTTTATCCTTGGAACCGCTGGTCCCCGGCAGCCAATCCCTGGCTGCTTCCTCTGCATCTGTAGTTAAGCTTTTCTTACTGAAACCTCCTCTCCCTGCATCGCCCGATCACGGAGCCAGTACTGTCTCTGCCACCTGCCCCCATCAGCTCAATTCCTCCCACTGCCGCAGCCTCTCTGTCCTCAGTGTCTCCCACTGCAGGGACAGAGACAGCCTGGGGGGCAGGCAGGAGCGGGAAGAGGCCCCAGAGCCCTGCTCAGATGGTGGACCTTCTCGTTCTCGAGTTTGCTTCCCCGGGGAGCCCCCATCCTGAGTCCCAACCTGATGCCCGTCCCGCTCCTGCCCAGGGAGTCTACAAACCCTTCGAGTGCCTTCTGCTCTTGGCTGTTTACTGAGATTCTATGAAACTGAAGCTCAAATGTTAATTATCTATTATCTTTTGTTGAATGAAGTTCACTTTCTTTCTTCTAACGAAACTATCGTTTACACTTCTATAGTCCTAATTCTCATGGGAAAGGCCTCAAATAACAACATTAAGTAGCTCTTACCTTATATTTAGTCTCCAACTGGTGTTTTTAAAAATGTGGATCAATGTTGCTACCTTTAAACAAGCAAAGACAAAGAGGAGCGTGAGTGGCTCTGTTGGTTCAGTGTCTGACTCTCGATCTCAGTTCAGGTCTTAATCTCAGGGTCCTAAGTTCAAGTCCCACGTTAGGCTCTGTGTTGGGTGTGGAGCCTACTTTAAAGAAGGCAGGGAGCAAGGACAGATCCCCAAGAAGGGTGCCATATAGAGTTGGGTCATAAAGCAACACAAAGAAAGTAACCTGAGGGCAACACTTACAAGCATTCAGGCTAAGCCTGCCACCACATTGAAAAACGGTGTTCTCTTATAAAGGTGTCTATAATCCAAACTTGGAAAACACAATGCATTTTCATGGTGAGAACAAATGTGTCCCCTTCAGCAAACATGACAGCAAACCCTATCTCACTTCAGAGGCAGGATGTCGATGGAGTGTAGACAACCATCAAAAAATATTTAAAAGGTGTAAATGAGAAAAGGAGACAAAACACTGCCCAACTCATGAATATTCCCATTCTCAGGGTGGTACCTATCATTAGGAATAAGTAGCATGCTCTATTATAGGCAGAGATGCAAACATGCCATATAACAGGGAAAAGAACTAAGGAATTCAGACACAGCACAAGGAGAAGGGGAAATAAAAGATAAAAATAAGAAAACCCCAAATCTTCATGTATTACCAAGAGAATTTCATTTCAAAGAGAAAAATCAAGAGCTTTCAAACATCGAGTTGCTAAATGCATATCAAGAAGGGCATTAACATATCTCCATGAAGACTATTCTGAGCATCATTCAAAACACTCGTTCCTGAGAAAGTGCACCCTAGGATGGATGGCATCGCCCATCAGCGGCACTTCACACTCACTGAATAAAATATTAACAAATGGTTGAGCACAGAGACTGAGAACAATGATGTATGAAATGCCCACCCGGAGACCACAGACTTATTTAAACCGTATATAAGACGCAGACTATAATGACGCTGTCTACACGTCAACATTGCCAAGCAGCTCCTATGCTTAGCTTATAATTATGCAGAATCCCTGCTTCTCTATGTTGCTGAGACAGCACCAGCCTTTATTTATTTACTCATCTTTTTTTTTTTTAATGGCTCCAGCCTTTTTAAGATTTTCTAGTGATAGTCTCTGAGTGGCTAAGATTCACCTCCTGTAAACATTCACGGTCAGTACAATGCCAGGTTCTACAGAGATTCCAAAGGAGGTTGAAGTTTTCAGATTTCATGATCCACCTGACAGTTGCTAACACAGAAAGACACCAGAGGCAAGAGGACTGCGTAGTTTATAGAAGCCCGCATGGGAGCGAGATGTAATGATTTGCTCACACTGATGGAAGGGGGGTTCCCCTACCTGACAGTCACCAGAACCCCTGGGGGTGCAATGGGAAATCCTTGAATGGTGGTGCCAGGTTTCCGTTGATGGAGGGAAGAGCTCATGTGCAGTATGTGTGTGTGCACACTGTCTCCTTGGGGGTTGTGTTACTGGGCAAGGGTGCCATGAAAGATATGAGCTGATTCCAGACCCAAAGAAGACAGCAGCATGAGAAAAGAAGGAATTGCCCACTGAAATTTCAAAAAGCACTCATGGGGACGCGCTCTTTGATATACATCAAAGTGAGGGATAGTGAATGTAGCCAAGCAAGACTCGAGGAAGGAATCTCGTTGTAAAACCATGAACCAGATGGAGGGTACCAACAGAAAGAGTAATCTTGAAAGCAAACTAACAAGCAGCAGGTCCTTCCATCCGGGTGAGAATTTGGGGATCAAAACCAAAGTACTCTAGGCTTGGTCTATGAGTCAGTGCAGTTAAACATTCTTGAATAGAACAGGGAATGAGGGTGGAGCCAGGAACAAGGTCCTCCTGAACGGGAGCAAGAGTGCTTTGGAGAAACGGTAGGGGTTTAGTAAACAGAGGTGCCAGCCTGTGACAATGCACATCGGTGTACCCAGGCAAATGCAGTTCCAGAAAACCTTATGGAGAAGGGGTCGAGTCTGGCCAGCTGGACAAAGCAGCTGGAGCTATCGGCTTTGGATGTTGACAAACCTGAAACCAAAAACAGAGGGAGGGACTTCTGGAGAAGCATTCCCAGCAAACGAGCAGCTGTGGGGAGAATGGGATCATCAGAAAACTCATCCTGGAATAAGCTTTTGCTAAACCCAGGCTGACTGGAAGGGACAGGTAGTATCACAGGCTTGAGATTGGATCTGAGTCCTGCCATTTACAGGCGTTAACGTTCTACAAGTTATGTAGCTACTGAGCTTCCATTGTCGGGAAACATAATGACCCTGTTTGTAATGTTATTGTGAGGATTAAGTGCCTTTTTGCTTGCACAATGCCCAGCCCACAATAATGACTCATGAATTCGGCTGTCAATGAAAACATTGCATAGAAAGAGAATCAGATCATGAGCAAGAAGTAGAATGTTCAGTGAGTCCAGATAAGCAAGACCAACTGAGGTGACTCACATTCACTCCCAGGGTTGGTGCTGGCCTTTCTGTGCACCCAGACTCTTGCTCAGTTGCAGAATCAGACCCAGAATTAATGGGGCTCAGAGCAAAATGAAGATGCAAGCCCTCTTGTTCGAAATCATTGATTTCAAGACAGCACAGAGACATGTCCAAGCAGATACATAAACAGAGTAAAATCAAATGTGTGAGACACACCTGGAGATCACCACGCTGGGTTTTTAAACCCAACCACATGTTGCACCTCAGGGCACGTCTGAACTTAGACGCAGGAAGGGTGGAGGGAAACGTGAGAGGAAAATGTAAACAGGCAAATGTTAATCATGAGAAGGGCACTCTCTGCATCCGCAGCAGTTACAGCTTTTAAGGCAAAAAGCATTTGGGGCCCAGAGAGGTTCACTACTAAATACTTTTTAAAAATCCGTTCAGTAAGAGCATTTAACGATTTCAATGTCTGTAAAGCTTGTAAAAGTGTTCCTAAAATTTTTACTTAAAAAGTATTCGCAGATACAGGGGGAGGAAATGAAAGTCTGCAGGCTCAACGTAGTCTTTCCACACTGTTCTCAGTTATTGTTGGGTCAAACGGGGAGAAACCACCAGAGGTACAAAAGGGCTGAACAACACCCCGTGATGGGGAATTTTGTATCAGCTTACCGGGACAGAGGGATGCCCGGAGAGCTGGGACAACTGTGAAGCTGCTTCTGGAGGAGATTACCCTGAGGCAGCAGACTGAGCCAACACCTACCCTCAGCAGTGTGGGCTGCACAGCATCCACTTCAGAGAAGACCAAGCCAGAGCAGCCAGAACAGGAAGGGTAGATTCTCTCCCCCCTGCAGCTGGCACATCTGTCTTCTCCTGCCCTTGAACACAGGACCTTTTGGCTCTTGGGCTTTCAGACTCAGGGACCCACACCATCAGCTTGTGGGTTCTCGGGTCTTCAGGACTTAGTCTGAGTTTCCCCAGCCTTCCCACATCCCCAGCTTGCAAACAGCTGACAAGGGATTTCTGTCTCTGTAACCTCATGACCAATTCCTATATAAACCTCCCTCGTAGAAATCAATATATCCCCTGGTGGTTCTGTTTCTCTGAAAAACCCTGACTAACACAACAATTAACCAGCATGTTTTAATGGACTTTAAAGAGTTCTGCACCCTACCATTAAAGTATCACATTGATCTCAAATGCACATGAGACGTTTACAGAAATTGGCCATGCACAGAAACATAAAACAAGTCTCCACAGAGCTCAGATCATTTGTGTTGGGGAGATCATGTTGCCTTGCCATGAAGCAACTGGGCTGGACATCAACAGCATCAGGAGAAAGGCTTCAAAAAAAAAAAAAAAGAGAGAGAGAGAGAGAGAAGTCCTCTACGTACACAAAAAATAAAAGACCCAGTTTTAAATGCCTTGTGGGTCAAAGAAGAAATTGAACTTAGGAATACGGAGAAATGAATGACAAAGAAAATACTACATTAGAACCAGTGAGCCGCAAAGTGACACTTGGAGATAAGATTTTACTCCTGCGCTCTTTTACTAAAAGGAAGGGACTCTGGTTATTAATGAGTTAAACATCCAACTTTAAAAGCTGGAAAGTGAATCATTGAACAGACCCAAATAAAGCATATGTGAGGAGAAAATAAAGTGGAAACAGAAATCAATTAAATAAATAGTGAATAGAGGAGAGAGCTAAATGTTGGTTTTGGGGAAGGTTAATAAAATAGATAAACATCAATAAAGCTGATTAGGAAGATAAGATAAAAGACAAAAATAAGCCCTATTAGGAATGAAGGTAAACGTGGCTACCCCTCCAACACAGACTGAAATAAAACATACACAATTTTACACCAACAAATTTGGAAACTTAAAATGGAGAAATTCTGGAAAAGTATAATTTGGCAAAACTGAATCTAGAGGAAAGTCTGAAATCATTAGGACGACCAAGTAAACTGGAGTCGCAGTGAAAAATGTTCCTACAAAGAAAATACCAGGCTCACACGGTGTTACAGAAAAGTGCTACCAGTGCTACCAAGCTTTTAATCGTATGCAAATTCTCCCAGAGCTTAGGGAAAACAAAATTCCCCAAGTATATTATGAGACTGTGTATCTCGATACTGAAGTTAAAACTGGAACACTGCATTTTAAAAAAACAAACACACAAAAAAATTACAGGCCAAACTCACTTCCAAGCCCGTTTCAATATCCTTTAAATAAAAGGACAGAACTGAGTGATTTTCTCCATAAATTGGGAAAATCATCCATTTTCTAACAATACACAGCGATTCACCTTTTTCTCCAAGTGTTTTTGAGGTTCTGTTCAATTTAATACACAAACAAGTATTGTGGGAGTTGGAATAAGGATTATTAAAATTCTTTTTGTGTTTATGTGTTATTGATTTCGAATACTTTAATTAAAGTGATATCCAGTATAAAGCAGATAATTACATCTAATCGATTCTCTGCCTTTGAGACACAGGGGCTCCGTGGATGGGTGCCGAGGAGCCCAGGACCAGCCTTGGAGGGGCCGTGCCATTCTGCACCCCGGGACCTACCCAATCTCTGAAGTCTGTGGCCCACCCTGGACCTGCACCCCCGTGCCCTGCCCACCTCTGCCGGTGTGCTCCCTCAGCAACCGCCAGCCGCTGGAGTGTGTGGAATCAGGACTCCTTGCAAGGTTACTTCTGCCTCAGCCACCCCTGTGACGAGGACGGTCACTATGCAGTAAAGGCTCTCAGCTCTGCCCTCCTGTCCAAGACACAGGGGAGATGAGTGACCTCCCTACTTCAGGCCCTCCTTTCCCGAATCACGGGAACTGTTTTCACTACTGAGCCACTCACGGTGGAATGTTACTGGCAACATCCAACTGTGTAGGTTATGAGCTCCGACAACCCCCAAGTCAGGGTGGGCAGTGGGCCCTCCTCCCAGGAACACCATGTCCCAACAGAAGCACAGAAGCTGCTTTCCGGGTGGAGGATGCCAGCAGAGGGGGCAGAGCCTTGACCCGAAACTTTGGGGATCTAAGCAGGGGCTTCCCAGAGCCCCAGTGCAGCACCTCCCTGCACAGTCACTGCCCACAGTGGTGGCTCGGCTGGTACACTCTGTCCAAGTGCAGGAGGGCTCTCGGCAGGGACCATGGACAGAGAGTGCTCTTTCTCCACATCCTGCTCCAAACTGGGTGGGGGAAAGCAGCCAGTGAAACAGGGTATCAGTAGAATATGTAGAACCTCTGATGGCTGTCAGTTCCATGGAGAGGAGGGGGCAAGCAAGGCCCTTAAGCACAGAGGGCTGGGGAGGGATGGTGGGCAGTGTTAGATGAGGTGAGGGGACGAGGAAGCCTGACTCGGACAAAGACTTGACTTCAGTGGAAGGACAAGCTGTGGATGTTGGGAAAGGAGTGTTTAAGAGAAAAGAAAGAAAACTCTCCAAGTGTTTGCAAGATTTTGCCGAGAGGGCTGGCAGGCTTTGGGGAGCTGCTCCCCAGTCTCCCTTCCCCACTGTCCTGCAGGTCCGAGCCACACCACACACCTGTCTTTTTTTCTGAGGGCCTGAAAGTTTCACATTTTCATGGACACCAAACATGGACGCTGATTTTATATAATAATAAACCGAAGTTGCCGTATTCTTCTACCTTAGAAAAGGGTAAATCCCCAATTAAAGCATTTTAAATTTAAATGCATTTAAAGGAAGGAGCATTATCTAAAAGCCTTATATTCCTTCAACGAATATGTATGTGTATTGTGTAAACATCAAACATAGCAAGAAAAAGAAAAGGAAGGTATAACCACCATATTAGGAGAACTGACATCTTTATTCACTGAACACAACATTTTTCTTTGACTGGAAAGGAGCAGATCAGCAAAATTGCTGTACAAATGTAACCATGCAAACACCGGTGTCCTTCTGTTTTTACCCATAATGACCAGTTACAAAATGAAATACAAAGACAAATTGCACTCACAGTGGGGCTCTAGGAAATAAGTGTGCCAGACGTGCGGTGGCTCTGAGGGGTCACCTTCCCTGCAGTCACTGGGGTTCAGAGGTGCTTGTGGAATTTCAGACCCTTCAGGTATGTCCAGGGTCTCTGGGTCGAGGTTCCACCTCTATTCAGAACAAAGACTGGTCAGTAAGGCAAAACCTCCAATGCCCCCTCAGCGGATCGTCTCTTGTGCTCTCGAGAACTTCAGTCCTTTTTTTATTTATTTAAATTCCATGAGCCAACGTATAGTACATCATTAGTTTCAGAGGTGGCGTTCAATAATTCATCAGTTGCACAGAGCACCCAGTGCTCATTACATCATGTGCCCTCTGTAATGCCTATCCCCCAGTCACCCATCCCCCACCACCTCGCCTCCAGCAGCCCTCAGTTTGTGTTTTTACTGCTGGCTTCTTCCATAGGGTTCTTCTGGCACCTTCTCTGATGTTCTGGAAGCTTCTAAAGCTGAAGCTGCAGGGTGTTCTTCAAGGGGGCTGGGAGGGAGAGTGTCTCCTCTGTCGGTTACCCTCAGCTGGCTGGCGAGAACATCTCAGCAGGCATCAGAGGGAGAGGATCTCTGTGTAGAGTCGCTTGTCTCCCCACTGGGACAGGTGAGCATTTACATTTCAAACAGATTTCACAGTATTAATACTTGACTTTCCAAAAGAGAACTTAGGGGTGGATTTGCCCTTGATAATAAAGGAGTCATCACCTTACAGGAGAAGAACTGGGCTCCTTTGGGTATTTCCTTCTCAAATATTTTGACATCATTAGCAGAGGGAGAAATTAAAAGCTGAAGTATTCCAGGGGTGCCCTGGGATACTTGGAAGAACATCTGACTCTAGAACTTAGGGTTATGAATTCAAGTCCCACACTGGGTATAAAGATTACATAAATAAATAAATAAATACGTTTATTTTAAAGCTAAAGTGTTCCAAATCACTGCTGGTTACATTTATCAGGGATGATAATGAAACAGAAAGCAAATCATGGTAAGAAGGAGCATATCTCTGTCTGGGATTTTTTTCTTCAGTTTTGGTGTACTCGGCAAAAATCCAAACTAGCAGATTTTCAAGCTCAAAGTCAAATGCCTGATGAGGCAACCAGACCTTTGTATTTCTACTTTCCCCTTGGCCATCTCTTCACAGATGCAGACCGGGTGCCTTGGTTGAGGATGCACCAGGTGGTGGCCAGAGTTCTCAGGACAGACCCTGCTGCCCTGGGGGACCACTCCCTTCTCCTGGCTGGGGCTTGCCCTCAGGAGGCTCCTCAATTCTTCCTGCCAAGGGCCTCCCTCAAGCTTGTCAGTAGTGGACAAGGTATCCTGACCCCAAATCTTGCCAGCCCTTTTCTAAGTCAGGGCCATCATAAACCTGTGTAGGCTGGCCATCTGCACCACGATCTAGGTCACGGAGCTCCTGCATGGAGGAAGACATGACCTGTTTTCGTTATATTCCTGCTGGTACTTGAGTCTTCTAATTAAAACGGATTGTGTCAGTGGTGGACAATGCCAGATAACATAACATTTGCTGGTGAGGCAGACATGAAGAAGGCAGCCATGGCCTCATGCTCAGAACATGTAAGAAAGCACACACACATTGTCCAGGCTGCAATACTGTACTACAAGAGAAGAATACTCCAAAACAATGGGGCCCAGAGGGACAAGTCTGGTCTGCTTAGACCAGCAGCTCTCTCCAGAAGGACGAGCTGATGGGTAAAGAAGAAGGAGACTTTTAGGCTGGGGGTCAACAGGTGCACTCACTCACTCATTGTCCACTCGAAAGCACTCATTAAGAGCCTACCATGAGCCAGGTGCTGTGCTAAGCGCTCAGACTGGGGCGACAGGAAAGACATATTCTATGTCCTCATAGGCATTTCAACCTGTATATCTGCTGTTGAACTACTGGTTCTCCCAGAACAATGGAAATGCTCTAGCTAAAGGGGGGTCAAGCTGGCCAGTCTGGGATAATTCACCAGAATGAAGACTGAAGCCCATTGAGTAAAATAGGAATCCATTGTCCCACACCTTCTAGGTAGAGGGAAGAGCAATGCAAAACCCCAAGAATAGAATGAGTTTGGCATGTTTGAGAAAAACATGGGGGAAAATGTTCATAGCTGATGGAAAAAAGAAGTGTTAATATCTTTAATATAAAGTTTCATCCAAGTATATAGAAATGATCTCAAAGAAAATGTGAATCTAAATAAGTAGCTCTACAGAGGAGAAGACACAATGGGAAGATAAAACATAAAAAGGTATTCACTCAAATGAGTTATTAGAGATAATCAAATGATAATTAGAGTTTTAACCACAACATTAGCAAATTTGGTTATATTTTAATTACTTATTTTTAGTTCACAAAAATTTTTAAAATGTCGTGGTTAACTTCTTAATAACTTTATCTAGATTGTGCTATATTTACAGAGAGATAGAGAGACAGAGAGACAGAGAAAAAGAGATGGGTGGTGGGGGAGGAAATGAGGAAGGAGAGAAGAAATTTATGAATATTATATTATTATTGGTGATAGTTTTAACAGATTGAAAGCCAGACTGTCAAAAGGCTGAAAATTTACTTCCAAATATTTCTATGAAATACACATTACAAGATTTTTTGTGTGTGTGGTTAATTTGAGATTTTTTCAATATTTTTAAGTTTGGGGATTTGGGAACCATGAGAATACATTATTTGCTGATATAGATTACTAAAAATTTATATATTGAAAACAATAAAAACAAACTTTCACAGACAAAACAAATATTTTAATGCAGATATACTTTCCAGAGTTGCACTTCTAGGGTTGTATCTTAAAACAATGTTCATGTATTTTTCCAAATGTGAATACACAAAGATTTCATCACACCAATGTGCTAACAAGAGTCTGGAAATAACCTGCATGTTCACTAGTAATTGGCTATTAAAATAATCCAGTGTATCAGAATTATAGGAAGATACCACTTCATACCCACCAGGATGGCTATAATTTTATTTTATTTATTTTTTAAAAAGATACTATTTATTTATTTGAGAGAGGGGACAGAGGGAGAGGGAGAAGCAGACTTCCTGATGAGTAGGGAGCCCAACATGGGGTTGATCCCAGGACTTCAGGATCATGACCTGAGCCGAAAGCAGACACTTAACCATCTGAGCCACCCACGTGCTCTGTGGATGGCTATAACTTTAAAAAAGAAATGAGCGGTGCCTGGGTGGCTCAGTGGATTAAGCCTCTGCCTTCGGCTCAGGTCATGGTCTCAGGGTCCTGGGATCAAGCCCTGCATCGGGCTCTCTGCTCAGCAGGGAGCCTGCTTCTCCCTCTCTCTGCCTGCCTCTCTGCCTACTTGTGATTTCTCTCTGTCAAATAAATAAAATCTTTAAAAAAAAAAGAAATGAAATGAAAAATAATAAGTGTTGGCAAGGATGTGGCGAACAGAGAACCCTCATACACTACCGTCGGCAAGGTAGAATGGTACAGCCGCTATGCAAACACAGGTGGAGTGTTCCTCAGATGCTCAGACAAAATCAGCATATGACCCACCATCCCCCCCGAGGTACAGACCTAAAAGAACTGAAAACAGGTGTTCAAACAAATACTTGTACATGCACAGTCACAACAGCACTACTCCCAAGAGTCAAAAGGTGGAAATAACTCAAACGTGCCTCAAGATAAGAAGAGATAGACACCAAGTGGTTAATCCTCACTGTCAGAGGTTGGACTGTGGCCGCACCCCCACCAGTTCATGGGTTGAACTCCTAACCCTGGGACCTTAGAAGGTGACCTTATGTGGAAATAGGCCCAATGCAGATGTAATTAGTTAAGATGAGGCCATAGTAGAGTAGGGTTTGCCCCTTAACCAATAGGACTGGTGTCCTTATAAAAAAGGGATATTTGGAGACTGAAACACACACAGGAAGACCCCACATAAAGACTGTTGTCCTGCTGCCAGGTGAGGAACACCAGAGATTTCTGGAGAACCACCAGCCACCAAGAGAGGGGCATGGAGGAGCATCAGAGTGGCCAACCGTCCAGACACCCTGAGCTTGGACTTCTGGCCTCCAGAACGATGCGGCAATGCACTCCTGTTTAAGCCACCAGTTTGCAGTAGGTCTTTATTGTGGCTCTGGGAAACTGGTCCATATACAGTAGAATATTATTCAGCCCTAGAGAGGGATGAAGGAGTCCTTCTGGCTCCAGGGCGCATAAGCCTCAACGACATCGGCTGGGAAAGAACCAGACATGGAAGCTCACGTGTGGTGTGGCTCTCTTCGTATGGACATAAAGAACCAGTAAATCCATAGACTAAAAAACCTGTGGCTGCCAACCTCGGGCTTCGGGGAGGACAGAACGGAGAGGATCTACTTCATGGGTTTGAGGGTTCCTGTTGGGATGATGAAAATGCCTCAGAACTAGATAGAGTTGGGGGTTGTACAATGAGTGAATGTACCAAATGCCACTGAATCGTTCACTTTAAAATGGCTCATTTTACATTATGTGACTGTCACCTAAACCCCACACCCACATGCTTCCCATGACGGGCTCCTGATTTCGTAAAGGACTGGTCATTTGGGAAAAGACTGAAAAAATCGGAGGGTACCCAATGGACCAATATGTAAAAATGCACATGATGTGTTTCAGAGCAAGACTGAGCCGACCAGATGTGTGATCCTGTTGGCAAAAACCCTGAGCAGCCTGTATGTAGACGTACGAACTGACACCTGCCCACTTACACATGTTTACTTGCACGCAAACCTTCTTGTACAAACTGGTCAACTCTGGAAATGGCAGTTGGTATCATCAGGGGAAATGAAAAGGGAAACTTGTCCATTCCACTCTGTTGATGTCTGTAGTGTTTTGTTTTTCCTTAGAGAGAGTGAGAGCTCAAGCAGGGAGAAGGGCAGAGGGAGACAATCCCAAGCAGACTCCCTGATGATCGAGGGGCCTGACTCAGGGCTATCTCATGGCTCTGAGCTCATGACCTGAGTGGAAATCAGGAGTCAGGTGTTCAAATGACTGAGCCACCCTGTTGCCCGTGTAATGTTTTTACACCACCGTTTATTTAGTTTTTAATCTAATTTTAAAAAATTAAAAAGTCAAGGATGCCTGGGTAGCTCAGTGGGTTAAGCATCTGCCTTCAGCTCAGGTCATGAGCTCATGGTCCTGGGATCAAGCCTTGCATGGGCCTCCCTCCTCAGCAGGGACCCTGCTTCTCCCTCTCTCTCTGCTGCTTCCTCATGCATGTGCTCTCACTCACTGTCTCTCTCTCTCATTCTATCTCTCAAATAAATAAACACATAAAATCTTTTAAAAAAATTAAAAAGTCTAAGTCCAAAATCTGAACAGTCACATGAGAAGTCAAACATAGCCAACATGTTGCATATGTGACATCGATAGACTTTTACCTAAATGCCACCTATCATGCTAAGTCCAATTCTCTTGTCCCCACCCCTTGGACTCTCCATAGCAAATATAGAGCCTGTATTGAAGATGGTTCCTCCTGCAGACTTCTCCCATGTTCTGGGAACTAGTGTCTGGGACCATCTCACTCTTGGTTTGGACACGGGTACTTGACCACAGTATCCATTCCTTAAAAACTTGTCTTTTGAGGATTAGCGTGTCCCATGCTGAAGAGTCCACTTAGAATGAATTACTGAACATGGGAATGAGTGAATCACATTTTTAAGAAGTCAACGTATCTATTAGGGTTTGCCAAGTGTGGCACTCCTGGGTAACGCTTTAAATATACCTTCTAGCAATTTCTAAATTTCTACCAAACTGAATACATTTGAACATTGCAAATATTATTTTAATCCATAGCTGTCATCTCAAGCAAAACTCAGACCCTCAGGACTTCCTAGCAGAACTTGGTCATTTCTGCAGGAGAGGCTCTCGGATTTAAAATCAGAAGAGTCTTCAGTTAACATCCCATGTTGTTCAAAAGATGCATTTTATCCTTGGCTTGGTAAGCAAATGACCAGGATACCCATAAACCTCTGAGAATTAGAAATGTGTATCTCCTGTCACTGCAGAGCCAAGCCATTGTGTTAACAGCAAAACACGACTTCTGGCTCTTTCTAAACTGCTGGTCTGCTGTAATTACTTTCTGCTTAAATTATAACAAATTGCTGCTTATTGATCCCTCCCTATGTGGGGGACCTACCATGAGGTAGGAAGCATTGATGAGGGGGTAATGTATGGACCAAAAGGGAAACTGATGTCACGGTTGGTGAGCAGAAGTGAAAGAAGTTAATCCACTCTGGGCCCCTGCCCACGACAGCCAGATCTTGAGAAGAGAAAGAGAAGGTAGTGGTGTGGGGGACACCCACATAAGCACAAGATTGAGGACAGCCAGGGGATGGGGTATGACTAAGTGGACGTGAAGATTGGGGGCAGAGCCCAGTGGACTCTCCCCTGAGACCCCACGCCAGGGGCCTGAAGGCAGCCATGATCTCAGGCTGGGTTACTCATGGTCTCCTTGGCTAGGCCAAGATGAAGTCAGCAGATGTGGGGAGCTCTGTGCCCGGACATCATCCAGAGAAGATTTGAGGTTTGTGTTGGAGAGAGCACTGGGCTTGCTGGCCGGGCTCCCCTCCTGGTGATGCTCAGAACCCCACTCTGCCTTCACTCCTTGTCCACGTTCATCCCATGGCCGGTGGCCAGACTTGAAGGCATGCCTGCCCACACTCCGGGGGCTCGTGTGGAATGAAAGCCCAAGAGAGAGGCTACCTGGTGAGACTGCTCGGTCCCCCGGTCCCCCGGTGGAGAAACGGGTCACTACAACCACATGACCACAAAGGAAGGTATCAAGCTGCCATTCTATAGAATAGGAGGCCCCCAGAGTCACGGCCACCCAGGAAGAAGAGAGCAGAGCTGGGGGACGGCGGGATGCCGCTCTGAACAATGACAATGACAGTGAGGGTCTCCAGCGCGCGCACGACGTGCAGGACTTGCTCCCAGCCAACGAGCATGTCACTGTGTCTCTCCCGGCAGGCTGATGAGGGGAGTGTCCCTACAGCAGACCCAGACATTTTACCGATGTAGGATTGGACCCACATAGGAAGAAATCACCCACCCAGGGACACACGGCTCCGCAGCAAAGAGCTCTGACACTAGGACTCAGGCCCCAGCCCTGCAGGGAAGGTGAAGGGAGGTACTTCTGTCTTCAGGGTCTGCCTGGGAAGGTCCCCAGTTCTCTATGGTGGGGTCACCCTGCCACAGCCTACCAGATCCTTCAAGGTACAGCGACCTTGGGGCTCACCACCCCCTTGGCACAAGGAGTCCTCAACACAAAGAGAACACCTGCAAATCTTCCCTTACCCTTTCTTGGCACTGCCCTGTCCACAACCATGTCACACAGCCCACGGTCGGACAGGACAGAGGGCGTGCCCATCTGAGAGGATGTCCCATGCTCTCTTGTCCCCAGCCATCAGCAGCACTCTCTGCAGCCCTAGTGGGACCTGGAAAGAGTCGCCTATGCCTCCGCTGATGGGCCCCTCTGCCCCCGTCCATACCCTGAGTCAGGTGTAACTTTGGCCGGATTTTCAGTGAGGGTGCCCCTTTTCCAAGAGCGTGTCCCAAAGCCCACAGTGAGGCCATCTGGGCTGTCCTTTGTGATGGCTGCACTTTCAGGTGGGACTTACAGTGGCTATTCCTGGGCAGGGAGGGGGCCGCCTGGGGCCACTGCCCCCTTCTCTCATAGCTGTGCTCAAGAGAGAAGAGCTGCTCTCCCTTTTGCCCCCTTGTCCTCCTGTCTGTAGGAAACCCCTTACTGGGGCTAGCAGGTTATAACTAACGTTGCTTGGCCGCCTTGCTCTGCTGAGAGAGAGGACTTGTGCACGTGAAACACTTGTGGGTAAGAATTTCACCATGATCCCCTTACCTTGCGAAGTCAAGGAATTCCAATCCCATCACCTCTGCATGTTTTACTTTTTGCCTGGAATGATTTTATAGTAATCATAATCTACCTTAATCTATTTGTAAAAATAGGAGAAATAAATTATAACATGAAGAATGCATAGAAAATGCCTTTTATGGATCCTTCGAAGAAAGGCTCTGTCATCCAATAAAGGCATTAACGTAATCCCCTTACATTCATTGCTCACAGGGATAAACTCACAGGGAAGAAAACCTGTCTAGCATATGCCCAATAGAAGTTGTCAGCAGGAGAATAAACATAAATGTCTTCATCACTATTTAGGGGCAGGTATATCTCTGAGGGGCTGGGGCTGCTCTCCCCAGAGTCAAATATTGGGTGAGTTTGTGGGGCCTTTTCTCGACCATCTTTTCCCCCAGTCTCTCCCTCTCCATAACTACCTCCACCGTATCTTCAGAAAATCAATTACTGAGTGTCTGAGAACGGTGTTTGGGTTGCCCTGTGGAGCGGCCTCTCACTTTGTACCTGATTTTAAAAGGATAAGGCTGGGAACTTCTCATCCAAAGGGACAGGTGGCAGGGGGTGGGAGACAGAGCTATGAGCCGCAGCAGAACCACGGGGATGTCCTTGGGCAAATGAGGCCAAGGTCCGGGTGCTCTCCCCAGCTGTCCCCCTAGAGAGCATCACAACCTGAGATATGAAAGATATCACATGAGTGACATTATAGCTCCCATCCGGAATTAGGATTTGCTACCTGTCCTCTTCACGGGATACAGAGGAATTAACAAGACGGTGTTTACATAACAGCTCTTCTTGGCTCAGGGCTATGCTACTTAAAACAGCAGAGCTGGACCCTGCTGCCAGATAGTCCCTGGGCCCCCTTCATGCTGCGCTCGCTCTGTGTTGGGACCCCATAGGATGCACCTTGTGCTAATCTCTGGGAATGTAAGGGAGAACTCACCTGTTTTTATCCATCCCAAAGAGAAGACATTTGCACAAGCTCAATGAGTTCTGCTGGACAGAATCAGTACCAATATAAGCCAAAGAAGCCTTCTTTCAACAGCCTGAGTTTGTGTTCTGAGAAGCACTGGTCTGCTTCAGTCTTCCCTGTACTGTGCTTGTCCCCTACTATGCGTCCAAGCGAGGGGCATTAGATAAAGACAGACAGGGCATTTCCTCATTCAGCCTGGTCAGTGCAGGCAGGCAATCAGGACAAACACAGAGTCCCAGTAAAAACAACATATTCACAACTTTAAAAAGAGTCCTTATTCCCAGGGGCGTCTGGGTGGTACAGTGGGGTGAGCCGTCCACCCTTGGTTTTGTCTCAGGTTGTGATCTCTGGATCATGAGAGCAAACTCCGCATCAGGCTCTGCTTCAGATTTTCTCTTCCTCTTCACCGGCCTCTCCTGCTAGTTCTCGTTCTCTCTCTCTCTCTCCTTCTCTAAAACAAATAAATAAATCTTTTTTTAAAAAAGAGGGTGCCTGGATGGCTCACAGGGTTAGAGCCACTGCCTTCGGCTCAGGTCATGATCTCAGGGTCCTGGGATCGAGTTCTGTATTGGGCTTTCTGCTCAGCGGGGAACCTGCTTCCCTTCCTCTCTCTCTGCCTGCCTCTCTGCCTACTTGTGATCTCCCTCTCTCTGTCATGTAAATAAAAAAAAATAAAATCTTTAAAAAAAAAAAGAGTCTCCTGTTCTCTTCTCCTACCCTTCCACCAGGACAAGCCTCTATTTTGTAGAAAATAGGGAGCCACCAGTGGGAAAGATTATTGACTTTTGGTTTATTGATTTATTAAATATTGGGCTATCCAGATGTTTGGGGGCAGGGAGAAAAATAAATGTCTGATGACATTACCACGCAGCCCTGTCAGTAGGAAAGGAAAAGTGGTGAGTAGACCAGAAGCATGGGAGCACAGAGGCGTCCAGCAGTCCTCATTGCATAGAAGGGTCCAGAAGCAAGCCTGCTCCCGCTGCATGCGTGGTGTGTGGGGCCACCTGCCGTGCGACTCTCTGTTCTCTGTGCTCCTCATGCCGTGAGCTCTCACACCTTGGGGGAAAGAGAATCGGGAACTCTCGGAATGGGTATATGAACTGCAAGTTTCCCAGCTGCAGCACACGCTCAACCCCCACCCACAGAAACTCTACTGACAAGTCAGCAGATCCTGCTGACACAGACCATACATGTGTCCGGGCAGCATGAGCCTTCAGTGATCCCCCCTGTGGTTTCGCGCTCGATCTAGTGGTGATGATGTCTGGTAACCGAGGATTTTCTGGAGCTCATGTGCCACGCTGAGTACCTAATGCACACTGTCTCATGCACACCTAATGGAGACCAGGACCTGAAGACTCATGGCTCACAGGGGCCATAATGCAGGGTTTAAATTAGACCCTGTGATTCTTAAAACCAAATGAACTTTTCCAGATTGCCTTTAGACGGATGAGAAGAAAGGCTCAGTTAGCTTCCTCCAAGATCAGGAACTGCAACCTTCCTCCTCTGTTAGCTTTTGTTCTCTGTCCAAGTTTCTTCAATGACTTTCTTTGCACCTCACCAGTCTGACTTGAACCCCCCTTCCTCTTCTAATTAGGTCTCAAGACTCCCCAACACTCTCCAAGGTTATATTTCCACTAAATTACTGAGGTTAGGTCTCATTATGAGTGTGCTGTTCTGTGTGTATTAATATTAATATTTCCTTGAGAAGAACTTTACAGTTAACACTAATTAGAAAGAAACACATGCTCATTGTAAAAACATTTTGGAAAATGTACACAAAATATAAAGAAAATAAAATTCACACACACTATCATGTATGCTCTCATATTTGCATACACATACATGATAACCATACTCCCACACACATACACACACTCATACCACTTAGACCACACATGTACGCTAGCTATCACACTCACATACACACTCATACATGGTGACACAGACAAACACATTCACACACACACACACACACACACACACACACTTAGGCATAGTTAAAAATGGGATCATGCCATAATCTTGTTTGGATGTCAGTCTTTAGCCCATTCTTACATAACAAAATAACAAAATATACCCATATCAGAAATGTATATATATCTTTACTACATATATATAATATATATATTATCTTGTTTTATGGATATACACAGCCGATTTGTTGAATGTTCCACTTTTCGACAAGAGGTTTTTATTTAATATTGATGTTTATAAACAAAGTTTTAATGTGCATCCTTGTAATGTGAACATGGTTTTCTTTTCATTCTTTTTATTTACTAAATTCATTCAATTTTAATGAGAATAATTAGACATTGGGAAACCACATTTTAAGACTTAAAACATACATACATATAATAAAGCATATAAATAAATAAAATAAAACATACAGATAAAAATGTTTATATAATAAATGGAATCAAGTTATTCTCTCCTGAGCATTGGATAAGATTCCCTCTTTTATCACAGGTTCATCAACAATGGGTATCACCATAGCCAATGCCAAGCTGAGATAAGAAAAATGGGATTTCATTCATGTTGAAACTCTATGTACTTAATAGTTATTGAGGTGAGAATTTTTCCTTTATTTAAGTTTTTTTTTAAGTTTTATTTATGTATTTGTCAGAGAGACAGAGAGCACAAGCAGGGGGAGCAGCAGGCAGAGGGAGAAACAGAATCTCCACTGACCAAGGATCCCAATGCAAGGCTTGATCCCAGGACCCTGGGATCATGACCTGAGCTAAAGGCAGACGCTTAAACGACTGAGCCACTCAGGCACCCTGAAGTGAGAATTTTTCTCTTTGCCCTTTGGCCATCCAGATTTCGACTTCTCCAAAAAGACCATTTGTTAATCTCATCTCTGTTTTTGTCTCTTTTTGTGGCTAAAAATGTCTTCATGAGCCTTAAAAACACTTCTAATAAGACTATTAACCCTATTCCTTGAACACAGTGAAACACTGCAAGTTTTTTTGTGTCTTTTCTGATTTGTGTATGATGAGGCTTCTGCTTCCAGTCTGGATGCAGTAACACACACTGGTTTACTTCCCAGCCTGAGGGGAAGAGTCTGTCACAATACATTGGAAATGGTTTCCAAACACTGGCCCTGAGGCCGACCAGGGCAGGGATAGCTACGAGACAGAAAACAAACGGGGCAAGCTCTGTGGTCACTCAGCTTCTGCCCAGAGATGGCACGAGGTGGCCGGTGAGCTCAAGGAAGCCGGACTACTGGAGTTTCAGGCAGAGCACCAGAGGAGTGGGTGCAGAGGTATGCCAAGGGTCTGCTCCGTAAATCGAGTGGTGATCAGCACATGTGCGTGAGAAGATACCAGAAAGAAAGAGCAAAAGGTCTACAGGACCACGGAGAACACCCCCAGGTCCCTCACAGGCCAGGTACAAGCCAGAGGGACAATCTCATCAATTGCAGAATGGCCATGCTGAGTGTGGGGGAAGGGAGGTCAACCCTAGACCAAATGTTGTACTGGTTTTGCTGAAGTCAGTTTAGCAAGCCCCATAAGAACATGCTGCCTTTACTGCCTCCAAGAACCCAGACCAGCAGTGCTCATGAGAATGCAACAGTATCCAGCACCCAAGGCAAAAGACGCATCTGGCATCCAATCAAAAACCACCAAGCCAGCAAAGAAGTAGGAAAATACAAATTGCAAGGAGGAAAAGTCAGGCAGTCAGGCACAGAGAATAGAGCCAGCAGTCACAGATAGTCGGAGTGGCTGTGTGACTGTGAACCATATGTCCAGACCTAAGGGAGTGATGGAGACTGTTAAGGAGAGATAAGGAAGTTATAGAAAACAGCCCAAACAAGCCTCTAGGGATGAAAAGGCTATGCATTATATACAAAATACAGTGGGTGTTATTAATAAAAGATTAGACATTGCATAAGAATGAAATAGAGAATCTAAACACAGAAAAATAATAACAAATGAAACCCAGGGAGAAAAGACAATTTTTGGACAAATGCATGGTGGGGCAGCTTTAAGTAGCCCAATATACCTCTAAATGGAGTCTCTCCAAAGGAGGCAGGACGTGGCGGTGGGGAGCAGAGAAATTGTTTAAAGGATTAATGGTCGCAAGTTTTCCAAATTTGGTGAAAACTACACACCCACAGATCTGAGAAGACAATCTTAAAAGCAGCAGGAGGGGAAAATGCACTTTATGTGCAGAGGAACAAAGGGAAGGCTGACAGTAGACTTCCTATCAGAGACTGTAAACTATAAAGAAGGAGAGAAGCATCTTTAAACTACTAAAAGGAAATCATCCACTTAGAATTCTTTACTCCCTGAAAATACCTTTCCAAAATTGTGGAGAAATAAAGACATTTTCAGAAATACAAAAACCTGGAAGAAATCATCCCCAGAAAACTTAGACTACAAGACATGTTGAAAAGATGTCCTTCAAGCAAAGAAAAATGACAGCAGGTGGGAACCTGGGTCTACACCCAGGCAAGAAGAATATCGGGGGTGAGAGATGCACCATGAGAGACGGCGGCCCTGAGAAACAGACTGAGCGTCTTAGAGCAGCGGGGAGTGGGGTATGGGTGAGCCTGGTGGTGGGTATCAAGGAGGGCACGTATGGCATGGAGCACTGGGTGTGGTGCGTAAACAATGAATCTTGGAACACTGAGAAAAAAAAAAGAAACATCAGGAAAGGTAATTCATTCCATGGGCAGCTATAAAGATTATCTTCTTATCAGTTACGTTTCTCAACGAGATAATTGATTACTTAGCGTAACTACGATGTCCTGTAGGTGTTATAGGAAGATGGAGAAGTGAAATCTGTGGAAAGGCAGCTCGAATCCCAGGAGAGGAAAACAGAAGTGTTCTGTGTAGAGCAGGGCGGTGTTACTTAAAGTTTGACTGTAGATAAGTTATCTTCCTTTTTCTTTTCTTTTTTGCCTTATTTTCAACTAAGCAAATACTTTATTGTATTTTCCTCTATTATTTTATTTTTTAAAAAGATTTATTAGTTAGTTAGTTAGTTAGTTAGTTAGTTAGTGGCAGGAGAGGGAGAAGCAGTCTCCCCAGGGAGCTGAGAACCCGACACAGGACTTGATCCCAGGACCCCAGGATCATGACCTGAGCCAAAGGCAGATGCTTAAAGACTGAGCCACTCAGGTCCTCCTCTTTTGTTTTCTAGGTTACATATTATTTTATTACTCTTTAACAGTAACCCAAAGGTTAAAATATGCATGCCTGACTTACGCAATTTTATTCAAATCATTCGTTTCGCTATTTCCCTGATCAGGGAATTCAGAGCTAAGAATTCAGGGGTCCTTTCACTTTCCTGACATTCACTGTTATTGCTGCCCAGCATTTCCATTATACATGTGTTTTAAATCCCATCAGAGAGCATAATTATTGTTGATAGCATCAGTGCTCATTTATATGTTCCTTACTCTCATACATCACCCATAACTGTTCTTCTGCGTTTCCTTCTGCCCTTCCTGGTTTCCATCTGCGATGAGTGTCCCTCTCTGGGAAGAACTTCCTTCAGAATTTCTTTTAGATCTGCTGGAGATTACTTCTCTTTGGTTTGTTCAACAAACATAATATTTGCTTTGCCTCATTTTGAAAGGGTGTGATCACTTGGTCAATGACTCTAGGTTAGCCATTCTTTCATTTCAGCACTTCGAGATACAGGCATGTTCCCACTGTCTTCTGGCTTCATGCGCTACTGCTGGAAGTCAGCTTTTAGTGTTACTGCTGTTGCTTTGAAGGGGCCTTATATTCCCCTTCCGGCAGCTTCTTATCCCTGTCCTTGCCTTTTTGGACTATGATACATCCATATGCTTGTTTGTTTCATTTATTTTACATTGGTTGTCCTTTTGTTGTTTTTGTAGAGATTCTTGAATATGCTGGTAGAAGTATGTTACCCGTTTTAGAGCGAATAATGATTCTGTCCCATTAACGCATGTCTGTCTGGGATCTTCATTCTATCTTTGATAAATGCAATTTTTATAGTCCTCTTGTGCTTTTTCCTGCATTTTCTAAATTTTTCTCCCTTTCTAGCAATTCATTTTAAAATATCTTTTGTTTTTGTTGTTCCCAGACCAGCGTTAATACTGAATGTAGAAATGCGCGTGGAGTTTGGGGATCTTAATTCAAGCACACACTCGTCTACTGATAGTTAAATTCAGTTCCTGCCCCTCTTGTTTCCTTCCTTCCTTCCTTCCTTCTTCCCTCTCCCCTTCTTTCCTGTTGGGAGAAGGCAATGGGGTATCTTATGGGTCGATGCCCCTCCTGAGTTTCTGCACATCCTTGCAACACTCTTGTTTCCTCTTCTTTCTGGCAGTTGTTTTCCACGTTTTCCCATCTAGGTGGGCTTTCTCGCCTAGACCTCCTCTCCCTGCTTCCCTTTCTACAAGGCCTCAGGACAAGCTCTAGATTCCATACCCTGAATCTGGCTGCTATTTGAAGTTTGTAGGGTCCCTGTATCCTAAGTACATTGCAGGTGTGTGTTATGAGTGCTGTCATTTGATTTTCTTGTGGAATTATATTATCCTATTTGAAAATATGTAGACACTTTGGATTTCAAGGACCACCACACTCTGCAGGCTCTCTTTAACCAGACACTCAAGGTGGTTGTTGGGAGTTATGTCAAATGGAAATATCCAAACTTATTTTATGTGCCAATATTCCTTTTGAAATATATTGCTATTGTCATTCTTCTGATTGTTACTATGATTTTGTTTTCAAAAGAGCATCCATCCTACTCCTTCAAAACTCTCTGGCCAAGGGCAAGTCACTGGTCTACAGCCTGTGTTTTGTGTGCCCTTTATTCAGATGCCACGTTCTATATATAATAGATAGTTAACCCTCTGGCGTGCATTCTAATCTCAATTTGCTGAACAGCTCAGCTCGCTTAAATGTTAATCTGTATCTCCAGAGTTTGAGATTCAAGAAGGCTGTTGTGGGGGCCGAGAATGTCTGAATTTCTAATAAGCCTCCCACATGATTCTCACTCAGGCAGCCGTGGACTGACTTTCTAAAAGCACTGAAACAGACGTACCTCAGGGGTCCATCATCAGGAAAGGAAGATCCCAGCAGGATGGGATTTGTGCTAGGTGCCAAGGTAATGTCACGGCAGCAGGAGCCAGGGCACCAAATAGGCAAGAAGGCTGAGAGCATCGAACAGGATTGAACATTGAGGAGCATGACTTTGCAGATAATGAGCTCTCAAAGAACATAGACAGGGGCTTTAGAAATGATTTTGCAACCTATCATCTCTCTTTCGAAGGTTGGCACTCATGTTTCAGAGACACTCCCCGAACCCAGGCATAATGCTGATAACAGGTGGGCACAGACACAGGAGGAACAACAGGAGTCATATTATCAGGACAGAGAGGAGGGCAGGATCAGGCCCAGTCAAATTCTCCTGATTCGTGAAGTTTGTCCTGAAGCCAAGAATTCACTGAGACCCAGGACAGAAGACAGTCTCTGTGTAGCAGCAGAGAGAAAATTCAAGAGGGGCATAATAGTTTTCTCTTCTTTTTAACCCATTTTCTTTGCAAAAGGAAGGTCCTTTTCATAACCTGCTAAGATTGCTATTAAGCTTCAAAATACTAGGGACCAAAAATGTTTGTGTGGAGGTAGGAAGTGTCAGGAGAAACAAAATGGACTGGTCGTCCTGGGAGGGAAACACCTCGCAAGTAAAAATACTCTCCCTTGGAGAAGGAATGATTTCATGCCTTCCTTTCTTATTCCACAGAAATAGAATCTGTGTTGGTCAACCAGGTGTTCCCGCTTCCCAAGCTCCTCGATCTTGACCATGAGCCAATTACTACAGATACTGTGTGTCTGAAACTTGCTGTCCCTCTCCGTGGTTCCACGAGTGAGCATGCTTGATTTAACTCACCCACGGGGCATTGCAAGACCAAGGTCTTCCCTAGGCATGGCATGAGTGGTTAGCAGTTAGAGGATGGTTAGTAAAACCAGTAGCCCGTAAACAGCACAGCTACTATCTGGGGAAAAAATTACAAAAGGTGTCTTTATTAGCAGTTGATGAAAATCTCTCCAACGTTTCCCATTAAGGTGTAATGGGAAGTGCACTTGCCACATCGGCTGTGGTCTTCTAAAGGGAGACCACAGAATTACACCCACATTATTTGAACAAGCTTGTGAAGCAGCTCGTGGACCTCTGTTCGTTTGTTTTACTGAGAAATTAAATCTGACAGACCTTTTGGGTTATAGAAAAAGTTTTCATTTTAGAACTGAAATTTCCTAAGTTCCAGAGACAATTTTGGTTTAACTGAAATTGGCTTTGATTATGTTATAACGTCACGTTCGGTCTGTCCTTTGTCCCTCGCAAGAAATCATCATTTCTCTAAGGGATTTGATTCACTTTCTTTGCAAGATAACTTTTCTCAAAAAAATTTTTTTAAAAAGGGTTAAAATTCTAGATCATGGGGAAATCTGAACCTGAACTTAATTGTACAACTATTGCTCTATCTTGGTGATATAATCAAAGAACAGAGCTAGTTATTTATAGCACAAAAAGCTGAACATGCTCTGAATATTTTAATGAGATGTCCCTCCCAGAGGCATCTTAAGGTCCTATTTTCCTTTTGACCCTTCAAATGCAGATAAGGACAGTGTGTCCCAGAGAGGACAAGAAACCTGACCCCAAATCCTAGTGGCCTTCAGATTTGGGTCCTTGATCTTTGAGTCTTTGGATTAACATATTGGCACATCGGTGCCTGGAGAAGATAATAGCTCTGAACATTGTCGCTGTTCGAGACAAATTGGGCCCAATTTAGTCCCAAATTTCGGCTATAAAAAGCTGACAGCAAGCGCTATGTGTATGTGGTTAACTAGTAATTTTCGTAATGCGCTCTTTGCTACTATTCAGGGTGCTATAATTAATACCATTCCGGTATATTAGTTTTAACTCATATTTCACTTCAAGCAAAAACTTGGCAGCCATGGTAGGGTATAAAAATAAGCAACGGGATAAACTATTTTTAGAATGCCAAGAAGTTTTGAATCAAATTCTGGGATGATTATATAAAATATGTGGCAGCCATGAAGACCGCCAGACCCTCATGCCCAGGGAGTCATCGCCTGCCTACCTGAGCTCCCCTGGAGGCTGAGACCAGAGAGAACAGCCCAGGACATTAGCCCAGGGACTGGACTTGTCTGGGAGGGATACAGTTTCACAGATTGTCAGGATAAGCCTGGGGGAGGTCCCCAAAAGTTCTGTAGTACTCAAAGACACAGTCGTATAGTGGCACTGAGTGTGCATGTTACATAATGAGTAATTCTCCATGTCATCCGTGCCTTTTTATAGAAGAGAAGTGGAACACGGACAGGTTGAGTGAGTTATTGAGGTGTTAAGTGTGAGTGTGATTGGCTGGGATTGAACCACCTGCTCACCGATGGCGGGCACTCAAAAACTCTTGATGGAATGATTGAGTATAAAATAAATCCAGAAAGCTCTAGACAGACAGACTGGCTCATTGATAGTTTCTGTAATGAGCAAAAGGTTAGCCTCGAGTGGATTAGGTTGAGACTAAGGTAGGTTCTAAGGACAGACCAACGTCCAATTATGCCCAGATGCCCTTTGGCAGGGACCCAGATGTAAGCACAACACAAAATTAGTATCTATCTCCTTGGATTTTTCCCAGAAACCACTGATATTCCTAAAAATGAGACAGGGGAAGCAATAAAAAATAAGTAAAAAATAAAAATGTGAGGGGAAAGGAGGGAGGAACAGAGGGAGGGAGACAGAATCGTTCACCGGACCCTCCACATTGCTGTGGCGGCTGTACACAGCGTTGCTGCTGTGGCTGACTGCCCTTCTTAGCTGACCTCTGTCCTAAATGTGCTGTATGCTAACATGGAGGAAAAATGGAAAGACTAGAGCGTTTTCATTTATTACACCGAAGCACTCTTCAGAAAAAGGCATTTCTTTGTATCCACGGCAAAACACATCTTACCTAAACAACAGCTAAGCTTCATGTTTCTTTCGGCCAGATGGATTTTATGTAGCATCTGTGGGTAATTCTGTTAGTAGATATCGACCCCTCCATCTGGATAAAGCTTAATTATTTCCAAATCTAGTTACAGAATGATAGAAAGACGAGGAGGACCAGAGGGAGAAAGGGAATAGTTCACATCACACATTTTTGAATTTCATTTTTTTTCAAGAACGATATGGTTCAGTAAGAAAATAAAACTGGATTAAAACCAGGTGGACTAAGTGGAGGGGTCTCGAAACTAAACACAGAATGATTTCTTCTTCCAAAGCACAACATGTTTTCTTTGCAGCAGGTGATTATTTGGTTGCGATTTTCGTGTCCTTGATGTGCGTCTGGGATGCATGAGGCTCTTTCTGAACTGCACTAAAAGGCATTTATATTTTTTAAAGGTGAAAAAGGCTTATCTTCCTGAGTTTTTGCCTGCGTCAGGAATGAGTCCCCACCTTGTTTTCCCGCGCACGCGTGCCCTTATGCACACCACATGCTTCATTCACTTCATCTAATCCAGCGGATGGTACAGACCTGTGGGGTGGGGACCCTGTCGTGAAGCTGTCCTGTGCACCGTCAGCTGTTCCCCAGCACCCCTTCCTCCACTGTCCCCCACCCCGTGCCTATGGCGGCCTCCAGTTATGTCTCCTAGGGGTGGCCCCAGGCATTGCTAAGCACCACTGGGTGCGAAATCCACGCTGGCTGAACACCCTTGGCCCAGATCTAGTCTGTAAGTAGACGTCTTTGAGGTTAAAGCTCTCTCTCTACTCCCAGAGAAAGCTGAAGGCCCAAGAAGGACCCCCTGGGCCCCGTGTCCCCAGCCGGTGGCAGAAGGCCATCTCCAGTGCATTCCAGACACTTCTGGCCCATGGCTTCATCTGCTGTGCTATTCCTAGCATGATTCCTCACCCGGTTCCTCTCCTTTTCAATCTGAAAAATAAACCTCCAGAAACCATCATGGGTTATTTTGCTTTTTTTTTTTTAAGATTTTATTTATTGGACAGAGAGTGACACAAGAGAGGAGAGGGAGACGCAGGCTTCCCGCCGAGCAGGGAGCCCGATGCAGGGCTCCATCCCAGGACCCTGCGATCCTGACCTGAGCTGAAGGCAGACGCTCAATGACTGAACCACCCAGGTGTCCCAGAACCATTTATAAAGGAATGTTCTCAAAGGTGAAATCATCGTATTTGAGTTGATGGGATTGGTTGTCATTCACAGAGTGCCGGCTGCCGTGACTCGGCTCCAGTACGGGGCCTCATGTTTACTTAGAAACACACCGATGAATGTGTTATCACCACCACGCTGCCACGGGAGCCCTGTCCCCCCAGATGCAACAAAACTGAGGGCCAGAAAGGCAGATAACCTGCCCAAGAGAGCACAGATCACCGTCCGGTCACTTCTGAGCCAGAAGTCACGGCCATGCTCTGACGTCAGCGCACTGCGTTTCCCTGAACCTTGTGATCAGAAGTCACGTTCCCTGCCACCGGCCCTGCAGACATGGCCACGGGTGACACGCCAGGAATGTGGCCACTCTGGGAATCCTGGGCCCAGCCGGGGGCTTAAGTTGGGTATCTTCTGTCCATTTGTCCGTATGCTCTTCTCGGGACTCAGACTTCTATCATCCGGGGAAAGATTGGTTTGATTTGGGATACACCCTTTCCTCCGCTGCGGATTTTGGAGTATTTGCTGAATAACTGATAGGTGGAATTCCCCAAAGGCATTAGATCAGCATGCTTGGGCAACACGGGGGGCCGAGCCACTGGCTGATCCTCTCCCCCACCCCGTGGCTCTGTGGGCGGAGAGCTGGCAGGGTCAGGAGCTCAAGTTCCTGGCCCTCCTGGTCACTGGGGAATCCCGGGTAAGTAGGGCTTTCCATTCTGCTTCCAGGCTGTGTCCAGGCATCCTCTCCCTCAATCCTTTTTGCCAGCCACTTAAAAAAAAAAAAAAGCAAAAGCAAACTTTGTTGTTTTCTCGCTGTCTCCCGGGAGGCACGGAGCCAAGCCCTATATGGTGGAAAATAAACTCCCACATACAGCATATGCTGTGTGTTCCTCCCGCGGCCGTGGGCCTTTGTTTTGACAGTGTGTGTGCGCGGGCCGAGGAGAGAGGGGGCAGGGCCGAGTGGCGGGGTTCCCAGAGGACGACTCCAGGCAGCCAGGACTGCCGAGCTCTGCCTCTCACCTCCCTGGAGGTGGGAAGTTCCTGCTGCTGCCCCTGGGGGTGGGGAGGGGCGTGTGGGCCCCTCATCACTGGGGGTTTCCAAGGGATGCTGCAAGGGGCAGGTGCATGCTTGCTCACACACACGCACGCACACGCACACACTCACACTCCTAGATACTATATTACAGTGCACATTCCTTGCTCCTTGCCTTTCTCTGTGACCCTCAGAATACAGGGCTAATGCGCAAAGCCTGCAACCCAGACAGAGCTACGGTGTGCCGAGATTCAAGGGGCTGATAAAGACGGAGCCAGGAACCAATGTGAGGGTTGCAGATCTTGTCAAGACGTGGGGGCAGGCCCAACCCATGCCCCCGGCTGTCATGGGGGCTGGGGAGATCTGCCCCGACACCTCCCACGTGTGGCACTGGACACCTGCTCAGGCTCTGGGTCCCCACAGATGTTGTCAACCGGGAGGCAGGAACCGCTCAGTGGGATTCATCGCCAATGGATGCTTCCGGTAGTCCGAGTACAACTTTTAATGCCTTTCCTCGAGAGCAGAAAACTCTCGTGCTTATGTATCAGCGTGAGTAGGTGGGAGAGCAGGGTCCATGACCAAAGTTGTGTCTGAACAGGGTCACTGTTGGGAAAAATCTGGATGTCACCCTGGATCTGAGGTTCAGGTGAGAAATCTGGGGCGATCTCTTCCTTCCCCCTCTGATCTACCCACTGACGTAGGAGGTGCACTCCCTTCCTACATGCCGGGTTTGCACAGATAAATGACAGAGGCGTGTGGCAGAGGTGGGCGGAGGGAAACAGAATAATGGGAGTTTAAAAATACAGCATGACAAAATTATCATGTAAGTCGAAAATGTGTCTGGGTTTAATTTAGGAGACGAGTTGCACTTATACACACATTTCCAAAGTGTCTCCAGTTTGGGACTTTCTTCCCTGTGCAGTGAAACAGCCCAGGGTCCTCCAGGCATCGTTAAACACGAACGGTCCTACAGAAATGAGGGCGTCGCCATGGCCCGTTCTTGGGCAGAAGGGAAGTTACCTCAGAGGTGTCCTTCGTGGCGTCTCACTGCAGAGTGGAACTCACCGAAATCAAAACGAGTTTCAGACGTGGCTGAGAGACCCGGCTGGCTGGGGGTTTTGATGTGGGATGAAGTTAAAGAGAAAACGTGGGCCCATCCCGGCACTCTGTCTCCAGGTATCCAGGCTCCCTGTCGTCCCATCACTCCACCTCCTCCCACAACACTGGCACACCATCGCACCCCGGGCCTCCCTGCTGCCCAGCATCCTTGAATCTGCCCCGTACTGAGTTTCCAGAACACTGCTCCCATGGGCGGCCGTGTACATCACCCTTTCCTTATCCTCCCTACTCCCGCCCGCTTGGCCGCGCCCTCAGACGGACTTAGGAGCCACCTCTCAGGAGAATGCGTAGAATTCTTGCTTCTCTTCACTTGGAAACATGTTTCTGTTCCCACCTGCCCCCTTCTCCCCTCGGCTCCCCTCCTGCCACGCCAACTTCAACCTTTAGGGCTCGATCTGACCAATCACTCAGCCCTGTCATTCCCTCTCTTAACAAAGAATAGACTCTCACTCTGCAAATGAGTCAAAGAAACCTCCTCTCATCTCTGCCATTGTCCTGAGTTTTATCAGAAGCAGGTGGGCGGCCCCGGTTAGGTTCAGGGTCTGAGGACCCTAAATGCCACGCACAGTCTCGACTTCCAGCTCCAAGAACACTTGGGGTCTCGGACCCCAAGCCAGCAGGGGAAAGGGTGCTGGGGCAGGAGGCCAGCATCCTGAGAGCGGCTCACGACAGCCAACCCTCGATTCCCAGGCCCGGGGCTTTGGCCGTGGGTGAGAAAGTGCTGCAGAGGCATCTCTAATTCACACACATGCTGTGAGAGGGAGTCCGTCCTGGCAGAGCGTGGTCGCCTGTATGTCACCATAACCGTGGCCTCCTTCCGCCATCCCCGCCTGCTGTGGGGCAGGTGCTTCTTGGGGAGAGTACGTGGGTACGTGGCCCTATCAGGGAATGGCTTCTGCACAGGCCCACTGCTGTCCCTCTTTCGCTAGGAAATTAGGCCTCGGTCAAGAGCAGTGCCGTCCCGCATGCCCTGATGGAGAACAAGGGTGATCTCTGTCTCCCCTTATCCTCATTCTTCTGCTGGCATCCAGTCGGAGGCTGTGTCCCCATCTCTTGATTGAAACTTTCTCTGCAGGGTTTGAGGTTGCCCAGAATTGCTAAATTGTCTGCATTCAGGGCCATCTGCACTGCAGCCCCTCCCTCTCTGGCTCTCCCACCAGCATGATGAGTAAATTTCACAAATAAAAACAAAATATAAAAAGCATAACCACCGCAACTTAGGATCTGGCTTGTCATATCTTCTTTTTTAACTAAAATCTCAAAGATGCCTTCACATCCCCCAAAGCCCGAATGCTCAGGTTGGCTCGCCGGGCACGGGCGACGAGCTGCCGTTAGCCTGGCAGACACACACACAGGCCGCAGAGCCCCCGTCCCGGTCAGCTCCCGGGTCCCCGTGCAAGCCTGAACCCCAAATGCAAGTCATGTCTCCAGATGCACAAATCATGTTGGATTAATTAGTAGAGTTTCCTCGATCCTGAGAAAGAATCGAGTGCTGGCCCTATCACAGCAGGCGGTAACCTGTGGGGTTCAGAGCAGCCGGGCGGGGAGGCAGTGGGGTGCTTTGCACAGGCAGCGGGCTTTGGTCCTCGACCAAGGGCTTTCCTGCTTTCCAGATGCAAGTGAGGGCACCGCTCTTTGTCAGATGGAGTCAGGAAAAAAATATAAACTCCATTATTATTTGTTACTGAAGGGAGGCCCATGGAGATCGATGTGTCCGGGCAGCCTCGGAATCAGGCCAATACGTAGGTCCCTACACCACACACGTGCACAAGCACATTACACACGCACACTCGCACACACACGTACACACACTGTGATGCATGTATATCCACCATGACCAACTCCTACATGTGAGCTCACACGCACGGACAGACAGACACATGCATGTATCCAGGCACACCTGCCTTGACAGGCATCATGTGTGCAGGTCCACACACATAGTCCACACCCTCACCACACGCGTGCACACACACACACACGCACACACACGTGCTTCTGAGGTGGGTAGTCGGCTTCAGTGCCCAGAAGACAGGGCATTCCTGTTCCCTCCCCTGCACCGCGGAACTCTGGGCTCGCCTCCCCCCTGCACTTGCCCTGCACATGTGTATGGCTCTCACAGACACCTGCCACCTGCGTCCCAGGGGATCTGTGGGCCCCTGGGGCATGGTCTGCTGTCCTCACTCCTCCTGAGCCCTTGGCGTAGGCTGCTCAGTGCCGGGGATCTCCCTCAGGAGGGCTTGGCCGGCCACTCCCTTCCCAACAAAGCAAGCTAAAAAGGCTGCAGGGCCTCAGGCGGCCCAGGGCTCGGGCTGTAAGAGCCAGAAGAACTAGATGTCCAAAAGGTACGTTTACAGAGCCCCGAGAGCAGCCTGGGGAGAAGGTCCAGAATCTTCGCTTAAAGACAGGCAAGTGTTCCTGTTTTCAATAGGCTAGAAAGCGCTCTTCTCGGGGTCTGTGTTACCCTGCACCTCCCAGATGGGGAGATGGGTGCGACTCCATGAGGCGATGCCCCTAAGCATGGGGAGGCCTAGAACACGGCTCCGCTGGAAGGTTCCAGCCTCCATCCTCCAGAGCCCGTGTGCGGCTCGGAACGGCCTCGCTGTGCTCTTCTTCTGGCCGCGCCTGCGGGATTGATGCGGCCGTCTAGCCTCCCCCGAAGCACAGGCTGCTGGCTGCCTGTCGGGCCTGAGCTGCAAATGCAAGAAATACATCATCCCTGTCACCGAAGCAAAGCAAACCCCAGCCCAGCCCCCACCAGCGCCTAGAGCCAAGAGGGCCCGGATGCTGCATGGATTCCCCCCGACTCCCTCCTTCTCTCTGAAGTTTGAATTCACTGGGAGCTTCTGGGGCATCAGGAAAGCGTGGGACCAGGCGTTCGAACACGTTAAGTGGTATGCTAAAGTGGGTTCCCAGGGCACTGGGGCACACTGCAGCAAACTGGGGCTTCCGCAGCTCCCAGACGCTGCCCAGTGGAATGCGTGACTCAGCCTTGCGCTCTGTGCAGGATGTGTAGACTCTACCCATCCCCCAGGGGCAGTCTCGTCTGCAGTGCGGGTCCGGCGCTCCCCGGTGACTAGTTAGGGACCCTGCACAGAATGCATTTCTGAGCGTCGGAGAGCAGACGGCATACATGAAATAAAAAACCCAGAATACTCGATTTTCATTGCTATCGCAGAGATGCACGTGCACAAGAGGCAGAATTAAATTTCCCCATTTTCAGAAAACGTGAGACTGGCAGCCTGGAATAAATATTCAGGAGAAGACCCAGGTCCCTGGGTGGAGCTCACTGGTGCATTTGCATATCTATTTATGACAGGATGAGGCTTGTTTCCTAACAGAGCAGGGACCTGCGGTGCATTGCTGGAGAAAAATGTCTCAGGGTTCAGTGCTGGGGAGCCTCAGTGGGCCCCAGAAAACACTTGCATCCCTGTGCAAAACCATGGGTCTTGTAATCCTGGCAGGTGCTGAGCTCTGGGAGAAGTGAATGGTGGATGAAGAAGTCACAGATTGTCCGTCGTCTGTGGGAGAAGGCGTGGCGGACCTGAAAATCACCACCGTTACGATGGTCCTAGAGCTGTGATTCAGCAACAAGAGAGCGGGGGAAGGCCCACACACCTTCACTCAAGAGGATGTGAGAGCCAAGGTCAAGCTAAACCCACTCCAAGGTCAGCCTGGGGCCAAGTGCAGAATGAAGGTGGAAGCAGGATCTGGGCTCGCTCCGTCCCGAGCCTCTGTCCCCAGCCGGGCCTGCACCCCAGCTTCCCATCCTGTGTGTGCACCCTGCTTTATGGCTCCAGCAAGTGTCCAGAGGATTTCAGGGGGCAGGATGACCTCTCCTTCCCATCGCCAGGACAGGCACCCTATTTGCCATGCGTGCAACTATCCGCAGCAGCTGAAAAGCAGGGACTCAAGAAGAAGGAGAGGAAGGAAGGAGCAGGAGACGGGAAGAGAAGCCGGCAGCAAGAAGGTGCTCGGTGCGGCACCGCCCTCTGCCCAGGGGCCCTCTGTCCTCCCTGCGGGGACAGGGGACGGGGCTCAGGCCTGATTGTGTCTCTTCACTTTTATGCTAAATATTCCAACCAGTAAACGGTCCCGAAGGATGATGGGTGAAGGGTGGCCAGACACATATACACACAGTGCAAGATGGGATCCGCAAGCGTGTGCGGTCACAGCGGACTGCTCCCCTAGGCCTCGCGCCAGACACAGATGGCAGTCCAGAGGGCAGGGTCTTGGGTCTGTCTGTCCCTCTCTCTCTCAGTCCTGTCCCTCTGCATATCCATCATCTGCCTCCTGGTCCCCTCAGCAGCAGCCCTGGGCCACCCCTTGCTCCCCTACACTGTCTCCGTCTCAGGGGAGCTGGGTCATGGAGCAGTCACAGTGGAGAGATGCCTGGGGTGTCAGGTTGGTGCAAACATGGCAGGGATGAGGACAAAGGAACTGCTGTGCCTGATCTGCAGGAGCGCCTCTGGCCAGCCTGGGGCTCCCTGCTGCTCCCTGCAGGAAGCATCCAGAGAGATGCTCCCTGCCTGCTCTCTCCCTGCCCCTCCCTGCCCCTCCCTGCCCCCTCCCTCCCTTCCTCCCTTCTTCACTCTTTCTTTGTTTTATGTAAATATAATTACTTAGAGCAGTTTGGGGAAAGTATAGAGAGTTCCCCTATAGCCCCCCCTCCTGCCCCCACAGGCACAGCACAGCAGCCCCCCCAGCGGCAGGTGGGTGACAGCACATGAAGCCACACCGCAGCCCACAGTTCGCATGAGGTTCCTGCCCAGAGCTGACGTGTCCATCATTATAGTGTCACCCAGAGTACTCTCACTGCCCTAAGCTCCTCTGTGCTCTACCAGGGACTTACCCCGAAGTCACAGATGTAGTGAAAAGAAGGGGCACCTGCACCCCAATGTTCACAGCAGCAATGCCCACAATCACCAAACCCCAGAAAGAGCCCCGATGTCCATCAACGGATGGATGGATAAAGATGTGAGATAGGTGTGAGATATCTGTCTGTCTATCTATCTTCAGGAGAATTCCTCAGCCATCAGAAAGGATGGATACCTATCATTTGCATCAAGTGGATGGAACTGGAGGGGATTATGCTGAGTGAAATGAGTCAACCAGAGAAAAACAATTATCATATGGTGTCACTCGTATGTGGAAAGCAAGGAACAGTGCAGAGGATCATGGAGGAAGGGGGGGAAAACAGTAGGGAGAAATCAGAGAGGGAGACAAACTGTGAGAGACTCTTAACTCCAGGAAACAAACTGAGTACTGCGGGAGGGGAGGTGGGTGGGGGGATGGGGTAATGGGGTGATGGGCATTATGGAGAGCACGGGATATGATGAGCACATGTTCTACGCAACTGATGAATTACGGAACTCTACCTCCGAAAATAACAATGTTTTATATGTTGGTAATTGCATTTAAATTAAATAAAATAAGTAAAATAAAATCCTTTGTACGCCATCTACTCATCCCTCTTACTCATCCCTCCCTCCCCAAGCCCTAGTGACTACGGATCTCTTTTTCTCTCCATAGTTCTGTGTTTTCCAGAATGTCTTGGAATGGAATCACATAGGATGTGGCCTTTGCAGCCTGGCTTCCTTCATGGAGTAATAATGCATTTATGGTTCCTCCATGTCTTTTCTTGGCTTGACGGCTCATTTCTTTTTGGTGCCCAATCTTCCATGGTCAGGATAGGCCCCAGCTCACTTCTCTGAAGGCCATCGTGGCCACTTAAGAATGAACTCCAACAAACACAGATCTGTCGTTCCATCCCATAGCTGGGCCCTCTGCTGGCCCTCCATTCTTGCCTCTCCCTGTCCACCGCCCAGGTACCTCTAGCCTCATTCCCCATCCTCCTCTCAACCTGAAATGACCTTCTCCCCTACCCAGCAGAGTTCCAAGTAGACTTCCTTAATGTGGCTCCCTGACCACCTGAAGGAAAGCTACCTCTCCATCACAGTTTCTCAGAGACCCTCTTATTTTCCTTGGCAGCTACCCTATGATCACACAATTGTCATATGCTGGTGGATTTCCTGTCTGTGTCCCCCTGCACCTGAGCTCCGTGCCTGCAAGGAGCTGTGTCAGGCATGTGGCCCAGGTGCTGTTCATGGTCCAGGCACATGGAAGCTGTCCCTAAGCCAGGGTCAAGGGTGGTACGAGGCTGGGAGTGGTCCCAGTAATAGGAGGCCAGCAATGGCCACGGATGGCTTTTCCCTTATGGATGCTTGATGAAAAGAATCAGAGAGATTCACCCAGGGCAACATATACACGTTATTTTATAGAGAGGGATAGAAGACCTATGTGAGTTTATAAGTACATTTATACATTTAGCTAATGAAATTCTAATATAAAATGGAGGGGGAAAAAAAACAAAACAAAACAAAAATAAATAAAGGAAGCACCACACTGGATTTGTGTGGGAAATACACACTCATTTTCACCTGTAGCCATATTTCATATTATCCAAGATGTATTCGAATTTCAGAGCTGTTAAAATATTAAAGTAGCACAAGTAAGACACGACCGACAGTAAGCCCTAGCTCGACGCCAGAGACGCTGTTCCAGTTGTGCAGCACAACCCAGCCTACCCAGAGCCCCTGAACCCGGCAGGTCAGAAGCCGCACAGGATTCAGCAGAAAGCTGTGTTCTCCTTCACAGTCTGAAGCCCTCACCTGAAAGACTTGAGTTTCTGGAAGTAACTCTACCATCAAGGGGCTAGAATAATCTGGAAAGTTTGTTTTTTCTGTTTTTTTTTTTTTTTTTTTTTTTCTGGCCCAGAGTCCGGTCTGGGAAGACGCAATGGCCGGACTGAGCTACGGCTGTGGACAGGATCATTTGCACGTGGCTCGGTCAAATGACTTGAGTTCCTCAAACATGGCAGCTGGATTCTAAGATCATTCCGGAAGGAAGTGTCTTAGTTCAGGCTGCTATGACAAAAACACCATAGACTAGGCAGCTTAGATGGTATTTCTCACAGCTCTAGAGGCTGGAAATTCAAGATCACTTGTGACAGATCTGGTGTCTGATGAGATCCATTCTGGTTTGCTGGTGGCCAGCATCTAGTAGGGTTCCCACGGGGTGGAGAGCAGAGAGAGAGCTCTGTCTTTTCGTCCCATTACACGGGTGCTAATCCCACTCCTGAGAGCTCCACCATCAAACCTAATTACCTCCCATCTCCAAATAATTCCGTGCTGAGAATTTAGGCTTCAAACATGTGAATTTTGAGGGGACACAAACATTCAGCCCCTAGCAGAAAGAGTCCAGAATGAGCCTTCCAGAGAAATGGGCAGAAGATTCAGGGCTGTTTCTGATACAGCCTTGAAAGTCGTGGAGCACCGTTTCTGTCCCCTCTCGTACAAGTGAGTCCCGGAGGCCGTCCTCCACTCAAGGCGAGGGCGAGGGAGTGAGAGCCAGCGCCTGGGAGGAGTGAGGAGAGTGGAAACATCACGGTGAAAGAGCAGCTGGAGTGGTGGAAACCGCCACAGCCGTCCCCGCGAAGTCAGGCTGCCGTGAGCCAGCCCTGGAATGGCAGGTAGCCTAGAATGAACCAGGTGCAGCCCTCACACAAAGCTCACCTGGAGGGACAGAGAAAGACGGAGACAAAGTGCACACACTTATATGTGTATTTGCTCCTTTGTAGTCCTTTTGGAACCTGGTGTGTGGACACATTCACCGTGCCACAAGTGTCCGCTCACTGCACGACCCCTCTCGGAACCCCTTGCCAGTTTCTCTGGGCCTCGGAGCCGTGTCCGGCCAACGGCGCGTGAGCAAAGGGATCACGTCAGCTCCAGGCAAAGCGTTCACGTGCTCAAAACGTCCCCTTCTGTCTCCAGCTGGGGCCACTCAGGGGTATTCCTTCCCCCCCGTGCAGACACCGGCAGGCAGAGCCTCGGTCCACAATCGTCCCCCGCCCCTGGCTCACTGTTCTGCATGCCACTGTCTGTGGTGGGGGCAAGCGGTCAGGTGTGGATGCACGCAACAGTGCCCTGAGGGTCTGTCCGCCACCCACACAGCACAAGGCTACCTCCATAGTGCGAACGCTGGTACGAAGTGGAGCTTGGGACGGAAGCCGCACAAATGCAAGCCTGACTCGGTGGCAGAGCGCCGTGAGGCCGGGAGCTGGTTCCAGAAGGAAACGACGGGGATCCATCTGCACCGTAACACGGAGAAGTGGTAACCTGCAGTGGTTATTACTGGGTCCAGGAAGGTAATTCCAAGAAAGGCAGATGAGCCCAGGAAGAGCAGCCAGTTTGCAAGCACGGACGAAAGAGAATCACGCGGCTCCGGAATTTGGGATCCCCGCAATGTGGGAGGAACTGATTATTTCCAGACTCTAGTAGTCTATGGGGATTCAAAGAGACTGCGAGAGGTAAAAATCTAACACCGCCACAGAGCAGCCTCCATTAGGGAAAGGGGAGTGTAGGGGGATGATTCAGCAAAGAAACACAGATCTGTGCCCTGACCAGGACACCTCCCAGACCAAAGCCACTTTGGATCTTCTGCCAGACCTTGCCCGTGCCCTGTGGGGCCCGCTGAGGGACAGTCCCCACCCCGACACCTAACTGCTTCCGCTTAGTGACTTCCCATCCGCGGGCTCTCTCCCCCCAGGAGAGACATCCTTGCTGTGTGCCGAGCTGTGCTCAGCCCTCCCCTCTGCCACGGCCCCGACTCAGTTCTTCCCTGGATGTTTAAGTCTGTCCGGCTCAGTTCTGTAACAGCCTAGAAAGCAACGGGGAGGAAGTTTACAGAAAACTGAATGGCAGTCTGTTGGGTTTTGGCATGAATTACTTAGCCCCGTGAACCCTACCCCTGTGAGTGCCTGAAACTTGGGGTCCAACATTTTGAAGCTGGAAGTGGGCTGCCAAGGCTCTACGCTCCTCCCCAAACACATATATCCCCCAAAGCCCGCATCTCATTTTCTGGGATTTCAGACTTAATTTGTTACCACAGCACATATTAGCATTACCTGAAAAAATGCATGTTTGTTGCCATGTGCACATTTATATTTACATATGTAATTTGAAAATAGTTTAAGAAAAGCCAAGAAATTATATGTCAGTGGTAGTTAAATTAAAAGAAAGAAAGAAAGAAAGAAAGAAAGAAAGAAAGAAAAGACAAGCAACAAAGTAAATGCCATAACTTTCAGGATGAGAGAGAGGGAACCGTGATTGGCAAAAGTCACCCAGAGGACTTTTAGGGTGCTGACAATATCTATTTCCTAACCTATGTGGTGGTTATATAATTATTCTCTTAAAGGGAATGTGTGTTCCCTCCTAGGTGAAATATAAGGAACAGAGCAAGCAAGGAGGGCCGACTGAACGGGAAGTCATCAGAGAGAGAGAGAGAGAAACCGTGAGAGACTCTTAACTCTGGGAAACAAACTGAGGGCTGCTGGAGGGGAGGGGGGCGGGAGATGGGGTGACTGGGGGATGGGCATTAAGGAGAGCACGTGATAGGATGAGCCCTGGTGTTCTATATGGCTGATGAATTATTGAACACGACACCTGAAACAAAGTAAGTACTATATGTTAGCTAATTGAATTTAAATAAAAATAAATAAATAAAATGAAAAAAAAGAGATACATAAATCATTTGAGAATTGAGTTAGAATGTTACCATGCTATCAAATGGCCTGAGTTACTGTGTGTATGTGTGTGTAAATGTGTATGTATGTGTAGATGAGCGCATAGATGTGTATATGTATGTGTGTGTGTGCATGTGTGTTTATCCATTTGTGTATATATTTGTGTGCATGTCTGTGTCATGTGTATGTGTGTGTATATGTTTGTGTGTGTGTGTGTATTGGGATGTAGAAGGTAGATGACCTATGGATTTAGATTATATGGAGCAAATTTCCTCTAGAATCGGACACACTATACTCAGCACTATTCAAATACTATGATCACGAAACAAAAAGTGGACATAATGAAAATGAATCATTAAAAAGCACAGACCTGTTCCTTAGTGTAGCCCTTGTTTGTTTGTTTTTCAGTTATAAATGAGTGTTTTATTTTATTTTATTTTATTTTTTCAGTATTCTCTGAGAAACAAACTGAGGGTTTTGGAGGGGAGGGGTTGGGGGATGGGTAAGCCTGGTGATGGGTATTAAGGAGGGCACGGATTGCATGGAGCGCTGGGTGTGGTGCATAAACAATGACTCTTAGTGTGTCTCTTGGTCTTTGCAACAGATCTGCAAATTTCTCTGCCCCCCCGCCCCCGCAAACCCTATTGCTCACATCCCTCCGGAAGGGGCACTCTCTCCCTTCCCGACCCCGAGAGTCCAGGCTTCCGTCCTGTGCTTCCCCTTCTCCTGACTCGGTTTCACTCCACAAACAGGCTGTAGCGGCCCCCACGTGTCAGGCGCGGGAACTGACAGTGAGTCACACCCATCAGGACCGCTATGCTGCAGAGCTGCCGTCCGCAACTGCAGACCAGATGCTCACGCAGAAGTCCCAGTTCACTGGGGACACGTGCTTTACAGTGAGGCCGGTGAGGTCCACCGGGGCCGGAATCCGCAAAGTTGAAACATACGGAGACCGTTTGTTCCAGCTTCAAGGGAAGATCTTGATTACCGTCTTCCCATTTGATCTGGTGTTTGTCTCAGATTTTTTGTTTTTTTATTAGTATTGTTATTGCTGGTTGTTCCAAAGTAAAGCAAAACGGGTTCATGGAGCTCTTTTTCAGAGTCCCAGCGACAAGCATGCTCCAGTCTAACAGCACAGGAGAGTTACGTGACCTTCCTTCAAGGGCAGCGTGCAGAGCACCCGCTGATAAAAATGCTTAGACGCTCACAGCCACAAGCAGCTACGTCCCTCCTCCCCCAAGTCCTAATGGGAACACTTTGGAAACCTGCTTCTCCTGCCATCTATTGATTTACGAGCCAGTTTCGTGTCCTGCTTGCTGAAGCCTGTAAGACGCATCCTGTCACTGGGCTACCGTCAGCCAGGGTAGCGGGAAATGTGGGAAATCACAGCCTAGGGGTGCAGGAAATGGAGGCAGAACTGTGTGACCTAGAGCCCTGAGATGCCCTTGCCCCTGCAGCTTCTTCATACGCCATAAAAATCTACAATTGTTTATTTATTTTATTTGACTTGTTTTCATTAAACACGTTCAGCGGCAATGACCTAACCACTGGAAGTGCATGTTTGGGTGAGAAATTATTCCTTTTTTTCCGGAACATTGGTGATAAATTTGTAACCTGCGTGACTTATCGGCCGATATTTGCCAGGCACCTGCCCAGGAAGGACATGGGACATCACAGCCCGCATCCACATCGAAGACACAAACCTGCCGGGGACGATCGGTGACTTTAACGAGACGACTCCGGAAAGTGCCAATTTCGCAGAATGAGCTGCAGGAGGTGAAGTCACTCATGCCCCTGACTCGCTGAACTTTAAATCAAGTGACGGTTTTCTAAATTAACTTTGTCCATTTTCAATTCTAACTTCTCGTGTGCATGGACAGAAAGTGAAGAAACATCTATTAATAGTTTGGCTCCATACCAGAAAAACTTCGCCAACAGTGAAATGACGCAGATTGGTGTCAGTGTTGTCCGATGCTTCAAATAGAAAGCCAGATAATTCCAATAATGCTTAAATATCTTTGGCAATTCACGGAGTCAGAGAAAAGCTTTCAGAAGTTTATCTCAGTGAAGGTAAAACATTATCATTAATGTTCTTGCATATTCGACACTGAACATGGAATTGTTTGTTTTCTGTGATGTGAACACAAATTCTGATGAAGCAAAATATTAGAGCAAAAGCAAAGTTCTTACTGAAATAAAATTCTATGAATCAGAATTTCACTTCAAATTGATTATGGTGCATCCATAATTCATAGCTTACTCAAGCCGGCTGAGAGATTTCGCTAGTCAAAACGGGAGCTCCATTGTTAGATGCACAAATATTGAACATACACAGAGGAGACTAGACCATGTATGTTTTGGTTAAGGGTGAGGTTAAATGTAAAAAAGTGTGTGATGTAAGAAATGGTACTGGCGCAAATGACCATTCAGGGAAACATGAATAAATGCCGGCTTCCACATTATGTCTTATTAAAAAGTCAGTTCAAGAGGCTCACAGATCTGAATGGAAAACTACAGCCAGAAAGCTTCTAACACAAAATGTCAGCTTTTGTCTTCATAATAACTTCAGGACATAAACCACTAACCAGAAAAGGGGAAAATTATAAATTGGGGCTTTATCAATACTATAAACTATTGCTTTTCAGAAGACACAGAAAGGTGAAAACTCAGGCAGGTAAAAATATTCTCAATAAACATATCTGACAAAAGACAGTATCCAGAGTGTATCTTTTAAAGCCCAACACATCAATAATAAAAACAAACAACCTAATCTTAAACGGAGACAAAAGATTTGAACCCACTACTCGCAGAAGAAAAAATCCGCTGGTCTATAAAATCATGAAAAAGAGCACCAGTGAGATATATATATATATATACATATATATATATGTATATATATATGTATATACATATATATATATATATATTTTTTTTTTTGCCCCCAGGCATTGGTGTGTTCAAATCTGCTGGAGCCCTTCACGTCACTGGGACGACAATAGCGTAAGTGACTGACGATACTAAGTGTTGTGGTGAATTTGGAGCAACTGGACCTCTCTGACACGACCAAGTGTAACCAGTTTGAAGGTAGGTCGTCCGTTTCTCATCTGAGTCAGACATGCAGGGACCACGCAACTCAGCATGCCCACTACGAAGCATGGATACGAGAGGAAGGAGTGAGTGACCAGAAAATGACTTGTAGAATGACAACCACGATGGTTTTATCCCTATTAACCCCGAACTGGAAACCACCCACCCTCCACCAACAGGAGACGAGATGAAACAGAAAGCTGAGAAAGAGAAGCCAGGCATAAAAGAGCCCACGCTATGATTCCACTGATGTGAAGTCCACTTGCAGGCAAGCTCATCCACACTGACAGACACCAGAATGGTGGTGGTCTCTGGGGGCTGGAGTGTGGATCACTCGCCCGGCAGCGTGAGGGAACTCTCTGAGATGAGGGAACTATTCTCTGTCCAAGTGAGACGTTAGCTACACGGGCGTCTATTCCATTGTCAACTTTTACCAAAAACATCAGCTTATAGGGGCGCCTGGCTGGCTCAGTGACTAGAGCATGGGACTCTTGATCTTGGGATCATGAGTTCAGGCCCCACACTTGGGGTGGAGTTTATTTTAAAAACATGTTTTAAAAAGGTACGTTTATAATTTGTGCCTTTTACTTTATACCTCAGTAAGAAAGGAGAAAGCGCATCAACTTAATGCATGAGGTGTCCTTTAAACTGAGTGTTTGCATTCCGCGCCCCCCAAATCCATATGTTGGAACCTAAGCCCCAGTTTGATGGTGGGGAGACGTGGGGCCTTTGGGAGGTGATGAGGTCATGAGGGCAGAGCCCCCACAATGGGATCGGTGCCCTTATAAGGGAGGCCTCAGAAAGCTCCTTCGCCGCTTCTGCCCTGTGAGGACATGGGGAGGCCTCGGCCAGCTGTGAACCGGGAAGCGGGAGCTAACCAGACACAGGATCTTCTGGTCTTACACTCCAGAAATCTGAATGATACACGTCTGCTATATTCAATGGTATTCCATTATAACAGCCCAAATAGACGAAGACAGGGTCGATCAGTTTTCTTTCTTTTTTATTTATTGATTTATTTTATTTTTTAAATTTCTTTTCAGTGTTCCAGAATTCATTGTTTATACACCACACCCAGTGCTCCATGCAATCCATGCCCTCCTTAATACCCACCACCAGGCTATTAGTTTTCCGTTGTTCCTTCAATAAATTACCACAAATGAAGTGACTTAAAGCAAACCAGATCTGTTATCTCACCATGCTGGAGGTCAGAGTCTGAAATGGGTCTCCCTGGGCTAAAAATCAAGTTGCGGGCAGAGATGCATCTCTTCTGGGAGACTGCAGGAAGAATGGATTTTCTTCCAGCTCTTAGAACCTGCCTGCGTTCCTTGGCTCCTGGACCCCTTTTCCAGGAATCACCAGGAGGGTCTTTCACACATGAAGTCACTTCCACGGAGCCTCTTCTGCCTCTGTCACAAGGTCTGTGTAAGGACCTTGTGATCACATCGGGCCCGTGGAAGCATTCACGCTCCTCTCCCCACACTGAGGTCAGCTGATCAGCAAACGTAATTCCACGTGTACCTGAATCCTGTTTGCTTATAGCTTCGCACTCACAAATTCCAGGGATTAGGTGGTGACCAACTTTGGGGGCCCTTCTGCCCGTCATGTGGGAATAGAGGTCAAATAAAGGACACCATTGTTGAGTAGCAGAGGTACGGGCTGTGAGGGGGGCAGGTGGAGGAAATTGTCTAGATCTTCATCTGGGAGGTTGTATACAGTATGTGAATTCATTAAAAATTCATACATATAAAATGTCTGCACTTCAAATAGAACATATGTCAATAAAAGGTTTGCAAAAAACAACTGTGTCTTTGAAGTCCTACTTGTAAATCATCAGTGTTCTGCCAAAAGACCAAGTGAAATCCTCTGAGCAAAAGTAGAAAATTCTAAATCTGAGTACTCAGTAATGCAGGGCAAGAAAATTTGAGCTTTTGACGTGTTTAGCAAATTGTTAGCCAAAAAAAAAAAAAAAAGAGAGAGAGAGAGAGACAGAGACAGAGACAGAGAGACAACGAAATTTGGCCAAAAAAAGGAATTAAGCAACTAAAAGATGAGAGATTATATAGTGCTCAAAAGAGAATTTTGAAGTTTTCAGTCTCTCTCAGCTTTTGTGAAGGTTCTTTGGTGGAATGCCAGCGTTTAATTGCATAAATAGATCTATCTGGCAGCAGAATGGGATATAACGGAGACTTGTGATTTCTGACATCAGTATTTGGTGCAATTTTTAAAAAATTCATAAATAGAAGTGATTTGTTTAATTAATTTTGTCTTTAAAAGTATTTGGGTGTTATACGTAGCTAATGAATCATTGAACATTACATCAAAAACTAATGATGTATTATATGTCGGTTCATTGAATTAAAAAAAAAATACTGGTCAAGGAATAGCAGTCTGGATGGAGAAAGAACATCTGCGTTTGTCCTGAAGTGTTTGTGTGTTACAAAATAAAATGTGAGAATTCCCTCTTCTGTTGAGCGATTTGCTTTGGGCTCCCCATATTTATCTGTGTCTGTAGGAAGAATATTTTCTCAATTGAAGATGCTATGAGCCAATGAAGGACATCAGTGACTTCAAATTTATTAACCATAAAATGCAAATGTATAGACTGTTACAGCTAATTTTAAAAAAATCATAAAAAAAGATCATACTAAAAATGCATTGTGTGGAAAAATACTAGTGACCTAATAATAGCAATAAATACATTAAATAACTAATACTGTTTGTGAACACACACCAAAAATAATTATTCATGAGTATTATTTCAATGTTGTCAATACAAAGATTGAATTTCCCTTTAGTGTACATGTTATTTTGATGTTTAGATAATTTTCATAGTTTTTAATACTATTATTTTAGAGACCCACTAATATAATAAAATCAACTATTATTTTGCAAATGAACCTTTTAAAAATGACATAAGTCAAATTATTTTTCTTCTCTCTTATACTCCCCAAAATTCCCCAGTTTGGTCAAGCTGATACGAAGGAAGGAGGCTGCTGTTTGTCCCCATGAACAAAGATAAAGCAGTGAAAGATGTCATGCTCAAACTGCCATTTTGCAAATATCACAGAGGTACATGTGGGAAATAGAAGAGGACCACGTTTCTGGGGTGCAGACCCCAAGCTTGGAGCTGGAGCGATGCTAGGAGGCCCCCCTCACCGTGGCAGGCTGGTTCCCTGAAAGCCAGACCTAGATGATTAGCTCACAAGCACCTTATTAGCAGGGGCTCCTACAATCACGAGCCACGGGAAGCCCTGGGCTGAGGGAGAAACTGGATGTGATGCAGTCCCTGTGGGAGCCCAGCCTCCCAAAGGGGAATCCTGGACCGGCATTGGACATCGCAGTGGCCATCAGCACCAGAGGGGGTGTGACTGCAGGCTGAGTGGCTCTCCCTGGGGAGGCATGCACAGCACTTGAAGAGGAAGGTCTTCATTCCAGAAGGCGGCTCTGGACACCTGTGACAGCATCCTCCAGGGTCACCTGGAGCTCCATCCTCCAGGGGCACAGGTTGTGTGCCCAGCTCAGAACTCAGGTCTGGGCCTGGAGAAGATAGGTGTTCTCACTCATGCACGGCATCTCTCCTCACCCTGCGGCAGCCCCATTTCCACTTACGGAGAAAAGAGTGGAGGCAACCGATGGCACAGTTCTCCCAGGCGAGGCCATGCTTCCTCACTCCTTGACCTGGAGGACACCCAGACAAGAGCCTTCTAACAGGACTAACAGAACCTTGGGTTTGCACTTGTCCTGACAGACTGAGCAAGAGCTCCAGGTAGCACGATTAGGAAGACAGGAAAGTCTCCAGCCTGCCTGTCTCTGACCTCCACCTTCCTCAGCCCAGGAGTCTTTACACAGACAGGGGTAGATGGAATGGGGGGAGGGGGACCTCCCCCTCCCTGGTGGGCATTAGCCCAGAGCCAGGGCAGGACGGTCACTGCTGTGGGCCGCAGTCATGTCAACGATTTCTTCAGGTCCTTCATCATTCGTCTGCCTCTTGCTCAGAGAAGGTGTCCGGCTGGTTATAATTCAGAACAATCATTTTCTAATCACATTTTAAGCCAGATATTTACCAGAATGCCATTTAACAAAATGCTCTGCACACACACAAAAATGAAAAAGAAACAAATGATGGATGATCCTCACAAAGGAAAACAACCAAATTCCCAAAATAGCCTTCGCTGTAAAAGCTTCTCTGCTTTATGGGCTTCATCTGCTGATTCATCCTCTGTTCTCGCCTGTTCTTTTCTGAACATTTTGGTGGGAAAAAAAATGAAAGCTCAATTTTCCAAAGCAAAAAAATGGTAATTTGGTAAATATTGTTTTCCAGCACTCCACATCATAAATCCCATTTATGGATCATAAACAATCAAAAACTTCCACATTTTTAAGAGTTCTGCTCTCAACACTAACAACTCTATTTCTTCTTACTTATAGATCATTTCTTTTTAGGCCAAAATCACCAGTCTTCATGAAGGACAATTCTGGATCTGAGTTTCATATCAAAAAGAACAGTCAGGAAAGTGTTCAAGAGCGCGTAAGCTACTTGAATGTGAGGTATTGAGGTAAAAACGAGGCTAAGACCACCAGTAAAAACGAGGCTGAGACCACCACCTGACAGAGTGTGATGGCAGAGACTGAGGGTAAGGAAGTTGAGAAGCATGACACATCTGGCCAGGAGCCAAGCACATGGCCCATCTACCGCCTTCCCTAACTGTTCAGTTATGGCCACATAAATGCACTGACATGGCCTGCAGAGGAAAGCATTCCTGCATGAACCTGCCTGGCCCAGCACAGACAGAGTGAGGCACCCCACAGCTGCCCTCTACTGCCCACGACCATGACTCCAGGGGGCTGTCTGACTCCTGGGAACTGGACTGTGAGGGCTGAAGGTTTAAAGTTAGAAAAACCTTCCACACCCTGTGCACAAAACAAATATGACTGTTGCTGCCACACCAGCCCCAGGGACAGGCCACGCTGGTAGCCCAGGCAAGTCCCACTGCAGACGCAGTCCCCGACACATGGCATCTGAAACAGGTAGGATGAATGACGTAAGGATGTGGAGTTCCAGCGTCCTGCCAAGGAGTTCCTGCGTAGCCTGCAGCATCTAACGGGGCTTCTCTGAGCCTTACGTGCAGAGCAACCTGCCCCCAGGGGTCCCTGCGGACTAACAGACATGATTGCTAAGAGGCATCTGCCGGCTCTTTGCAGCCAGTAATCTCAGTGACTCCTGATGCCTGTCCCTCCTCCTCCTTGGTTATAAGGGCGTTGGCGGAGTCCTTCCACCACCAGAGATACCTTCCATGCACTACTTTTATTCCTGTCTTGAAACACACCCTCAAGACACCCAGGCTGCTGTCACCCCGCTCACAGTCTGGGCTCATCTCCCATGGGTCACCCTCCTTCTGTGAGCTCATGCTAACAAAAGGCAGGTTTTTAGAGCAGTTAGAACACTGCAGCTTCCAAATCTGCTCGAGCTCCGGCACCGATCAGCCGACGCTGATACACAACCCATGGGGAAAGTCAAGGATGGCCGAGGCTAACTAACAGGTTCCTTATTTTAAATAAAATCCAGTACCTTTAAATTGCAAGATGATAACATCTTAGGATGTTCTTTGGAATATGCTATGATGTTATTCACCCAGCTACGTGAACTAGAGACGGTCACTCGCACGGAGGCCCTGAACCATCAGGGTCTTTCCTTAGGGTGAAAAGTCACGGAGGCTATCTGTGGGAACGAGTATGGGGCACTTTGTATAAATGGTGATTCCCTCTTACCCAGAACCTGAGGTCAGTGTGCAGATTCACTGAAGGAGGCCCTGAGAAGCATCCAAAGGGTATGATGATGTTGGAATATGTTGATCTCTCTGCCGTCCAGGCCTAGGAAACCTAGACGTGTCCTAGGGGTCCTGAGGGTGCTGCCCCCCAGGGAGCACCAGAAGCCAGGTGGCCTTTCTGCGCCACAGATTTATTAGTGGATGGTGGCTTTTGGGAGGGAGACATGACCTTCGTATCAGCATGTGGGGGAGGATGGAAAGAAGACTGTGTCCCAAGCCCCCGTCACAGCTGGGGACGCTCCACCCAGTAAGGAGGCCACAGGGCACCCTGGAGACTTGTCCAAGGTGCTGCTCTAGGGGGCGAGGATTGAAACACCCGAGGCTCCTGGACCCGGAAAGGAGCTGATTTGTTTCCAGTGACCCCGCACAGGTGGAATGCCCTGTCCGGATCCTCCAGGCTAGAGGAAAGTAAGCATTCACCCTCCATGAGTTAAATACTGTGCAGTGCCACCAAACCCCTTCCACCTCGATTCAGAGATACGCGGCCCGGGCAGGACCGCGAGTCACATCATAGCCCCAAGCTATGCCGCGAGCACCTGTAGTAGAAGGAGAAGGAGCTGTTTCATGTGTGCAAGGAGATGGTTTGGAGCCTCTGGTATGGAAACGTGTTGGAAAGTTCTGCCTGTGACTTCGGGCGGCTGGAGGAGGTTTCTCTCTAAGGCAGAAAGCTGCCACAGAGGACAGCCATGGCCCACGGCTTCAGGTTAATGGAACGCCTTGCGCAGAGACTAAATGATGGGATAAAGTGGGCCAGATGGAATCTCAGTCCTCAGGGGCCTCCAATACCCTTCCTGTTTCTTCTGCTTGCAGCCACCACAGCAGAAAGATGCTATGGTTGTAAACTTCAAGACAACGCCGGCCTCCACCACCACGCAGGGGCAAGGCCCAGTCTGCGGGCTGTTGCAGTACTCAGAGGTGGGTAGGAGATGTGGGAAGACATGGCCTGCCTCTGCCGGGTGGAAGCTTCCAGAAGATGGTGTGTGTGATCCTGGAGCAAACCTGGAGGTTTCTCCAAGGGTAAACAGCTGTAAACCATCAGATCTATTGAAACAGTCCATGTTCAGTGTCATGCATAAACATGACCTGATCCACAGCTGACGGTTCATGGGGCTCATCGTCATTTGAGGCTGCCCCACCCGACACGAAGAAACCGTAAGCCGCTGTGGCGTCCTGGGTGGATAGAAGTGGCAATGTGGGGAAGCACATCGAATGACTCAGTGGGCACCTGTAATGAGGTCAGGAAATGCTGGTGATACTTGAGTGCTAACTCTCGCTTCCACGCCGTTGGGGGCTAGCCAGTGGAGGGACACTCGCTGCCTTGTAGGTCACAGCCACCGAGCTCTTGCAGATTCCAGAGTCTGCACCCTTCCTTCCCAGAATGTCCGCAGGCAAGCTAACAGCGCCTCTTTCTTAATGGAAAGTGTGACTTAGCAAAGGGTGCTCATCTGCAGGCCCAGGGCCCACACTGCCCGCCGGCACTGCAGGGAGGTGCCCGGGATCCGCAGGCTTGCTCCCCTCACGGAGTCTGGGACCTGCAGCCCCCATGCTGGCGGCCACTGGAACAGAGAGCTTGGGGATTGCAGTAATGGGTCAGCATCATTGTCCGTGGGGGGCGGGTTTGGCAATAACGTAACTGTCTGGCCGGGTCTGTGAGGACGATTTCTGCAGCACCTCGAAGAGCTGAGCCTAACATGAATCCTAAATGTTCCTTTCAACACCCGCATCACCCACTGCACAACAGGCGCAGGCCGCAAGCAAAGGCGGAGGAAGACATTCCTGGTTTCTTTCTTACCACACCCAGCTCCCCTCTTGTTTAAAATACTGCTGTCCATACCTGCGCCTGTATGACGCAGTGTCTTCTCAAAAAACAAAATAACAGCCCTTTCGTAAGCGAGTGATTACATAATCACGTCTGCCTGTATGAAGGATCACAGTTTTAATTAAAAAAAAAAAATGGTAGAACAGACCAACTGATAGTTTCGGGTGGGTTTTTTTTTTCAAAAATAAAACTGGCCATGAATATTTTTTCTTTTTCTGATTTCTAAAATAAATCTAGTTCTTAGTGTTATCCTACAGCAAGTGTCTTTGCAAGCAGAGATTGGCTGTGGTGTTTGGAAGGAAAATCCAAGCCTGGAAGCCAGAGAAACACACGAGGAATGTTCTGTCTGATTCTTTGCAGGCTCCAGAAAATCAAAAGTTAAGACAGAGTAGCAGGACCTGCTCATGAGTTAGCTGGAAGTTCTGCGGCTTTCAGCACAGAAAACAAAGCCTTGGATAGTCTCAGGTTTCAGTGGAAGTTTGTGACTAACATACATGTTAAATAAAATAAAATAAATTTAGCTTCTATTACAAAATGGTATATGTGACTGTATTGAGTTTTGCATAAGCAGAAATAAAGCAGAAGAAAAGGATGACAAGGTATAGATACAAGACCACGGAATATTGCTATTTTTCTTCTGAATGTTTGTACCGTTCACTTTTCTCTTTCTTTTTTTTTACAAACATTAAATTCTATTTTGACTAATATTTGATACACTTATTATTTAACATGAAATAAACATGTTTTTCATAAAAAATGGAAATCATCAGATTAAAGTGTATTCATAATCAGTCTACCAAAGAGGTACACACATATCTTCGGGAACAATGAGCATCATGGTGAATGAATCAATCTGGGCATATGAGAAATTCTTGATTCATGAGCTCTGGGTGTTTTTATTATAACTTGAGGATGGATCTGGAAAACACCTGCTATTTTGCAGAAACCCACGTACACATACCCCTACTGTCCTTCCAAGCACTAACATGAGCTGGAACATGAGCTCCGGGAGGGGTATGAGCTTGGAGCTACTCGAAAACCCCTCTTGACCATCACAGGTGCTTGACCAACACTTGCTGGACGCACCCACTCATCACTTCCCGGGAGCAAGAAAACTGCACGCTTCATTGTCATGTCGAGGACTGTGCTCAGACGTTCATCCGTGACCAGAAACCTCAGCCATGGGGAATGTGAATAAGACAATAAACAAACCCAGTTCCGTGAATTCTTTGAAAGTTCTTGGAATACTCTGGGCATCTAAATTTCCACCGAGTCAGCAGCTGTCTGGAACCCAGCATCCCTATTGCTGTGTGTGGTTGGTCCCCTTGATGCCGTCTCCTATTCTGTGGTGTGACTATGACCCGGTGTTTATCTCTTCTACCAAAGGGGCGTTGTTTCCAGATGTTGGTTGGTGTGCATAGTGTTGAACGTGTGGAGGGTCAGAGTATATCCTGGCAAGTGCATGTGCAAACTGGTACAAATTTGCATACATATGGCAAGTGTGTGAGACAGCAAATTTCCCCACCTTTTTGCCACACTTAATTCTGCTTTGTCTTCTTTTTTTTTTTTTTTAATTCTAGCACCAAAACAATCAGCTCTTCACTTGTTATATTTAAAAAAAAGAGAGAGAGTGGGATGCCTGGGTGGCTCAGTGGGTTAAAGCCTCTGCCTTTGGCTCAGGTCATGATCTCAGGGTCCTGGGATCGAACCCCGCACCGGGCTCTCTGCTCAGCAGGGAGCCTGCTCCCGCCCCCCGCCCGCCTGTTGCTCTGCCTACTTGTGATCTCTATCAAATAAATAAATAAAATCTTCAAAAATAAATTAAACAAATAAATAAATAAAAAGAGAGAGAGAGACAGACAGAAAGGAAAGTACATTATAAGAGACTCTTCACTGTAGAGAACAAACTGAAGGTTGCTGGACAGAGGTGGGTGGGGGTGGGCTGATGGGGATTAAGGAAGGGGCTTGTGGGACGAGCACTGGGTGCTGTACCCAAGTGACAAATCACTGAATTCTTCCTAAAACTAACATGACACTACGTTAACTAACTAGAATTAAAAAAAAAAAAAAAAAGAAAGAAAAAGAAAAATCCCTAACTGGGATTGTGTTGCACTGATTCTGTAGAGCAATTACGGGACACTCATTCCACTCGTGAAGAAGGCATACGGCATCTTTCTGCTCTTCCTCAGTTTTACTCAGGAAAGTTGTATGGGTTTCAAAGTACAGGCCTCGTACATCTTTTGTACCATTTGTTCAATTCTGGTGGTTGTGTTCCTTGTGAACAGAATATAGTCACACGGTGCCATTTTATTTTTTATCCAGTTTGTTTGGATCTTTTCACGGGAGTATTTAGTCCATATACATTTGGAGGAAGGACAGATACATGTGGTTCTGGGGTCTACCATCTTACTTCTTTTTTAAATTTGAGCAATGTATTTTATGTCTTATTTTCTCTCCTTTATTATCTAGATTTGGATTAATCAAACACTTTAAAATGTTTCATTTTTCCACCTATTGGATTAGTAATCAAATCCTCTTCTGGTAGCTACCATAGACACTATGAATGCATCCTTTTAACTTCTGTTTGTTTATTATACTTTGAACACTACCCCAGCAGTGTCAGAACCTTAACATTTTTAGCCCCTCCCCACTGTATTATCAAGTTGAAATTGATATTATGATTATCTTATGTGGTCAAAAATCACTTCCAGCTCTCCCCATATTTATTGTTTTGCGTGTTCTTCCTTTATTTCTACATTTCCATACTAACAATTGTAACATTTTCTTTTTGCTGGAAAAACACCTTTAATAGTTTTTAGCATGTGTTGCTGATAACAAATTCCCTTAGTCTTCATTTGTCCGGAAATATCTACTTCGTGTTCATGTTCTCCAATGTTTTATTACGAAAATGTTCAAGCCCACAGCAAACCTGCAATGATTTCGCCATAAACATTTAGATGCACATCAGCTTCTACCATTAACATTTTGCTCGACTTGATTTATCACACTTATAAACTTCCATCGATCCATCTATCAGCCTACCTTGTTTTATTACATTTTAGAGTAAATTTTAGATACCAGTATACTTCCTCCAAAACACTTTACTACCGATACTATTCTAAGAATTTGGCGTTTGTTAACAGTTTCTCTCTTTTCATGGAAAATGTCTATACAATGAAATACACAAACTCAGATGTATGTTTCTGAGTCTAGAAGTGTAAGCATGCCTGTGGAACTCAGCATCCAGCAAGATAAAGAAAAATATCACCCCAAAAGCTCTCCATGTTTTTCTCATCAGTTCTCACACCAAGCCACAAAAGGTAGGCATATTTCTGCCTTTTCAAATCAAATACTAACTTCCTCTACACAACCACAGAATACTGGTAGATGCACTAAATAAGACTTAAATACATGTGGATATGCCATATTTGTGGATCAGAAAATACAACATTCAGATGTCAGTTCTCTCCAAAGCGACCCAGGGAATCAATGTGATTCCAAATACAGTTCCAACAGGCTTGTCATCTAAAAATTGACAAGTGGGTTCCATAATGTATATGGGAATATGAAGGACCTAGGATGTCCACAACAATCCCATGAAAGAAGTTCAAAGCTCAAGGACTTCACACGACAACACTTACCATAAACCTGGAGTAAGCAAGACAGTGTGGACAGGCAAGAAGACAGACAGATCAATCTACAGCACAAAATAGAAGGCCCTGGGGAACCTGGGTGGCTCAGTGGGCTGAAGCCTCTGCTTTCGGCTCAGGTCATGATCCCAGCGTCCTGGGATCGAGCCCCGCATTGGGCTCTCTGCTCAGCAGGGAGCCTGCTTCCCTTCCTCTCTCTCTCTGCCTGCCTCTCTGCCTACTTGTGATCTCTGTGTGTCAAATAAATTAAAAAAAATATATATATAGAAGGCCCCGATTGAGGTCCATAATAGACAGTTACTTGATTTTCAAAAATGCTGCCAAAGCAATCCAAAGAAGAAAGAAATTCCTTTCAATAAATGATTCTGAAAAACTGGATACCAAAAAAAAAAAAAAAAAAAAAAAAAAAGGCCCCCACCTCACATGATGCAGAATAGAGCTAAACATAAAAGGTAAAATTGGGGAGCTTTAGGGGGACATAGAGGATTATGTCATCACCGAGATAAGTGAACTTTCACAGGTAGGTCATACAAAGTAGTAACCATGACCTCATCAAAATACACTGTCCCCGTGATTAAAAGACATCTTTAAGGAAGGAAATCCACTAGCCACAGAGTGAGAGAAAATATCCTCAAAATCTTTAGCTGTAGAGAGCTTGTATGTAATATGTAAAGAACCTCTACCTTCAATAATAATAAAAAAAAGAGAACAATCTAACATAAGGACAATTTTTTAACAGGCACTTCACAAAAGAAAAATACAAATGATGAGCAGGTGCCATGCAGGTCTCAGTGTTACTCGTCCTCCCTCAGTGAAATGCAAATGGAAGCCACAAATAGCACGTGACACCCACTACAATGACCGAAACGGAGGTGAGTACAAGCTGGGCAGGCTGTGTTCTAGTGGGAATCCTCGGGCATCGTTGCTGGCGATGCAAAATGATACAAACACTTTGGGTGAGGATCCGGCAGTATTCTTTATAAAACTAAACATACACTTGCTGTGTGATCTCATTATACCCCTTGTCTGTGTTTATCCAAAGGAAATGAGAACAGATCTATACTGTGCTTGAGGAGCTGAGTCAACCTGTTTTCCAGAGTGTGGACCTTATTTTGGAATGCATGTTTCCTGAAGACACACAAGTTTATCATCGGCACAACTATGGATTCCTCCCCTTTGCCCAAAGCAGAACATATGTGCATCTAGTTGCCGTCCAAACATACAATATTATCTGTGTTGGCGAATGAACAGTGGAGTAGAAGTCACTTCCGTGATAAAGAGTGTTAATGGCTTGGTCTTTGCTTACCTGCTCCTCTCACACACGGGATGTGTGATGGGGGATGGGGAATAATCCAGGTGCTTCACGGAGCTATACACGAGCTCTCTTTTCCATGTCCAGCAGACAAGGGTCAAGCAGCTGGGAGGGCGTTTGTGGTATGTTCTGGTGGTGAGTCCCCAGTAGCTGGCCAGTAGCTGCTCCAATGAGCCAAGGCCACTAGCTCTCTCTGCCTGGAATGTGATCTATGCTCCTTAAAAACATCTTCTAGGCCAGGGATGTGAGGATTGATTGGGTCAAGACAACTGCTCACATGCACCTTCCGAAGGGCTTGAGAGTTGAAATTGGACAAACAACCTGATGGCAGAAGTTGTCGATGCTAGGACAAAGGATGGACGCCTCTGGCCCAGGGGTACTGGGCTCACGGCCCCCCACATTCACTCAGCGAGTGGCACCTTTGAGAAAAGAGGCCGCTATAGCATCGCCAGACTAGAGTACGATTTGGGAAGTTGGAGTTTTCTTTGACCCAACAAGACAGCTTTGTCCCAATTCGATTATTCTTCATACTATTAATAACTTAAATTGATGAAAGCAAATCTAATCTTTAAACTTAAAGAATAACTCTACGAGTACAGAAATTCCTTGAAAGAGCAGTCATTTTCCCACCTAACATATTATTAGCAAACACTTCAGCACGCTAATTATTTTCACAGGAACTCGTGGAACACAAGTGAAAATGCCACTGTTAATGACATTCTGCGAGAATCCGACACTGAAGACAGTTTAATTGGCTGTTATGTCCCTGAAAGAGGATGTAAATTATATAAAGAGTTATAACCTCAAAGTATATGCAAACACACTCTAAGTGAAAGGCTCACAATTAAAAGGTCCTGTTCCCCAGTGGGGTCACACCATAGCCTCAGACACTCACAGGAGGCCGGCAAGTAAAGGGTCCGGACGGGCGACGTCCGGACCACCAATGGCTCAGAGTTGTCCCACCGTCCCAACAGGGCAGCCAGGCCTGGGTCTGGTCGGAAACTGAACCTGTTTGTTCCCAACCCCAAAGTCCAAACTCTTCTTTGAGTTTCCAAATCTCCTTTTTGACTGCAGCGAAGCTGATTTCCAAGCCATGCGGGAACAATGAATCAGACGGAGGGAACTGAATAAATTTAAAATCATGTCCTTTCTTCTAAGTTAGTTTAAGTGGGTTTCTATTTCTTACACCAACGAGTCCCAGACAGAGCTAACACTCAGCGGTGTCGGTTTCTTCCTGTCCCCATTTGCCAAGAGAGCCACAGGGGAATGGAGGTGTCTGCCATCGTCCCCAAGCTCTCCCAGGGAGTTAGCAAGAGATCTGGGCATGAGACCAGACTCTCCTGACCTATTAACCAGACCCATTGGTGTATCTCACATTTATTTCTTATGTTTAGTTAATGAGATAATTTTCATTCAACAGGCTATTAATTATTTTACTCAGCATTAGCATTGAGTAACTATCACCTAAAACAACAAATGAGTGTGGGGAATTTCAGAGCTGACCTTGTAGCTACTAATTGTGCCTCTAAATATTCAATGGGACTGAGTTTCCAGTTTTTAATCTCCAAGGAACCAAAAGGCTCATACTCAGCATTCTGGAAAAAGCGTCATTAAGTGAATAATGAATATCAACAATACCAATAAAAACAAATACCGGGGGTATCTGGGGGGCTCAGTCAATTAAGCATCAGCCTTCAGCTCAGGTCATGGTCTCAGGTTCCTGGGATCAAGCCCCATGTCAGGTTCCCTGCTTCCCCCTCTGATTGCAGCTTCCCTGCTTCTCTCTCTCTCTCTCTCTCACTCGCCCTATCTGCCCAGCACACATAGCAGGTAGTAGCAGAGCTGGGATCTGCACCAACACGACTCAGGGCTGGTAGCCACTCTGATGCCTCCCACAGGTCCTCTCTACTGGACTGGTGACCTCCTGCCACCTCCCCCAGGAAGCCATGTCCCCCAACCCTGCAGCCACAGCCAATGGCTTACTGATTCAAGTTTCAATAGACTGTCCCCTGGTGTGACTTCAGATCCAGTGTTCCCCGGTCCCTGGATCTTTCCTGAGACCACAGCCTGCTCAGTGTTCTCCCTCCTTGAACTGAATAACTTTGTCTTTCATGGTTTTGCTTCCTGGGGAATATGGCTCCCACGTTCATGGGCCCCTGAACCTCTGTCCCAAGACTCTGCTTCTTGGAGACGTGAGCTCATGTGATTGTTGCTGTGTCATCCGAGCCAGAATTCTTGCATCTGGAAGAAAAGGGGAAGAAGGAGGGGAGGTCCCAGTCACCGCCACCCCCAGGGACCCATGTCAAGAATTTGTACTGCTCATCTCAACAAATTCTGCCTCTGTGGCCAGGCTTCACTCAGAGAGAGAGAGACAGGCGGTGCTACTCACAGGGCAATCCTTCTAAATGTGAACCAAGATCTGATCACCCAGGATCCTGTGCTCACAGCCAGCAGGCACAGCCGGGAGAAGGGACTTACCTGCCCTCCAGACCACCATGGGGTCCATACAACACTAGCACCTTTGGCTCATTCACACGGCGCTCATTGGTAACCCATTCACAGCCTGATAAGGGTTGGGTACCGGGGCTCTCGGATCTGAATGAGGGATGGCTCAACACTCCAGGCAGTCTGTGTAGATCAGCCTTGCTAGTTGGGGTGAGGGTTCTGAGTTAGTAGTAGAGGAGGGAGCATTTTCAGTTCGGGCTCTGTGACAGTGGTGGCTGTAGGTCATTCTCAAGCCTCCTTTTGGAGGCTCCCCAAACTGGTGACCAGAGAAGCATGAGCAGAGTGAGGGTAACATGGGACACAAGTGGCTTTGAGCACTGCATGCATGGACTGTCACAGGCAATGTGTCCCCACCCAGAACCCCTCACCAGGCTAGTACCCAGAGCCCCAGCTGTCGTGTTTATTAAGAGCTGGCTCATGTCACTCCCTCTGTCAAAAGTCATCCTCTGCTGACCAGAACTGTTGATTCAGGAAGTTACACGAGCCCCTTGCAGGTGCGCCCGACACCACCCAGTGACTGATATGAGGAAACAAAATCTGGCCCCCTTGACATCAAGGGGTGCAACTCAGCCCTTGACTTATGCTCCCGAGTGTCCCCACTCCCACCCCAGGGCAGACTGAAGCTGGATTCTGCTCGCGAGCATATGTTTGGTGGGCTTTTCCTGCTCTTGTCCTACTTCACTCCCTTTCCAGATTTTCCAACAGGGCCATCCCTCTATAAGTCATGAGCACACAAATCCCTGTGTTTGAACTCTGCTTTTGAGGAACTCAACCTAAGTCCCCAGGTGGCAGATTAATCCACATTCCGTTATCATCATCCCTTTAGGAAGAAGAACACAGCTCCTGATTTGCAGATACTTTTTACAACACACCTTAGAGTTTTACTGGGTCTAATAGGACTGCAGACTATAGCCACACGCAGCATACAAGGGTGTGGGCGAAATGATCATTGGAACAATTGAGATGGCAACGTTAATGTTACCAGCATGATGTAATGGCTTCATAAAAAATTAATATCTGCCTACACACAGCGCCGATTCATCAATAAATGGCCACCTAATTACCCAAGAGTCTAAATGCATTGTTTTAATTCGTTCTTGTCGCTTGTTAAAACTCTACCCTGTTTGAGATATGGGATACACTTCCATCCATCTTCTCAAGAGAAAACACTTATTTCCAACTGACAAGATTATTTTCTTTATTATCTCCAGGAACGTGTCCTCAAAACCTGGAAAGACACATTTTCACTATATTTTTGAAAGAGTTTCTCTGGGGTCAAACATAATTGCGACAACTTGTCAATAATGTACGTCGATTTGCTCGTGGGTTAACAGCATGAACCTCTGCAGAGAGCCTTCCAGATGGCCAGGACATGAAGTTCCCGTGCGGGTGTGAATCTGTCTCTGACTGGGCAGATCAAGAGCCAGAGGGCTGTGCTGGGTGCCCGGGTCCTTGTCCATGGGACGAGAACACGTGACAACACAGAGGTCGCATTTCTGAAGGAATCTTCAAGAGTACAGTGTCATACGAGAGATCTCCGGAACTGGAAGCCTGTTGGTTAGTAACTCCCAGCTTCCCCTCCCCAGCCCCTGGCAACCAGCATCCCACTCCCTGATTCCACGCTTCTGACTTCTTTCAAGACGTCATTTAAGTGGGATCATGTGGGATTTGTCTTCTTGTATCTGGTTCGTCAAGGTTGCCCCATGGTGCAAAGCCTCCTTGCTGGGTAAGGCTGAAGAGCGTTCCGTCATATGCGTGGGTCACTTTCATTTCACCCGTTTGCCTACAGATGGGCCTTCGGGCTGTTTCCACACCTCGACTAGTGAATAATGTGTAATAAATCCAGGAGTGCTAATATATGCTTGGCATCCTGATTTCAACTCTTTTGAAAAATAACCAGTGAAATTTCAGGATCATAGGCTGGTTCTATTTTTAACTTTTTGAGGACCTTCCATCCTGTTCTCCACAGAGGCTCCTCCAATTTGCGTTCCCGCCAACAGGGCCCAAGAGCACGAACGTCAACGGGAATATCATGGTGCCAGGGGTTTGACAGTGGGTCATGAGTCAGGGCAAAACCTAGAGCCTCTGACCTTAGTTTAGACTTTTCCTGAGGTCAGCGTATGAAGGTGGGGGAAGAGAGCTAGGGGGACATGACATACAGAATATACAATGTACATTCAAAATAAAATAAATTCATTTTTTTCCAGCCAAAGCCAGCAGCACCATGAAATCAGTCACACCGTAGGACTGTGTGGTACCTGTCCCCTAGCCAAGACCTGGGAAGAAGGACAAACAGTGGTGATGATGTCCCTGGTTGAAATCACTACTGAGTCATTTCCAGCCATTTTGTGGATCCCAAGGACAACCGCCAACATGACCCATATTTGTAAATAACCTAACTATCGTCCTATTACAACAGGAGACAGACACTAACCAGGTATATGGGAACTTTTAATACTCATCTCTCTTTTCATATTTTGGAACAGTTTAAATACACAAGAAAAAGGAGAAAAAGACAGCCAACACCCACTTACATACCACTCTTTTAAGAAATATTGAAATGTTGAGAAGTTACTGGAATTATTTCAGATTTTGTTTAAGAAATATATATATATTTGCGACCAGCTTTTTATAAGTGCCCTCTGGCCCCATTTTTTTTTAAGATTTTATTTATTTATTTGACAGAGAGAGAGAGATCACAAGTAGGCAGAGAGGCAGGCAGAGAGAGGGGGAAGCAGGGCTTGATCCCAGGACCCTGAGACCATGACCCGAGCCGAAGGCAGAGGCTTAACCCACTGAGCCACCCAGGCGCCCTATGACCCCATTTTTAAAATTTACTACTTTTCTGAAATTTATGTGTATCATTAATGACATGTGAAGTTTTCATTTTGTATGTTCACATACACAAATAGTAGTGGTCTTGCATGGTGTTAAATTTACATGAACAGGGGTGCCTGGGTGGCTCAGTGGGTTAGAGCCTCTGTCTTCAGCTCAAGTCATGGTCCTGGGATCCTGGGATCGAGCCCCGCATGGGGCTTTCTGCTAGGCGTGGAGCCTGCTTCCCTCTCTCTGCCTGCCTCTCTTCCTGCTTCTGATCTCTGTCTGTCAAATAGATAAATAGAATCTTTAAAAAAAATAGAAATTTACATGAAAAGGAAATTATTCTGAATGTGTTCTTCTGCAATGTGCTTTTTTCTTTCTTTTTTTTTTATTTTCAGTATAACAGTATTCATTGTTTTTGTACCACATCCAGTGCTCCATGCAGTCCGTGCCCTCTCTAATACCCACCACCTGGTCCCCCCAACCTCCCACCCCCCCACCTCTTCAAACCCTTAAGATTGTTTTTCAGAGTCCATAGTCTCTCATTGTTCACCTCCCCTTCCAGTTTCCCCCAACTGCCTTCTCCTAACTCCCCATGTCCTCCATGCTATTTGTTATGCTCCACAAATAAGTGAAACCATATGATAATTGATTCTCTCTTCTTCACTTATTTCACTCAGCATAATCTCTTCCAGTCCCGTCCATGTTGCTACAAAAGTTGGGTAATCATCCTTTCTGATGGAGGCATCATACTCCATAGTGTATATGGACCACATCTTCCTTATCCATTCGTCCGTTGAAAGGCATCTTGGTTCTTTCCACAGTTTGGCAATCGTGGCCATTGCTGCTATAAACATTGGGGTACAGATGGCCCTTCTTTTCAGTACATGTGCTTTTTTCCATTCCAATCGAATAGAAGGTTATTTTTTTCTTTTATCTTTAATTAAAAATTTAACCCCCTTTCACCCCCTGCCTCAAGCAACCACCAATCTGTTCTCTGTATTTATGAATTTGGTTTATTTTTTTCAGATTCTGCATATAAGGAGATCGTATGGTGTTCGTCTTCCTGCGTCTGGCTTATTTCGTTAAGCATAATGCCCTCGAGATCCATCCAAGCTGTTGCGAATGGCAAGATTTCCTTCTTTTTATGGCTGAGTAATATTCCATTATATATATAATATATATTATATAAAATACAATACATATGTGGAGCGACAGAGCATATTTTCTTCATCAAGTCAACCACCCATGGGCACTCAGGTTGTTTCCGTGCGTGGCTGTTGGAGATAATGCTGCGACAAATATGGGGATGCAGGTATCTTTTGGGGCTAGTGTTTTTGTTTCCTTTAGGTAAATACCCAGAAGTGGAATTACTGGGTCATAGTAGTATTATGTTCGATTTTCCTGAGGAAACTCCATATTGTTTTCCACATGCATGTGTGTGTGTATATCTTCCACACAAACATTTCAATTTATTTCATATAGAATTATTTTATTTACCATTTTACATTTATCATTACTGAACTCGGTTTGCTGATGTATTATTTTGGGTATTTGAATCTAGGATCCCAGGTGATATTGGCCTTTCCTCTCACCTCTGTTGTCCCTGTTTCACTTAATAAGGGGGCTGCACTGGCCTCCGTAGAAGGAGTTGAGACGTTCTTCTGTTCTTCCGGTGTTCTGGAACGGCTTGCAGGGGGTGGGAGTCATCTAATTCATGAAGCTTTGATAATCCACCAGGAATGCCATCCACCCCCAGCACACGTTTGCAGAAAGTTTGGAGAATAATCCAAGACTTAAATACATCCTTGCTTTCTTTTTTGTGTCTTTTGTGGTATCTTTTTTTTTTTTCCAAAAAATTGTTATTGGCTTAACATTTTCTTTTGATATCAGCTTGTAATTTTTTGGCACATAATTTTTAAGCCCTGTTCTGTCTTTTGGTCTCTCCCTCTTTTTATTCTCATTATTAATTTATGTACGTCTTGTCTTGCTTGGCTTTGCCTGAGGTTCATCGAGGCTCAAACCTTCTTTGTGAAGCATCAGGTTTTGAAGGTTGTTGTTGACCTTATATATTGTGTATTTCTTTAATTTCTTGTCTTATTTTTACCATTTCTTTTATTTCACTTATTCCACTATTTTTTCTCTAATGTGATTTCAATACTTGGGTCATTCATCTTCTTTCTTCTTTAATGATGAATAGATTTAAGATGACAAAGTCTCCTACAGGAATTTCCTAAATTAAACACTTAAGGATATAATGTTTCCATTATAATGGGGATCCAAATCTCTTAAGTTTTATTATGATTTCTTGTCGGACCAATGAAATATACAAAAATGTTTTTAGTAGTTGCCCTAAAGCATGGTTATTTTTATCTGTGTGTTATTTATTGATTTTGAATTTTCTTATTAGTGAGAGTCCGAGACTGTGTTTTCTATACTATCCAAAAGGCTTCAATATTCAGAAAATGACAGCATTATTGATAACCACAGTATTAATTTTCAAGGACCTTGAAAAACACAGAGCAACCTCAGAATTTTCTAAAGGCTCAGTGGAACTTTGATAGAATAAGTCACATCAGCACTTAGAGCCCATAGCAGGACAGAACCAGCTGACAGAAGTTATCTTTAGGAGCACAAGAAGGAGGCCATATTATTGGCAAACCATTTTAAATAACTATTTTCAGTGCTGTCCTTTTAAACAGGCCCAGGGCTGAGAAATTCTGGAATAAAATGCTTCATTGTAATACAGTTCCAACCAAGATAACATTTATCCTGAAATTAAAATACTGGAGAATAGGGTTCCCCCGTCTGGACCATAGGGCAGGCAGTGGGTGTGAGCAGGACAGCTGAGTGTCCTGGCTCTGTGTGTCCTTGGATCGTCACCAGGGAGCTATCTGAAGTTCAGGCAGACCAGCTGCTCCAGACGGCCGCAGCCTGTGGCCATGTGAGGAGGACTCTGTACCATTGAGTCATTTAAGGCCAACCCAGTGCAAGAACCATCTGCGAACATGGGGCATCTCCTCCCAGGAGCTTGGGGGTCATCGTCTCTCCCTTCTAGCACAAATCACCTGCCTTACAAAGACAAAGAACATTCCTGGATTCTCCCCCAAACAGACACACCCTCTCTCAGTCCCATCACACCAGGGAGCTGTTGTCTGCCTTCCTGTCTGGGTCTTTCTGTTGGAATCCTGCATCCCTTGGAAGTTTTGTTGTTGTTTTCTTTTTTTTTCCATTAACGTGAATATATTAGACTCTATCTTATGTGCAGGAATCTCAAGATGACTAATGGATTCCATTGCAGTGAAATCAATGTCTTACGCATTGTTTGCACTTCGTTTCTAGAAAGGCAGGCATTAAAATAAAGCATTAGCCAATATTCTTTATTAGATGATCGCCAGAGCAGTGGGAAACTGTACTTTAATTTTCCTTCTTGATGGGTTTCCAGTCAGATAAGCAGGGATTGATCTGTCAAGCATGTGTGCCTCCAGCTCCCGGTCGGTTTTCTCTTAAAGCGCCACTTACGCGTGGCTCGTTCTCTCTCTCTGTTGGGTACACTGCGCCTCGGTGGTGCCGTTTCCACGACTGTGCTGTCTTCTCACTCTGGGCTCCCAGCCATGGCTCCGGAAGCAACAGCCGGTGTTCTCCGGATCAGAGGTAAGCAGCCGCGGTGAATAATCCTTTCAGTGTACTGCTGGATCCTATCAGCTAGGATCTTGTTGAGTATTTTGGCACCCGTGTTCAACAGGGGTATTGGTCTGTAATTCTCCTTTTGATGGGGTCTTTGCCCGGTTTTTCATATCAAGGTAATGCTGGCCTCATAGAACAAGTTTGCAAGTTTCCTTCTGTTTCTATTCTTTGAAACAGCTTCAGTAGAAATACACAATACACAGGGTGTCATTTCTTCAAAACCACATTGAGATACCACCTTATACCAGTTAGAATGACAAAGATGAACAAGACAGGAAACAACATGTGTTGGAAAGGATGTGGGGAAAGGGGAACCCTCTTCCACTGTTGGTGGGAATGCAAGTTGGTGCAGCCACTTTGGAAAACAGTGTGGAGATTCGTCAAGAAATTAAAAATAGAGCTTCCCTATGACCCTGCAATTGCACTATGTATGGGTTATTTACCCCAAAGATACAGATGTAGTGAACAGAAGGGCCATCTGTACCCCATCTGTACCCCAATAGCATTCATTCATAGCATTGAATTCATAGCAGCAATGGCCACAGTCGCCAAACTGTGGAAAGAACCAAGATACCCTTCAATAGACGAGACGAATGGATAAGGAAGATGTGGTCCATACACACTATGGAGTATGATGCCTCCATCAGAAAGGATGAATCCCCAACTTTTGTATCAACATGGACGGGACTGGAAGAGATTATGCTGAGTGAAATAAATCAAGCAGAGAGAGTCAATTTTCATATGGTTTCACTTACTTGTGGAGCATAAGGAATAACATGGAGGACATTAGGAGAAGGAAAGGAAAAGTGAATTGGGGGAAATTGGAGGGGGAGACGAACCACAAGAGACTGTGGCCTCTGAGAAACAAACTGAGGGTTTTGGAGGGGAGGGGAGTGGGGATTGGGTGAGCCTGGTGGTAGGTATCGAGGAGGGCACGGATTGCATGGAGCACTGGGTGTGGTGCATAAACAATGAATCTTGGAACACTGAAAAAATTTTAAAAATAAAAAAATGATAAAATAAAATGCATAAAAACAAAACAAAACAAAACAAATCATTGGTGAGATTAAACTCCAAGCAAGTAGAAGTCGCATTTTTATTGCAATGATGGCACTGAACTGACAGTTTAGGATTAATGATTTGGAGGGAAAGAGAAGAATTTCTTGCATCTTGAGGTAGCTACTGTCAATAATGACTTATAACATTAAACAAGCAGGTAGAGCTTTCTTTACATGGGAGAAGAGCCTCCATTGTACAATGACAATAAGACAGCAAGTGACAGGGGGAGGAGAGAGTTAAAGAACATGTTTCTTTATTGCTAAGTGATGGGTAAGTGTCTCTCTGTGGGTTGTCTCATTTATCTGCACACCACCACCAAGTTAAGTACTGGAATCACTCCCAAATGGCAGACGAGAAAGCAGAGAGCTTGAGAGCTTAAGAAATTTGCCCAGGGTGATACAGCCAGGAAGGGACAGAACTAAGACTAGCCCTCCCAAACAATTGGCTTTGGACAACTGTGATCCCCCATCTGCCTGTGATTTCCCATCAGCAAGGAGAGAGCTGGACAGAATTCCCTGTGCCCAACGAGCCACCCAGCTGGCATCACTCAGCTCCACCTGCTAGCCAGGGCCATGACCAAGAGGACGCGCGCCAAAACGGATTTCAGGGACAAGCGAAGGGCAAAGTCCACAGGGAGAGAAGCCAGCTATGTCCACAGGACCTACTTGTCTCCCTACCAGGTAAAGATGGCTTCTTTACAGTCCATCCCCTGCTCTTAGCAGGATGAGAACTTCATGGTGAAAGAGTCATTGCAGTCACACATAGCTGCCCTGTCTTGCAGGCTGCTGAAAGCTGACTTTACACAGATGGCTCTGCCTGCCTCCTCTCAGCATCACTCTGTGCTCTCTACCAAAAGTCTGAGAGGCAGCCAATGGCCATCTCGTACCACCTGGACATCCCCTGGCTCCTCTTGAAATCAAGCCAACTGCAAGGCCCCTCGTTCATCCAAAAGCACTCTGCACTAAGCTTGGGGATGGAACATGGTGGTCTGCCTCCTATCTTGCCCTGGATGAAGCAGCTACTTAGCCACTGCGTCTTGAGAGACGGGGCGAAATATGTCGTACTGCATAATGTCACTTGTGATAGAAGGTGTTGCTTCTCAGCATATGGCTGGCAAGCACAACACAAGGAACTTTAGAGGACACAGCAAGCTGCCCGTAGACACTGTCTGGGTCTGTGCACAGCAACTACATTAGAAGGATGCAAGGAGGACATGATGAAAATATAATGAATGTAGGCACAGCTTGGCGACCTATTTATCCCTCGTGGTGGCAATTCAGAAGAGCAGATGGGAAATTTCCATATAACTAGTAAACTCTGTCCATGTTAGGGAACCTCATTTGGACTTGGAACCCAGGGTGTCTCTGGGCAACCAGTAGAAGATGAAGCAAAAAGCTGGGCCGAGACCAGAGCATGAAACCCTTTGTGCACATGGTAGCCCGCTTGGTCACTCCTCAATCTTCTCTTCTGTTTGTGCATGAATGCTTCCTGTGATCTGACCATCACATCTGTCATGGGTGTGGTCTCCGGCTCCTCCTTCTCTCAGACCTGAATATCTTAGGTCAAGTAGAGAACCCACTGATCATCTGGTATGTGAACAGGAGGCTGTAAGACCATATTTGGTTCTGTTTTTTCAAAAACCCCCTCTATTAATCTCAGCAAGCCAGATGCACCACTTCCATGGGAGTTTAGGTGGGAAGCTCGTGACTGTGCTTCAGAGAAGGAGAACTTTACAGGAAGCTTCTCTCTGCCAACCTCCCCACACTTTGACTTCCTGGGCTACAGCCCTCCTCATCCCTCCCTGATCCACATAGACTTTGGGGCATGATATGCATCATTATCATGTGATCAACTACTAAATTGTTCCCTTTTTCTAAGATTTTATTTATTTATTCGAGAGAGAGTGTGGGAGAAAGAAGAGAGGGAAAGGTAGAAGTAGACTCCCTGCCAAGCACAGATCCCAACACGGGGCCCGATCTGATCCCACGACCCCGAGATCTTGACCAGAGCCAAAACCGAGAGTTAGACTTTCAACCGAGTCACACAGGTGCGCCAACTACTACATTGTTCTTGATCCCAGTCCTGTTGTGGGAAATAAAGACCACTGTTGTGATGGGAGCCCTAATGTCTGGTTTTCCCTCTACTCGCATCCTCCACTTTCCTTTCTTCGAATCTGAAGGTCATACCATGATCGCGCTCAACATTAGTCCCCCACAGCTTTCTACTGTTCATTCCACAGATGGTGCACAAGCATGTCTAATTCAATAGGCTGGTTGTTGGACTTAGCATTTCCCATTTTACTCTACTCCAAATAGTCCTATTTTGTACTCCTTTCCAGTTTCACAGTGGAAAGAATTTCCTTAAAAATTCTCTTTCATATTTTTACCAGTTGATTTCTGGATCTCTTCTTATAAAGTCTCTTCTATCAGCATTTTGTTTCCATTTGCACCACCATGTTCATTACTCTTGCATGGACTTTCGCAATTATATTCTGTCTGTATCCTCTTTCTCCTCCAGTTCACTTTTTATACTACTGCAAAACTATTCATTATAAAACCCTATTTCGAGCAAGTCACCCTCTGCCAAACAACCATGAACGACTGTCCTTTGCCTGTCAGATAATGTGTAATTCCTTACCATGAAGTCACAAGATATCACTTAGGACTCTCCCGTTTTATTACTTTCTCTTCATTATTCCTTCATTTATTCCTTTACTACCTACTGTGTCTCAGGCACAGGGCCACGTACCAGTCGTACTATTTCACTGGATTATCACATCAACCTCCCAATTTGGGTGCTAATGTTACATTTTGTAGAAGAGGGTATGCGACTGGCAAAGCCAGGGGGCTGCTGCAGTCACATGCATTGGACCCTGTGGGAGTGGTCTCAACCACAAGACACGTCATCATCCATGCCATCAGTAGCTTTGTCCTGATGGGTAGCACATGGCTCTCTGTACGTGGCTAAACAAGACTTTTGATAGATTTTGTATATTCAGATGAGCTGCAAACTTCCACCCCAGTTCACACTGTCTTTGCAAAGATGCTCAGAGCTGCAGCTTCACTATGCTCATTAAATCAAATGTCAAAATTTCCTTCTTTAAAATGCTAATTAAGCCCCGCAAGTCCCCCACTTCTATAATTAAAGGGACTATCTGGTAACAGACCATAAAGAAAACTGTAGCCACAGAATCCCCCAAGAGGCCTAGATGGGAAATAAACCTGAGAATGTCCAGTAAAAGATGGGGAGGAAAAATCCCAAGAGTCCACGCTCTGGAAACCAAGAATGAGACGATTGTATCAAGAAGGGGACACTGATTTCTCCAGCGCGACCAGGAGGCTGAATGAAGCCAGTGAGAGCGGAGAGGAGGCCCACAGCTGCCATTTCTCCTAAGTCTGACCCCGCCCACAGAGAACTTGAAACATTGTTTCTGTAAAGAGAATATGTGCGAACAATATATAGGAGAACAATAAACAAATATAAAAATTTGAACTACGAGTATTCTTCTCTAACTGTGAGAAGCTAGAAAAATAAAAGCATGATGCATTGACTATCCCTGTGTCAAGAAATGCCTTTGGCCAGAGCAGGGCCTCTTACCCAGCAAAGGGGACCTGTTGGGTGAAAACAAACAAACAAACAAACAAACAAACAAACAGAAACAGGTGAGTGCTTTGGGATTCTGTGTCTGTTAGTTCTTTCCCCTCAGACTGAAAGCCACTGGAGGATCCCAAAGGTGATGGGGTTCTTGCAGAGAACGTTTTATAAAATAATTCTGACAAACTCATCGATTCTTTTGCCTTTGCCAACGGGTTGCTTCTTGTTCACGGGACCACAAATTAAGCATGTGATTATTTAGTCTAAGTGGAAAGGAGGGAAAATCTATTTTTACTTCACTATCTTCATTTAAGAGCTATACCTGATGAGGTTTAAACCAACAGGGAGACTGATTTTGTTCGATTTCTGTCTGCAGCCCTATTTCCTACTCTCCTACTTGCTGCCATCCCCATCCACCCTATTAAGGCTATCCTCTGTGGTCAGCTTACAGAAAATCATGAGTATCTCCAAACTTTAAGTGCCATTCAAATGTTGTTTTGGTTTTGTTTTTAATTAAAGAAATAGCCTTGAGCACCTTGAACACTGTGGACTGAATTTCATTTTAAGAAAAAAAGATGGAATAGGGTACTTCATCAGTAATTTATGTATCAGTTCTTTGTGAATAATTTTAAAGGTGGTGTTAAGTATCTTCCTTTCCATTATTTGTCTTTCTGTATTGTTTGATCTCAACTATGAAGGAGCCACTGTCACACGGCCAAGAATATCCACTACGTGGACCAGGCAGGATCACGCTGCTTCCCTCCCAGACTGCCCCCCTTCGTCCCCAGAAGCCCCACGCTACTGTCTGGGACTGCGGGGCTGATGGAAGGGTCCAGGCCACTGAGTCTTGTGAACTGGGGGCCCCCATGACAGGACATAAACAAGCATGCTTAAAATACCCAGCAAGCAAGGAACTTAGGAACCAAACTCCTATCCCAGCTCCCTGGCTGCGGCTGCCTACACTGTCCAGTCTGCTCCTTCTCCCATCTTCAGTCTGGTGACAACACCAGACACAAATAGCCATAACACTTGGGCTATTTGTATATAAATATGTGAACAGTATTCTTTCACAATAAAGTTACGACCCTAAATCGCTGACTTTGGAAACTGATGTCGAGTTAATTTTAGTATTATATTTTAAACAATTCTTTCTAATGGAAAAATCAATTTATATTTTCAGCATAGAAAAGTGGGAAACTATAGCAAGCAGAAAGATGAAATTTAAAGTCACTTTTATTTCTTATATCTAAAGAGAACCCCTGCGAACAGTGTCTTGGTGTATCTTCTAGCCCATATATGGCATATGGTAGGTGCACATTATACGCATGTACATGTAGATGCATGTAGATACACACATGTAATACACAGTATGTAATAGTACCTACTCTACATGCATGCATGTGTATACCTAAATATGTGCACATAATACATAACATATGCAATGTCACATATACGCACTACAAATGTACATACGGAGCTAATAAAACAATAAATGTTACTGCTACTCTTTGTATATGTATATAATACATATACTCATAGTATATGTCTACTGACAAATGCTTCTGAGGACATTTTATTGATGCCTTTGTGCACACCTGTACCTCTGTCTGAAAGTAGAATCATGTGTTACTTACCAAATTAAGGTGACCTCTTTCCACATAGACTGAGAGCATGCTGTCATTCCACAAAGCCCCTGCGTCACTTTGATGACTTAATCCCGCTTTTCTGGGCCACCTCCTCACAGCAATCTTATCACAGTGGTAATAACATCTGGCTGCGGGAGGGCTCCTGAGGGCAGTCATTGTTCCCAGCAGTTCACAGGCAACAGTTCATTTAAAGCTCAAAGCAGCACCACAAAGCTGTAAGTGGGGAAACCAAGGCACCAGGTACACAGATAAAACGTGTCAGGCCGTTGAGAGGTTGTGCTCTAATCTGACGTACGTGCTGGTCTTCATCTCCAGTTCCTAAGAACCTGGTCATTTTCCGGATGTTAGGAGTATCTTTTGTTCTAAACGCAGTGACTCTTGGAGGTCCCCAGATAGTTTCTGAGTAGAGACAGGTCATCACAAAGACCAAACTGTGACTGGAAGTTGGGAACTTTCAGCTCCGTCCACCCAGTTCAGGGAAGAAGAGGGGCTACATATTGGGTTAATAATCACTCATGCTTATAAGATGAAATCTCCTTTCCAAACATCCCTGAGTGCCAGGCCTCTGAGAGCTTCTGGGTTGGGAGCAGATCCCCACGCCTGGAGGGTACCGTGCTGCAGCCCCTGGAGACAGACCCTCCTGGACATGCATAGCTCCTCGTCTGGCTGTTCATTTGTATCCTCGGTGACATCCTTTATAATGAACCCATAAAAATAAAGTGTTTGCCAGAGCTCTGGGGACCTTCGTGGCAAATCGTCCAGCCTGAGACAAGGGGTGTGAGATTCTCTGCCTTATAGCCCATTGGTCAGAGCCCAGGCAGTAAAAGGAGACCTGCAGTTAGGGTCTGAAGTGGGGGCAGTCTCATGGGACCAAGCCCTTAACCTGTGGGCTCTGGGCTGATTCTGAGCACTTCGTGCCAGAACTGAATGAAATCGCCATCCACAGAGAATTGTGGAATTTCACGGTGTGGAAGTTTTGCACATTCAGTAGGTTTTGTATCAAAAATCATAAAATCATAGTGTCTCCAATTTTATCACTAAAAATGATTATAATGAATATCTTTATGGCTAAATATTCCTGTGTATCTGTGATTCTTTCTCTAGGATAACAGTTTTATAAGCAAGACTGCTGAGCTTAAGTATTTGTTTATATTAAAGACTTGCCGCGTGCCTCTTCCTAAATTGGGCTCCATCCTGTTTCTTAATTTGTGGGCTGGTGAGGGAGGTACAGTTATTTCTGCTTTTACCAATCTCATTGTGTGCAACAGTGAACTCTTCTCCAAGCAGGAGCTCCGTCCCAGAGGTGTGAGGCTCTTTCTCCTCCTGGGATTCTCTGGGCGGGCCAAGCTGATTCAGCATCGTTGCCGACGAACGGCACGGGGCGTGTTTGTGGAGCGGAGGCGCCGCGCCCTGTGCGGTCTGGTACTGGACCTTTACCAGCATCGTGTGCAAATGCGCACGCTTGTTGGAAGGACCTGCCATCAAGGTCTATCAACGGCTTTCTCGGAAGAGAGCCCCTTGCCCCAAGTGGGTGCAGAGGACAGCTATGGATACAGATCGATACGTGAATGGACATTACATCTCTTTTCAGTCAAGCTCCGGCATGGAGTCAGCTTTTCAATTTATGGTCCTGCTCAGCAACCCCTTTCTTTCATTCCTCGTTTACTAGAAGCGTCCAAGTATAATGTGCTCAGCACTGAATTGGATCAATATCCACATTAACATCCTTTCAGGAGCAACAGCCCATCAGACGAAGTTCTCCCTTCCTGTGACCTTGCTCTGCGAGCAGGCTGGGCTGGGCTCAGCGCTCCCTTACGACTGCCCCTGGCAGCGTGCGTTGGGCATCGTCTCCAAGATAACACCAGTTAATTAACCTTTAGGTGAAAATGCCCAGGATCCCTGCGATACTCACTTCCTTCTCACCCATTACATTCAGCCCGGAAAGCAGCAAGGAGTGCAATAAATGCATTAATTAGGAAAATGATTAAATGCAGCTGCCTTCATTACCTTGGCAGTTCATCTTCTCTGCAAGGTGCCTGAAAAGTCACCCTCATCGGGGGCGGGGGGGGAGCCCATGCCAGGGAGAGGCAGCTGTAAGAAGCCGTGGATCCTTCACTCTCTCACTAGATGAGATGAACTCATGACCTGCCAATTCCACAGAAGCCCAACCCGACACCCAGAGCGCGTGGCCACCTGCTCTTCTCCCAAGCCACCCTGCTGAGAATGTCTTAGAAGAAGGCATGGACATCCATCGCCTTTGTCACCAGCAGAAAACACGAACCACACCACCCGCAGGTGGGAACACTCACGGCGGGGCGGGGGGAGGGGTGGTGTCCTAGCATCTCAGGATGCTTGATACAGACTCCCACGTGCGGCTTGAATGGAAATTCATATTAACAATGGGCAAGATAGGGCAACATTTCCAAAGAGAGAGACAGTGATCACTTGGCAGATCTCCTTATCAAGGAGACGCGGTCAAAGCTACACAGCACTTCCAGGATGATCGGGAAGATCGTGGCCTCCAACCCCAGAGGGTGTGCTGGAACCTGACCCCACCTTGTTCAACCAGGAATGCACACTGGGGTGGAGTTAAGCTGCATCCAGAGGACAGGGGTCCAGAGCACCACTTTCTCTCTCTTCTATGGATGCTGTTAGTGCTCCCGGTGGGATGCTCTGTCTCCCCTTGTTCCCCTGCAAAACCGAAGCTTGGCACCGCCACCCTTCCCAACACCACCCAACTCCCCCTCCCCATGCGGACCTGGTTCCCCTTCCCGTCTACCGCCTGCTGCCCTTCCTATAAGTCACACTCTGCCACATTTCCCAGTACACTGCAGTGAGCTTGGCTCACTCCCATGCCGGCATCGTCCATCCTCAGGAAGGCGCGTGCCATGTAGCAGGTGCTCAGGAAACGTGAATGAATTAAAATCATAATCTATTGTATCTTCTGTAAAGATTCAAGGAAAGAAAATCCACCGTGCTGCGGACTCCGTGGGAAGGTAAAAACTAATGCGAGTGAAGCTGACTCTAGGAGCTGACGTAGGACAGGAGGCCGCAGCTGTCCACCTGCCAAGGCAGGACACTCCTCAGGAGGGAGCGCTGTGAGTGTCAACTCAACCCTGGCAGACCTCCTCACAAAACCACCCTCTGTCCCTCTCTCCGCAGGGGCCCCTGGTGTCCTGCTGCTCTGTCCTGTCTCTGCCTTACTGAAAAATAGGACTAAATCTCATTAAAGGTAAAGTCTGAGACTCAAGAGTTTTGACATTTACCACTTTCTATGGGGGGAAAATACCAAATTATTAAACATTAAAATTATTACCAGCGATGACTGAAAACCTCTTCTCTCCTGTGAGTTCTAAGCATCTGCTGTTGACAGAAACACCACAGCCGTGGTCTGTCCTGCTCACTCCCACCCCTTTTCCTGCACCCGAAGCCACTGCCAGGTTGGTCCGGGCTGTGTCCAGCGAACAGAAGCTCCTCCATTCCTGTGGAGATCTATGCAGGAACTCCAGCTTCGTAACCTTCCCTCTAATCTGAATCAAGAAGCTACGGACTCACTTGACCATCTCCAGGGTGGCTGGCTACTGTATTTGGAGACAATAGCTAGGGCCCCAAATCCTTGGAATAGCTCCTTAAAAACTGCACTTACTTCACTGCCAGAAACCTCGTCTGCTTTGGGCCTCAATGTCATGGAAACTAAGAGTGAAGCCAGTTCTCTCCAGCAGGGCTAGGGTTCCCCGGTGCCTTGAGTGTTGGGAACGTGAGGCCCTCCAAGCCAGGCTCAGCCTGTCTGTGTCGAACTAGCACTGGTGCATTGCACAGCCTGGTCTGCAAAATTCACTGAGGTCCCAACCGCCAGGCCCTCAGAATGTGACCTTATTTGGAAACAGGGTCTTTTCAGGGGCAGGAAAACTGAGATGAGCCTGTAGTGCAGGACGGGGGACCCCTCATCCAGTGTGGCTTGTGTCCCTATGTAAAGGGGGCTTTTGGACACACAGGCATGCACATGGAGAGAACACCTTGTGAACACGACGGCAGATATCAGGGTGATGCGTCTATAGGCCAAAGGACACCGTGGCTGGCCAGCAGAGCCCGGAATCCAGGGGCGAGGCCTGGCAGACTCCGACTCCCAGCCTTTCAAGGAGCCCACCTGCCCACGCGCCAAAGCGGGGTGCCCAGCCTCCAGGAGCAGGCGATCAAGAGCTGCTGTTCCAACCCGCCTGTCCGTAAGTGTCGTTCCAGTGGCAACAGCAAAGGACCTCGGGGCCCTTGTGTTGCCCCTATACCCAGCTTCTCCGGCGGCACTAGCTTCCCAGAGCAGGTGGGGGCTGTTTCTGCAGCCACCTTGCCCATCGCTGGAGCACGGCTGCCGCTGTGAACAGGTCCTGGAGAGTCCCTGGGGTCTCCCTGCCACCCTGGGGGCTTGGACACAGAGGGCAATGGGGGCCCCTAAGAGGGAGACTGCATGACCCTGGGAGGGATGAGAAGTCAGCCCTTCCCTGCCGCCTGTCTGCAGACTGAAGATGGAAACCCAGGACGGGGAGACCGTCGCGTTGCAGGATGTGGAGCCGGCGAGGACTGAAGGCCCCTCCATCTCTGGCATTGTCTGTACTAATGCGCGGTCATGCCAGGTCAGCCCGGTCCGGCCCATCTGCACCCGCAGGGCTCAGGCCTGGTTGCAGTGGGGGTTCGAGGAACAGGCCAGGCAGCAGCTCAGATCCTGACACCACCCACCCGCAGGCACCTCCAGAACACTGTGTCTGAAAGACAGGAGGTGAGCAAGGCCCCCTGGCGGGGCGTTGTCAGCACGCGGCCATAGGGAGAAGGTTCAGAGGAAGGGGAGGACGGGGAGCCAAGGTGAGGCCTCCCACCCTGTCAAAGCAGCTGGGGGCTGCTGCTGGACCCCAGGCTGGGGTGGTGGGCCCCTCTTCCCTCTCAACAGTGGCCCTCTGCCCCCACTTGAGGGGCTCTTCTCTTTCCCCCGGGGGCAGTTCTGCAGCAACCAGAGACCCTCAGGACTGGGGCCTCTGAATTCCACTAGGAGGACGAGTGTGGACCCAAGCAGCAAGAGACACGACGCAGTGAGCGTGGGAGGAGAAGGGGAGAAGCTGGCCGGGCTTCCCCAGCTGGGAGATGTCCCCAGGCGGCCCTGTGCAGGGGCTCCAGCTCCCGCGCTCCGGTTCTCCAGCCCAGCCATGGCTGCTGCTGGTAACCTTCACGTTCCAGGGCCCTAAAGCTCCCTGCTTGGAGCTCCTCGCAGGAAGTATTTCCCCTCTGGGATGCACCACAGCAGGAACGTCCCAGGCACCACCTCACTTGGCCCTAGGTCAATGGAACGATTTGCAGAGTGGTCTTTTTTTAACGCATCGCCACATTGGCTGGGCACAGCTGCAGACGCTGAGCGCTGGTGCGACCAGCACCCGGTGCTGACACAGAGCCCCACTGGACCACCGGGCAGTGATGTACTCAGGCCAGGGAAAGGCACGCAGACCTTTTGCCCCCACTCCAGAGCTGAGGTCACCCCTCCCCGGCTCCCTGGCCCTAGGGTGTCTCCCCGGCCTCGGCTGGGAGAGCAGCACAGGCTGTGGGGCACAGAAAGGAGCTCTTCATCACTCATCGGAACCCATGTCGGGGCACCGCAGCTCTGAGGTTCCCACACTGAGCTGACCTTGACACTGTGCCCTCTGTGCACCAGTCACCTCCTGGCGTCCCTGTGCCTTCCACGTTAGGGAGTCTGTTTGCTGCAGACTCTGCCTGAAGCAAGCATTCTTTCTTCCCGGAATTCACACCTATGTGTTCTTGACATTCTAATGACATTTAAATATGCATATTCATTTTCAAGAAAGGCAGTCCACACTTTATAATCATTTGCATAAAACCAACCGATTTTGAGAGCTCGCCCCTGGAAAGGGGGCACAAGTGAGCTGTAAATTTAATTTGCTCTCACATCTGCTGTCATTACGTGAGAGCCTCCTGGGCTCACGACTGTCCAGGACTCATATGTTCTGACGCCTGGTTTTTGTTGTGACTGTTTTTAATTATAAGCGCTTCCACCAGAATGAATCACCGTTCAAAATTCCAGTGGGGCAAGTAATTTTTCTACTGAGCTAAACTGAACCAAAGCACATTCCGGCAAGAAATGCAGAAGCTCAGAAAGAATCCGGGACTGAGTGGTCCCTGCTTGCTGCTGTCAGCTTCTGCTCCTGCATGGGGAGCTGACCCAGCTCTGGGATTTTGACCAAGACTGTGCTGCTGAAATTCTCAGGGTGGCTGTCAAAGCTGGAGGAGCTCAAGGATCATGGCCATTTCAGGATCCAAACGCCCCCTAACCTTACACGGGCTGCCTCTGCTTAGGGTCCATGTTTTTCCCTATTTTTGTTCTGCAATGACCTCATATCGACGAGCAGGGGTTCTTAAGGCGGTGTGCCCGCTGGGAGCCATGCCCACCCCTTCCAGGACACAGAGACAGGATTCAGGGACACAGAATTCCCCAGCCACACAGCCGCGAGCCCTGTCCAGCAATCTCCCTGGCTTGGGGCACCCAGCTAGACTTCACCCACAGAGTGGGAGCCCTAGTCGGAGGATGCGGTGCGGGCAGAGGAAACACAGCCCTTCATGCAGGGTAGCTGACCACAGGTCCCTGGGACTGTGGGGTGAGCCCGGAGCACCCCCTCTCTCTCCTGGGGGAGTCTGAGGATCTGTATTCAATCTGACCTTCCCCTAGGTCCTTAGAAAGACACAGTGGCCAAGACTGAGTGAGAGAATGTGCTTTGTTCAGCAGCTATAACTGTAAATGCTCTGGCTTCTAACCCACCCTGACTGTGAACCCCAGCAGTGGGCCTGTCTTGGCACTTAGCCAGGTGCCCAGAACCCCGCAGTGGCCCAGTCTAGCTTCCTCCAGCAAGGCCTTCTCACAGTGGTTATGTGAAGCCTGCAAAGAAGCAAGAGCCCCAGAGAGTAAAACCACAGTACTAAAAATAAATTCTTGTTTAAGAAAAAAAAAAAGCATCAGAGTGACCCCAGTGTGTTTTATACAACTGAGGGGTGTCATCTTTTTCTTTTAGAACCCAACTTTGAGGGTTAGTAAGGAGAAAAGGTGCCGCTTGGCTTTTGAGGCATAGTTTGAAGCTCCCACAGAGCCGGTGTCCTGACAGGAAGTGGCAGTCGTGCTCTGCCTCCCCGCCTTTGAAAGTTATATTGTCATTCTTCTTTCCTGCACACTGCCTAGAAGGCTTCCTGGGCTCAGGCGGGGAGTGGGGGCAGGCAGAGAGCGGTGGGTCCCTGGGAGCTCATGGGGAGGAGACGTGATGTGGCCGCAGGAGCAGCAGCAGCTACTGTCAGCTAGATGGGCCATGAGGCATCTAGCAGATGACAGAGTTGAAATGCAGTTGGGGTGTAGGGTTCTGTTCTGTGGATGGGTGGAAGGCTAGAAGCTTCCAGAGGCAGCTCCAGGTAATGAGGGCTGAGAAGAAGGAACAGGCCAGGAGTGACCACAGACAAGCATCTGCTCCAGGATGTTGCGGATAAAAGACGTATGTCTGGAAGTGAGGATGGAGACAAATTGCGATGGCTTTGGAGAGCCCACTGAGGAATTTGGACTCCATGAGGCTGGGGGTGAGGGCACAGCATGAGGGAGTGGGTACTTTCCATGGGAGGTGCCCTTGCTGTGATCACCTCTACAGAGCACTGCTGACGAGGGACCAGAGCAAGGAGCTAAGGCTCAGAGCAGGGAAGGGAACGAGGGCTGTCGCCACTAGGAGGACCCAGTGTGGGCCAAGGTGGCCACCTGACCACCAGCAAGCCTTGATGCGGGATGTCCCCTGTGGTCTCACAGCTCTGAAAGGATGTGATGCCCATTTGGGAGACCCCACAGAGACTTAGAGAGGCCCAGTAATTCACCACACAAAGCACAGGTGACACACCAGCATAACCCCAAAGACCATTTCCACCCATTGTTTCACAGAGAGGTACCAGAAATCAAAAATGCACGTCTATACAATCCTGTAAGACTTGGCGACGCATTAGTCTGGGTGGTAGGAAAAAAGAAGGAAAATACACATAACCAAAGCTCAGTGAGTGAGCTGAGGCCCTATGGCTCAGCGCCAAGGGACCCCTTGCAGCGAAAGGCAGCCTCCCCCCTTCCCCACCCCCCAGTCTGCCGCACACCTCCTCCAGGTGTCTCCATTTCACTTAACGCAAACAAAGGGGCTCCAGTGAAAGCACAGATAATCAGAAAGTGAGGCCCACTGCTGGAGACATCCTGACCCAAGGACGGAGTGAAACCAAATAGCACTTGGCCAGACCCCCTGCTGCTAAGGAATTCCTGACTACCCCCAGGACATTTCCCCCCATCTCTGTCCCCTGCAGGGATGCTGGAGAGCAATGATAAACGGCCCATCACCTCCCTTGCCTTCATGTCTCTGGCTGTTTACTGAGACTGCGTTCAACTCTACACAGTCCAGCCACCCTTTCAAAAACAGCTCTAAAGTGCCCATCCACGGCTGAACCCCATCCTGTTCCTCTGCGGGCTCCCTGTCACCTGAGTGCCCCGAAAGTTGTCACAGCCTGCTTTTCTCAGACCATTTCTCCTTGCCCAGGAAAGGGTCCTCACAGTGGCCTCTTTCGGGGACAGTAAGCTGGAGTGAAGTCAGGCGGGCCCGTCAGGCGGAAGGCTGTGTGTGCATGTGTGCTGGGTCTGCGCCCGAGAATTTCATCCTTGAACGTGCCCCTCTCCAATGACACTTCCTCCGCATGGGGGGTTTAAATGTGTCATTTCATGTAAAACTTACAGCTTTGAGGCAGAGGGGAATAACCCGCCTGATCACAAAGCCAAGAAGTGACCAGACCTCTCCAGACCCTTCTAGATCTGGCCCCAGCCCTGGGCTGCCGGTTTGCTCTCCACCTGTAACCCCACCTCCTCGAGGAAGCTCCTGTTGGTGCTTTTATGAACAACACATCAAGCAGACGTTTCCCCCATATGTGTGTGTACATGCACACACTTGTATTTTATTTTTTTAAATTATGTTCAGTTAGCTGCTGTAGAGTGGATCATTAGTTTTTGCTGTAGTGTTCCATGATTCATTGTTTGCATGTAACACCCAGTGCTCATCACCACACGTGCCCTCCTTAATACCCATCACCCCTTTGAAACCCCACCCTTGTTACCCCATCCCCCACCCCTTTGAAACCCTCAATTTATTTTCTAGGGTCCACAGTCTCTCATGGTTCATCTCCCTCTCTGATTTTTCGCCTTCAGATTTCCCTCCCTTCCCCTGCGGTCCTCCGTGCTATTCCTTATGTTCCACATATGAGTGGAACCATATGATCATTGTCTTTCTCTGCTTTGTTTACTTCACTTAGAATAATCCCCTCCAGTCCCATCCATGCAGATCTAAAAGGTGGGTATTCATCCTTTCTGATGGCAGAGTAATACCCCATTGTTTATATGGACCACATCTTCCTTATCCATTCACCTGCTGAAGGACATCTCAATAGCAGTTTGGCGACTGAGGACATTGCTGCTATGAACATTGGTGTGCAGGTGCCCCTTCTTTTCAGTACATCTGCATCTTTGGGGTAAATCCCCAGTAGTGCAATTGCTGGGTCATAGGGTAGCTCTAGTTTTAACTTTTTGAGGAACCTCCACACTGTTTTCCAGAGTGGCTGCACCAGCTTGCATTCCTTCCAACAGAGTAAAAGGGTTCCCTTTCCTCCGCATCCTTGCCAACCTCTGGCAAAAATACAATATTGCATAGATTGCATTTTAGAAAAATAATTTATCAAGGTGAAATTCACATAATACACAGTTAGCCATTTTCCTGTGAAGAACTTGTTGGCATTTAATACTTCCCTTGTTGTACAGCCACCACCTCCATCCAGTTCCGGGACGTCTTCATCCGCCAAAGGAACATCCACTCCTCATTAAGCCTTCTTGCCGCCCCGAACCTTCTGACAACTCATCTGCCTTCTGTCTCGTGGATCTGTATATTTTGGACACTTCTTATACATGGAATCATCCAAGATGTGCCCTTTCACATCTGTCTGCCTGCAGCTGACACAACGCTTTCAAACGTTCATCTCGTCATCGCATGGAACAGTCCCACATTCCATTTTATGGAGGAATCGGATCCCGTTGTGCGGTGTACTACCCCTTGTCCAGTCACCGGTGATGCACATTTGGGCTGTTCCCACCTTCTGGCTCTTACTGGAAGCTATAGACATACACATGCTGTTTTCAAATTTTTGAGTCTATACCTATGTATGGAAGGCGGGAGGTCATCGGATAATTCTGTGTGTAACTTTTTGAGGAACTGCTAAACTGCTTTGACAGAGGCCCAACCATTTTCTCCCCACTGACAATGTACATAGGCTCCAATTTCTCCACACCCCACCAACGCATGTTATTTGCCTTTTTTTCTTTTTTTATAACTCCTACACCACATGGGAGGGCATGACATGGTATCTCATGGTTTTCATTTTCATTTCACTGATAACTAATGATGAATTTCTTCATATGCTTGTTGGCCATTTATATATCTTCTTTGGAAAAAGATGTATTTGCATTCTTTGTCCACTTTCTTCATTACATTGTTTGCCTTTATGTTGTTGAATTCTAAGTGCTCTTTACATATTTTGAAGTATATATCAATGATCAATGTGTAATTTATCACCATTTTTTCCAGACTGTATGTTGCCTTTCCACTTCCCCATAATGTCCTTTGATGCACAGAGATTTTTATTTTGATGAAGCCCAATTTTTTTTTGTTTTTGTTTTTGTCATTGTTCATGCTTTTGGTGTCACAACCAAGAATCAATCCATTGCTAAACCTGAAGTCATGAAGATGTATCCCTAGGTTTTCCTCTATAAGTTTTATGATTTTAGCTCTTATATTTAGATCATTGATCCATTTCGTGTTAATATCTATATATGGTATAGTGAGGAGTCCAAATTCACTGTTTTGCATGTGGAAATTGAGTCATCCCAACACCACCTCTCCAAGAGAAGATCCTTTCTCCCAGAAGGAGATGAGTATAGAATGGACCTGACACCTTTGTTGAAAATCAATTGACTATAAATGTATGGGTTTATTCTGCACTCTCATTTTTATTCCATTGGCCTATATGTCTACCTTGATGTCATTTTTATTACTGTAGCTGTGTATGCTGCTTTTTAAACTTTTTTGCTTTTCTTAATAAATAAAATAAGTTCTACAATAAGAGAACTATAAATATTCTCCTATTATGTCATCAGTCGACCTTTTCTGTGTAAGTTGTCCACATTCCTTTCTTATCAAGAGCAACATAATAAATATGCTTGTGGTTTCATAAATGAGATAATCTGCAATGATTCCTCGGAATAACTTCCTCGAAGTAGGATCACTGGGCCCAAGATTTTGCAAAATTCCCAGAGTTTGAATAGGTGTTGCTGAATTCCCTTCCCGAAAAGCTCTGCTAGCTTGTCCTCTCTTTCTGGATTGAAGCTGTCAGCACCGTCCCTATGTCCTGCTTTCTCTTCGCCCCAGCCAGACCCCAAGGATAATTGACTCCTCTTTTCTTCTACTTCCAACTGTGTTCTGTATCAACTCTTCTTCTTTTCAGTTTTAGAAGCAACTGACTATTAGAAAATGTAGCACTCCCTTCGTATTTCCTTATTCCAGAGACTAAAAGAGTCAGTTCCCTTGCAAAAGCCTGAAAGCCCCATTCTTTTTTTTTTTAAAGATATTATTTATTTATTTGACAGAGAGAGATCACAAGTAGGCAGAGAGGCAGGCAGGGAGAGAGGAGGAAGCAGGATCCCTGCCGAGCACAGAGCCCAATGCAGGACTCGATCCCAGGACCCTGAAACCATGACCTGAGCCGAAGGCAGAGGCTTAACCCACTGAGCCACCCAGGCGCCCTGAAAGCCCCATTCTTAATGCGATGTGCCAGCAAGGACACTTGGCCATTGTGAATCCACAGGTCACAATGAAACGATGGGTCCTTGCATCCCTATGGAGCACTATCAGCTCCCAGTAATTGCCTTTTGAACAGAGCCGATGGACGAGTCACTGATGGTGGAAACGAGTCAGCGTAAGTTACTAATCAGTCTGAGAGTGACGCTGGAAAACAGAGCCCTCCAGAGCCCACAGGCAGGGATGACACGACAGAGAGAAAGAGTGGCTCCTTCAACCCCGGAGATGGTCCCTGCTCCCTGCGCCCCTGAGAAAACAGGATTCTGAAAATCCCTGCTCCGTGGCTGACACCTCGTCAAAGCCACACAGACTGTGAAGGTTCACTGAGACGGACATGTCCTTTGCTGGTGAACTCACAGCAGGGGATGCTGAAGGGCACATGGGGACAGACACGTAGGTGAGACACTCAAGTCCCTCTGCTCTGAACATGCAGGTGTCAGGTTCACGCCGCCGCTCGGGGGCAGCCTACAAAGCTGCCTCCCCAGCGACTCTTCACCAGCTACAAACACTGAATACCCCTCTCGTGAGCACTAAGGCACTGAAGGGAAAAGTGCCAGCAGGCTAGCACATCGTTGAGTCACGAACAACCACCAAGAAGAGAGTGACCACGGCCGGCTGAGCAGGAAACCAGCCTCCCTGCCCATGTGCCGCTTCTGCCCTCTGCACCTGCATCGACCTCCCCGCAGACAGGCCAGCACCTTCTTGCTGACCCTGTCTTCTCCACCGCACTCCAGGAAGCCACTGTGGCCACGGCCACGCCAATCCCACAGATGAAGGAGTCCCGGTGGTGCGTCCTGGCTAGAAGCTGCCCTCCCCGGTCTGTACAGGATCAAATCTCTCCTTTCTCCTTCTCCCTGTCTTTCTCTCTCCTTGCATCTGTCTCCCTAAAAGGGACAAATGCAAAGGGGAGGGGATGACGAGGGAGGAGCTGCCAATCTTAGTGCGTGCTCTTGGCCTGATGGTCATGCTGGGGACAGAGGTGAGGACGAGCTAGCAGGCGTCTCTGAAGGGAAGCTTTCCATCCAGAAGAGGACAATCTGCTTGAGGCAAGTGGGCGCTTTTGCCGGGGAGACAGGGTTTCTAGGGGGGCCGTCAGGACCAGCGACCTTTCAGAGGGCAGATGTTCTGGGGTTCGCATGCATTTCCAGGCTCTTTACAGACTAGTACACAGAACAACTGAGAAATCGGAAATAAGGAGAGATGGAAAAGCAGCAGGAGTAAGTAGGGTAAGGGGAATGTGCTAGACAGCAGGAGAGAGGCGTGGGCTGCGATGGAAACAAGGTAAATATAGACACGGCTTTCCATTTATAGGTTCACTTCACAAAGCACTTTAAAAACTAGCATCTCATCATCTCCTAACTACACCTCTGGGGCAGAACGCATCAGCCTTCTTTTCCAGAAGAGGTAGTGACCTGAGGGGAGACCCCCGTGGCCTGAGCAAGGTCACAGAGCTCGTTAGCGCCAGACGTTAGCTGCCCCCGGTCTCCGAACTCCTGTTAGCGTTATCAGCTAATGCCAAAAAGACAAAAGCACAAAGAAGAACACATTTAAGAGCCCTGATTTAAAATAGAGCAGAAGGGATTGAGCAGAATGACTCAGAGTGGGGGCAATGTTGAAACAAACCGGGAGGGATCGCTCTGAGTGGAGGAAGAGAAGCAGAGGGCGGGCGGGGAAGAGGGCTTGAGGACGCAGCCATCCATCCCCACAGCTCCTGCGGTGGAAAGCATAGAAGCCAAGTCGAAAGGAGAGCAGCCCACAGCAGGTGAAAAGAAACTTCCAGATGGAGCTAAGGAAGGACAGAGATCCACAGATGACCTTGCCAGGGTCCTGGACAGCTTCAACGTGGGAAACACCACAGGGCGGGGTGGGGGGTACGGGGGTTACTGAGGCAGAGGAACTCCCATGTGAGACTCTGATCACAGCTTCATGATACTTTGGGTCAAAGGAGGCTGCTGGTACACCCTATTTACCTAACGGACACTTTCCTTCCAAAGGTGCTTGAGAAAAAGACAGGAAAGTCCACCAAAGGATTTCCACTGGAAGTCTCCGACAGGGGCCACCCGCCACGGCGAGTGTTTTCATTTTAGGGCCTTGCTTTCAGAAAACACGGTGATTTGTTTTCCTTGGAGAAAGATCAGAACAGAGTGGCTTTTAGTGGCCATTAATCCCTGAGACCTCATTCACTATTCTGTTCAAAGAGAGCAAAAACCAGAAAGAGACTTCAAAGGAAGGCTCTTCTAATGAGCAGAGACAGACAGGCAATGTGGGAGTAATGAGCCCTGAGCCTGTAATCAGCCACCGTGTTAAAAAGTGTCCCCAGATCAGAAAACCCTCTGAATCGAAACAAACACAAGCACACGTCTTACCTTGGCATGGCTTCCTCTCTCCAGAGAATGCCTTCCACCTGTAAATTCTGGCTGCTTTTTCTACCCCTCCTTCCCTCTAAGATCCAGGCAAGAGGTTTTGGGAATAAGAAGTCCGCTTATGGGGTGCCTGGGTGGCTCAGTGTGTTAAAGCCTCTGCCTTCGGCTCAGGTCACGATCCCAGCATCCCGGGATCGAGCCCCATATCGGGCTCTCTGCTCAAGGGGGAGCCTGCTTCCTCCCTCTATCTCTCTGCCAGCCTCTCTGCCTACTTGTGATCTCTGTCAAATGAATAAATAAAATCTTTAATAAAAAGAAAAAAAAAGGGGTGCCTGGGTGGCTCAGTGGGTTAAGCCGCTGCCTTCAGCTCAGGTCATGATCTCAGGGTCCTGGGATCGAGTCCCGCATCGGGCTCTCTGCTCAGCGGGGAGCCTGCTTCCCATTCTCTCTCTCTCTCTCTCTCTGCCTGCCTCTCCATCTACTTGTGATCTCTCTCTGTCAAATAAATAAATAAAATCTTTAAAAAAGAAAAAAAGAAAAAAAAAGAAGCTTAAAAGGAAAAAAAAAAAAAGAAATCCGTTTATTTTATCTCACCCAGCGGTTCTCAAGCACGGAGGACCTCCCACACATACTGCTCAGGGGACTTATGGAGTGTCCGGAGATGTTTCTGATGGTCGTGCCTGGGTGGAGGTGGAGTGGTTCTCTGAGATCTGCTGGCGGGAGGCATGGACCGGCTCCCCACTCTCCGACGCGCAGGACGGCCCCAGGAAGGTAATCTAGGCCAAAATGTCCATAGAGCAGACGTGGAAAAACAAGGCTAACGGAGAGCCATGACCAAATCAGAGCTCTCCCCTGCCACCTCCGAGGTCAGAACCATTCAGGCTCAGATCCTGGGGTCGGTCTTCTTTCTCCCGAGTACAGGATTACAATAGTCACACGTCGGAACAGGGGCACGTGTAGGGGGCGTGTGATCTTGCTCCTCTCCAGCTGAAGCATTGTCGTCCTGCTCATGGTGCCCCTGGCAGAGAAGGCAGACCTTCATCATGCAGTGATCTGGATGGGGAGAGTTCCAGAGTGCGTGAATGCCTGGGGGAGGGACATGCCTGAGAGAACTAACTTCGGCAGGATCTGCGCATCAGTTTTTTGGGCGAGGGTTCTGGAGGCCGACGTTCCTCCTTGCCTCCTTTGCTGCACTGCCTTGTGGAGATCAGCTACCTTCTGGATGCCTTATCCTGTCCTGATTGCCAGCGGGACCCTAAGAGAACAAAGGCCCCTCTTTAACCCCAGACACAGGCTGCAGGGACTATGGAGTCTAGCGTGCGTCTGCAAGAAGAAGGGGTTCTGTATGTTTTTAAACTGTGGTGAAAACAACAAAGAAAAAGTCCACTGAAAAAATACACATGTAAAAAAAGCCAAAATGTGGAACCTCCCAAATATTCATCAGTGACGGATGGGTGAGCAAGAAAAGTCTGTCCATATAACTTGGGATAGAGAGGAAGAAAGCTCTGACACCCTGCAGTGTGAATGAACCTTGAAAATGGGACACTACGTGAAAGAAACCAGACGCCGAGGCCGTGTGTTTTATGATCCAACTAATATGAAATGTCCAGAGTATGCAAAGCAGATGAGACGGAAAGAGATCAGTGATCCCCGGGGACAGGTGAGCAGGCAATGGGCAGTGAGTGCTAACGGGTTACGGTTTCCCTTTGGGGCAATGAAAATATTACTCAAAGAGGTAGAGGTGACGGTTGTACGCACCATCCGTGTACTAAAAGCTACTAAAATGTCGACTTTGAAGTTGTTGAATGGTAGATTTTATATTATACGAATTTATCCCAATTTCAAAAAATAAAACATGTTTTGGGACCCTTCACTTGGGAAAATCCGATGAAATGAGTTCTCTTGAATGGGAAGGACGTTAAGTAGGAAACACCATTCAGAATCTATTGACTTGTAAAAAATAAAGCCAAACAAACAGCAAAAAAATGACCCCAATGCCAAGTGTTTGTGGATGGCAAATTACATCATCCAGTCTTGGTGCTGGTTGTCCCAGTTCTGGGACAAGATCAAGGAACACATGCCAACAAACATAAGTCGGTCCCTGATCAGCGGCCCAGCCTGCTGTTCTGTCTTTTTCATTTTTCATTGCTCCATGCAGCTTCTCTCACTGTGACTCTGAGAACTGAGTGTAATCATGGTCATCCCACCTCTCCAAAGGTGACTGCCTGTCCACTGGGACCCTGAGGCCTCCCTCCCCAGCCCTGTCTCCACCACTGCTATCAATGAGTGCCCCACTCTGGAGTCGAAACCTTGTCTGCAGATGGTCCTGGGAGGAGACAGTCGACATGACCTTCAGAAAGAAAAAAAAAAAAAAAAAAAAGCGTATGGGACAGATGGCCAGCAACTGAGTTGCCTAAACTACATTGTGCTTCCTACCAAAGCCCGGGTCAGGCTGGAGACCCCGAGAGCTGGCACAGGCAGAAGACAAGATGGAGGCAGTTTTCAACAAAAGAAAGTAGGGACGGACGGGGAGGAATTCCCAAAGGGAGGTGGTGGAGCCCTTAAGGTCAGCTTCATTTTCTCCACCTATCTGCAGGCCCCACCTTGAGCTCAGTCTCCCGTCATCCTGTGGTTGGACCTGACGTTGTCTACACACATTGGCACCTCCTTTCTTTTCTGATATTGCCAGGAAAGGTAGACTTCAGGGTCCCAGAATGTTCCAGCAACTTAACAATCCCACAATCAAATTCACAAGGTTAGTCACCGGAGAAATGTGGAACCCACTTCAAGCAGGACATTCTTTGCAAAGGAGGACAGGTGCGTCCGGACAGTCAGACTTTGGACATAGTTCCTCTTGCTCATTGGTATCGTTCAACTGCACAGAATGTGTTTTTGGCATTTGGCAGTGTTAGAAGATTAACTGAGGCCTATTAAAATTTTTAACAATTTATTCGAGCAGTAATTCATTCAAATCGGCAACACCCTATCTAGCCAGCTAGAAAGGAGTTCCAAGGTCCTGTAAAAAATAAACAAATAAATAAATAAAGATTTTTATAGGCAGAGTGAAGCATAAACAAAGAAGTTATACTACAAAAAATCCGAACAAACAAACAAACAAACAAAACCCAGGCTGGTTATTGCAAGGTCAATTTCCTTTAGGGGCTGGAAGGAGTTGTAGAAAAGGGAAAGAAATCTCTCTGCCCTCCAGAATTCTTCCAGCTGGTCTAGTAGTTAGATTGACATGACAGAGATTATCAGGAGAAAGAAAAAGACACATAGTTTATTTTTTTTAATATTATTTATTTATTTATTTGACAGACAGAGATCACAAGTAGGCAGAGAAGCAGGCAGAGAGAGAGGGGGAAGCAGGCTCCCCGCTGAGCAGAGACCCTGACTCGGGGCTCGATCCCAGGACCCTGAGATCATGACCTGAGCCGAAAGCAGAGGCTTAACCCACTGAGCCACCCAGGTGCCCTTCACTGGCTGTTATTAAGTATCTTTTTTGTGTCATGTTAGGCAGATCACCTACCTCCTGCAGAAAAGAGGGCATCTGACTGACTCACTTAAGCTTCCATTTCTGGGAGAGCCCGAACTCGGAGTCAGGTGGTCCTTGGTTCGGGAATGTGGGGCTGAGCATAAGCAGCTCCACTGCAGAGTTGTTGTCTTGTTTTTAACAAGAGTCTGTGTTCTTTTTTCTGGCTTGGAGGAGGGCTTAAAAATTACCACAGCCCACTGGAAGCAATCCAACCATTACAAAAAAGTAGTTTCCATCTTAAGATTGTTTAAAATGTTCACATGGATTTTGTTTTAAATATTCAAACAACAGCAGAAGGCCTTAATGAAACTGAAAAGAAAGACAAACTGACTAAAATATAAAGTCTCAAAAATCATAAATCTCTTTAGGATCCTCAGGTGTGTGCCCCGTGCTTGTCTAAAAACACTCGGGGAGGGGACACAGAGGGCCGTGTCTGCACTCGGCTGCTTCCGTGATAAGACTGTCACATACACACAGGCAGACAGCTTGCTTTGTGAAAGACGCAGTCCCGTGTGCCAAGAGAACACAGCCGGGGGGCATTCACAGTGCATACCCCCTCCTGCCTGCGTTTACACGGACCTGGAACCCCTCACTGTCTCCTTAACGTTCTCCTTGGCAACCTGGTCTATCTTTAAGCCTGGGATCAAACATGCAGTTGTGTACTGGAATCGGGGTCAGAGCAGCTCCTTCAGGTCAGAGGACTGGACAGTGTCAGTGCCCGAGCCCGGGCCCTGGCTGAGGGGGTGTCACCTCCCGCAGGGTCCCCCTCTGTGATGGGAGGACGCCTGCAGCACCGAGACCGGAAGGGAAGGGAGTTGGCTATGTGTAGACTGGGGTTGACACAGCTCCCAGGCTGCTCCTCCCTCTGAGGAAGGGGAAAGGAAGGCCAACAGGGACTTTGGGGTGCAGGTGGCAGCATTTAAGGATTCCTTTATCCATTTGGAAGATGCGTTCAATGTGTGTGTGTGTGTGTTACACACATTCACATGCATATACAAGCACACACAAAGATGGACATCTACGGTACAATCGGCTACAGCTGCCGCACTAAGCACCACGGACCAGGTGGAGTAAACAACAGAAACGTGTTTTCTCCCAGTTCTGGAGGCCAGAAGTGCAAGATCAAAGTGCCAACAGGGTTGGTACCTTCTGAGGTCTCAGGAAGAATCTGTTTCCTACCTGTCCCCTGACTTCTGGTTCGTGGGTCATCTTTGGCTTTTGTTGGCTTGTGAATGCATCACCCCAGCCTCTGCCTTCATCTTTCCTGTGTGCACGCCTGTGTTCAAATTCCTCCCCCCACTTTTTATAAGGACACCTGTCATGTTGGGTCAGGAGCCCACCTACTCCAGGATGACCTCATCTCAACTAAATACACCCGCAAGGACTCTAGTTTTCAATAAGGTCACATTCTGAGGTACTAGGGGTTACAATGTCAACATATGAATTTGGGGGAGGGGCACAATTCAACCTCTATCACCTCCCAACACAATCACATTCAGGTGCACACACATACTCAGGCTTACACATTCCGTGTCCTGTCTGCTGTTATTCTAAGAAGCATGTGTTCCCACCATGGGCATATATCCCTACTTGACCCTCTCCGGATCCCTGTGCTGTGGGACTACAAGGAGCAAATGTCACAGAGAAAGACTAACGTGGATTAGTCCAGAATACGCAGCTCACTTCTCGTTCTCTTTGCCACTGCCGTACATCAGGGTATAACGGTGCCCACGCCATCCAAGCACCAGTCCCTGGGGAAACCCAACAAGCCTGGATCCCATGGAGATGGGGACAAGGAGAGGGAAGTTCTAGTATCAGGGCTCCTGGACTCATGCCCTTACTCTGCTGTGAATTAATGTAAAGAGAGTCATGTTCTAACTTTGTGCTATGGTTTCTTCTAAATCTTTATGCCTTGAATGGAATTCATTCATTCCTGCATGCATTTGAAAAGCTCTAATATGCTCCCTATCTTCCAGTCATCACACAAAGAACTGGGCAAAGGGACCAATGAGAAGAAGCCCTGGGGTCTTGATCCTCCATCTGCCTTCTTTCTCTTAAACTCAGTAATTCTAAACTGGCTGACAACACGGGTTCACCATGTTTCTGGCCATCCTCTGTCCAGTGGACATGACCAGAGATATCCATGCTTTAAAGCCTGCAGAGATTTCTTTCTGTGCAAAGACTGACACAACAAACCAGCCCACGCCCACATACCGTGCCAAGTTTGGACTCACTGGGTTGCAGAGAGGCAGGACAAAAAGCCAAGTGTGCCACAGTCCAGCCTACTGGGCTCATGCTGCCGGCTGTCCACCAGCTTCCCCACCAGGCCTGTTGGGCTGTTGCAGCAGAGCTCCCTGGTAAGCAGGCTTCCCTTCAGTCTCAGCCTGAGGAGGCACCAGCAGGAGACTAGAGGGAAGGAAAGAGAGGGTGTGTTTCCTCCATCTCCTGGTCCTCCAGACCATGTTTCTGGCAGTGACTAGGGTCCCTTCTTCACCGCTCCCACTCCTGCTGAGTTCAGATAAAATCCTTTCCTCCTTTTTATTAAAGGGAAAAATTATTCATGACACTTGGTAAGATGGCAAGACAGAATTTATTCAGAGGGACTCTTCCAAGAGCTCCAGGAACCACCAGCCACAGCAGAGTTTGCAGTAGGAGAGGGAGGTTGGGCTCAACTCTGAATATGAGAAGGAAATGTGGGAGTTTATAGGCGAGGAGGGATTCCGGCTCAGCTGGCCTGTCAGGACTCTCGGTGAAGCGAGGCCAGGCGTCCGACGTCACCAGGACAGTGCGGGTGAGGTACCAGACCAGATATTGAGGGTACCCCGACTGTGCAGGGTGGGCGATTCTGGCTAAACCAACTTAGTGGGACTTTTGCTAAAACTGTGTGATGCAGAGATGGACAGAGAAGTCCAGAAGTCAGGGTCCAGTTAGGAAGAGGGCTCAGAGAGTCCTGACTGGAGTGTGGTGAAGGAGGGATGCTTTGCCACCCCGACCCTCCGGGTCTGGGAGTAATGGTAATTTTCCCTCATTCTTTCCTTCAGAGAAGCCCACATGTCTGAGAACAAACCTCTTGTCAAGGTCTTCTGAACCATCTCACTCAGATTTTATCTTCTGCTGGGCCCTGACTGATCCATGCCCGTGGGCCAGTCCTGTCCATGGGCACCACTGAAGTTGTCCTGGAGCCTCACGTGAGTTACTGTTTTGTTTCTTGTGTCACCGCTCAACAGAATTCTGAAGCTCTCCTAACAACAGACAAATCCCTCCTTCGAAAGGGAGCGTGTGAATCATGGATGCTCCCCCATGATTTCCCGTGTGCTCTCGACGCCTCCCTAATGAGTGACTTGTGAATAGGAAAGATTTGTCACTGTCATCCCTGCTATTGAATACAAGTCCGCAGCTCACATCAGAGCACGCCGGCTGTAGAGAGCAAAGTCAGACAAAATCGGACCCTGAAGACAGCTGGAGAGAGGCCTCCCCGTCAGAGCTGGGCTTGCGCTCATTCTGTCTCTCAGGAATGCGGATTGCCTTTAAAGCGAATCTGCTCTGCCCAGTGGTGTGCACACGTCCACTCTGAGCCTCTTTTGTCACCGAGAACAATGCGAGCGCATGAGCCCAGTGTGTGCAGTGACCCATCTTGTCCTGCTGAGAAAAACCACCATGACACCACGTTAGGTAAATCAGAATTGGATAAAATGTGGAGGTAGATGCTTGCTGCTTTTTTCCACACTCGAAGAGTAAAATGATATCATTCTCCTGCTTGTCTTCCTTCATTGACTCCAGAGACCACCAATAGTGGAACTAAGGTAAACACTTTGTATCATAGTTGTTCGAAAGCAACCTTACAGGTGTGCCTGAGACAGACTCCACAGTCTGAGAACCTGGTGGGGCTCCTTCTCCATCCAAACTTAAAGAATACGTTTCCACATTAACCCCCCATGTTGCATCTCCTCTCCCTCATATCAGGGAGATCATATGATAGTTGTCTTTCTCCGATTGACTTATTTCGCTAAGCATGATACCCTCTAGTTCCATCCACGTTGTCGCAAATGGCAAGATTTCATTTCTTTTGATGGCTGCATAGTATTCCATTGTGTATATATACCACATCTTCTTTATCCATTCGTCTGTTGATGGACATCTAGGTTCTTTCCATAATTTGGCTATTGTAGACATTGCTGCTATAAACATTCGGGTGCACGTGCCCCTTCGGATCACTACGTTTGTATCTTTAGGGTAAATACCCAGCAGTGCAATTGCTGGGTCATAGGGTAGAAGAAGAGTAAATGAAGCAAGATGGGATTGGGAGGGAGACAAACCATAAGTGACTCTTAATCTCACAAAACAAACTGAGGGTTGCTGGGCACAGGGGGGTTGGGAGAGGGGGGTGGTTATGGACATTGGGTAGGGTATGTGCTATGGTGAGTGCTGTGAAGTGTGTAAACGTGGAGATTTACAGACCTGTACCCCTGGGGAAAAAATATATATATATGTTTATAAAAAATAAAATTATATATAAAAAAAAAAAGAATACGTTTCCAGAGGATGTGACAGGGACCAAGAGCTTTCTCCGTCCTTCTGGTCATTCCAGCTCCTCTTCCAGCCCCATCAGTCTTGTCCCCTGGGTGGCCTGGCTAGTTTTGCTTCACTCTCTATAACTCAAAGCCCAGCATCTCCCTGCTCTGTGATGACAGCCTCCCTGGTGTCCAGATGAAAAATTTCTTAGCCCCCGTCCTAGAGCCCACAGAGTGAGACGACGGCCTGCAGAATCCATACTGAGCATCTGAAAGACAAACCACCTTGAAAACAAAGACACTTGGAACCTCCTGAGGTTCCTCCGTGTTCTAGAAATCCAACGCAAAACTGAAAGATGCCTCCACTAATGGAAAAAGAAATGTGCTCAGTGGAAGGCTTACATGGATAAAAGCCTCTGGTTCTCAGCTGGAAGCACCGTGTTGGCTAGACGCTAATGCCCTCCACACATGCTGCTGGTGACCCAGCGCTCACACGTCCACAGCGTCTGTGCACCAGACAACATCGACCAGGTGACAGACCAGAGGCTGGCAAACCACAGCCCAGGGTTGTCCCTTGAGTATTTCCATCTGTTTCAAACAATATCAGGCTTTGGTCTTCTGGAAAACTGGTCGAGCATACAGTAGCAGGTCCTGAGAACACGGTTTCTAGATGAAACCATGTTCCACTTACAGAACATTTCCTCAGAACATAAACCCTATTAAATGTGAGGATGTCTACGGAAGCTTGGGATTCGCTCCGTAAACTACTTACAAATAAAATGTTTTTTGATATATGCTGTATTAGCTTCTCCAGAGAAATGGAATCGTAGGGTATGTATATAGAGAGAAAGAGATTTATTTTAAGGAATTGGCTCATATGATTGTGAGACGTAGCTGGCCTGAAATCCTCTGGGAGCGCTGTGGGCTGGAGACCCAGGGAACAGTTCACACTGCAGCTCAGGTCAGAAGGCCTTCTGAAGATCGCATTCCTTCCTCCTGAACTTCAGTCTTTCTTCTAAGGCCTTCACCTGATTGGATGAGGCCCACCCATATGAAGTAAGAAAATTTGCTTTAATTCAATTTTACTATTCAAATGCTAATTACTTCTAAAAATGTACCTTAATAGGGGCATCTAGACTGGCCTTTGACTAAACACTGGGTATGGCACAGCCAAGCTGACACATTAAATTGCCAATTGCACATTCACACATACACAGAGGAACGGTTAGTAGTAAAGAATGTCCATGGAATGAGCTAATTGTCTACCTGCGGGCAGCCATATACTGGAGCTTTCTGGGCTAAAAGCCTACGAAATAAAATCAAAGTCAATAGCATTAGACATTCTTCATTCCTAAGAATAAATACCTCTATGGACCTAAGTTGTCCTTTCTGGAAATTGAGGTGATTCAGTTTGTGCAGGGTGCTTTAACAGAGTGGTGTAGTGCAAGACCCAGCGCACAGGTTTTAGACTCAGCCCGATCTGAGTTCCTTTCTAGACTCCCTGCGTGACCTTGGACAACAGATGTAATCTCTTTGGGCTTGTTTCCCAACCTGTCCGGTGAGCACAGAAGCATGGAAGTCGCAGAGCAGCGTGAAGAGGTGTGCGTGAGACCCAGAAGGGAGCTCTCGGAGGCACACGACTGTGGCTCAACAAACCAGGGCTCAACAAACCAGGGCTGTGAGAGCGAGCCAGAAAGTGCTTCCAATCACTGTCTGGCACGTGCAGGATAACAAGAGCAGACTCACATGAAGGCCATAAGGATACCTGAGCAGTAAAAATATCTGAGCTACAAGGCAGAAGGGGAATTGGCAGTGGCCAAGACGCCGCAGAGTTTCTAGGCAGGTGAGGATGTGGAATATGCAGCCAGTTGGTCGAGGGCCAGGTGTAAGGGGATGACCGTCTCCATGCTGATTTCACAGGGCAGTTAATAGCAGAAAACACAATCAGATTGGCAGCGTATCTGAGTGTCTTGAATATTCTAGAGCAAAAATATTTCCACACTGTCATGAGAGCTGCCTTTTTTAGTATGATCATAGTTGCATAGAAGAAGATTGGCAGGAAGGTTTAATTGCTTTCCCATGTATTATATGCAAAACTTCTATGAAATAGATTTACCTAATAAATGGTTAAGATACTGCTGTACAGATGAGTTCAGCTCCACTAATACCAGACTAATCCTTCCCAATGAGAACAACCATAAAATCTGAGAAAATATTGTTAAAATGTATTTAAAATTGTCATAAAACTAATACAGCAATAAAAAGAAATTATAGAACTGAGGTGTGAGAGAAAAATAAAACAGGTGAGTCTAACATTTGGGGACATTTACCCCAGAAGCTTCTTCTCTTGCTGAAATGAGCAACAGAACACAAAGTGACGACCAGAGCCTTTGACAGACTCCCAAGGATAGAGGAAAAACTGGATCTCAGGGTACTCCAGGAGCAGAGGGCCGCTCTATAAATATCTAGGCATGAAGTTGGAACATCAAAGAGTTAAAACTTAAGAATAAAGGGGGAGCACCTGGGGAGCACAACCTGTTAGGCATCTAACTCTTGATTTTGGCTCAGATCATGATCTCAGGGTCATGGGATTGAGCCCCAAGTTGGGCTCCATGCTCAGTGGGGAGTCTGCCTCAGATTCCCTCCCTCTTCCTCTGCCTCTCTCCCTGCTTACATACTCTCTCTAAAATAAAAATAAATTAATCTTAAAAAACGACTAGGAATAAGGGTAAACTAGAAATAAACTGGCTTTCAAAAATAGACAACAGTCAATCATTGATCCACACCTGTCCCTAAGGGTCAAGGCAACCCCAACTTTGAATCCCCGTGCCTAGTTAGGGTCCTCTGTGTAGGAAGAGAGCACCACACTGAGCCTCAAATTATTTCTGCAAGCTTCCAAATACAATGTCTGCATCCAGTCAAAAATTATCATGCATGAGGAGATCAGAAAACATAATTTAAAATACAGAGAAACCTCAACCCACAAGTGATCCAGACTATGGCATTGTCAGACACAGGCCGAAAGTAACAAGGCTCATTGTGCTTAAGGAAATAAAGGACAGGCTGAGACTTTTTGCACAGAACTATAAACTATTTTTGTAGAGAGCTACAAAGTATTTATAAAAGCCCAAGCAGCTCTTTAAGAACCAAAAAATATAATGACACCATGTTAAATGAATTTAATAGAAAATTATGAAGAGCTGAAAACAGAATTAGCAAGCTGACGGGTTGGTCAATAGGAATTACCCAGATAACATGATGAAGATGACAGAGAGAACACAGGAGAGGCAGGGATGTGGCAAGAAGGTCTCTATTACCTGCAACTGAAGACCCAGACACAAGGAGAAAAATAAAGAAGCAGAGGAAATTATGATAATTTTCCAAAACTAATGAAAGAACTAAAGCCATATGTTCAATCAACTCCACAAACCCAAACAGGGTAATTACAAAAAACCTCACTTACACACAACATCAAAAAATGCAGAAAAACAAGTGAGAAATCAGGCAGAGAAAAAAGACGAGTGATTTGCAGAATTGTGTCAGTAAGAGTTACAGCTGACTGTTTTCTAGAAATGACAGAAGACAGGAGAGAACCAAGTTCTGACTTCAAACAGCAGCAACAAAACCAAGAATTTAAATTAAGATTCTAGGAAAAATATATATCAAGAATGAATGTAAAATTAAAAGAAGTTGAGTCAAAAATGGACAGAATCCATCAGCATGAAGACCACTCTGAAGGAAATGCTGAAGGAAGTCCTCCCAATGGAAGAGAAATGAGTCCAGGTAAGACCTGAGACAAGAAAGAGAAAGGCAAACTTCAAACATGCAAGCAAATCTACATAGAAGTGTCCACATCAAGTGCAAAAAATATACAAAGTAAATGACAATAACACAAGCAGTGAGACAAGGCTACACACAGTCAGGGCATCCTATCTTTCCTGTTGTGGCTGGAAACTATTTGTAGGTCGGGGTGCTTGTTGCTTTCTCAAGGGTAATCACTGGCTTAAAAAGAGTACATAATGATGAAAATAATGAGAGTGGGGGATGGAACAAATCTTAACCAGTTTAATAAAAAAGGCAATCTTATAAAGAAAAACATATCTTCCAGATAACAGGGAAGTCATTCACCAAGGAACTGCCAAGCATTGATCATAGAACAGGTGTGTAACTGGCCCAGAAACCAGTACCTGGTAAGAAGATCCCACATCCCTCATATAGTTGGACTCTGTCTCTTGACCTCTGCCACAGAAGGGTTGCATTGAACTGTGATGATGGCGTCGGATAATGATATATATGTATTATCAGCAATACTATAAAGGCAGGGCCCAGGAAGTAGACAAAAGAACATGGGCTTTGAAATCACAACAAATAGAGTTTAGACCCAGTGCAACCATTAAATTACATTGTTTTGTCAGATCTTTTAACAAGAAAGATCTGGAAGAGAAAATACAGAGTATTTATCATTTTTAAAAGTAAAATGAAACATTATAGTTTTATGACCTTACTCATAATATAGATTTTAAGTGAAATGTAGGTGGTCATATAGTCAGAAATCCCATGGGGTTGGGAGTGGATGAACCCCAGAAAAACAAAGACCTGATAAGGAATCTGGTGGTCAAATTCTCCCCAAGAACCCATCCCATATGATGAATTTCTGAGATATTGGGAGAGTGAAAGGGTCCTCAGAGAGGCAATATAAACAGCCCCAACACATCCTGGAGCTCTAAACTTTGAGAATAAGTATGTAAGGTTGGTCCTGCTGGTATCTAGTCAGGAATTACTGCCCTGAGCTTGTGCCTCCTTCATTCTGGTCTGTCAGAAGAAGCTCTGTCCAGTTCAGGAAAGAGCAAAATCATGATCAGCAATGACATTGTGCCTTAACCCACACCTTCCTTGGGAGCTCTGAGAGAGTCCATCTAACCGTGGATGGTGTAAGCGATATTCCTGGTGGAGACTGGCCTATTAATTTTCCTTCATCTTCTCTCATCTTCCTCTGAACACTTTGCCTCAGTTTCAACGTCTCATTTCATGGGGCCATCAGACAGGGATGGATGGCATCCTGATTTCAACACCACATATGTGAGGATAGATCCATGAGAGGGCCCTTCTGTTATTCCTTATTATAGCTTTTCCAAAAAAACTGTCCCAAACAAGAGGAATGAAACTCCATTAAGGAGAGTTTCCAAATCTACTAACCAGGCTCATTATAGTGACTAAATCCTAGGGCTTCAGGCTTAAATTAGATTTAATTAGAGGTAAGCACCTGAAACAGAGTAAGTTCTACAAACAATAGAATCACTGTCATCATTATTGTCATCATCATCTCTCCCATGCTTGTTCTCATCAACATCCACACCATCATCACCACCACCTTCATTATCATCACCATCAACACCATCATTATCATCATCTTCACCACCATCATCACCATCACCATCATTGTCACCACCATCATCACCATTAATTCTATCCCCATCACCATCACCACTATCACCATCACCATCATGATCATCATCACCATCAACACCATCATCACCACCACCATCATCACTATCACCATCACCGCCATCATCACTATCCACCATCACCGCCATCATCACATCACCATCCTCACCATCACCACCACTATCACCATCACCATCAACACCATCATCACATCACCATCACCATCATCATCATCATGATCATCATCAACAGCATCATCATCACCACCATCATCACTATCACCATCACCAATATCATCACTATCACCATCACCGCCATCATCACTATCACCATCACCAATATCATCACTATCACCATCACCGCCATCATCACTATCACCATCACCACCACTATCACCATCACCATCAACACCATCATCACCACCACCATCATCACATCACCATCATCACCACCATCATTATCTATCATCATCATTACTATCATCATTATTCTGGAGCTGGTATATTATTTCTTCCCTCTTTGCTTTTCCAACCTCCCACACTCCTGAGTGCTCCACCTCAGACCTCTGGAATGAAGTGCACCTAGCCATGCCCGTATCAGAGGCACTGGCAAAGTTGTGTGCTTCCCACTGACCACATGAAAATGGCAGGGATGCATGTCAACAGCAGCCATGCATTGTGTGAACCAGGCACACCACAGACAAGCCTGGACACACGGCTTTGAGCTCAGTGGACACCGAGGAGGAGGACCCCAGTCCCAGGAAGTGGTATGACCAGATGGCTAAGAATAAAGATAGTGAGAAATTGGCTGCCTGTGATCTTGAAAGCATAACTGACTCATGGCCATGGGGAGCCTTTTTGGAGACTTTCGCCTTGATGTTTTGAATAGAGCTCGTTGTGATGCACGCCTGTTCTGCTTATTTGTAGTGATGAGATAAAGCCCAGGTAAGTTCTCTGGCAGGAGGGAACGCTGCTGTTTTTAATCAAAGCAAATAAAAAGACAATCTCTTTATTGAACAGATGTATCCTCAAGGCCTTTTACAGACTGCAGATGTGTGCACCTTCATCTTACATTCCTTTGAAAAATGAACGCTCTTGAAAAGCAACCTATATATTCCTAATTTCACAAGGAAATACTTGAATAGTTCTGCCTTTCTGAATCAGAAAAGGAAAGAAAGGGGTAAAAAGTAAGCCAACTGTGACACAGGAACCATGCCGTGTCACCAGCTCGAAGGCCACATGCTAGGGGAAAACAAAGTTCAAGGCCACCAAGCTTCTGGCTGCTAAGAAGCAAATTCGATTTTGCAATATAAACACGACAAGTCAAGACAATGACTGAAATATGAGGTTGCAAAGGATGAGCACAGCAGCAGAACCCAGACTCTCTGGGGTGATAGCTGCAGACGTACGTACGGTCAGAAGACACGTCACACCCACAGTGAACGGTGAGGCTGCACGTCACCCAGCGTCCCCTACACAACAACCACAACTAGTGGGGCGTGTGGATCATCATGCTGAAATGCAATAAAGGACACATCAACCTCCGTGTGTGTTCCCAGGGAGAGACGTGAAGGGACAGGTGTCCCGGCTGAGCGGAGAGGAGCCACACAGTCTCTGGCCGAGCAGGGTAGAGGGGTTATCTGTCTGGTGCTGGAGCTAAGGAACAGCTTCTGCGTAATGTTCACTCCTCGAGGCTTCACTGTGGTGGTGAATAGAAAGTGTATCTTTGGGGCACCTGGGTGGCTCAGAGATTAAGCCTCTGCCTTCAGCTCAGGTCATGATCTCAGGGTCCTGGGATCGAGCCCCATGTCAGGCTTTCTCCTCAGTGGGGAGCCTCCTTCCCTCTCTCTCTCTGCCTGCCTCTCTGCCAGCTTGTGATCTCTGTCTGTTAAATAAATAAATAAAATCTTAAAAAAAAAAAAAAAGGGAAATATATCTTGTCACTGGGTTTCTAATGCGATTTCTTCACCCAACCTGACTAGAAAAAAAAATAATAATAACACTTCTAAATGTCTCTTTATTTTTTAAAAAACTGGTTTGTGTGAGTGCAGATACAATTTTTCCATTTCTTGGGTTGTTTTACTATTCTCGCGTAACTCTTACCACCAAACTCACTGATACCTCAAGGAAGGTTTAATGACGAAAAGAATGTCAGCCCAGCAAGATGAGGCGCTAGGACTTGGGGTCCGAGCTTGAGGAGAGAAGGAGTATGTACTTATGAAGTGTGTACTGGGTGGGAGAGTGTCTCCCCAAAATCCACGTCTACCCTGAACCTCATGATGTAACCTCATTTGAAAATAAAGTCTTTGCAGAGATGCAATTAGTTACAATGAGGTCATTCCGGATTGGGCTGGGATCTAACCCAGTGACTGGTGTCCTGATAAAAAGAAAACAGAGCCACAGAGATGCCCAGGGAAGAAGCCATGTGATGACAGGAGCATAAAGTGACATGTCTACCGGCCCAGGAACACTGAGGATTAAGGGCAACCGCCAGAAGCTGGAAGGGCAGAGAAATAGGCTCCCTTTGAGCCTTTGGGGCACAGAGCCTGCTGACACCTGGATTTCAAAACTCTGGCCTCCAGAAATGAACAAAATACATTTGTGTGGCTTGACGCCATCAGGCCTGTGGTAACTTGTCACAGCAGCTGTAGGAAACTCATCCCGCGTCCCTTGGCGTCTGGAGAACAGAGTCCATAGAACAGCGCCTTCCAGGGGCCTCTACACACTGACCATTCAGGCGCCTTCTGAAATCTGTCAAGGGAAGAAACCGCTGGAGTTGTTAGGAGTCGCTTCCCTTGAGTGACTCCGGCAGCGCTCCAAGTCCTGACACGTGCTCTGTCCTCTACCGTGGGCCACGACATGGCTGCCGGGCCTCTGAGTGTGACCCGTCCTGTTCATTCTCGGGCAGGCTGGCGGAAGACACTTCCCTTAGTCATCTAGCCGGCATTTCCAAAAGCCTGGGGTGGCTTTCATGCCCCAATCAATGGTCTTTAGTGGAGATTCTGGAATTTTCCATTAAAGGTTTCAGGCTGCCTCTGCATCTGCTGTTACTTCCGTGCCCATCCCTCCCTGCAGGGCTGTGTAGGGCCCTGTTTCTGAACCATGCTATGTGTGCACAGGGTCCCACCCTGGCCCCTGCTGGACCCCAGAGTACAAAGCCCCCCATCACTGCACACCACCAGTGCTGTGTTCTGGCGTGCTGACCCTACCCTGCCTGGGCATCAGCACCTCCCTGTCCCCTACCCCCACCCATTACAAGGGTCCCTGCCTGGGTCTCCTCCTTTGATGGGGTGAGTCTCAGAGGAAAGAGTCCAACTCTTTCTGGTGGGGACATGTTGACGCTAGCCAGGGCCTCTCTTGGTGAGAGCTGTCCCGGAGCCTGTGTGTCCTGACTTTGCCCACCCAGCCAGAGTGTATGTGACCCGGGGAAAGAGTGCCTGTCCCCACAGAGCTACTATTTTGGGAACTGGGCTTGGCCTGCTGTGGGGGGTGGGGTCAGAAACTGCAGATCAGGTTAGGCCACAGAAGGCCCTCTGTGTGCTCTGTAAGGGAAGGCTTCTGCCTTCAGCTTCTCCGTGTCTGTATCTTCAGTGTTTCCAGTGTATAGGGAATTCCCTAAAGAAAAACAGAAGAGAGAAACAAGACCGGACACATAATAATAATACCTAAAAGTAGCTACCAGTTATGAAGTGCTCATGATGGCAGGACAGCGTTGTAACGGCCTGAGCACATGCCTGCACTACATTAAAACACCTCACTGGAGCCTGGAGGTGGGCTTCTGATCTGATAAGGAAGCTGGAATGGAGGCGAACTGACCTGCTCAGGCTCCCATGAGTGAATAAAGAGCAGAGCTGAGGCCTGAAGCCCACAGGCTTTGGTCCTGCACTGTTACCCATAATGCCTCTGGGGCCTGCCTCCCCAGGCAATGGGCAGCTCTGAATGCTCCCGTGTCTGCGTCTGGCCCAGCCACTAGGAGAGCTTCCGTTTCAGCTACAGACCCCTTGCCTCTCCAGCAAGGGCCGCCCACTCTCTCTGAGGCAGCCAGACCTGCACCAGTAGATGGGCTCAGATCCAGGGGATGGCCAGGTGGAGGCAGGGGACCAAAGCCGGGGCTGCTGGCTCTCTGGCAGCCAGACTGACTGCAGACTCTCATGCCAGTGGCTGTGTGGTTTCAGCTCTCCAAGATGCCAAACACCTGCTGGTTCAAATGGGTGGACATGGCCTCTGGGCTGGTGTGACTGAGCAGGCCATAGGCCTCCCCAGGACGAGCGCATCACAACGCCCACTTTGACTCTGAAGAAAAACCCTGAACCATCACCTGAATGAGCCTCAGGCTTTAACCCACTGAGCCACCCAGGCACCCCTGAGCAATCTATATTTTTAATGCCATTCCGATCAAAATTCCACCGGTATTTTTCAAAGAGCTGGAGCAAATAATCCAAAAATTTGTATGGAATCAGAAGAGACCCCGAATCGCTAAGGAAATGTTGAAAAACAAAAATAAAACTGGGGGCATCACATTACCTGATTTCAAGCTTTACTCCAAAGCTGGGCTGTCAATTCTATGAACACTCAACCTTTTCATTATGCTGCTCTGTCCTTTCTTTGCCGTATTCAGTCTGGGTATTTTCCTTCTCCTGCCTCTGGTTCTTGGGCAAAACCTGACTTTTGATTCTTGAACATCTTCAGCACAATTATTTTAAGTCCGTGTCTGCTGATTCCAGTATCTGGGTCCCCGTGGTTTGGTTCCTGTTGTCTGGCTGATTTGTCTCACCCTGCTTGTTTCCATTACACTAGCATTCTGTGGGGAAGGCTACCTCTCACTTTGGCCTAGTGGCCAGGGTTGGGAGAATGTGAGGTGGGGCTCCTTCGGAAGACCTAAATGGTTTCTGGCTTAGTCCTACTCTTACATACGATCCTGTACGATTCTTACCTGAAAGTCTGGGATAATTCCAAGGACTTCTTCAGGAAGGTGTCTGAGATCCTGTTTCTGTCATCCCAGGCCCAAGAGACTTGAGAGCTCAGCAGACCCTCAGACGTTTTGTTACTACAGCATCTTCAGGGTAGAGTGGCACCTGACCTTAGGGTTTTTCAGCACTCGTCATCCTTCCAGGGTCCTGGACCTCAAATCCTTTGGCCTTGAAATGGCCACAAACAGACTGGTCTCTTTCCTTTCTACTGTGTTCAGTTTTCTTACTGTTTTGGATGAAAAGGTTGGTCTGCATTATCTAGACTTCATCACCAGAAATAGAAGTCTTTTCTTAGTTGCTTATAGCAGGTTCACAAAGGTCCTTTTAGCTTCACAGTCCATCAGCATGGCAGAGTCCTAGAAAGACAGTTCACTGGGCTGTCCCCACAGGTACAAACACAAATGACTTCATATAGTGCATTAAGCACACTCATTCAAGTAACCTCCTTAATGAAGCCTCTTTTTTTCTCCCTCCTTTTGTGTCAGAAAGGGCTTAAAGAGTTCATTTTTTATGAAATTAGTAAATCTCTCTTGGGCTTCATCATGTTGTGTTCTTAGAAACTGTCCACATCTCATTAAAACATGTGGATTATAAGTTTCCAAGTAGCAGTTGGGGCAGGATACAGTGTTTCAGGATGGACAACCTAACCTCAAACTTAATTAATATATTTTCAGGGGGAATAAGGAACTCTAATTAAGAAGCAAAATGACAGATCAGAGAAAATAGCATCAGGCAAGTCTATCCTACACAGCCTAATTTATTATCCATTTCTTCTCCAGACACAGCATGCAGGACGAGAGCCCGTAATTAGTTTGAGCTGAAGCCTTGCTCACAGTCTGCCTTTGTGTATCCCCAGACTCTGGGCCTTGTTACACTTGGGACCCCATCTCAAAGCCTGAGGCATGAGGGCTGGGCAAGGAGGCACAGAAGGGGAGCTCACTGTACAGAGTAGAGATGGGGTTGGGGGAGCTGCCCCCATACAATTGGGCAAAGATATCCTCACAGATGCAGGTGGGAAAGGAGGGGAGAGGAGCCCCCACACTCCTTGCCTTATCACTATTTTAAGTCACTTAGAAAACACACTTCCTAAAAACCTTTATCTCCTGTGCCAAAGCTTACCAATGACCACCGTGTTGAGAAACATTCTGAGGCTGAATCAAGGTGAATGACAAAGGACACTAAGTGTCAGGCTTGCAGTGCACAGGTGTTTCTGTATTTGCCACTTCTCCCATTAAAATGTGTGCAATGACAATTACTCCAGACTTGCTGTCGTGTGTTAGGGTGCATCATTATTTTTTCTCTTGTTTCTAAATCAACCTTATGATATAGGTAAGGCAGGTACATAAATCCTATTTACAAGTAAGAAAGCGGCAATATGGAATGTCCCAGGATTTGACCACATTACCCCCAGCTCCTTACTGACTGTTGCTCCCATTTCTGTTCCACTTTCCCACAGTTGTAAGGAAGACAGCAGGTGCCTGATGACCAGGCATCACACTGGGGGGAAAAAATGGATCAGGCAAAGATATTCACAACATTGGTCTCAAAGAACACAAGAAATATTCTCTAAATAGCAAATGAGTCTATCCTTTCATTTTTTAAAAGATTTATTTATTTATCTGAAAGAGAGCAAGAGGTGAGAGAGAGAGCACACGTGAGGAGGGACAAAGGAAGAGGGAGAAGCAGACTCCCCGCCAAGCAGGTAGCCCCACATGGGGCTTGATCTCACAACCCTGAGATGGTGACCTGAGTAGAAATCGAGGGTCAGAAGCTCAATCAGTTGAGTCGCCAGGCATCCCCCGCCCGTTCATGCCAACAAATTAAACACATAATTCAGAATTTATTATAAAACACAATTAAAATATAAAATTATGAATGATCATGAATATAGTCTTTTTTCATATCAGTGATAGAAGACAACAAATGGTTAATGCTCCGAACATATAAGAAAATACAAAAGATGCCTTTAGGATTTAAAACTTTAGCTGCTAGTCATTGTGAATTCCCCAAAACAAGACAGGAAAACCGCAGTTCAGTTCATTAAAATAAATATTTAATTGGACCATATGTAAAATGCATAGAATATACTAGAATATAATCTAATATGGATTGGATAAGTGTACAAATGACTATAATCTGAGACAAGATATGATACATGATGTTGGAGAGACACAGGAAAAATACCAGGAAGGTCATCAAATCAGGAGATTTGGAAATAAGCATTCAGAATGATGACTAAAGGAGCATGAATTTTATTTTTATAAATATTTTAAATTTACTTTCAAATTCAAGAAGGAAAGAGGGAGAGAAGTATTTCTTTCAATTCTGTGGATTTAGTCCTCTCCTATTTTTTTTTTTTTTCCTCCTGGAATCTTTAGATGGATATGAACAAACCAGGCTGCTAATTTTTCATGTTTATGCCCAGGAACCTTTGTAGGAATGTATATAATAAGCATCCAGTAATAAGCCAATTTATCTCAGGACTCATGGCATGGCTTTTAATTTCTGCTTACAGATCTTCAAAGGTTAATAAAAGGGAAAACGGCGTCTATAAATGAACCATAGAAACCAAGAATTTGGTGTGATTCCTTCACCTTAAATAGAAATATCTTTAGACTATTCAACATGGACTATTATTACTTTATTTTGTGGTTCTCCTAGAAACAAGATATGAGAACCCCTAGCGTCTGGTGTTTTGACACTAAAGCCCCTTTGTGCTGTGATCTCCTCTCTGAAGGCTGAACACATCTGCACCAGACACATGGGGAGAGACTACAGAGCTGCATGACGAACTTCTAAAGTTTCTGATCCACGGGCAGGCCTCCACAGCAGCATCTTTGTGATGTTGTCTCCCCACAGACCTTCCCCTCAAGTCAGGCAGGCCTGTGACTGCTTCAGTCAGTCGATACTGTGGAAGCCTGACTTTGGAAGGAAGGTCACAGAAGTCAGGCAGCCTCCACGTGGCCTCATGGAGAGCCACTGTGCAGGCACTCGGCTCACCGTCCTGTCAGAGCCCAGCCTTCAAGCCACCCCAGCACAGGCACCAGATGTCTCACCAGATGTCTCTGCCAGATGCGTCCTGTCCCAAACTCAGGTCACCCCAGGCATTCGAGTCTTTCCAGATGAGACCCCAGACCTTCTGCACCCTGTAGAGATTCCAGACCTGCGGGATCTGTGAGCATGATGAATGACTGCTGCTTTAGGCCACTAAGCTCCGGGTTCTTTGTTACACAGCACTCGTAGCTACCGCACCCACCATGGTTCTGGCCACATCACTGCAACGTGTGTGGTGTCCGCATCACAGTCCTTCTCTTTCCTGAGCTCACGGTCTCTGTCCGTCCCTATGCCACTTTTCCATCTTACCACTTACCCAGTTTTCACTGTATTTCTCACGGTCATATTTTGGTGCATTTACTTCCATTTTTAAAGACATTACTTATTTTTTTATTTATTTACGTGCTTACTTATTTACTTATTTTCAAGAGGGGAGAGAAAGCACACGTGAGCAGGGAGAGGGGCAGAGAGAGAAGCTCAAGCAGACTCCGCACCAAGTGTGGCACCCAACTCAGGGCTCAATCTCATGACCCTGAAAACATGACCTGAGCTGAAATCAAAAGTTAGTCGCTTAACCAACGGAGTCACTCGGGTACACTTATTTCCATTTTTAAAACCATCCCAATATTTCGTTTAGATTCTTTTCCATTGGATGCACTGAGGGGTGATGCTATCATGAATAACTTTGTGCGTGATTTTGTGCTTGAGTGTGGGATTGGTTTTATAAGACAGATTTTCAGAAGTCCAATTACTAGGTTAAAGAGGATTAATGACTTAAGGCTCTGGAGGCATCCTGTCAGATTTATTTTCAAAGAGTTATAACAATTTAGAATGACACCAATAATATATGAGCATGTCCGTATGGCTGTACCCTCACCAGCTAAATTAAGTTTTAAAATTAAGAAAAATATTCATCTGAAGCATCACATGCACTGATTAATTTCTCTCCCAAACACGGAGACCTGGAACAACTCAAGCAGCTAGAACAACAGGCATGTTGCCGTGTGGGCGGAAAACCTGGGCGGAAAACCAGCTGAAGCAGGATTTAGAAGTGAGAAAACGAAACAAACAAACAAAAATCGTAGCTGTCAAACCTGAGGGAGCAGGAAAAGGCAAGAGGGAAAAATGCAGCAGGATGGATACTCAGAGGCCTGGCCAGACCTCGGTGCACAGAAGGGAGAGAGACAGAAACAGAGAGTGCTAAGCAGCTGGGGGCATCATGTGTCTGGTAGGATTCTGAGGCTCCATGAAAGCCGCTGGGGCTGAGTGCCGGGGCATGCTGGAGGAGACTCCGTGTCAGTGGGGTTTTCAGGATTGTGGGCTCTGCGGAGCAGACCAGGTATTGGAGACACCCAGACAAGAGTTATTAAGAGAAGGAGGGAAAAAAGTGCTGACCCCTGGTGTCACTAGAATAGAATTCCCTCCCTGTTGATCACCCCATTGTTTCCTCGGAGGGCAGCTAGATCTTAGAACACAAGGTTTAGACAAATAGCATTAGGGAAAAAATTACAAGAAAAAAACAACAATTTGGAATGGGAGTGCCTTTGGACCAAAATTTGATTCAAATACTCTTACCATTGTTTTCCAGCTAATAGCTCGCCTCCTTTCAGGTAAGTGTAGCTCCTAGAATGAAGAAGTTTATGAGATTATTCACAATGGCATTCTAAGGAGGGTGATTCTTGAAATCCCACTGTTTCACGGTCAGCGTGCTACGCTGTCCTATTTTTTACCGGATACCAAGGGTTTGTGATTAAAAAAAAAAAAAAAATCTGGTCTCTGGGAGCTGGGTTTTGGCAGTAGCACATTATGGAAATAAATACCTGCTTAAGATGCGTCACACCATTGCAGCTGATGCCGTAGCTACCCTGTTTTCCAAGAACAATATGAAATAAACTGCCAATTAAGCCTCCTCAACAGGAGGAGAACAATAGCACAGTCCCTTCATCCGGGCTCTGCTTGGTGCTGGCATACAGCGCCTGGGTAATTCGGGACTGCTGGACTTGCAGAAAGAAATGCATCTTCCCCCAGATCACATTCACCTGAGAGGCACAGACATCTCACGTATACAAAATAATCAAAAGTTGGTTTTCTGCATGGCCAGGAAATGGGTAAATTAAATATTCAAGTTTATAATGTGAGCTCTATTTATAAATCAGGTGTGTGTGGAGGGTCTGTGACCAAAGATCACTTATATTTGTATACTGACCTATGGTATGCATGGTAATTTCATGTGTATTATCCCATTTCGTTAGCACGATTTGACAAAAACAAAACAACACTAAACTAAACTAAACTAAACTAAAAAACTATTAAAGTCTCCACTTTTGAAAACTCTGGTCTTGGATGGGTCCAACCGCTTGCCTCCATGTGGACAACCAGTGAAGAGGGCAGAAATCATACTAGCACCGAAGAATGTGCTTTCAAATCTGTGTTCTCCCATGTACTGGAGCCGTGAGGCCCTCCACCACGCCTGGGCCCTGAGATTCTAGCCTCATCTGGGTCCTTGGACCACCAGGCCTGAGCCCAAGTGGACTCCAGCCTCAGCACGGATTCTGGGCTCTGCCTGAAAGCCCACCTGGGTCCTGCAGCCCCCAACCACTTCTCCATTACAATTATCAGGTGCCCCGATGGGTTCTACCACCTGTAGTTCTCACAATGAACCTAACACAGGCCCATGATGAATAAAATAACTTTTAAGGTCCCAGGGGGTCTGAGGACAACCTTCTACATAATTTTCTGGAGAACTCTCCGGTTTACATGGACACTCCTAATGGAACAGAAAGTCTTCTCTCTCAGTCCAGAGCTTTTTGCAGAGATTACTGGTGTTCTCCAACTAGCTTCCTGCTCAGGTAGAGAGGATTCTTTGTTGGGGAGGCATTGGTTGCCTTTGTGGGCCTTTGAAAAGAAGGAAAAACAACATGGTGGCTTTGAATGCTGCTTGGTGGGAACTCTAGGAGGTGCTGACTGGCGCCAGGCCCCCAGCTGGTCCTTCAAGGGGCCAGTTAGAGCATCTCTCCCAGCACCTCAGCAGACTTTCACTTGTAGGACCAGAAATGTGACCACATATGGAAGGGGCAGCAGGACAAAGGACAGAGCAGCAGAGTGGTTTCAATCCAGAGTCCCCTTCTTGGAGCTGGACAGCCTTTGGTGATGTGTCCAGTTGGGGTCCGGAAAAGCAGACCTGGACAAGGAGGGATGTGCATGTGATAGGGAGGAAGGCCATGTGGAAAACAGTGCCAGGGTCAAAGCTAGACAAGGACGGGAAGGAAGCCAAGCGAGGGGTGATGTCAGCAGAGTCCTTCAAGTGCAGTTTGGCTGACCCCATAGGGAGCTCTGGGCATGAGCTCTGCCTTCTCAAAAAAGGCAGCCAGTGCCAGGCGCCCACACCCAGGGACACAGTCAGCAGTCACCTCTAAACTCCCAGCACTTCTGCTCTGTACAGAAGGGAGGACAGGTCCAGCAACCCAGGCCAGAGCCTCAAGGAAGAGCCCCAGCTGCTCGCACTGAATGGGCAGAGAGAGGGGAGCGGACTGGCACCAAACATACTGGTCCCCTGACGACTCACTGCTGAGTTTCTGGGACTAATCCAACAGCTTCTCCGCATCCCTCTCATTCATCACCTGCCTTCCTCAGAGCCTCCTGCTGCCACCTCTCTAAACCCCTGAGCACTTGACTTTGCCTGAGCCACAAGGCACCTCCAGATCCCCCTGGAGCCCTAGCAGACTGCCCAGAGCATGGCACTTCTCCAACACCATCACCACTGACCTGTTCCCACCTCTGGCACTACCACCACTTCCAAAACTGGTCAAGATACCAACACATGGGATCTGCACCCCAGCAGTTGCCCCGGGGACATGCAATCTCATCAACCTGGGAGATGTTTGCCAGTATGAGTCAGGATAAAAAGGACCACAACTTTCTCCTCTTTTCTCCTTCCTGTGGTGGTTTTGCCTGGAGCCATCCTGCAGAGCAGGTTCACCTGTGCACACCTACCTGACCGTAGCTCTCCCTGGCTCCACTTCCCACCTGCTATGAACTGAATGTGTTCCCCCAAATTCATATGCTGAAGCCTAACCCCCAGTGAGATGGTATATGGAGATGGGCTCCTCAAGAGGTAACTATGTCTCCACAAGGTAATAAAGGTGGAACTGGCATGATGGGATTTTTGTCCTCATAAGAGAAGTCACTAGAGGGATCACTTCTTCTATGTTCTCTCTGACATGCAAGGATGCAGCAAGAAGACAGCCATCTGCAGACTTAGAGCAGACCTCCCTGAGTTTCTGAGCAGCTTGATCTCCAGATTGAATGATGTGTCATTTAAGCGGTCCAGTCTGTGGTCGTTTGTCATGGCAGCCTGAGCAGATGAAAACAGCACCCCTGGTGCCTCACACTCCTCCCTCACTCCCCAACACGCATAATTCAGCAGCACGTAATCCTTTCCCTACCCTCTGCTTTCTGGAGAATGAAGGTTTGGTCTCAAGTATTCCATTTTTTAAAATAGAGACTGGAAGGCTTGCTGTGAGAGTGGAATCAAACGTGAAGAAGCCATCATTTCTCGTGCATTAGCCGCCTCTTGATATGGTGCTAAACTTCCTATGTAGAGGATTCTCAGTCCTCAAACAACCTGTGGGGGCAGTCCTGCTTCATGGAGGAGGAAAGTGAGGCAGAGAGATTTGCAGAGATTTGGTCAAGGTCAAATTGTGAGGTCAGAGGCACCCCAGGGCTCCACACTTGCCATTCCAGCCCTGCGACAACACTTTCCTTACCACTGTATGGGATCTGGAAAGCCAGGAGTGGTTGGTAGGTGATGACTTCCCTTCCCCTCCAGCTGTGTTTACCATTATGATAGAACACCAGCTTTCTTTAGTTCAACATTATTTTGTAACATGATCATCCCCAGACGTGTGTTTCTAGCTCTGGAGACAACCATCCCCATGACATCTCCTATAAGCACTGCTACAACATTGGGAATTGAGTCTCAGAAAAAGCAAAATGAATGGACTGTGGAAAGGATGCCATTAAATTACTCCGCACAATCCTTAAACACGCACAAGTACCCATCTTAATAAATATGTATTCCCGGAAGCTGTGTTATTGCTGAAACTACTCGCAGCACATTGATTCTTATTGTAGTACCGAAAAGTTATTCAATTTTATTATATTTGGTTCTTTTTGACTTAATGATTTTGCAAATAACTCTTTGATTCCAGGGAAACAGATGAATTAGAAGTCAACAATTGGAATCGAGTCATGCTTGAGTTCAGAGCCCCTTGTGTTCTTTCTCCATATTATCTGCCCGTGCACAGCACAAGGGTTGCACATTGAGCCTCTCCTCTCACCTCTTTCCTTTCAGCCATAGAGGAAATTTGTTATCACTCATGGGAAGCCGGCATGGTATGCTACTTCCAGATAATTGGAGAAATTGATACCGGCTGCTTTCCGTGTTCTTGTGCAGCTTTCAGGCACAAGCCTGACCTGTGGGAGAGGTCCTGTGTGTCCCAGGACCCGTGGGAGAGCGGCAGATAGAAGGAGGAAGCAGACAAGGGTCTCCGTGCCAGATCGAAGGGCAAAGGGCAGAGTCTGGGCAGCGGGGGCACAGGGAGGCAGCCTCCTCAGGAAGGCTGCAGGGGATGAGGCTTCAGTTGTTGAAAAGCGTGGTACTTGTTGTCCAAGAGTCTGAAGGGAAGGAAATCCCAGATCCAGGTAGCATGAGCAAAGCCATGTGGGACAGAAGTGTATCCAGCTGGATGTTCACAGTGCACAGTGGTGTGTGAGAAGAAGAGGCTGGAGAAGCAAGGGGCAAATAATGCTGGTTTCCCCATAGGCCCACCAAATAGCCTGAGTGGCAGGTGAGTGGAGGCAGGCGCCCTGTCAAGGCAATGGAATTAGCATCCTCACAACCAGCAGGGGAAAATGATTCAAGCCTGGAAGGAGACTGAAGACTTCCTGTGTGTCATCTCCAAGGTGAGGGGTGCTAGGGGATGGACAGGCTTCCTGGCCTTACCTGAAAGGAGGAGAGAAAGGAGAGGAGCGTGGGTGCCAGAGATAGGAGTGCGTGTACCTATCCGGAGAATGGCAAGGTAAGCATCCATCATGGTCTGAAGCTGGGTGATTTCATGTCCCTAAGAGGAACTGGGAGATCGGGTACTATTGAACTGCTTCTTTCTAAGCCCCCAGGCTTTACCTTCCTTCTGCTCTGGAACTGGTGGCCTATCTCAGTTTGGAGGCAACGGTCTTCTTCAACTCTGTGTTGATGACACCCTGTACCATGGGATACAGTGAGGGTCACAGGCTGCAGCTGGGCCCCCTCATGGGATTCTGCAGTCCACCTGTGCACCCCATGTGAGACAGAATATGGTGTGGCTCTCAAGGGGCAGTGGTGGAACTATGGAAAGGAGCTGCTGCTCCGGGATTAGAAGCAAAGGGCCTCATACACCCTAAGGGGAGGGGAGGTGGCGAGAGGCTGTGAGGGTGAGTGGGACTGCCTGCATGCCTTATGTTGGCATGGACCAGGGTGACAGGGTGCAGGCGGGGTCGACAAAGCTCCCATACCCACTCACTCCATTGTTCCAGTCACAGTCAAGCACTTAATCCTATGATGAATGTGAGAACCGACATTCTCCCACCCGATGTACTCACCCTAGGGTAACCCACGACGCCACTGCTCTCAGAAGAAAGGAGCACATGGTGACTGAAACCCTTGCAGCCTTGAAATGGAGAGATTATAGTCCAACCAGTTTTCAGCCAACCTCTGCTTTCCACTGAGGAAATAATGCACAGGTGCATCATGAAGGAGTTTGTGACAACCAATTATGCACACGTTTTAGGGAATCTGGATTCAGAAATATGAATGCCCCATCTCCAAAAATGCCAGCCTGAAGACCCCCTTGTCAATCACTTCAAGAATGTTTCCTTCCAAATAAATCACTTTTCACACTAGTTGACGGGCTTCCTCCAAAATGGGATGCTGTGCTGGTGTGTTAGTGTGGGTTCTCCAGGGACACAGACCAATAAGACATATATTAGTAAGGAATACGTCATTTTCCTGTCTCTGGAGAACCCTGATATCATGGATGGATGGATAGATGATAGGTAGATAGATAGATCTTTATAAATCTATATATACATAGATAGATTCTCTCTATAATTCTACCTATCTACCTATTTATATTGTATCAATCCAGGTTCTTTAGAGACAGAGGACCAATAAGACATATATTAGGAATATGTAGTTCTATGTCTCTGGAGAACCCTGACTAATGCACTGTAGGTAGATAAGAAATAGACGACAGATACATATTAGTTTCAGACATAACTAGATATGCTATCTCTATATATCTATACAGCTATTTATGTGAATAGATACAGAGAGATTCTGTCTACCTATATACATATCTAAACCCATATATCGGGACACCTGGGTGGCTCAGTGGGTTAAGGCTCTGCCTTTGGCTCAGGTCATGATCTCAGGGTCCTGGGATCGAGCCCTGCATGGGGCTCTCTGCTCAGTGGGGAGCCTGCTTCCCACTCTCTCTCTGCCTGCCTCTCTGCCTACTTGTGATCTCTGTCTGTCAAATAAATAAATAAAATCTTATGGAAAAAAAATAAACCTATATATCTATGGTAGATGTTAATCACATTTGGAAACTTCCTTCACAGCAACATCTGTTGGACCAAACATCTGAGCGCCAGAGCTCCATCAAGCTGTATAGTATAGAGCTAACCAACCTAGCTGGCATGGATTTCCTTCCCTCTAGAACTTCCTTCCACAGGGCAAGAACAGTCATCATTCCCCAGAGAACACACACGCTGCTGAGTCCATCAGCCCTACATGAGGAAGCAAAGAGAGCTGAGGTGATAGGAAGCCAGGGAGGGTGGAGGGCCTGGGGGAAGGCCGGTAGAGCCAGCTCTTCTAGGGGTGTTCTCAAGATCTCCTTTCTCCCCACAAGAAATCTCCCTGAAGTCCACTTCACATTTCAGCTTTGCTCTCTCAGCCTCAGGGGTAGCAATAGTACCAAATTTCACACCAGGAAAAACCATTTTTAATGGATTTTACACACACTGAAATGCTCAGATGTCAAGCGAATTATTCCATGAGGTGCTGTGAACATCCACTGAGGCACACAGCACTTCCCTGAGCAGAAAGTTGTCTTGCTCCTTCCCCAGACAATTCCTTGGTCTTTGAGGCAAGCACTGATCTGATTTCTACCACCACAGGTCTCTTTTGCTTATTCTAGCAATTTGTATCTATGGAATTACACAGGTTGTATATTTTTGTGTTTGTTTTTTTTTCACTCAGCCTATTATTTTTGAGACTTACACATAGTGTGTGTATGTGTAGTTCATTTCTTCTCATTGATGAATAATATTCAACTGTGTGAGCAAAGCATGGCTTATCCATTCTGTGGATCAATAATTCAGGTGTGACTACTATAAATATCCTATTAAGGGCTTTTCTTGGACACACACATTTATTTTGGACAAATACCTAAGAGTGGGATTACCGTGTAATAGGAACTGACAGTTTGACAAAGTGGTTATATTCCTGCCAAAAACATGCGAGAGTTCTGGTGTCATTAGCTCTTCCAGTCTCTGCTGTGGTCAACCCTATGCATTTAAACATTCTGGCACAGCATGTATATCATTAATACCATCATATCATATCATAGCCAATATTGCATTGGGTTTCTAATGTCCAATTTTCTTGATGATTAATAAAGCTGAATACTTTTTCATGTACTTATTAACCATTATGTGTGTGTGTGTGTGTGTGCGCGCGCACGCGTATGTGTGTGAAGTGACTATTTGCCTTTAACACTCTGTTGCCTTATTATTGAATTCAGGAGGTCTCTATATATTCTAGATATAAACACTTTGTCTTGTGAATATATCCTCACAGTCTGTGACTTGCTCGTTTATTTTATTTTATTTTATTTATTTATCGATAGTGTTTAACTTTTTTTTAAAAATTTTTTTCGGGTTTTTTTTTTATTATTTAATTTCTTTTCAGTGTAACAGAATTCATTGTTTATGCACCAGACCCAGTGCTCCATGCAATACATGCCCTCCATAATACCCACCGCCAGGCTCCCCCAACCTCCCATCCCCTGCCCCTTCAAAACCCTCAGATTGTTTTTCAGAGTCCATAGTCTCTCATGGTTCATCTCCCCCTCCAATTTCCCTCAACTCCCTTCTCCTCTCCTTCTCCCCATGTCCTCCATATTATTTGTTATGCTCCACAAATAAGTGAAACCATATGATAATTGACTCTCTCTGCTTGACTTATTTCACTCAGCACAATCTCTTCCAGTCCCGTCCATGTTGCTACAAAAGTTGGGTATTCATCCTTTCTGATGGAGGCATCATACTCCATAGTGTATATGGACCACATCTTCCTTATCCATTCGTCCGTTGAAGGGCATCTTGGTTCTTTCCACAGTTTGGCGACCATTGCCATTGCTGCTATGAACATTGGGGTACAGATGGTCCTTCTTTTCACTACATCTGTATCTTTGGGGTAAATACTCAGTAGTGCAATTGTAGGGTCATAGGGAAGCTCTATTTTTAATTTCTTAAGGAATCTCTACACTGTTCTCCAAATTGGCTGCACCAACTTGAATTCCCACCAACAGTGTAAGAGGGTTCCCCTTTCTCCACATCCTCTCCAACACATGTTGTTTCCTGTCTTGCTAATTTTGGCCATTCTAACTGGTGTAAGGTGGTATCTCAATGTGGTTTTAATTTGAATCTCCCTGATAGCTAGTGATGATGAACATTTTTTCATGTGTCTGAGAGCCATTTGTATGTCTTCATTGGAGAAGTGTCCGTTCAGATCTTCTGCCCATTGTTTGACATGATTATCGGTTTTGTGTGTGTTGAGTTTGAGAAGTTCTTTATAGATCCTGGATATCAGCCCTTTGTCTGTAGTGTCATTTGTGAGTATCTTCTCCCATTCCGTGGGTTGCCTCTTTGTTTTGTTGACTGTTTCCTTTGCTGTGCAGAAGGTTTTGATCTTGATGAAGTCCCAAAAGTTCATTTTCACTTTTGTTTCCTTTGCCTTTGGAGACATATCTTGAAAGAAGTTGCTGTGGCTGATATTGAGAGGTTACTGCCTATGTTCTCCTCTAGGATTCTGATGGATTCGTGTCTCAAGTTGAGGTCTTTTATCCATTTTGAGTTTATCTTTGTGTACGGTGTAAGAGAACGGTCGAGTTTCATTCTTCTACATATAGCTGTCCAATTTTCCCAGCACCATTTATTAAAGAGACTGTCTTTTTTTAATTTTATGAAGTTTAATTTACCAGTTTTTAAATTTTATGAGCAAGCCTTTTGTCTTGTAAGAAATCTTAGTTTATCCCAAGCTCAAAAATATGGTCTTCTATGTTTTCCTTTTTTCTTGTTTGAGCCTTTACATTTTACAAAATCTCAAATAGGATTTTGTTTGGAGTGAATTTGTGATTGAGGTTTCTTTTTTTAAAAATGTACCTCATGCAGGGCACCTGGGTGGCTCAGTCAGTTGAGCATCTGACTCTTGATTTTGGCTCGGGTCATGATCTCAGGATGGTTAGATCTAGCCCTGCTTCAAGCTCTGTGCTGAGTGTGGAGCCTGCTTGAATTCTCTCTCTCCCTCTCTCCTTCTCCCTATCCCTCTGTGCTCTCTCTCTCTCTCTCAAAAAAAAAAGAAAAAAAAAGGGATCTTGTGCAAAGCACATTTTAAAAGCTGAAATACAAGGTATTAATATAGAGCAATTAATATTCTCTTTCATAAATTTGGCAATTAGCAAAGATGTTGACAACTGGCTTTCATACACCTGGGGGCATTAGATGGTCCACTGAGGTCTGTCTGCCCTTCTTGTCTGTCCAGCTTCTCTCGAGTGCCACTCAGACCTACCAACCACACTTGTTTATCACTGTCTCTTTGCCATCAAAAGAGTGTTTTCTTCCATCCCTCCATTGTTTAGCACAGTGCATACAGACTGGCAGTCTCCAGATGATTCACCTCCCCTGATTTCTTCCTCCCTCTACTTGGAACACACATGCACACTTAAAACGTTTCCTATATTTATACAAATATGTACATTTTCTGTTGCTCTTCATTGCTTCCTACAGACTTGGAATTGGAGTTGACATATTTCTTTAGCCTGAAAAAAAATTATTTCAGTGTTTCTTAGGGAAATTTAATAGAAAGAAATACTCTTAGTTTTATCTTCTCAAAATGTATTTATTTTGCTCCCATTTTTAAGTTTCTTTTTTAATTTTGAGAGAATATTTGTTCCACATGCAATTTTAAGAAACAGAGAGATCCCATGATATGCTTTACTCAATTTCTTTCAATGATAACATCTTACCAAACTGTCTACACTACCACAGCCAGGATATTGATACTGGTTCGGTCAAGATACAGAACGTCCATCCTACAAGAATCTATTATGGCATTCTCTGTAGTAACACCTCACACTCTCCATCCCCTAACAGTGACCCCTGGAAACCACTAATCTGTGTCCCGTTTCTGTAATGTTGCCATTTCATGAATGAAACTATAGGATGTAACAATTTGAGATTGCCTTAGCTTCATTTTTTAAGTCTATTTTTTAGGATATAGAATTCTGGGTTGATAGTCGTGTGTGTGTATGTGTGTGCGTGCGTGTGTGTATCCTCTGTATTTTTCCTGATTGGCTTTTTCTGAGAATTTTGGAATTGTTAGCTGATGTCTTTCATCAATTTTATACCATTCAGAGCAAATATTTCATTAATTACTTATTCTTTCTTATTCTCTTTTCTCCTTAGATTTCAGTTACACACTTGCTGGACCATTTGATATTATCCCGCAAATTAAAACACTCTTATCTAATCTGTTTTTTTAATATATATATTTTTTTCCTCTTTATATTTTTGTTTGGATACTTCCAAGTGACCTGTCCTCAATTTACTGATTATTTCCTCTGCTGAGTCACTCTGTTATTAAACCCAATAAAATATTTATTTCTGATTTGCTATTTCTTATTTCTACTGGATTTGTTTTTATAGTTTCTATGTGTCTGCTAAAATTCACCATCTTTTCATAGCTATTTTATACTTTTACTAGTAGACCATTTAGCATATTTCTAGTTATTTTAAAGCTTTTGTTAAATAATTCCAATATCTAGGCCACTTATGGGTCTACTTCTATTTACCATTTCTTTTCTTGATTATTATATATGAGAGCAGTAGAGACTGAAGTAAGTAATATTCCCCTTTAGGCACTTCCCTTCTGGTTTAGGCCACTGGCTTGGAGCAACCAAATAAATCGTTCATTTTACAGTTAAGCTACCTCTGAGCTTCTTGGCAAGTTTAGTTAATTCACCACTACCTTCAATTATTTTGAGACTGGGCTTAGGGATTTTCTATTCTGCAGTGCTTGGGGTCTGGGCAGCAGCAAGATTTCCCAAATTTCTTTATTTACCCAAAACACCAGTTTTCCACACCATGAGATCTTTCTGGTTTGTAAGTCAACCAAGAGGTCTATACATCATCAGGGTGCTCTCTTTGCTCTCTGGGGCAGCTGCAGGCCTTGGGGTGTGTGCAGAGACCTTGTTCTGCCTGGAGTGGGTGGATGGGTTCTTTCAGCTCTCCCATGCCGCATGCAGAACATTCGTGGACAGTCCCCCAGGTCTCTTGCTCATGCCCAGCCCTCAGCAGCTGTGCATCCAGAGTGCCTCCGATTCACTTCTATCTGTTCTCATGCTCTGCTTCTCCCCTCCTTGGTAGGTGGTTGTCTTGGACTTGGAGGAGGTGCCATGATTGTCAGGGGACATTCTCTAGCTTTCCGTCCAGCTCTGATTAAGGCATGTGGGAAACTCTGTGACTGGGGGGGTCCTCAGAATTCTAATCTGTTAGCTTTGTGTGGCTGTTAAAAGATTGTTAAAATTCATGCCCACTTCTTCTTATCCCCACCTAGGGCAGAATCCTTTTTTCTTATATCTACACCAGGAATGAGAGTAGCTATAGGTCTCTTCTCACCTCTGAATACCTTGCCATTTTCTGGAGTTTAGTTCCTGATGGGATTTTTTTTACATCCTAAACTCCATGATTGGTTTAGAAAGACTAGGATTTTGCAGGTTATACATCTTGGATTACTGAGCGCAAGAGACTCTTGGGAGACATCTTCTGAGTCTCTTACCTTCTGTTTTCTACCATTTTTGTTTGAGTTGTCTTCTGTAATTATGTACAGAGCCATCTTAAACCAATATCTCATCATTTGTAATTAATCTGCTTATATCCTGCCTTCTATAAACCAATATCTCATCATTTGTAATTAAGATGCTTATATCCTGCCTTCTAGCTTTATATTTTGAAATATATACATGTGTGTGTCTGTATCTTTGTTTTTAGAAGTTCTATTTTGTTCTTCATATCTGTTGACTGATGAGTCTCCCTAATCTCTTCTTTTCCTGTTATACTTTCATATTCCCATCCAATTTCTTTAAGATACAAAATACCATTATTGCATGTAGCCTAAATCTGGGAAATAAGACATACACAAACTCCATAAATCCGATTAAAAACTTACTTTGTTGTCTCTGGAAGTTCCCACTCATGGGATGGGGTTTATTTTCTCATCTGTTAAGTAATTTCATGGGTATGAGTAAGAATTCATGTTCCTTGGAAATTTATCTATGGAAATTCTTTGAAGTCTGGGCTTAAAAATATCTTTCTTCTATAAGGATTTACATTTAACTCAGGTGTTTTAAGTTCCCAAATAACTAAATTGGGATCGCTGTGAGTGAATCTGGAGGGATGGGGGCCATACAAGTGGTGCACATTCCTGCCCATGTTCACTTGACTGCAGGATTTGGGGTAGAAATTATCATGCAAGATACTGGTGTGTGTGTGTGTGTGTGTGTGTCTTCCTTGTTCTAGCCATAGCTAGGATTAACCGGGTATTCCATCCCTACCTTCTTCTTCTGTGCGATTTTTTTCTTGGCTTGACCTGGAGTTTCATGTCTACCTGTGTCCTGGCTTCATGGGACAGGTTGGTTGTCACTGGTGGACCTCCTGCTCTTCTGGCTCTAGGTCTTGTCATCTTTACCCTTCTCTGCAGCCTGCAAACCTCAACCCGTTTGCCCTCTGAGCCTGGTTGACTCCATCCCTTTCTCACCCAGGCAGACTGATCCCTCCCTTTGTGGATTTCAGCTTCCTTGTCCTCTCACCTTCAGGAGATTTTCTGATTTTCTGCCACCTCGACTATGCACTAGGTTTTCATGTCGTATTCAGCATTTTTTAGTTGTGCTCCTTGTCTGCAATTCTGCATGATTCCCTCCTTATCTTTCACTTCTACCGGGCTCACCTGACAACTAGTGTGCAAGTTTGTGGTTTCCAGGGGCACTCGGGAGCCATTTCATTCATTCATTCATTCATTCATTCATTCATGCATTCTAGAGAGAGTGGGGAGGGGCAGAGAGAGGAAGAGAATTTTAAGCAGATTTCACACCCATCGTGGAGCCCATTGAGGCCTTGAACTTACGATCCTGAGATCAAGACCTGAGCTGAAATCAAGAGTTGGATGCTTAGCCAACTGAGCCTCACAGGCACCCTGGGAGCTGTATTTTTAAAGCACACATTGGGATTTGGGTAAGTGTGGGTAACTCTGTGTACTTGTCAGATAAGGCAGCCACACACTCATCCAAATACCCACCTTATAGAGCTTCTGAAGGGGAAAGCCTGCTTCTTTCTCAGGCCACTAGCCCATTTGGATTTTTAAAATATTGGGTTAAAGTGACTTTTATATTAGTTTAAAAGTAAGTCTAAAAGTAAGAGTATCACCACAAACTTACTTTTAGTCAAATTAAATTTCAAACAAGCCCTTATGATTTTTAAAAAAATGCGTAACAATCATTTCTAATTTTAAATTAATCATTGGGCAGAAATACACACTTCTAAATGATGACTAGAAATTGGTGTTAACTGCTCTTAAGAGATTTTCTGGAGTGAAAGGTGGAGTAAGTCCGTGCAAGCTCAGTAAAAGGAAGTACATAACCAAATCTGCAACTACACAGACATGCTGTGGGCCAGTCCAGGGTAACAGTGCAATCAATCTTGGAATTCTTTTTTTTTTTTTTTTAAGATTTTATTTATTTATTTGATAGAAATTACAAGTAGTCAGAGAGGCGGGCAGAGAAAGAGAGAACGGAGGAAGCAAGCTCCCTGCTGAGCAGAGAGCCCGATGTGGGGCTCGATCCCAGGACCCTGAGATCATGACCTGAGCCGAAAGCAGAGGCTTTAACCCACTGAGCCACCCAGGCGACCCCAATCTTGGAATTCTTAATATGCTTTCCCGTCCTGCAGAGAAGAAACACTTTACGTGTGAGCACAAGCTGGGGGCAGGCAGTGGGCCGGGCATTAGAAACAGCAGGTTCTTGGGGCAGCTGGGGGTATCAGCCGGTTAAGCTTCAACCTTTGGGTTGACATTCACCTGCCTTGTACGGTGCAGTGGCCATCCTGCCTTTTTGGTTGGGGCACATCGGCAGCTCCCTTCTTCCAAGAGACATCAAGAGACAATGAGAGGGTCACCTTGGTGGCTCAGTTGTTGGGCGTCTGCCTTTTGCTCAGGTCATGACCCCAGGGTCCTGGGATCAAGCCCTGCATTGGGCTCCCTGCTCGGCGGGAAGCTTGCTTCTCCCTCTCCCACTCACTCTGCTTGTGTTCCCTCTCTCATTGTGTCTCTGTCAAATGAATAAATAAAATCTTAAAAAAAAAAAAAAAAAGAGAGAGAGAGAATGGGAATGACCATAAACCAAGTCTGACCCTTCTGACACCTTATGTTATGCTTTGCTCAGTCCACCTGGTGAAACCCAGGATCTGGGATGCAGGAAACACCTTATCCATGGACACAGACACTTCATGAACCAGCAACAAGTTCCTGAAATTCTGCCTAGTGCTCTTTACCAGCCCGTATCGTCACTGATGTCAAGGTGTCCTAGCCTGCCTGCCCTCAGCTCTGGGAGCAGCTACAGTGATGGCCGTAGCTGAGTTTTAAGTGGCCTCAAAGGAAGAAAGAGATATATAACATTCCTCTGTTTTAATAAAAGTAGCTTGCCTTCAAAAACTCCCTACCAAGCAAAAAATTCAAAAGTTTAATTAATTGAAATTAGTGGCACTTAATTACTTCAACAGTTAACAAAGAATATTGTGGTATTTGGATATAAACTTGAACATTTAAAGCAAATCTCCCCAAAAATCAGAATCAACAAGAAAACAATAAAGGTAAAAGAAAGCCACCAAAGCAACTGCATTCCAATGGTGAAAGATTACAAGCTGCGATCACCAGGCCACCAGGACCCTGGCAGGAGGCTACCAGAGCTTTAGTGGGCTGTGCTAATGAGAAGTGACGGCTCCTGAGCTCAGCTTCTTAAGATCCGAATGGACATTTTTGGGGGACACCATGCTTTCTATAGAACAGTTCTGAGCCCCACCAAAATCTCTTGGGCGACTCTTAGAAGGATATGACTTAGAGTGTGCATCAGTCACGGCTGCACCAAGACAGAAGACCCATCCCAAGGTTGCCAGGAGCCTCGAGAAGTCACCAAAGACTACAGACATTGTCCCCTCCAACTCCGCCTGAGAAACAGCACGCATCCCCGGCCCTGCTTCCAGCCCAAGGGTTCCAGGGAAGCCGCCTTGGGATTGGGTTAATGGGGAAGAGCTTGGTCTCCAAAGCCCCTTGCTTGAAGCTCTTTTCCGGGCCCTTCAGGAGCCCCGCCACCACCAGCCCCTGCATCTGTGCTTCCGCAGTAGGTCATCCTCGGAACACACCCGGGGGGCACATCTGGGCTCACCTGGGATATGCATGAGGTCCTTTTTTTTTTTTTTCAGCGTAACAGTGTTCATTATTTTTGGACCACACCCAGTGCTCCATGCAATCCGTGACCTCTCCAATACCCACCACATGGATCTTTTTTGTCTATGCCCTTCTGAGCCCGGGACCCTGCGGCTGGGCCGGCCTGAGGGGTTCTGCAGGCTGCTGACCAGGTGCAGCGTGCCCCCACCCGGCAGGCCTGGCACCACGCTTGTCACCAGACGGTTTTGAAATCCTGGGCAGGAGTGTCTTCTTACTCTAAGATTTTTCTTCTCTCTCTCCTTTCTCCCCACTTGGCCACACCGTGGAACATGAGTGAAAAGGAATTTCCAGATAAAGGGCCACATGTAAAAACAAACCGTGCACCATAACCTCTCCCTTGTCTCAGGTGCACTAAGAAAATGGGGGTGGGCAGCTGAAGAAAGCCAAAAATAAAGCCACGTGAGCGGATAGTTCCCACTTGTATTTATCTTAATTCATTTTTTTCAGTGCCAGTGTTTCTATTTAGAAGTGAAAGTTATAGATTTCACAGATGCACCAGAATCCAGAGAACTCATTTCCTCATCACTAGACAAACAGGCTTTATGAACAAAGACATCCAAAGACATTACTCTGGACGACCGCCACCATGTCCAGAGCCTGTGTCAGGGCCTGTGTTGGTCCCCTTAAAAATACAAATTCGGAAAGGTCAGGAGTGAGCGCTTTTAAAACTACTTCCCATTCCAGTGTGGAGGTAACACACAGATTTCCCATCTGCAAACAAAGGCTGGCCCTTGGGTGTAGACAGAGGAGAGGCGGTCTGCACAGCCCCTGGGCCTGGGTCTCACCCCTGCTTCCACTGCAAGAGGGCTCCCCAGGGACTGTCCCTGGGGACCCAGCTGGAGACTGGGACTCCTCCCACTTCATAAAGCAGCTCTTTTGAATTTGAAGATGGAGGCCAGGGTCCTGTTTGGTTTTCTCAATTGGTCTCTCCCTGGCTTTCTCCAGAACAGACAGGACTCTTGAGCACTCGCTGCCACCATGAAGGACCCCAACTCTGCCTTTCTAGAAGTTTCCACACTCATAAGGCTCCAGAATTAGTAAACACTCTGCAAAAGGCAGGTCCTCCCCACGTGGGGTGTCTCTTTCCCTCTTCTCCCCCATATCCCCGGGGTGATGTGCTTGCAGATGCTCCAGACGAAATCACAAGAACATTTGAATCATTGATGGGGGCGCCCCCTGCTCTGCGCAGGGCAGCTATGGGGGCTGCCAGAGTTCCGTGGAACACAAGAAACTCCTGTAGGCTAAATGCCTTTTTTTTTTTTAAAGACTCTACACTCTTTCTCCACAAACTCATTTTTTTTCCAGACGGAGAAGCATTGTTAAAAAACTACAGAGATACAGGTCAGGAGAGCTTTCTGCCTGCGTTGGCACACTCAGCACTTACCAAGTCTTCCTGCCAAAGGAGTTTCTGCAGGTCAGATTCGGGTTGTCCAAACATCGGCAAACAGGACTGTTCATGATTAAAAGAAAACGAGTCCCGGATTATCTCTGCTAATGATTGATGGGCAGGTCGAGGTGGTTCCCAGGTCCCCGGGGGGCATGTGGGAGAGGTACATGGACCAGGCAGAGTGCCTGACGTGTGAGGCCTCGGCCATTCCGGCAATGGTTCACTAACCTCTTGTCCCCTTCCATTAGTCCATACGATTGAGGGGCCTTAAATACAGCATGGAACAAAACAGGTGTAAACAGATGCTGACTTGGTTAACTCCGCACCATACAACATGCTCCTTGCCTCTAGATTCCAACTCCCAAAACATTACTAAGTGTTAATTTTTGGAGGATTGTCACAACAACTTAAATACCATTCCTTAGAAGGCAGAATGGTTCCTTCACTTCGGGGTTTGCTAACTATTTATTAGGTTGTTTGCAAGAATCTGACTGGTGTTGGCTTGGACATCAGGCGATCATAGAAATCACCCTCCCGAGACACGGGTTCAGATGCATGAGCCGTCTGGGTGAAAGCTGGGTTCAGGCCGCCATACGCCCCTGCTCACCAGCCCTCCCCTTCCACCAGCAGGCTCCAGCAGTGCTCCCCACCCTCCAGGGGGAGCAAGAGCCCCAGTGGGAGCTCCTGCACCCTGAATCCTGAGGCTGGAGCAAAGGGACAGCCCTCCAGACCTGACCCCCCAGCACCTTCAGCTTCAGAGTGCCCACTTCCAACAGCTCAACATGATTCAGCTCTCTTGGTCCCCAGGCCCTCCGGTCCCCATGCCTTCCACCAAAGGGACAGCTTCCCCAGAGGACCCAGTTCCCCATGGGCAGGAGAATCTGCAGCTCAGCTGTTGGTGACCTCTGGGGTCTGTGGCAGACAGGGAGGAGAAGGGCATGTGGCCCCTGACGCTGGCCTCAGGACAACACCTGTGGATGTGGAAGGAAGCCCAGGAGCCCGGTCATGGAGCTGTCGGCCCAGAAAGCAGGGCTGGAGGAACCGGGCTGGAGGGAGACTGATGGGCCAGTGTGTGACCTGCTTTCATTTTTAATTTATGACATGCATACAGTACAAAATCAACATGGAAATTAAATAAAAAATACACCGTATCACAATTAGACGATTAAAATGGGTCTATAATAATACATACTTACAGACAGAAACAGGACAATCGAGCGGAGCAGCTCCCATGAATGCAAAGGCGCGCTGGGCTCAGGGCTTACGTACGCGATCCCTGGCTTTCCTTCTCTGTCAGCTGTACACTCTTGATTTAGGGCCAGATTATCCCGGAGCAGCCAATTAATGACTGTTTGTTAAGAAAAAAATTAACACTCTTAAAGACTATGCAAACAATTTAAAACAAAGAACGATGGTTCTAGATGGTGGGAAGAGAGTAACAGGCTCCCCTCCTCTTCCTCTCCCGTTTTCCCCACGATGAATGAGGAGGGGACAAGGGGGGCTCAGCTGAGAGTGGCTGGGAGGGCAGAGGTAGCTCTCAGGGACCCCCGCTGCTGGAGGTGTGCACCTGGCCTGCAGGATCGTTACGCACAACCTGGACAGCCCCACTCTGGCGTTCGACGGGGGTCGGGGTGGGGGGAGTCATGCCCTCTGAGAACCAGGGATCCGGGGATTGGTCCGCCCAGCGCCCCCCAGGGGCCCCTCCCTGGGCACAGAGCCCTTGGATGGGCTGGGCAGGACCAGCTTTCCGGGCCAGTAGGAGAGTCAGAGGTCCACCTGGGGTGGGCAAGGCTCCGGGTGTGGGCACGGACACGCGGGGGCACGTGTGCCAGGAAGCCCTGGTTGTAGCATTGTCCACAAACCCCTGAAGTCCTCCACAGAACGCAGACACTGTCGCTTCCCTACAGCTGGAGTGCGCCAGCTGGATGTCACTCACAGTGACATGCCATGTCACTCACAGCTCCATCTTTGCCCACAGTGCACGAACACACTGGCTCAGTACAGGGACCACTCTGGACCTCACACAAATGACCCCCGCACATAAAGACAAAATGAGGCGCCGTACACGTAGGTCCCTCCTCAGGATTCTTGAGGCAGGAACACGAAGGGTCTGAAAACCGTGCTCTGAATTCCTCGGAGAAAGTGCCAGGCAAGCAGAAGGAGGAAAGGGAGAAAGGCTTTAAGTTAGTGGCTGTGTCTTCCTTCTGAAGCACTTCCCCTGTGTTTCCAGAACATTCCACACTGAAGCCTGTGTGGCTTCCTCACTCTTGATGAGGCACAGTTAGACGTACATTTCTGGGCTCTCTGCACACTAGGTTCCTGACAATACCGTGCGACACGAGAGGACACGTGAGGAATGTTACCTGGAGGAGCGGGGAACGCTCAGTATGGGGGCGTCACACGCCTGGCTAACCGTGGGAGCGCTCACACAGCCTTCCCACCCACAGCGCCACCACTCACCCACCTGGCTGCCTTATTTACTCATGCGTTTTGTCAAAGCCTTCTGCTCTAAGATCATTAAAGAATATCCAGAAAAGAACCCAACAAACAGGCAAAATCTGCATTTGTAGTTGGCGGGGAGGGGGAGGAGTGCGCCCAACTCCACAGGTCTCCCATGTTACCTCCACGCCTCCCTCCCGTTCACTGCTGGGGAGGACGCGCCCAGGCACGAGAACGCACTCAAGGCCCGACACACCAGCAGAAGTGGGTCTCCTGGGTGACAGGCGCAGGGAGGGTGACGTGCACTCGGGCTGCATCCCAGTGAACGTGCCCTCTGTGGTCCAGGTGGTGCTGTTCATGGGCGAGGCTGCAGCGCCCCCTAACGGCCACGGTGCAACTCTTTCCACTCCCAAGCTCAAAACGCAGCCTCCCGCTCTCCACATTGAAGCTGTGAGCTCCACAGTCACATCCTGTCTTGAGAGAGAGAGAAATGACAGCCTGAAGTATCACATGCCAGTGGATTTTGTGCTTGGGATGAAAGGCTGGGACTTTCTCAGGAAAGTTCACGGGGACAGGGCTCAGAAGTGAGCTAAGATCATGGGCCACACTGCTCGCTGCCCCTCCTCACCGGCGCCATCCCAGGGGCAGCTCCTCAGGCTCCTGTGCCCCTTGTGTCCAGCAGCCCAGCCTGGAGCGTGTGGCCCCATGTGCACGTCACCACAGGAGCAGTAGAGCAGATGGCCAGGCTTGTCCTGGCTGCTCAGCTTGGGCCACCCAGAGCCTGTGTGCTTCCTGGGCGCCCTGGACACAGCGCTAGTCTAAGGCCTCCCCATTCTACTCCAGCTTCAAATGTTCATTCACTCACTTGCTGACACGCTCGTTTAAATCCTACACCACACAACCCAGTGTTCTGCTTGGATACCAGAAATTCAGTCTAACCGTAGCTTAGAACTGCTTCACAGCCTGAGGGTGCCAGGGCACTCCAGGGGAGGTCGGGTCTTTTCAACAGGCCACAACACCAAACAGATACTGACAAGTGAGCTCCACACACCTGGTGACCAGAGCTCAGCAACCAAAGGAAAAAGTCTGGGGCTCCCTATCCTCTGCCAATTAAAAACACATAAGCCTACTGAGGTTATAAAACTATGACCAACCCATTCACCAGAAATTCCCCCCACAAGCCACCTGCAAAACTAACCTCTTTGCCTTAACGTGCTTACCTTTGGGAAATGCTCCCCAAGGTCACTGTCACCCACTGGAGGCAAAATGCACTCATCACCTCGCCTGACCTTGTGGCACAAGTGGCCACCTGCCTGCCTTCCCGCCTTCTTAGCTGTGGCCAGGAGATAGCCGTCAAGGGACCACACCACTGCCTCCAGCCCAAGCAACTTCAAGTCACAAAGAGGTACTTGTTGGCAAGGTCTTCTCCCTTGTGACTTCACATGTGCATGCACGCGCGCATGCACACACACACACAGGTACACAGCTTTTAAATAGTCTCCCCACGATGTCAACTCCCCAACTTCTGCCCGATTTATTCTACCTCCACACTTTTGACTGTAAAAATTATGCTTGTGATTCCCACATCCCGAAAGCACACTTAATATTTGTGATTCCAACCACCAAACCTGTGTCCCTGTCGCCAACCCCTGGTGCCTAACCCAGTAACCTCGGAGTCTCGACTCCTACCTGGCCTCTGTCCCCCAGTGCATGAATTTAGCAGGGAACCTCCAAGATAGATTTGAAACCCATGTACCCTTTATCTTCTGCGGCCACCCTGGGCTCTCCCCAGACTTCCTGAGCGGTCTTGGTGCCCCCTCTTGCCCTCCTCCCATCCTTTGGCCCCAGAACCGCCCTACTAAAATGTGATCGCATAGGAGACCTCTGCTCAAACCTCCATCCAACCACGAACATGCCTGGAGCTGCCCAGGTCCTAGTGACGGCAGTCACCTGTATGATGGACCAAACGCTCGCCTCCTTAAACAGCGTGTCCAGGCTATACCAGCCTCCTTCCCGCATATAAAGGGCTCCTCCCTTTCAGAGCCAGTCACCGGACTGGGACGGTCACTTGTCTCCTCTCAGGGCCAGCTCCCTCCTCCCAGGCCCTAGCTCACCTGTTGCCTCCTCAGAGGGACCCTCCTTGCCCAATACCTAGAAAGAGAGGAGTCACCCCTACTACTCCAGTGCACAGCTCCACGCTTCCTCCATGCACTTACTACAATTTCTGACTGTTCATTCACTGGGGTGGGGGGTAGGATTTTCTCTCCCAGCAGGTCACAGGTCTTTGCCAACTGGGCCCTTGCTGTTTGCTCTCTGGCTCCTCCCAGCGAGGCCCCTAGCACGAGCACATACTCAGCAAACACTGGAAGAAAGAACAACACACCAACAAACAACAAAGAGCTTCCAAAGGGCAATGCAGAGTTATTTATAAATCTCAATTATGTTTGTTATAATTACTTTAAAAACACGAGGCAGGAGTAGCAAAATAGTTGTCAAATGTAATTTTTAAAGGGCAGCAGTACTTGTAAGTAAACAAACCCAATCATGAGGGCCAATCAGTACGTAATCATCTGGTTTCCAACGTCACTAAGAGCATCTCGGAGAAACCCGCTAGACAGTGGTAATGTAGCATATTTCTATCACTTGGAATGGCCGTTTTGTCTTTGGTTAGAGTGGAGAATTTTCCGTCTTTGGTTAGAGTACAAGGAATGCCAAGTGTCACCCTTCACTGATCAGAACAATCGTGTGCATGGCTTACTTTTAATTTTTTATTATAAAAAACACATACAAGAGTTTTAAGAAATGATGAATAGAAGACAAATCAGAACCACGGTGAGTTATTAAACCCATTTTCTATGTACAAATACTAAAATTCCGAAAGTGGAATATCATCAAATGTGAAACACATTATAGCACGGTCCATATATACACGGCACACACAGAGACCTCCTGCGCGTCTCTGAATCGTCTATGTACAGGTCGCTGACACAAAGCCTGCAAGTGAACGTCCACTCTTCAGCCCTCCTTGTCCTGACACAGTGACGGTTTGAAGGGCCTGCAGAGATAGGAAGATGATGCACTAGAACGGGTCTCTAAGGTTCTCTTGGGTTCTCCTCTGACCAGTCGCGCACCATACCTTGAGAAACAATTTTGAAGCCCATTTCCAGCTAAGACAGCCGAAGAGTCTTCTAGCTCTTTCTCAGCCAGCTTATTTTTCCCGAGTCAATCATTTCAGCGCAAAGTTCAAAATTAGCCTAGGAACCAAATCCATGCCTTTATATTAAATTCATTATAAAATGCCACTCAATTTTAAAAAGCGACTAAAGGACACTTTCTGCAGCAAAAAAGGGCTAAGTTCAAGTTTTTGTTGTTTGACCAAGACACAATAATACAACCCACGTCATGGAATCACAACAGCCTTAAGTGAAATGTATGCGGTTTAGGGAAAGGCAGCCCTGCCACGGCCGGCTTCTGTCTCCTCGCCACAGTGAGGAGAGCCTCTGGGCATTTTCTCTCTTCGATGTCTTTCCTTTTGAAACCTCAGTTTGTGCTCCGTGAGCTGACTCATCTATTTGTACTCGAGATATGTAAAGGCACTTCTCTAGACGCGGGGCGCGGGGTGGCTTAGCCGACTTCCTCCGCGCACAGTGAGCTGACTTCCTCCAGGCAGCTGAGCACCGCGGAGGGCACACTGTGCGCGGTCTCTTGGCGCCAGGCCTCCAGGATCTTGGATATTTCCGCTGGATTGCTGGGACTCAAATCACAGAGCGCGTACACAGCCGCCAGCTGGATGCCCCACGGGATATCTGCAAGGAATTTTCATATCTGTCATTACTCAAGAAGATGCTTGTGATTCAAATGTTCATGCTGTCCTCCACTAAATCACTATTCACATACAGGACACCCTCTGCCAGCATGAAAACTATGAAAGAAAAGTCCTGTAATGAAAAAATGGGTTAAGCACACATCTGCAGATGGAAAGAAACAGAAGAGCAGAGGAGCAGAAGGGCTGTGTGCAGGCCCCAGTGCTGGCCTGGCCCCCAGCTGGCAGAGTCAGCACAGGCCACGCGGCCAAAAAGCTCCCAGCCTCGTGTGACCCGTGCCAGAGCTTCCCGGAGCAGCTCTGGAAGGATCACACTCCATTCGAGAGTTTCCATAAAATGTGGATCGCAAAGCATTTGTCCAAGTGGTGACTCCACTGGCCATCCAGTGGGAGTGTTTACTCGTGGGCTCTGAACACGAGGAACGCAGCCCTGCGGGGAGGCGCAGCTCGCCCCGCCCCGCCCCTGTCCCCGTCCCCGCACCCCCACACCACAGTGCACCACCGGAGCACCAGCCGGGGCCGGAGGGCCACAGCCAGGCCCGAGACCCTGCCGTGAGGGCCTTCTCATTTCGCAGAAGTCTTTTCAGAAGTTACTTAATTAAAATCAGCTAAATTTTAGTTAAATTGTAATTCAAACCACACACCAGAAAACCCACAGCAGCTCCCACGCGGGGCGCGCAGGCCGAGCGGCCGCGTGCCGATCCCCGCAACCGCGCGGCAGTGAGGGGGGCACGGAGCACCGCACGCAGGAAAGACGCAGATGCGGTGCAACAGGAGGAACGCAAGGGACTCGAAAACCACTTCAATAAACAGAGGTTTTACCTTCGTCCCGGGCGTGCTGGATGAACATGCCAATGACGGAGCTGATGTTCTTCACGGCGGACGGGAAGCCCTCCTTCAAGCCCAGCTGGCCTAAGCGACCTGAGGACACAAGGAAACCAAAACGCGAGCCACCTTCAGTGAAGTGTGAACTTCTCGTAAAGCTCTAAAATTCTGGTTTCCTTCCTGTAACACCGTGTACGTGAACGATCCTGCAGTTCAAATGGGAACATGTTTCTTACATGAAAGCAGGTTAAAACGTGAGGCACCGGGACCCCACAGAGTGCCATGTATCTTACTGGGGGCGGTGGGGACCGAGGCGACCAACCAGCCCGGCTCTCTCTCACACTCAGGACACGACAGCAGCAGGCTGTCTCAGCGAAGGTATCACAAGGAGTGGAACTTAGGAGAAAGACTGGCTGCCGCAGGCTCACTGGGAAATGGTGGATTTCTGCGAGGCTCCAGGAAGCCCCGCGCCGCTGCCCAGCAGGCCTGGCTTCAGTCCGACCCACAGCCGCTCTGACCCGGCCGAGAAGCACAGCGGCACTTGAGTGTGGTTCGCAGACCCCCCGAGTCCTCAGGGTCAAAACAATTTTCACACCACCAGCACGTTCACTCGGAAGTGACCTGCCTTCTTCCCAGGGCTGGGCCCGGACGGACGGCACGAAAGCCGGGGCCCAGGACCTGGAAGCTGCTGGAACGGGAAGGGGACCAGGACGCTCCCCCATGCAACACCCACATCTCCCTGAAAGAATGACTGACTGACTACAGCTCTTCAGACCAAGACAGACACTTTCTCAAAAATGAATAAAGTGAACCTAGTCCCTGCAAGGACATTTATCGCTGTTGTCCAAGATAAAACGTGAGCAATTAAGCAAAACCAGAATTTTGGAAAACCTTCCATCAGCCACCCAGAGCTTGACAGCGTCAAAAATCTGATGAGATCAGTGATGACACCAACGCCTGTTTTCTCCATCCTGTTGCTATTTGGAGGACCTATGCAAATCAGTATTTTCCAAGTGCGCGGAGGAAGTCACAGAATCACGACTGGGCAGAAGGCCACCTCCACGCACTGCGAGGGCCCCACGCAGCTCAGCAGAAGACTCCCTGGGGAGGTTCAGACTTCAAGCTGCATCCAGCCTTCCGGGAGTTCCCCCTTGTGGAAGTTCAACGCAGTGTCGAAGAACATCCACAATGATCTGAAGAGGCTATTAAAATACTCCTCTTCCTTTATCAGCTCCATACAAAACTGGATTTTCTTCACACACTTCAACCGAAACAACGTACTAAAGGAGCCCGAGTGCAGCGCAGAGAGGCCCACGAACCAGACAGTGAAGAGGTCTGCGACAGGATAAATGCCGTTCTCCTCACCGTTGTTGTTGCTGGGCAAATACTGCTCATGGAGGATGTCGTCTATGTTAACAATGGTTTACTGTTATTAATGTTAAATGAATAGCTACAGGTTATTTTCAATCCTGAACACGTTAACACCTGGTAGATACGACCTGGAGTGACAGAAGCTCCGGGGTTTCTCACTGGGGGCAGCGAAAGCCAACTGAAGGCTAACGCAAACAAGATGAGGCCACCAGCTAGTTCCCACCCACCCGGTCCTTCCTTCATTCCCAGGATCCAGGGACTCGAGCTTGCTTCAAAGCCGAGGCCCCATTCTCTGTCTCATGGGGAGAGGACTCTGGACACACCCGGATGCACTCTTACCACATTCTTCCTGGGTTCTTACGACAGGACCCTGCAATCTCACAGTTCTGTATGCACGTTTTCTCAGTACCACACACATTCTCAGGTTTGTATGTGAACCCAGGCCCTCAGCTTCATCTCTTTCTCTAATATGGAGAAACAGGCCGAGGACACTACAGAAACCTTTATTACTTACTATCCCCAAGAAAAACCAACTTAGCGCTGGTTACATGCACCCTAAATGCTATGACAGAGAGCAAACGCTCCATAAATTCCTACTGATGGATGAATGCCTGGAAAATTTCAAATCCAGTGTGAAACTATAAACATCTGGATAATTTCTGGTAAATCTTTCACTGAGGCTGAAAAGTATTGTACTCCAGGGATCAGGAATTTCACTTACTGATCACTCAATAGCAGATAATTATCTGCTTCCAGTCGGATCAGACTGGTAATGGTATGTCCCCAGATCTGTCCTGCAAGACAATCTACCAGGGGTGTTCAAACCGTTAGTGGCAGTAGAGATAGGAACGGGCGTGTGCCAAACACAGATAGGGCTCATCCGGCCGTAGGATGTGAGTGTAACCTCAGGTAATAGAGAACCCTATTAAAATGGCTTCTGTTCTTTCAATTAAAAATGCTTAATGAATTAGATTTTGTAAGTGATTTAAATTAATGGAGCTATCAGGGTTATAGTAAGAGGAAGTCATAACTCAGAGGTAGGTGGCTTAGGGGAAAAAACATACATACATGATGACAAAGATGATGGACAAATTTGCTCACTACATGGGAAGGAAAGTCCTCCTACAGAAGGAATGCGAGTCCAGGGTGGCCCAGCCACATTAAAACACAACAAGTAAGAAATGTGGACTTAACCTCCAAGTCTAAGGACTGCCCAGCACCCAGGGAAGCGTGAGGAGGGCAGCTGGGGGCCAGCCAGGAAGGTGCCCGTGTAGCCACCAGGGTTTTCATTCAAGAGTGCAGATACAGACATCCCGAGGGAAAAGTGTGCTGAGAGAATTTCAAAGAAAAGGGAACAAGCCTGGGAAGAGACTGAGTACAAATCAACAATGGTTACTTCACCTGGCCCCACGAAAACCTGCTGTGGGAAACGGTATTCTCCTAGCTTCTAGGATCCAGTCAAGACCAGATGGGCCAGGGCTAGTTCACAAGCTCTCTGGGGGCAGAAAAGGTACCACGTAGCCCTGCACTCAACTTGATCCAGCAGCATGCGAACTGTGGTCCCCGCTCTGCCACCTCCCCATGGTGTGACCCCAGAAACAAGGGCTGAGCCTTTCCAAGCTCACGTCTGCCCTGACCGAGGTAGGTTCTTCCACTTCTCATGGCCCCCTGAACCCACAGCAATGCACTTTACAAGATGCGCTAACACGTCATCATTGAAGATGTCAGACCCTGATCTAATAATCCTACACTCGCCAAGAGCAATCTTCACACCCCTATCCAGCATCAGACAACACAGACCTGCTCTGACAGAAAGCGTCTTTTATTTCCCATGGAGTGAAAATCCAGTTAGGGATTTGCAAATCTAGAAATAAAAATAAACATTAACTCCTCTATTTTATGAATGATTAGTGATTTCGGTCATTATTAAATCACAGCCCAGCAATTTAATTACTTGCTAAATTCTTCAGTGTCAGCTTCAGAAACCGCAAGAAGTTCTCCAATGGACTATCTTCTTAGAAACAGTTCCAGCTCCCAAGTCTGACAGGTGTGCAGACGGGCCCATGCACATCCGACCCTGACATGACTCCTCAGAACTCTGCCAGCAGGCCTCGCCTGTCTCTGCGCCCCACCCTCGGCCATCCACCCACACCCCGCCCCATCACCCAGGAATATCGCTTCGGTGGACAGCCAGCCAAAGCAGGCAAAGCTGAGCCACCACTGGCCAGCCCCAGCCCGCGGAACCATGGCCAGCCCGGCCGTCCCAGCAGCCCTCTCCTGTCTACAGAACTAAGGAGGCTCCCCAGGCCTGCCTCTGCTCTCACTTTCCCCATCACCACCTCCTAGCTATCCACCCTCTGGATCACATTCGATATTTGTATGTTAACATTTTATCCTGCAATACTGTTAACTATGTATTGTCAATTATTCCCGTAATATACGACTTACTATGTATGACTTTAATTATGTCACTATCCACACACACATCTTCTAAAAAGCTTTTCAGGCAATCTGGACATCCAGCCAATGTGGAAGACCCCTGAGAGCCAAATGTACGGGAGATTCACGCATGAGGCTGACGCTCTGCCGTGGACGCCCAGGGACTGCGTGGAAGTCACCAGAAGTGACCAGCAGCCTTCTGCTCTCCCACACCCGTCCCCTCTCCTGCTCCGGCCAACACGTATGTGTCTGTAAACAAACACCTCTGCAAACAACAGCAAAAATCACACCGTATTTCCTAAGTGTGACTTCAAAAAGTTTATCGTGTTCTCTCAAGATTCCAAAGATACCTTATCTATCTAGATCAAGAGATCTATTTATGGATTTAACAACACCTCCCAATTTTTTAAATTTTCAAATAGGTTCTATAATTTAAAATGCCATTTCCAAGTATGAACATTTTTCTGGAATCCTGGAGAGAAGAGGCTATTGAAAGCAGAGCGAGACGTCCGGATGCCAGCGCACTGCTGAGAATGCTGCCCCTAGCCCTGCTCTGTCCTTACTGCTTCCAGGCGAGGGCTGAAACTGTTCCTCAGGGCTTCCGGAAATAAGGGACTCTGCAAACTATGTTTTGAGACGTTCCCCCCAGGGAGCGGTTCATCCACTTCCACACCTCCAGCTGCCTTTGCAGGCATCTCTTCCAATTCCCCTACCGTCTCCAGCAATCCCTTGGCCCACAGGCTCTCTTTTTGGTGACCCCCCAGGTGTACTTCCGGCTCTATCCCGGGGAAGGAGAGGTCTTCCCTAAGAGCAGGCTGCTGCTTGGACCATCTTGCACGTTCACTCAGCACCACGTTCTTCAGTAAGTGTGCACGGAGCAGCAACGCCAATTTACTGGGACGGCGACCTAACTAGCCGTTACGTACACGTCACGGACAGATCTACTTGCGGGTCTTACTTAGATAACTTAATATTCGCAAACCTTCCTTCAAGTGGTACTATCTTGAAGCTCTAACTAAACTCCAGAGACACTTAAAAGCCACGGTGAGTATGTTCTAGGATCTGACAGGCTACGACACTGGTATCAGATGAGCCTTGATGGGGTGGCTCGGGGGGCAAGGACTATGTGCTAGAGATGGAGAAGTCCATTCAAAGTAAGAAGAGCCTTCCAAAAATTAACAGATCTCCTCAGTGATAACTCTGCATGGTCTGGAGAGCAACTCGTCAGAGATGATGCAAGGAGGAAAAAATGAGTAAACATAAAAAATAAAAAAGTATGGGCGACAGGGAACAGAACCAAAAACCCAGAGATCCTGCTTACCCAAGATGGAAGAGCACCTATGTCCCATTTAAAATCTGTGTATGGGCTTGGAGGAAAACAAGGCTAGTCCCTAGTCCTGGAGTTGCATGATGTGACCCTGCCTGGGCCAGCAGAGAAGAACGTGGTACACGAGCAGGACACAGCACGCTACAGACACTGAATGAGTCCCGAGCATCTCAGACTGCAATTCCACGCGCTGCTGGGCATGTGTGCACGTGCGTGTCCCCGTGGAACCAAGCAGCACACGTTCAGTCACGTGTACAGTGAACCGCATGAAGACCTCATCTCTGACAAAGTCAGAGAAAACATTAATCTATAAAGAAAGGGTCTGAGCGAGGAGAAGGAAGTGCGAATGCATCTGATACGGTGGTGGCAGAAACCGTCACTACGGGAGGTTTTGGTCAGCAACCTTTATTACACTTACCCCACTCATATGTGATCAGTAACAAGAAAACGTTTTATTAAAACAGACAACTCACCGATCAGCCTCAGTATCGATGCTATAATAATATCAGGAGTATATGCAATGTTCGCATGTCCTTTTCTGTATTTTATCCACTTATCCATTACAGGCCACAGCTCTTTACTAAAAAACAACAGAATATATATATACATACACGAGCGTGAAAAGCTTGCATGCTCACCGTCACTCAGATATCAACAACTTCAAAATGGTCCATAAGAATTAGACAATTGATAAAGAAGGACTTTTCTTTTTAATTTACTTATTTTTAAGTAGGCTCCACGCCCAACGTGGGGCTCCAACTCACAACCGTGAGATCAGGAGTCGCATGCTCTACTAAGCCAGTCAGGCACCCCAGAACAAGGTCTTCTGAAGAAGACTCTTTTTAGGTTAAAAAGAGACCAGACACAGGAAGCTCGCACACTCTCCAACCATTCAGATACTTGGGTCCACACTGACTTAAAAGAAGCTGCAAGTACCTATAGGCTTGGACCTTTATTCTGTGTCCACCCCTTCTACAAGGCTTTGAGCAGGGATGCCAGACAATGTCCCCAAGTCACAGAATTGGAAGAGGTGGGAGTCTGGGACGTTCCAAACATGCATGTGGCACCTGTGTTCTAGAAGCCTCTGCCATGTCCTCGGAGGAGTGTGGAGGTCAGAGGCAACAATCAAACCACACCTTACAAACTCTCTACTGACTGAAAACAGTGCCAGCTCCTCTTTGCTTTCTCTTCCTTCCAAAGTGTATTTACTTCTTATATGGCATTTATAGTATTAAAAAGTTAAATGCCAACACACAGAAAAAAAGGGAAATTAAAAGCACCTCAAATTGAGACATTTTCAGATAACATTACTCAACTAATTCTGGACTTTCCTTTCGCTGTACTTCTCTAGGCGCACAGTATAAACCCAGTGGAGGTGACCACAGCACTCTGGGCTCCGGGTGCGGCACTGGCTCAGGCACGGATCCCGTTCTTCAACACTCCGTCCTCACCCCCAGCGGGGGTGCCCAGAACCACCTGTGGTGGACTTACTTGTCACCCTGCCTGCTGTGCTCCTCCCAGTCAGGAGACGAGGCCCACAGGAGGCACTCACATCTTTATACAGACAGTACTGGACACACCACACCGTCACTCCCTTAGCCAGCAGAGCATGGGAGCTACTCCCATGTCAATATCTAAACATCCACTTACAGCGATTATTTTAATGTGGCAGGACCATAATTCAATTCCCTATCATTTGACATTTAGACACATAATCTGTCCCTAGTGTTAAGGAGGAAACGAGAGCCCAGTTTTCCACAGAACACATTCAAGTACCTCCAGGATACGGACTATTAATCCTTTGTGAATCCTCTGTAATGCCACAGACTCCTTTAAATCGGTCTTTCTCAATCAGGCTTCCAAGAAAATTAAGACCTATGGAATAATCACCTGAGTGACGGTTTTCTCCGCTCTCCCACCTCCTGTTCTTCCAGAGATAAATATGGCTAGTGCCAGAATTCTCCATGCATAGAGAAGAGCGGATTCATTACATAAAGCAGATGCCTGAGACTAAGCTCCCTCCTGAAACCTGGTGAGAAGAGCCACTAACATGGCACTCTTCCTATGTCTGTTCACACGGGCTTCCCAGAGTATCTGAATGTTAAGATCTGATCATGACACCTTCCCCTACACCAGTCATGGAGGACTGCCTTTCTGGGCACTGCTCTAGGAGTTGGGGATGTTCCAGTGAACCCAAACCCCCCCTTCACAGGGGTCACCGCTCCTTGGGAAAGAGAAAGTAGTAACAGAATATACGGAAAGTAAGTTACAGCCACCACAAAAACAAAGCAAGGGGATGTAACAATAATACATGTCTTTTATACAATCTTTACCCAAATCAAATGTTGCTTGTAAAATGTTTCAGCAACCTTCAAGAGCAAAAACAATTCAAACCACAATTCAGCAACCATGTGACAGCCTACCTTCCAATTCAAGAACCCAACTTTCAGATAGCACAACAGCCTTGTACCTTATAATGTTATCATGTGTCCAAATCCACTTCTGATGGCAGCAGAGCAGGTCAATAGCAAATATGTACTCCCAAGTGTTATCACTTAAGTCTTCCCCAAATTTTTCACTGGACTGAAACTCCGTTTTTGGACACAACTGTATGGTCAACAGCAGCTTAGAAACCATGAAACCCACATCCACAGGAGCATTCTAGCAAATGCAAAAGAAAAAAGAAAATTTAGAGTTTCAAATATAACACATCTTATGTTAGTCATCTCGTAAGTAAGAGTGTAATAAGCATTAGATGAATAATCATTTAATTTTAAAAAACACTTTTTGAAAGTTGTATTTGAATAGGAACTATGTTTATCGTAGTCCTATAATATTTGCCCTAAAATGATTATAAGCATAGAGATTGGTAGGCCAGATAAGAAAACTCCAGGCAGGGGGCATCTGGGTGGCTCAGTTGGTTATTACGCATGCCAACTCTTGGTTTCGGCTCCGGTCATGATCTCAAGGTCCTGAGGTCGAGCCTGGGGGCTCCATGTTCCAGACTCTCCCTCTGGCTCTGCCCCAGGGAAGAGGCTTACACACTTGTGCTTTCTAAAATAAATAAATAAAATATTAAAAAAAAAAAAAAAAAGCCTCCAGGCAGAAAGCAGAATCTAATCAGGCAGAAAGGAGATAAGCTGCAATACAGATAGAAATGCAAATTTATTTTACCTCAAATCAGAGAAGAAAAGTTGTAACTTTTTTAAACTTTGAAAAAGTTCTTCCAGTTCTAATCCTCTGACCCTCAATATCAGTCTTTTTACAAAAATTCATAAACTCGGGTCAGCCAGCACCAGGCTCCTCACCCAACATCTTTCACACCTGTGCACGTTTGATGCTACACGTCCCGGGAGCCTGAACTCGTTCCTGTCGCTGAATGTTATCCTTTATGTAAGGGACCAGCCTGCTTACGCACTCACCCCGACAGACATCCACACTCTCCAGCCCAGGCTACCCGTGAAATGCTATGAGCGTGCATATAACCTGTCTTCGTGTGGACATTAATTTGACATCTCTTGGACAAATACCTAGCAATGGATTTGTAATTTTTTCCTTTCTTATGCTGTTTTTTATTGGGTTCTGTTATTAAAAATAAACAGGGGGTCCCTGGGTAGCTCAGTCGGTTAAATGTCTGATTCTTGATCTCAGTTCAGGTCTTGATCTCAGGGTCATGAGTTCAAACCCTGTGTTGGGCTCCACAATGGGCATGGAGTCTACATTAAAAAAAAATAATTCAATAAGTAAAAAATAAAAAAACTTGCAAAACGTACTAGGAAAAGACTGGAATTACTTTCTTCAGAAGACTAGGCAAAATTCAGTGGAATCTACACATGCTTTTTACACAGTAAATTATACATCAACATTTCCACTTCTTCTGTGACAACTGAAAACAACTGATTTATCAACTGTTCCACCTCTAATACCAAGTTTGGTCATTTTCATTTTGCTAAGAAAGCTTCCGGCCTGTCACACAAAGCTGCAGGTGGTGGTCTTCTCAACCTTTCTCCCACATCTGGAGTCTGTTTCCTTTCTCATTTTTGAAATCCTCAATATTTTCTATTTTCTCTTTTTTCATTAATCTGATCTGGGAGCTCGGTTTTGCTACTATTTCTTAAAGGCATTTGCTACTATTTCTTAAATTTTTCTACATGTTTTTTTCTTCTCTGCTTCATTACTATTTATTGCCTTTTAAACTCTATTCCTTTTTTTCTAGATTCCTTCTAGGATCTCAGATATTTAATTTCTAAGATGACAATCAGCCATTCTATTATCTAATAATGAAAACATTTAAACTACCTTAATAAGTTTTATAAAAACTAGAGATCTTTGGTACGAAACGTTTTCCTTTTCAATGACTTTTAAAATATTCATCTTACTTTTGAGTTGCTGTTCATTCCCAGATTGTCCAGGACCATGTATGCCAACTTTCAAGGAGTGTTTATGGAATCTTTGAATTACTTATAGAGGATTTCATGGAATTACTACCAAAGAGTGTATGGAATCTTTACTTTTTAGGAATTAAAATTTTCATGTGGCCAAATTCATCACTGGTTTTATTAATGTGCCATAGACATGCAAAGAAATATATATTCTTTCAAGTTTACTTGTTGTATTATTGAATTTCACTGTTCTACTCATTTTTGTCTATCTGATCTGTTGAATTCTGTGAGAGAAAATCTGGAAGTCTTATAATGGCATTTTTATCTCAAGTATTACTCACTTTTTATACCTTTGATTTTATATTTTTATTTGATATGATATAGAACAAACACATTTAGTGAAATTCTATTTTCTTTATAATGTCTTTTATCATCAAACTACCATATCTGGTTTCACCCCGACCAGGCCACCAGGAGGTGCCAGTGTACAAGCAGGAGGACCAAGCAGGGGCTACTGCCCTGCAGGAACCTGGGAGGAGGGGGCATGACCGAGGCAGGTCAATGACACGAGGTGGAAGGGCTCTTCTGACTAAGCTGCTGACCTGAGTTCGATGGTATCTCCCAAGATGACACTATTTATCTAGACGAGTTGCTGGAAAGATGATTACGGTCTTGCTTTTTAATGTCTCCTTAACTTCTGTTTACCATTAGTTCTTTCCTCTATTTCTTATAAGAAAACAGAAGTCGGGGCACCCGGGTGGTTCAAGCAGTTGGGTGTTGGGACTCCTGATTTCAGTGCAGGTTAGGATCTTCGGGCTGTGAGCTTGAGCCCGGGCATCAGGCTCTCTGCTCAGCATGGAGTCGGCTTGGGATGCCCTCTCTCCCTCTCCCTGTGCCCTCCCATGCTCTTGCTCTCTCTTTAAAAAAAGAAAAATCTCTCTCTTTCCCTCTGTCCCCACTCATGCTCTTAAAAAAAAGAAAACAGTCTAATGAATATTAATATCAAAAAGCACAAAAATGGAAAGCAAAATGACATATAAAACTGCACTACACACAAAAGCCAGGATAACTTCAAGAGGAAATTCATACACGGTCATTTAAAAACAAACCAAGGTTGGGACGCCGGGGTGGCTCAATTAAGTGTCCAACCCTTGATTTAGGCTCAGGTCATGATCTCAGTTTCATGAGCTCAAGCCCTGAATTACGCTCTCTGCTCAGCATGGAATCTGCTTGGGATTCTCTCTCTCCCTCTCCCCTGTGCCCCTCCTGCACTCTCTCTCTCTTAAAAAACAAACAAACAAAAAAAACAGAGAGAGAGATTCTATCCCTCTGCCACTCCTCCCACACACACATGCACACTTTCTCTAAATAAATAAAAAATTAAAAACAAAGATCAACCTCTCACTGAATTCGACATCACTTCTTAGAGTTTCCCACTGTCAATTCAACCTCCAGAGGTTCTCACTAGACCACAGCTGTAACATAAAAGAACACCAATCTAGATGGTATATTAGCACTCAGTTACCAAAGAAAATCATAAAAAGAGGTAAAGAACACATAAGAACAAAATATTTAAATAAAAATTCCATCAATCAAAAAGAAAAACACAATATTTAGATTTTAAAAAGTCAAAACAGGAAGGAGTTGCAATGCCATTTCTCAGCTCTCCAAGTGCCCACCACAGAAGCCAGTGCTATGCAGCTCCTGTGAACCACCCCCTACATATACATTCTACATGATCATCAGTCATAAATTAGTGAACGAAATAAAATTTTTGGTAAATTACCAAAACACCTACAGCTCCAATCCTTCCCGAAGTGCCTTATGCGCATTTCCTGAGCTAAATGCATAAGCTTAGGCTAAAATGGTATTTTAAAGGATTCAATAGGAAGAGTCCGTCCCTGAAATGCCTATGAACTAATTCAACACGAAACACAAAACTGAGTAAGGACATTCATATGAGATCTACAAGTAAGGTCTGACAACTGAGAAATAAAAACAAACCTTACCTTTTCCCAGTTGAGAAAGGCTCTCAAACAGTTCCGGACCTCTCCTTTAGCACGTTGCCTGGCAACCAACTGCATCGCCTTATTAATCACCGATTGGGAAATAAATACGTCATGCCACATATTTGCAATGAACAAAGTCAGTTTCTCTGACTCTGGAAAATCTATGAGAAAAAAACAAAACAAAAAAAAAAACCTTTATGTCTAATCAAGTGAATAAATTACAAGCTAAGAACCAATTTTAATAATTTCACTTGTGCCCTGTAGGGTCTCTTACCGCTGAAGGCGGGTGCCCGAGGAGGCCCTGCTTTGTGCAAATCTGCTTCTTTCTCCCCCAACAGTTTCCCTTTGGCAAACCTTCCTTAACTAGATTTGAAACATACACAGCACTGTCTTAGGAGAGGAGCTATCAGATCCAAACACGAAGCAATGGCAAGCCTCTCTCTTCAGACTTCTGCAACTCTAGAACCTCCCCATTTGAAAAGTGTCATTTCAGGCTATTTCTTATGCACTGGGAAGACGGAACTCACCTGTGCAACACATAAACGGCTTTTGATATGAAGAGATGTTTTTATACATCATGGATGATAATCTTCTACTGTGAATGCTTTCCCACAGTTGGCTTGTTTGTTTAGTCAACCTAACCCACATGTCGCTCACATACAATAAATTACTCTTAAGCACAGTCTGATGAATTCTGATGAATGATCATGTACGTAGAACCCCCACCACAACCAACACATAGAATATTTCCATCCTCCCAAACCCCATGGTCTGAACCCTTCCGGGGCCTCCCTTCGCCCCAGACACAGACAACCCCGACCCGCTCACCGACACTGCAAGTTAGCTGTCTTTCCTCCACTGTCCGTCAGTGCGTCCGGACAGCACGACTCTTTCCTGTCCGGCTCCCTGACTCAGCAGAATGCTTCCGCGACCCCACTTGCTGCCACCACCTCAGCAGCCCCTCACTTTGTGTGGCCAAGTTGTACTGAGCTGCTTGAGACCACACACCCGTCCTTCCTTCAGCTAACAGACGTCCGTCTCTAGCTCCGGGCGGCTGCCCGGGAAGATGCTGCGGGTATGTGAGCACCAGTCTAGGGGAGCTATGTCTCCACTTCTGCTAGATAAGGACCTGTGAGTGGGATTTCTGGGTCATACGACAAATGAAGATTTTGATCTAATAAGAAACTGTCCGTGTTTTGCAACTTGGTTGAACCAGTCGACACAGATTTTTAGCGTTTGGCAGGAAGCCACATCTCGCGTTTCCAGAGCAAGGAAGTCAAAGCAGACGCTGCTCACAGTCTATTCTGACCTGCTGCTTTGGAGACGGAAAATCCTCCCACCCCAGGACCCTCTCCACATGCTGCGCCATCTGCCCGGCATCTTCTCCCTCGCTTTTTTTTTTTTTTTTTTTAAAGATTTTATTTATTTAACAGAGAGACACAGCCAGAGAGGGAACACAAGCAGCGGGAGAGGGAGAGGGAGAAGCAGGCTTCCCGCCGAGCAGGGAACCCAATGTGGGGCTTGACCCCAGGACCCTGGGGTCATGACCTGAGTCGAAGGCGGACGCTTAACCGACTGAGGCCCTCAGGCGCCCCCTCCCTCACATTTCTTATAGGCACTCGCTGGTGTCTTCACACCTCAAGCTCAGAAGCCGCTCCGACAAGGAGAGCTTCTGTGACCCCTCAGTCTCACAAATCCCCCTCCACGGCACAGCCCCTCAAGCAACAGATCCTCAATGGCTGCGTACAATGCATCCTTGAGGGGTAGGGGTAAGTAGGGACCAGACAGAATCCCTGCCCTGACAGAGCACACAATCTGGTAAGCGGAGACAGCAAACAAAAGGGTTCGGGATACAAGGCAAGGGGGGTAAGCACCATGAAGAAGCAGCCAGGAGCCTGCAGGAGGAAGGCCATGGGAGTCCCGACAACATGGGGGGATAGCTTCTGAGGGAGAGACCTGCTCCCCACGAGCCTGACGAGAGGGGGCTGGCGGTGTTTGACAAGAACAGAACCTTGCGGGGGCCCAGCAGGGTCCACGCTGCTCGCCTCGCTAGTAGCCGCCACTGCGGGAGCCCCCTGTGCGCCGGGGCCACGTGACCGGCAAACACGGGCCTCACCATCCGGGCGTGTCTGCGTCTGGTTCCAGTCACCGTCCAGGCCCTAACACCTAGCGAGCACGCCAGGAACTACTGCCGAGTCCACCAGGGACGAAAGAGGAAGCAAGGAAAGGAAGAGCGCCACAGACGGCAGCCTCGCTCACAGGTGTACACACGCCGGGCACAGTCCACTCCCCGCTTCACAAGCCCTGTGAGCTCCCTGAGGAGGATGAAAAACCTTGTCGAGGGAAGACTTTCTGACGGGAAATTGAGCTGCATTTGTTTATCATTTCTCTGTTTACAAATGTTCCCACTGAAGATGTCGTATTACAAAGGCTGACTCCCGGTCCACCCCGTCAATGGGGATGGAGGCAGAGGAAAGGAAAAGGGGCTCCAGGAGAGGCCTCCTGCCCCCGCCCTCTGGTCCTCTTCTTGCTCCAGGCTCGCTACGCCGTTGGAGTTCTGCCTTCTCCGGCTTCGGATGCAGCACCGGGTGTGTCCCTGACTTTACAATCGTTCTGTCGCCTCGTGTTGCCAGCATCTGACTCCTCAGTAACTACGCCAGGAGGAGACAAACACGCGGCGATGAGAGACCCCGAATTCTGTGCCAGCGGACGTGTGTGTGTGTGGACAGAAGCACGTGTAGGTCATGTCAGTTCTCCCACTGAAAACCAGGCAGGGCGTGCGACAGCTAAGGCTCCCCACGGCCTCCGATAAATGCGCAACCATTAACGCTATCTTGAAAGATACAGCGCACACTTAGCTGCAAGCACAGATCCAAGCGTAACAATGAGGTAAAAAGGCAGAAGTGGGCCTCCAACACAGAAATGTCGCTACCTAAACGTACCTTCCTTAAGTAGGCTGTAGCAAAACAAACGAGCTCTTTCCAAGTCCCCAAGTTGCCGACAGATGCCCACATACACTCTGCAGAGGGCGTGAATGTAATTGCGCTCCATGGAGATCTTCTGAAGTCTCAGTTCTGAGAGAATAGAGTGCAGCAAGCACTCTGCCAAATGCTGGGTTTGAGAAAAAAGAAAAGAGAAAAGGTAACGTACACCTGAATTGCTTCTGTCTGCTAAACAGCTCAAGTCACAAAACTGAAGCAGGGCCGTGAACCTCGCACTCTGCCAGCCAGCAGAGAAGAGCGGTCGCTGTGGCAAACCACCCGCTTTTACTCAGCCCAGTGACCCACCCCCGTCCCCCTGCCGGGTGTGGGGGGCAAGAGGTCCAAACCTGCAGGCTGCCTGCAGGGGCCAGGGGCCCTGCCCGAGTACATCCGTCGGCCTGCCGCCACGCCAAACAAGTATACTTCCTTGGTTTGGGCTAAAATAATTTTGCGTGTGTGCATTACACTCACTCTACATTCTTCTCCCATTCCTGTTTTCTGAATTCTGATGTGCCCCACACATTTATCCTGTCTAGGCCTTAAAAATACTGGGCAACGATTTTCCTACTTAAGAAGAAGGGCATTAAATAATTTGGTCCATTTGTTCACTTGAAAATAAATTATCTTTTCAAAGTGACATGTATTACTGTCTATACTTTCTGGAAGTAAGCAATCTACAAAAACCACATCCGTATTGTCACCACTATGACTCTCGGGATGTGCAGCTAACCAGCACAGCGCGAGCCATGAGACGCTGGAAAGAATCCACACAAGGTGTCGACATGGGAAATTGGAAAATACAACCCCAGAGAAGTCCTAGTACCCCAGCTGTGTGAATCCGCACAGTGTTCCCACTTTAACTGTTCCTATCTTGAAACCAAGATCGGTTCCTGTTTCATCGGTGACAGATATTAAAGGAGCCACAGGGGAACCCCTAGCTCTCTTTCTGGAAGGTGCTCAGACTCAAATGTGTGTGTACTGTCCACAGAAAAGGCTCCAGCACAGGATAATAATTTGATGCGTTGGAGCAAACCATTCTGAGCTTTTAATCATGCTGGAATTGATGGGAAATAGGCAACTGTCGTCCTGACCGTCACTTTTGTTTCTTTAAAACTTTAAGGTATTTGATGAATACAAATGATCAGATCGCCAGTGTCTTTTCACAACTCAAGTACACAAAATGCTGACTAGAAACAAAGTGTAGGTCACAATGTTTATACGGTATCTGTCTGCCTCGGAAACCGAGTTTCTGCTCCGGGTCATCTATCTGCCACATCGCTGAGAGCAGACAGCCTGTCTCTGAGGACATGCAATTCCTAGTGCTCCTACAGAAGAGCAACCACGTACCTTTTTGGTTGTGCTAAATTCATGAACAACTTCCTTCTCTTGATCTCTCATGACAGGCTTTTTGGAGATATTTCCCACATACACGTGACTTCGAATGACAGGTAAGAGATCAAAAGACGACTCTGCGATCTTCTTCAGCGCATCGGCTATGGCTTTGTCATGGGACTCTACAGTTTCTTTTGGGTTTGGAGGCAACTGTGAAACCGCACTGACGGTCAGAGGAGAACTTTCTTCCTCTGCCGCCACAGCTTCAGTTTGAGGGAGGCTCCTCCGGAGGGCCTTGCTGACTCCTTCTGTAGCGGTGCCCCCAGTTTCTGGTTCTGGGGACCCGCTGTCCAGCCGCAGTCTTTTGGCGCTCCTCAGCGTAGATGCAGACAACGTCCTTTTCCCCGCTGCATCCTGGCGAGTCCCCCCATCTCTGGACTTGTCCTGACTACAGTCACTCCCTGAGCTGCCCCCTGTCTTAACAAAGGCGGTGGATGTTGAGGTGATTGCCTTGAAGCCTGTGATAGCACTGACAGGCCCCGCTAAGGTCTTACGGTCTGCAGGAGGACCTCGAGTGAGCTGAATGTTCCCTTTGAGAATGTTGAGGGTACGGGCCCTGGCAGACAGCTCTGGGTACATGGTGTCGAGAATTTTAACGGAATTCTCCTGGGGTCCAGCCACAGCCGTGTGGGCAGATGCCAGAGGCGGGAGGCGGCCAGGCACAGGGAGGGCATGCTTTGGGGTGGCAGCACAAAATTGCAAGGGTGATGACAATATCCTCTCGCCGGCCGGTGCAGCAGATGGGGACGGAGATGTGCATGGGGGAGAGAGGCATCCCGGCTCTTCCGGCAAAGGAGACATCACAGGAGGCACAGGGAGTTCACACAAGGGAGAAATCTGACCAAGAGGAGAGGTAGGTGAGGAGGGAGAGGAAGTTGCTAGCAGCGGAGAAACTGGCTGCGAAGTCCTTGGAGGTGTAGCGACCAGAGGAGCAAGCAAGGGTGGCAGAGGGGGCCCCACCTCCTGCCGGATTTTACTCAGGGTATCAGAACAATCTGTAGGAGTTGATGTGTCAGCATTGGCTAGAATGGTCTGAGTTTGATTTCTCTGAGTTTTTGTGTTCTCTCTTTCCCCTGAAAATGACTGAGAACCTTCATTCTGATTAGTTTCAACTCGGCTTGATGCCAAAGCCTTTGCCGACCTGTTTGATTGATCTTTGTTTGAAATCTTTGATCGATTCTTATTTTTGCCGAATGGCTCTAGTTTCGAGTTAAAGTACGTGTGATCCGATGCAATGGTCTGAGACTCAAAGTTCTGATCATAGATCTCAGAACTAATCCTTACGCTAGGTTTGACAGGCCTGTTACGCAAACGACTTTTATCAAAGTTGGTGCTCTGGCTACTGCTGGAAATTTCCTCTTGGGCACATGATAGGTTGCTGCCGCACTGGGGCTCCTGAAATGGAGGGCCGGGGTGACCGGTCTCTGGGGACTTCTCCATGGAAGTAAGGGAAATGAAGCCAGCTCCCAGGCCTCCTCCATCTGGGGAAACAGGGATGTCTTCGGGAGTGTCACACAGTATGACCTGGTCCACATTTGGCATGAGAGCTACCCCATTTATGATGGTCCAGTGGTCCCCCTTTTCAATGACGAGATTTTGATCCTTATTGATGAGCACGTTTATGACTTCGGAGGTCACTGTTGATATCTGGCACTGAAACGTCGTTTCTGCCCCCTCCTCAGCACTGCCTTCTGTGGTCTGCCCCGCCACGGAGTCAGAGCGCTGGGGGGAGGACTCTGCCCCACCGCGGATCGGGCTGGTGACACTGGGAACACCCTCAGGACTGCCAGGAGTGACTTCGTTACTCGATGAGCCGCTAGCAGGAGAGCGGCCCTTGCCAGTCATGCTGGCTACTGGAGGGGATGTACCCGAAGGGTGTGGCGGGAAGCCATTCGCCCCCTGAGGGGGGACATGCTCTCTGACAGGCTCACTGGTCACGCCATCGTGCGTATTTGAGAGCACTAAGTCAGCAGTGTCTTTTCCAGGAGAGCTCTCACAGCTGGCCTGAAGCTCCCGTCCAAACCTGGTGAGCACCTCAGACAGCGTTTCCAAGGAGCGCCGTGTGAGCTGACCTGTGCTCTTCAGAGGACCGTCCTCTTCCTCGGATTCAATCCACTCTTCGGAGGTTTCAAGGGTTTCTTCTTCACAGAGCTGCTTTCCGTACTTTCCTCCTGAGAGGTCACCTGGCTTTAAGTCTTTGTTCATTTCTTTATGCAGGGTTCCTTTGCTAGAACATTCTGAAACAGAGTCCCCTGAACTGTAATCTCTTAACTGACAACTTTCAAGAAACATCACGACCTCTGATGTAGAGAGCCCGTCGATCTCAGAAAGAGTACTGATGTTGAAGTCCTGCAGCGCGGAGGTCAGGCAGCCCACCTCGACGGCAGGCCGGGTCTCGGCTGCGCCAGCACCTGGGGCTCCTAAACCTCTTCTGGAGGCGTGAGCAGCCCCCTGCGGTCTGTCCCCCAGCGCGGCTTCGGGCTCACTCTCTACCTCGCTGCCACTAGGCGCCTCACTCTCCTCCACCTCTGTGTCGCCACCTCCTCCCTCCCGAATGCCCGTGTAACAACACACAGGCCCGGCGAGAGCACTCGCGGGGACAGCACGTGTCTCCTCATCTTTTCTGAGAATCGCCGATGGGACAGCCGTCCCTGTGGTACCTGGACCTTCAGGAGAGGCCCTGCCAGGAGTCTGAGACGGCAGCTCTGGGGACTCCTGCAGGCTCGGGCGGACACGGGGAGAGCCCTCCGGGATGGCCAGAGCCTCGCTACCAGATCTGCCCGTGCCCCCATAGGGCACTCTGTCAACAACGAAACTTCTCGACACTGGCACTTCTGGAACGGGACGGAGTCGGTCCCCATCCAGCCCAGAGGAGTCCAGACTCGCAGCATGAAGGAGCAGACTTTGCTTCGGCACTGCCTCCTGTGCGGAGGCTTCGGTTGTGACGTCTTGGTTTGGGACAGGGATGTTTTTAGGAGAGAAAGACGGTTTGCTATTTGTGGAACAATGAGAACTTCCGACTGGTGAAGAACCACTTGGAAAACTGAAATTTAATTTTCTCCATGAGGCAGAAACTTGTGGCGAGGTCCCTTCATTAGCAGCCGCTCCCTGGGCAGCCCACGCCATGTCCTCTCTTTCTCCGCCACGTCTGGCTACAGAGGACGTGGGAACAGCCCCAGGACCGGCGTGTGCGGCCCCGAAGGGAGGCTCAGTCCTCTGCTGCCTCCAGGGTTCCAGTCTAGCGCTCTGCACTGTGTCGGGCCGGGCCTGCTTGGTGATCACGGACACTTGGTTAGGCAATAGTGACGTAGCAGCCCTGAGCCCCACGGGGTTATTTTCTGAGGCAAGTTCAGGCTTCGATGTGGACCGTCTACTTTCTAAGGGTGCTGCTGCCTGTTGTACCTGATGGTTAGTCTTCTGTTCGGGTTCTGACTTAGCCCTTAGCCTTTCTTCGCCACCTCTCCTTAACACATCACTATGGTGCCATGAAGGGCTTTTAAAACCAAACTCACCCTTGGCTAAGCCACGCTGAGACTCTAGCAATGGTGTAGAATCCGCCCTAGTCAGGGGGAGCTCAGCTCTGGGACCCTGGCTTCTGCACTGTGCGTCTTTCATAGCTTTTATAAATACTGACTGTGCAATTGAACAGACTTTGGGAATGCCTTTCACAACATCTGTGGACTTGACCTCACTGCTGCTTTCATTATTAAAATGTGATGCTCCCAACTCAGGGCTCAAAGCACACAAGCTATTCTCCAGATGGTTCTCTCCGGCCGGACACTCTGGGGGCTCAGGCTGCAGATCTAGCACGTTCAAGGTTTCAGCTTTTAACTGCTGTTCTGAGTGATGCAGTTCCACAGACGTAACTTTAGCAGGAATGTGTCGGTCATGAGCATACTTCAATCCAGAGGAAGATGGGGAGTCACTGCAGACAGACGATGCTCCCGAGGTAGAAGAGGAAGAAAGGCTGGCATCACCACGGAGCCCTGGGGCACCCGCTGCGTCACCTACGTCGTCCTCTGGCTCAGGCGATGCTCCTAAAATGAAGTCTTGAACATCTCGCTTCTTTCCCAATACTCTACACATTCCCTGGAAGTGGTCAGAGATTGACAGATGATCTGATTCAAGAGGGATTTCATTACTTAGTGTCCACTTAGCAAACTGTGATTTGGGGGATCCTATCATTTTGGATAGTAGGGTTTTCCCTTCAGATTCCATGAGTTCGCTGAATGGCCTCTTGCCGAGGGGAGAGGAACACACGTCAGGCTTCCGGAGGGCCGCTTCCCTGCCCTGTGCCCGGCTGCCAGACGACGTCTCAACACACACGTTTCTGATGGGTTCATGAAGTGTGTTCTCAGTCTGCACCGACTTATCCACCTCCCTAACCTCTCTCTGTCTTTGTGCCTCATCTGAAATGGCTCTTCTCCCGTCACTCCCGGACTCAGATGACACCATCCAGTGGTTCTCGCGAGCTACGGAGTATGCAGCTGAAGGCTCTCTCAGCGTTGCTGTGAACGTCCCAAACCCGACAGTTGTCACTTCATTTACTTCCAACGTAGCCAGAGCCTGGGTGGCTTCATGTGATTTGAGCTTTTCCTCCCAGGTACCACCACTTCCTTTACTTTTTCTGGATGAACCAAAATACTGTGATTCAGATATCTCATCTTCTGAAACAGACTCAGCAGAATTTCTATGTTGGGACAATTCATTATCACTGGAATCTGTATACTCTCCGAAGTAGGTTTCCTTAAAAACGAATGAGTTATTCTTATTAGTTAAATCTTAACTAAAATGACTAAATATACCTAACAATTAAATGCCTTAAAAAGTGATTCTTATGAAATACTAATTGGACCGACTACATATAATGATCAATTAAATGCATTCCTCAAGAATCCTTTCAGACACAGCCAAGGAAAGGGTAGCTCCCTGTCGGGAAGCTGCCAGCAGGGAGACGAGCTGCGGTCTGAGCAGCCAGCTGCCACCATTCCCGGACCCGTCTCCCCAAGCTCCCCACACTCCCACCGTACGCTCCTCCCACAACAGACACAGCCAGGATTAGTCTATCCTCCAAAGGGCCAAACATTCCTACTCTCTGGTTCTTCCTCCCCGTTTCCGGGCACAGAACATGTCCAACTCTGGCTGCGCAGCCTTCCATCCCCTTGCTTCCAGGTCACTCCCCTGCAGGCGTCCAGCTCCAGCACAGCAGAACTGGCGGCAACTCCGGGGAGCGACCTCCAAGTACCTCCTGCAGACATGCCCTCGTGCCTGGGCTGCATCTGGGATGCTGTTACCAGGTGAACGAGCTCTACCTCTTTCAACAGTATGCACACTGACACTGCCCCTTCCCACACAGCCCTCTCCCCATCTCTGCTCCAGAAACCCCCCACACCCCAGTGCAGCCCCTGCTGTTTTGGCTGAGCTGCCCCCGTCACATGGCACAGCAGGAGAGCCGGCTCCTCCACCGCCTGGCCTCCTTCTGACCACCACGGTCGTGGTTCTAAAATCCTATTGCACGTGTCCCCCTGCAAGCCCCATGCATGCCTGCATCCCCAGCTGACACTGACACGGCACCCCCCAGCCCCCCGGAGCAGGGCTGCTTGGTTTCTTTCCTTTGCTATTTTGCAGCCTCCCCGCCTCCTCCACCTCTGCAACCACCACACTAAAAACCTCACCAAATGCTGCTCATCGGCCTCCTAACGTTTCTCAAACCAGCCCCACCTCCTGGACCCCAGTGCCGCTGCGGGGATGAGATGTCGAGAAGGCTGGAAGCTGCTGATTCAGTCAGGGATATCCCCCTATGCTCTTACCTCTGTCCAGATTATCCCCACTCCCTACTCGATCACACAGAGGCTAAACGGAAACTTGCAACTGAACGTCTATCATTAAATCCACTTCCCAGATCCACCAAGGACTTCCTACTGCCCTCACGATAAAATGGAAAGTCCTAAGGACACAGACGGCCTCTGCTGACCTGGTAAGCATGAATGTTCTCTGGCACAAGCTCACCTTCAGTTCCATGACCCTGTGTAAAGAGGTCCTCCACCTGAAGCACCCCACCCTCTTGAACACTCAGCTGGGTCCCGTCTTCCCAGAGCATTCCTGCCCTCCTTGGCCTCCCTCAGGAGCCAGCCTCTGGCCTGGGTCCTCTCCACCTGGTGTGCCCCCAGCCCGGCAGTCTCTACCACAGCTGTGCGATCATCTGCTCCTTCCCCCGCCCAACTGCCACACAAGATCCAGCCAAGTGGTAACCACGGACTAAGTCACATCCGTGTTCCCAGGCCAAGCACGGCCCTGGAACAGAAGAGATGTACACTGCTTCCTGAAGAAAGGGAGTGACTCAAAGCAATGCATTTATCTGCTCCTTAAGCCAAAAAGCATACAAATCTGCTTCATCAAGACTTCACTGCCTAAGAATTTACAATAAACCACTCTGCAAACACATGAAGAGGAGATGAAGTCATCAAACGGAAGCGGGGAACCTGGCAAACACAGGTTAATGGGCATGTGTGCTACGTACATGGATTCCCCATCTCGGACAAGCTCCACCCTGCAACCATGCCTTAATGCATTCACTGCGTTAGGTTCCAGGCAGCAGAGAGAAGAGCAACTCGAACACGGTCCTCCCACAGGGGAATGTGAATTAGGTTGCGGATAAAGACACACAGAATGCAACCTTAAGTGAACATGTCATGGGCTCCACGTTCTTGTAAAAAGCATGGGCATGCCCTCGTCAATGCTCACATCTGCCCCCAAGAAAGTCTGGTTTGAACATCACTGAGCAGCACTCCCTGAATACAGCCAACATTGTCAGCATGAGCAATGTGCCCGCATGAGAACTCAAATGCCAAGTGCAAACTCACAGGTGCCAGTGAAGAAGGTAACGTGCTCAGGGGTGGCAGGGACACCAAAGGGGGTGACGGCACCGGAGACAACAGAGGAGGGGGAAGTCTGAAGAAGTCAACTGCAGCCTGGAGGTCTTCATCCAAACAGTGATCACGATCAGAGAAGTCAGTACTGTCCTCGTCAGGCCTTGGCACCTCAAGTTCAGGAGGCCGGCCCTCATTAGCTACGTGGTCATTGCAGTGCGCGGCTCCACTGTACTCGTGTCTCCCCACACGTCTACATGCAGAGAAGTCACCCTCTATTTCCATGGACAGTTCTGCCAGGCATGTCTGCACAGCTGCGGCTCGGAGTGGCCTGCCTCCTGCTGGAGGGGGCACACCATCGTCCCTGGACTCTGTGGGCCCCGGGTTTTCTTTGGCAGGTTTCTCTGTGGGAGAAAAAAAGTTAAGTATCAAATATACATAACATTAAGAAAACTTAAAAAATTACCCTAAGTATTCAAAACGCCTGCTTTATTGAAGAAACCCAAAAAACAAGAACATTTTTTAAAAGACACCCATTCCCTTTCTACTGAATAATCACTCTGTAAGACCTAAACACATTTCATGTAGGTACACTTCCCTCACAATAAGCAGGACAAGAAGAAGGGCAGGTGGGTGGAGGTGATGCCCTGTGGCCCACGGGCCTCAGGGCGCACGGGTGGAAAGGTATCGCGGTGGTGGGAACGGGCCTTGTTGGCACACTCCCCATTTCAGTAACTATCTTTCCACACAACCAGCAGCATTCGGAGACATCTTTGTGCAGAGAGACTGACAGGGAACACAATTTCCTCTGTCTGCAAAACAATAAAAAACCAGCCAACGGTGAAGTGTGTAAGCCTGGCGATTCACAGACCTGTACCCCTGGGGATAAAAATATATGTTTATAAAAAATAAAATTAAAAAAAAAAACAAAACAAAAACCAGCCAACGATCAAGCCTACCCAATAACCACATGTGTACACTGCTGCAATGAAGAAACTCAACTAGGTCACATACAGACGTCGCATTACGGTGCAATGGGAAAGTTACTGTAAAAAGCCAGTGGTTTGGGGGTCTTGATTTTGATGAACTGCCGTGGTGCTAATTATCAGTGAAGATATTTGTGTCCTGGGAAGTAACCACAAATAACCATTCTTCATACTCGAAAGCTGGACATAAGGACTCAAGGCTCCCTGGAGAAGTGACTGACGATAGGGCTGGGGAGTGGAAAATACAAACAGGGCCTGAAACATCTTGCAGAGCCAGAAAGAAGTTCTCAAAACAGGTTGGGGTAGGGCCCAGGAGCCAACCCGAAAACAGTCCCAACAACCAAAGCTGGAGCAATATGAACGATGAAATAAACAAAAGTTACGAAGTACAGAGCAGAGAATAAAGAGTTCCAATTAATGAATGTAGAAGGAACAGAGAATTACAAAATCACTAGCAGACCACGCAGCAATTGTGGCATGCAGGCTTTATCGGTGGACGCTAGGATCAGCAGGCCAGAGCAGGGAGAAAGTGACCAACTGCAGAGCATCCACGTGTCTCTCTCAAGATAATTCACAGTAACGTAACACTGGGGAAGCCTGGCAGACACCACCTTAAACAAGCACGTCCACTGTCACCCCATGTCATCCATCCCGCCATTCCCTCCCCGGTACAGTGTCCAGAGCAGAGCACAAGGGTACCATTGCAGAGTTCTTGCTGGAGAGAATCAAGCTTCACTTAATATGAGAAAAGAGCACACAAGACACAACTGAAAGGTTTCGTACAAAATGATGCTTCCTCTCTGAAAGTAGGGAAGACAGGAGACAAAGAGACGCGGATGCACCACCGAATCTGGGGGCCGAAAGGCAGAAGGCTGCTGTGCAAGGTGGGCTCCAGGGACCAACACGCACCCAGAGACATGCATGTGAGCTTTCACTTAGCTAACCGTCTCGCACCAAGGGTTAAGTTTAGGGGAATCTGGACTCGGAGTCTAAGAGAATTTCCTGCACTATTTTTGTAAACCTTCGCATATAAAAACAAAAAATTACAAAAACAAAAAGAGTATGTTTTAAGACTGAAGATTCCAGGGCACAAAAAAAAAAAAAAAAAAAAAAAAAAAAAAAAAAAAAGATTCCAGGGCGCCTGGGTGGCTCAGTGGGTTAAGCCTCTGCCTTCGGCTCAGGTCATGATCTCAGGGTCCTGGGATCGAGTCCCGCATCGGGCTCTCTGCTCAGCAGGGAGCCTGCTTCCCCCTGCCCTTTCTCTCTGCCTGCCTCTCTGCCTACTTGTGATATCTATCTGTCAAATAAATAAATAAAATCTTTAAAAAAAATGATTAAATAGGGAGCCCTTTTAATAATATCTTAACATAAAATCAAGTGCTTAGAATAAAACATGGCAACTAGCTGGTGAAGCCGACTGAGAAAAGGCCCGGGCTACTTCTGCCTGAGCAGATGAGGACTTGGACCCTGAGCCTCAGAGGCTGGCTCAGGAGACCCAGGTGCCACCTGCTTGTATCAGCAGTGTCACCACATGGCACGTGGCAACTGACTGAACAGCGCCCCATCCAACAGGCCCCTCTCCATCTCACAAAATCTCACGGAGTCAAGCACAAATGAGAATCAGCAACTTGCCTGGTAACACTTTTCTGAGGGAACTCTGCCTTCTGGAGCCTGAGAGAGAAAACTAGGTACACGTCTCTACAGACTCAGATCCTCGGCAATCTGTGAACTCATAGCAGCGAATCGTAAGAAACCAGTATAATGGGGGGGGGGGGAGTTAAGTAAGGAGCATTTTGATCTTATGCATGACAGCTAACTTCTCCCCATCCACTCTGGGATGACTAATACCTATTTCCAAAGCTTAAATCCTAAGTAGGGTGTAACTGAGAACGTGGCAGAAGGCCTCCCCAGCTTTGCCTGCAGATCAAGAGAGCCCACAGATGAAGCCAAACCTGAAAATGAGCGGACAGTGCTGCAGAGTACTGATCTGATATGACAGCATGAGAGGAAACCACTGCTTATCGGACAACACCAGTATTCTAAAGGAGACCGCGAACGTACAGCAGACAGTTCAGCCAAAGGAACTGGTTACAAAAGTAAACCCAGTGAGGCTGCTACCGGACAGAGGATACCGTGAAATGATCCGGAAAGCACCACGCCTCCGCAGTACTCCGCATGTCCCTGCCACACGCACTCCACTACGAGTCCTTCCAGCTTCCTCGCACGTCCTCTGACGAAAGCCGCCATTGAACAGTACAGGCCAAATGCACTTACTGAGACGAGAAGCCACGCTGAAGGGGAAGGGGCTCTGTAACTGAAAGTACCCGTTCCAATTTATCCCATTCTTTCAAGGTCAGATTCAGGAGGCAGCAAAGGCTGAAGGCATATAATGCCCACGGTAAACATTTCTACTTCCATGCATGAAATGTACTTCTGGAAGCTTCTCTCTCACCTGTGATGCATCGGCTGCCTTCACCAGGTAGTCTGTGTGTTGTGTTTATGCAGAGCCAGAGCTCCTTCAGAAGTAGCTTTACTTTTCCTGCACAGAAGAGTAGAGTATTAACGACATGTCATTTGGCTCAATCTACAAAAGGCCGACACACACTCCTGGGAAATCAGGATCTCTTAGGGGCTGGGGAAACAGCTAGGGACCAAGGCTTCTTCCCCAAATCCAACCACTGTGCATAAATCGCTAAGCTGCTGGTGGGAAGGCCTGTAACGCTCCGGCTGAACCATGAGGACAGGCTTGTTTTTTCCCCAGGGGTGAGGGGAATGGGAGGGCACAAGACTCATAAGACCAAATCTACTTGCTGGTAAAAGTCTTTATCGCCTATTTGTATGAATGGACCATACACTTTCTACAGAAAGTGGGGAGAGATGAGGGACAGAAGCACAGATATAGTGTCTGATATAAGAAACGCTGGCTCTACGTTTACTGCAAACAATAGCAGAAAACACCCCTCAGTGACATGAGGGTGTCAGAGAACTCATCAGAACTGACCATGCTGGGGAGAGCGTCCAATTCATGATCTCAAGGCTGTGAGTTCAAGCCTCACGCTGATGTAGAGATTACTTTAAAAATCTTAAAAGACAAAAATCAAAAGACAAAAAAACTGGCCATGTTGTAACTAATCTGGGGGCTTTGTGGAGAATAGAAGATTCATTAACAGTCTTAAGGGGTTAACAGGGTGGAAGACAGAAACGTGTGTGTATAAACAGGTGGAAAGGAAGAGATTATCGCACAAACAGGCAGACTCACAGAGAAACATAAGCTTTTAAAAGGGAAGTGAAAGCCTTGGAATTTTTATACATTTTCAAAGGGATTAGGATTCCTAGAATAGTTGAGAACCACTGGTTCAGGTTGAAAGGTACACATTTCTACAGATTTAGATCCTCGATGATCTGTGAAGTCCAATCGTTTTAAATACAGCAAGCCTAATGAAATTCATATAACTAAGAAGTGACACTATGGTTTTACAGTGAGTTTAACATTAATATGTATACACATTCCCAAAAAACTGCCAGAACAAAAAATATTCATAAAATTTAAGTATGACTAGCTTGTGGCCAGATATGCATAAAAAGACCAACCGCACTAATAAAAATTCAACTAAAAAAAACTTTAAGTATTAGATAATTTCAGGCCTTCTCAGGTTCTATTATAATTTCCCTTAAGTTCTTAAATTAGCCTGAAGCATTTATTGAAAATACTGAAATCTTTAATCCAGTTCTAGAGAAGATGAAAAACCAACCTTTTAACCCAAAATATCTGCAAGAACTCACATATTTTGAAATAGGTCAGCCCTATTTAAGCTGGCCAACTCTATCACTCCACAAAGAGCGCTGTCCCCAGAAGAGCGGGCCAGGGTAAGTGGTGAGGACACAGTCACAAGGCAAGCTTAAAAGTCTCCCATTTCCAACCTCTCGGAAGCCCAGTCGACTTCTGACTGTCATTGTGTATGAGGCACACCCACTCTCGAGTTTGAAAACTCTGTGATCAAGTAACTTATCTACATTGTGATTTAACCTACCCAAAAGCCTGCTTCCAATTACTGTAATCCCCTTTGCTTAAATGACCTGACCAGGATCCCTGCTTATTACGTATACCCAAAGCAGCAAACAAGGAACCTTAAAAAAAAAGAGAAAAAGTTACTTTTCTATTCCTATGGAAGCTATTAAGCAGAGCTATGCCTTTTCTGAGCACTTGTTCACTACCTCTAATCTCACAAAACAGAACTATCCATTCCCAATAAAGCAGGAAAACACAAACACCACCCCTCCAAAAAAACCCCGCACTGTGGCTTCATTACTTAGCTGTGAAGAGAAAAGCTCATTATGTTGAACCGCACACCTTCCCCCAACCCCCTACAATCCTGCCCGCATCAAAACCTAAGGCGTCCATGCGTGTCCCTGTACTTGTCTGCTCCGCTGGCCTGTCCGGCGTCACACAAACGCCACGCTCCCACAGTGAGACCGTCTCAACTGTGTTTTACAACCTGGGTGGGCATGAGCCCAAGGTATTTCCCTTTTCAAAAACCTGATTATTCCAAACATCTATTCTTCTACCCTGATAAGCCTAAATTTACCATCTGCTTGCCCTTTCCCATCTAAAACTCAGTGGGATTTGAGTAAGACTGGATCTTTAGAAATACGTCTGGGGAAACCTCCCATCTTTATGCCGTGAGCCTCTGATCCAGTAACAATGTTCACTCCCGTGTTCTGGGCTTTCACACTCTTCCGCAGCTTTACAGGCTTCTTCAGAGGCCTTGCACACGGCTCTCAGATTTTTCTCTTCCTAGACGCGTTGATCCCATTGCCTTAACAGGTGGTTCTCATCCCGTCCTGATTCTGATAGGCTGAGGACAGTGCACTCGATGTGCCCAAAGCCTGTACCACCACTCTGCCACACTCCTGTACTTGTTTTCCAACGGAGTCTACCGAGACAGTCTCATCATTTGAAACCATGACAATTCTGCCTCGTCCTTATCAGTACCCACAGCCCCTGCTCTTCCATGAGGGCTCTGCTGCACAGCTCGGCGGGGCATAATAAAGTGCATAATAAAGAATGGAGGTAACCAGAAGCACCCGTGCCTACTTCTGACGGTAAAGACCAGGCTCTTCAGCTTCCACCTTTCTCAATTTCCAAACATGTTTTTCTACCATTGCCTCACCAAATATTTTTTTATGAAAAGTGGGTGCCGTATTGAGATGATTGTATCATTTTTCTCTTAACCAGTGGTAGTGGTCTTCCTGAGATAAACCCTTAAATCATAATGAGTCTGTATATTCTACTACTCCGAGAATGGAGTTCTCAAAATTTCGTTTGGTATTTTTGCAGCTGTGTTCCCAACTGACAGCGCGTGTGTGTGAGTGTTGTGTGTGTGTGTGTGTGTCACTCTTAGCTGGTTCTGGTATAGGGCTATTTGAGTCTAAGACAATGACATGGAAAGAAGTCTAAGTTTTTTCTAAGTTCTCAGACACACAAAAGAACAAAAAAGACATTAGTTTGACTCACTGAAGCCTTTATAGAACTCACTTGTAAGTCATTTGGATCTTGTATGGTATTAGATCTTTAACTAATTTTTTTTCATTTCTTTTGCATTATTTTTCTGTTCAGGTTTCCAACAACCAACCCAAGTCAATCTGAGCATGTTTCCTTTGAAAATGGTTCATTTCACAAACAAGATTCAATTGGAATATAAATGCGTGAATTTGGAAATTCTCTCATTGTGGCTTTTTCGTAGCTTTCCCAGCCATGAGGCCTTTGTGTTTCTGTTCCTTCCTTTCTTGATCAGACCTGCCGAAAAACTGTCGGTTTCAACAACCCTGCAAAGTTCCGGCTGTTTGTTCTAATGGGCCCAAATCAACAACTTCTCCTTCTTTCCATTTCCCTCAGTTTTTGTTGCATTTTCCTACTTTCCTGTCATTCTTGCTTTCTAAAATAATCACGTAAGATCACTCATTCCAGTGAATACCACACTGACAATATCTCAGAGACTTTAATACTGCCCTACAGTTGTTTATTTCAGTTTTTATGTTCTCTGCTACCCAAAAGGAGTTGGTTTGTGTTAATGCATGCTCACTTACCAGACAGACGTGGAAAGTTGTGGGGTTTGGGGGGGTTCGAGGGGAGGGAGAGATTTTTATTAATATCTTATTAAATTTCAGTATCATAATAGTATCTCATATTAGGCTGGAGTTTCTGCTGTCTAGCAAACAGATTTCATATATGTCTGAAAGTATTTTAAAGAATCCTAGGTGTGTGCTTTAAGAGTTAGGTGTAAGTCATCCATCCTGAAATTACAAATCCAATTCCACCCATTCTGTCTGCTTTTACAGATGACAGCATCTGAGAAACACACTAAAGCCTCTCGCGGAAACAGGCGACTACTCCCTCCAGCATTTCCAGGCATTTTACCACAGAGTCTCACATTCTTAGTCTATGACACCAGCATCTCCTTGGTGAACTGCATCTAACCTGGATATTTCCTTTTAATCCATGTAAACTCATTTCTAGGCTTGAATTACTTTGTGCCTGGTTACTACTTTCAAGTCAGCATTTACTCCAAATTTCTCTATCCATCTCCCTACATTCAATCTTTCCATTTCATTTGATTTTAAAAAATACTTCCTACTAACATGCCAGAAATAAAGACCATACACAAAAGTTATGCTCAACACCTGACAGGCCTTTCTAATAGAAATACTGCATGTGTGTCCTGCTCTGAGATGTGTCCTTCAATCATTTCTTGCTGACCTCCTCTCCTCAGGGCTCTGGCCTCCCCTGGAGAGGTCCTGATAGGTGACCAGTGCGACATGTATGATCTTGTTTTCCCACTGGCTCAATTTCACTGCAGCAACAGATTCTCTAAGGACAGTAACTCTATTTTTAATATTTTCTCCCCTCCCGTTTGTGATTTAATACCATCTCCTCAGGGTTTTTTCCTGGGTACCTTTCTTCCCCGTGACTGCTGCTTCTCAGTTAGAGATGAAAGCGGAGGCCGGCCATCTCTGGGAGCCAGCGTGCACTTCTTCAGCCTACATTCCTCTGGTAATACAAGAAGGTGCTCACTTCATGGACCTATGGGGCCCTGCCTTCGGGGGGAAGGGATGCAGAGTGAAACAGTTACGAGGATTTATATGGAGAACGTTAAGTATCTCATCCTCTGTGAACAGGAGTGGCTATCCTTCAAAGCTGGTATAATTACCCAATTTTCTGATTTTCTTATATCCACGCCCACTCAGAGTACCTCCTATGTCGCAAATGACACTTCACAGAACTAAACTTCAGGCCACAACGTGTGGATAAATGCCAGAAACTGTTTCTGAAACCAGAAGGCTATACATGTATTTTTCAACCTGAATCTATTACATGACAAACCACTAATGAATGTCCTGCTCCATCTCCCATGCCCTGCACCTCTGATCTTAAGAAACGCAGGGCTCCTACAATCAAATTTGCTTTTTGAAGCCTGCTATTTTTGCTATAATTTTGGGTTTCATCACCAGCTGATACCATCTGCTTTATTTTTCCTCCACTGGTAGTAAACTTTTTAACTCTAAAGGAGAGTTTTTTATTGTTGCTTTTTGTTTGTTTTTTTTTTTTTTGGTATTGTCTTATTTTCTGACATCGCTAATGGATTTAGAAAGAAGGAAAGGCAAATGTGGCATTCAGGTGGCCTTTCAAAAGGTGAAGTCAACCCAATATACTTTCGCACTTGTCAATTTCTTTCAGAAGTACAGATGAGCCTTGGACATGGAGGTCAGAGGCGCTGACCCCCTGCAGAACTGAAAATCCATCTGTAACTCGGACTCCCCTAAAACCTAACTACTAATAGCTCCGTGTGAACCAGAACCTTTCCTGGTAACACAAAAGGCAATAATATGTATTTTATACACCACATACATCATATACTATATTTTTACAATGAATAAGCCAGAAGAAAGAAAACTGTTAAAAAACCGTAAGAGAAAATACATTCACGGTACTGCACTGTATTTATAGGAAAATACCCACATAGAAGTGGATATGCATGCAGTTCAACCCAGCGTTGGTGAAGGGTCAGCTATATGGGAGAAAAGTATTAGTGATATACCTAGTAATTCGGAATTAAATCCCCCAATGTCCACAGGTAAATAATGAACAGATTCCTAAAGCCTTCATGTATTTACCTGGAAGAAGTAAAATGTGCAGCAGACAACACTCACCCTCTTGGCGAGGGCAGAGAAAACAGAATGCAGGGATAGAGAGCGATTCCGAGGACACAGTGGGAGGGTCCGGTTTTAAACAGCAAAGCTTGAGAACCCTCAAATCCTAAAACAAACCCACCAGCCCAAAAGAGAAGGTGACAAAAGCAGCTGAGCACTGGCTGGGAGCACGGAGCCCGGCGAGCTGCCACTTCCCTGGGCTACACTTGTAACTCAAAGACTAGCCTTCCACATGGAGGGGCGAGGAGAAGAGGGTTGAGGCACGTCCTATGCAGCAGCAACTGTGGGAAACAGCAAACCAGTGCCCGGGCAACTGAAGGGTGTTAACTAGTAAAACCTTTAGCCCAAGAAAAGGTGATCTTGTGTTCTGAATTAAAACAAAAGGACAGGACGAAGAGAAAGGGTAAAGGAGGCTTGTAAAGAGACGCTATATCCTTGTAGGAACAATGGAAGTGGTTTCAGTAATCTCCACTCAGAGGAAAAATAACACATTGGTGACATAAAAATACCATTATTTCCTTATTTATCATTCGAATGTCATCTCTACCAAGAAAGTAAGACAGGTAGAGCAGAAATCCGTATCTCCTTTTTAAAAATGGAGAAAGAAAGGCAGAGAAGTAAATGGCCAAGGATCACACAACTAATAAAGAGAAATATTAAAGCAAACGCTTCAACTTCTCAGCACCCAGTGTTGCATCTCCTCGCCTGCAAGAAACCACACCGCATGACAAAACAAAGACCAAAGCGTCTGTGACTCCCCGTTCCACTACTACTGTCTTACGTCCCCTAGAACACTTGGCCTTCCCTCCAAAAATACACTGGAGGGCTTTGATTCCAGTTTTCCTGCTTGACCTTAACAATTTTTATATACTTGGCACCCAAGAAATTTTATAAATTCAAGTGGCAAACTGTAACCTAATGAGAAAACTATACTTACTGAAAAGTATGGAAATTATGCCACAGACTGGTTTCTTTCCCAAGCAATACTGCTGTTGACTCTCATTCATCGGATTATTTGACCAGACAACAAGGTGATATAATACACACAACAGATCACACAGAGATGTAAAATGGGTTATGACTTCTCTAACACGAACATCTGCTAAACCCAGAAGTTCTTCAATCACAGGTAAGAGCAACAAGCAACCTCCCAGACCACCGGAAGTAAGGCACAGAAATTCGTAAGAAATCTGTAATATACTCACTTTTATCTATGCTCCCATAAGAATCACTTGAAATTTGTGTTCCAATATGCCTCAACTCTAAAATCATGGGGAAAAATACAGTCAATAAAGGGTATCGCATATCAAAATGGAATTTTCAACAGTACGTGGACACTCACCCTTTTCATTTTTCTGTTTAGAAAATTCATCGAGCCGTTCCTGTGGAAACAAAGCGCTGACAGGGTTTGAAAGGGGCAGGGATGCAGGCATGACATACCCGATGTGAGGGGGTCACTTCCACCAGGCGGCCCAGGTCCTCACTCCCGCACGACAAGGACGCTATGGAGCCCTGAGGCCACAGGCGTCACCTGGGTGCACACTATTATCTATTACCTGTGTCTTCTTAAATTCCTTTTCAAGTATTTTCTTCTCATTCCTCAGTTGCTTGAAGTCCTGCGTCTGCTTGACAGCAGCCTCTTTAAAGACACAGTGAACGAGAGACACGGCAAGAATTTACCGACTTCACAGCCACCCCTAAGAAGACACTCAAAATATCATCTAATGAGAGCGTTTCTCTTTTCATAAAACTTTGAAACAAATTTTGTAAAAAGTTACTGTCCCTTCAGCACCTCCTCGGTCAGGGATAAATGAAGGAACACGGTTTGTTTAAACTATTAACCATAAAATCACTGACTTGGCAGAGGCCCCAAGACACCTTGGCAAATCCCAGCACAGGCCAGTCCAAGCCTTCTGGTCAGACAAGAACCCAACACACATGACCTCTCTAGGAGGGCACTGTTCCCTCTTGCTCTTCAGCAAGAAGCATCATTCACGTTTCAGAGACTTTAGAGCTGTGGGTTCATCTAAGAATATAGTCAATACTATCCTCTGCATTGGGGAAGTGGGACAATCTTCTCCATGCTTCTTATATTGTTACTTCTTCCTGGAATTCCCATCAACAAGCTGATAGTTCTAGCTGCTAATGCCTTTGCTCTAGATCTACTTTTAAGGTATTGTTTTAGCTCTTCTCTGGATCTTCAGCAAATTCTTCAGTCTGGTTTTTGATTCTGAAGCTCAAGGTCCAAATACATTATTAAGAATCTAGCCAGTATTAACTTTACCCAGTACATTCAGACACAATTGCCATGAAAACTCAAATCCCATAAAACACCACAGTAACAATTCTTTCCTGACTCCTCCACTGAGCTTGACTGTTTCTTTACCTGATTATTATGCCACATCACTCACTAGGGAAAAATATTTTTGTCACATGAGAAGTAAAGGCTGCACTTCCCTTCAAAGGAAATCTGTCCTAAAAGTTGCACATAGTCTGAAACACACAGGCACCTCAAATCTCTTTAAAACACTTCCTTAGAGAGACACTTATCTCCACACACCAGCAAGAGAAAGCCATACTCAAAAAGAACAGTGATGCCACATTTACTGCCATATTGTGCTTGTGCAAAACCCAAATCAGAGGAAAAATTGTTAACAAAGTATCTGTACAGTTTAAATCTAAAAACCTGGGCTCAATATCTAGGTAAATTCAAGACCGGAAGTATTTTCAGCAAGTTCTTGCCTATATGCCCCAAACCAGCTAAATTTAAATTCTTACTTCACACTCTACATGAAAAATGAACCATGCTCTGAGGCAGAGTACCAGCAGCATGTCATCACTATCTGAAAACATCAAATCTCCTGGTACTAAAGTAGTAACCTTTTCTTTCTATTAACCACTTATTTCAGGAAAAAATGAGAAAGCCCCATAATATTCAACTTTCAAAATTAAATCCCTTTACTGATTGCTGATTTTTAAGGTACAAATATGGACTGTCGTTATTTTGAGTGCACAACATTTCAAAGATTTTCCACATGTCATTCCCATATTCCTATCCAGGAACTGAGAGGAATATTCAAACTTCTTAACGGTGCTCTTAGCATGGTCATTCAGGGTACACCCTCAAAAACATGATGACCCAGCTGCTGGTCAAGTCCCACAGCTCTGCAGTCACCAATGATCTGTGCACAGACCAGTGGCTTCCATTAGCTAGATAACAACAGTGCCAGTTACCTTCCAGCTTCTTCACCTTGGCTTCTAGTTTCTTCTTCCTGAGAAAACAATTTCATAAATAGTAAAACCACATATATGTTATATATATACACATATACATTAACATATATATGTGGGTGTATATATAGTATATACACACAGTTTATGGCACATTTTTTTTAAATTAAACTTTTTTAAGTTAGTAAAATTGATATAACAAAGAAATGTCGGTCATGATGGGCACTGTGCATCAACCACTGAAATTGTCAGCAACTGTTCTGAAGGTAGAGTAAACTAAGAGAGAACAGTACACTATTTAGTTTATAGTATTTCTAGAAAGAAATCTGTGTCTTTCTGTCATGCCACATCTGGGAGTCTCCCTGAGCCACAATGGCCTCATGTCCAGGCCAAACTGATGCACCGCACTGGCCTCCTAGAACCAGTCCAGCATGGCCACTGTCAGTCTTGGGAGCATGTGTGGTGGTAGTGATCACAATTCCATCTTACGGGAAGAAGAGGCTGGAGAGCTGCACCAGTTGTCAGATAGATTTTTGGGTCAAAGAAGGCAGGTAACTCTGAGAAACTCTCTGAGGTACCATGACATCACGCCTACATTAGACTACTGTGTGTGTAGCTCACAAGCTCTGTGAATCATGTGACTATCATCACTTGGATGCTTTCAAACAGCTTTTTATTAACGGTAACAAAGACACCCATGCCACAGCACACCTGTTAAAGTCCCGGTACAGAGGAAGGAGCTGACGATCATGTTTGAAAACACACAGACATGTGTGTGCGTGCACGTGTACAGACATAAAACATTTCCTACGGAGTTCTTCCTTTGTGCAGCTTTTTAACATATCAAGACTTATCAATCCTCCTTCTAATCCTCCAGGGGAGGTCTAATTTCCACTTGACAGACCTCTAGACTAATGTTGAGTGCCTAACTAGTTTAAGCTCACAGTTACAGCCCACAACCCAAAGACAGAGAGGACAGAGTACTGATCTAAGAACCAGCCATTTTCAGCCACGAAAACCGAATGTCGACAGTCATTTTAGAACTTACTGAGCATCAGTTTTCAAGCATTCTTCTTTTACACGTGCATATTCCTGGTGAGTATCTTGGTACAACTTGAGAGAACTCTAAGAAAAAGATAGCTGTTGTCAATTTGAAAGTCACTGACCACCGGTGAGAATTTACTTTGAACTTTGACCTTGATAAGTGAAATTATTACCATTTTCACCAGTAAGAAAATCAACCAAATGAGTACATATATTAGACGGGAAACCAAAGCAAATTTTTTGAACATTTTAATAGAGATAATCAGATGCTTAACAGATGTAATATGATTAACAGTCTCATCAAACAAAACTATGCAAGTTAAAATGTACTAATTTTAGGACAACTGCACATCTTCCTAAGACTGAATAGCCAATATTTTCCTCAACCAGTTAAAATTCAACAAAATCTAAAGAAATTCTAGAGCTCAACAAATATAAGCTATCATTACTCCTACACAGAAATATAAAGCAAATCATTATATTTAACGATCACTGGGGAAAATGTGCTACCGTCACTCAGTAGGTACCTCCTGACAGCCACGACGGGAGGGGAAAGAATTTGTTGCCAAGCACTGTATCCTACTACAATGTGCATATGATAGGTCTTTAACGGCCACAGACCGGATGGACTTTATGACCCCCTTTAATAGGGGGGTCTGAGGAACCAGAAGCTGACTTATTTTTCCAAAGTCACAGAGAATGAGTGACTAATCAGCATTTCACATGGAGGTCTGACTCCAGTGTTCATGCTTCCTCTCAGACAGAGCTGACAATATTGTTATATACTGGAATCAGACAAAATTCAATGTTGTGGTTGTTTCTGTTTAATCTTCTTCAAATAGTTACATATATAATGAAGACTTTCTACAGAAGGAGGAAAGCCAATCACTGCTCAAGTACGTAGGACCTCAGCCCGGTGCACAGCATTACATGAACAGCACCTGTCGAAGACTGAGAGCCAGACTCCAGCATGAAAAGTGCTCACTGAACAGGCTGAGAGGCAGGCATCATTGCAGCTTAGATAGGATATGTATCATGAAAACCAACTCACTTCATTGGCCTTCGAATTATGTTATCTGTAAAAGCTATGAATTCTCTCCTAAGACTCCTGAAAAGAGTAAACCAAAATTTATAACAAGCAAGTTTACAGCATTTTTTTTGTATTGCCCCCAAGCTTACAGCGTTTTAAATAACTGTTTTACTACACCTTGATTTTGAAACAGAGAACAAGATCTCTCCACCTTTAAGTTTAAATTTTTGCAGATTCTTTCACACTTACAGCAAGACCAGTGTGAAAAGGCAACCAACGCAGGACACACAGAGCCCTAAGAATTCCCAGCCAGAAGGTTCCTGTGCAGAACCTCAAAGAGCACATAAGCGACTAACACACCATCAGAGAGCTAGTAATTACTGTGAGGACCAAGCCGTTAATTAACACGTTCGATGTTCTCTAAACGGAGGCATACACTTAGTGATTCTTGAGTGCCCCTTGTTTCTTCTGTTAAGACATAAAATACCCCTCATACCGATGACACTGAATAAACAGATGTTACTTTATGGAAGATAAGCTTTTGTAGGGAAATTCCTCTGGGTACCTTCTTCTCCTCCAGCTCTGCTTTTAAAGACCCCAATTCTTCCTGACACTTCTGCAGAGGAGAAAGTTTTTGGAGCATCTGTTCCACCTGGTGATGCAGGGTACTATTCTCTCTAAAGATGGACAAGACATTAGCGTTATTACACAGAAGCCCCGACAGCGATTAACTACGTCGACTACTGCTACTGTATTGTTTCTAACTTGCAAGAAAAAAGGAATAAAACAATCTCTCTTTTTAATGCCTTCTTTTTATACCAACATGATTTTCACACTGCTCTTTATTCTTTGACATTATAGTCTGCTTCTAATAAAATTACATGAAAAACTACTTGAGAAGTAGATTCTCAGTCTGATGGACAATATATGAAAGGACAATATGCCAAAAAGTAATATTAATAATAATTACATTTTTCCAACCTTGAACTCAATCCCCACTTATCCAAATGAAATGACAGGCAATTTGTGGTCTGCTTTATTACAATGTTTTGCCTTCTTCTAGGGGATGAATTTCATACTCAGAATATGAAACACTGCTAAATTTTCACTCCATTTTAAATTGTTTAAAATATACACGATAACCACATTATTAATCCAATTCATGCAGACAACAATAAGCTTCATTTCAATGGCCACGCCATCAGTAAAACTAATAACTTAAATACCAGGCTGTAATTTAAGACCTTGGTAAGAAATTCATTTGGGTAATTTAAGAGTAAGGAAAATATAAATCTTTTATGATTACCATCTAAGCAACATTCTCTATATGGGTCAATCCTATGGAGCACTTTGACTATTTATAAATCTAGTCTGATCAGTGTCCACCTCACAAAGAACCATGAAGACAGGTACTTACCTTCTTGCAAACTGCAGCTGTAAAACTTGTTAAAGAAAACTCTGTTTTATCTGATACTTGTCAGAAGATTAAACTCACTTAAAAACACCTGTAAAATCTCTGTTCAATGTATATACCAGGCAAGTTCACAATTCCTAGAAAACAATATTCCAAGGTCCATTTATAACACAGTGTTAAAAATTTTTAATAAGTTACTCTATTTACCATAACATGTACCTAAAGTCAAAATATCTACTTCTCTAAATTAAAAGGCATTCAATTACATCGATGATTAACACTGAGTTTGGAGAATAAATACAAAGCAATATTCAACAAATGAATACTACCCTGGATCCTATAAATAACAAAATCCCCAAAAAGCCTACCCTGAATTTCTCAAATAGTCCAGAGCATAATTCCAACAAACATGAGTCAGGTACTAAGGAGAACCAAATATCACTATACTCAATGAGTAAAGAAAAAAGAAACACATAAAACCTAGATAACCTTTCACTTTCACAATTTACACAATATGATAACTTCATTTCCCATCTCATGCTGCCAGTGAAAACAATTATCCTTTTACATTTCACCTCCTACAAGTTTCTATGCATACACCATAAGGTGGCAAATGTCTGTAACAACATGTCTCTGTAACAACACACCTCAGAATACAGACTTCTCCAGATTAGGGATTATACTCACCCTGAATTACCAGTCCTTGCAAAAAAGAGAAGCTCAAAAATACCTGATGAAATAAAATGTATCCTCTCCTTCCGAAAAAGGAAATAATAAACTTAACAGAACAGTCAGAATTACACAAAAAGGTAAGAAATCAAGGGGTGCATGGGTTGCTTCGTCACTTAAGCATCTATCTGACTCTTGGTTTTGGCTCAGGCTATGATCTCAGGATCAGGAGATGGAGACCCTCGTGGGGCTCATTGTTCAGTGGGGCGTCTGCTTAAGAGTCTCCCTCTCCCTCCGCTCCTCCCTCTGCTCTCTCCCTCTTTCCAATAAAATCTCTAAAAAAAAAAAAAGGGTAAAAAATCAAGTTACATAACAAACCCATTTAAACCGGCACCATTAGCACCTTGGGTTAGAAGAGCAAACAACTACACACCTAAGGTACAAAAAATATGTATTTGGGGCAAACACCAAATGTGTTTAAAAAAAAAAAAAAAAAAAAAGAATCAATATTTACTTGTACCCAAGGCTGAAGAAGATTACCATATCACCAAATGAGTATTCCAGCATAATTCCAAAGTTTCTCAATTTTTAATAAACTATTTTAATAATATCAATTTAAAAATTTTATAAATTTTTAAAAGTAAACCGATTTCCCTGCTAGATTACATGTGTAATTACCTCATAAAGTTTATGCTAAAAAGGATATAATGAAAGTACACTGTCCTGATACCGGAATTAACTGGCTGCCTATCTCCTATTTAGCTAATTAAAATACTTATAATAACTGTTTCTGTACGGGTTTCATAATCAGAGATATTATTCTTGTGATAATATACGTTTATAGTTTAACAGAATGAGAATTTAAACAAATGAAATACAAATTTTCACTGACCTACATTTTTTAATGTAAAAATTCAGTACTAAAAATAAATCTAAGTCTTACGCCTTGATTTGATTACTCTGATCAGACAAGTCAGACATGACGGTACCAACACAAACAATCAGTGATCACGTGTAAGTTCTGGGGGTCCAGAAATCCTATCAAAGCAGGCCTGGAGTTCCTGCCAAAGTTGAAGATTGGCATCTGTCCCAAGACCTCGGCCGAAGCAGCACTTCAGTGAACCCCTGAAAATACATCCAAGCTAATTTTCATGGGAGATTTCATTCATGGTGTTTTCACCAAGAAATGCAGAAAAGTCAATTACACACACTATTTCACCCTATCAATAACGAATCTCACCAGAGGCCAACTACACTACAGGTGCACTGAATGGATACTGAACAAATGCTCACCAAACTTGTCTTGTAAATATAAAATCACACTGTGATTATGGAGATCAATTGATCTATCCATCTATCTATCTGTCTACACTCATTCTCTACAAATCATAAAGCTAATTAACAAAAGTGCTTTCTCCACTATTCCGAATATTCCTACCCGGCAGGCTTGACAAAAATCCTGAGAAATTCTCGCAATACACTATTCAGCTTCACTTTATTCCGAAGCCTGAAGAACCTGTCGTGTCCTGAGTACAAATGAAAAAGACCTACCCACTAAAAAGTTAGAAGACCTGAGGAAAATGAAAATCGGTGACAAAAACAGAATATTCTAAAACAGAGACCATCATGAATCACATGCTCACAGGAAAAGACTCCTGTTCACTGTGCTGTTCAGAAGGGCTCCCTCCTTAGAGGCTGTAAACACTACCTTCCACTGACAATTCCCACGGTTCTTCTAAGAAAATACAAATAAGTAAATTTAAAAACTCAAAGGAAAAAGCTAGTAAAAGGATATCATCGCATTTCTTCTGATATTCTGTTAATAAATTACTGCAACAAAGAAAAGAATTATGTTACTTTTTTGATCTAGAAAATACTGTTGAAGTCATGTTTCAAAATATGCCAGGCACCTTTCTTCCTAGGCCTCCTGCAACAAAACATGTTTAATTAATTAAATATGTATACAAACACACACACACATAAACCACCTTCAATTCTTTTAAAGCACTGCAATGATATATGAACTTTAAAAAAAATAATAAATCTTCTACCGTGGCTATCAAATACTGTGAGGAAATCTGAGCTCCAGTCCTAAAGCTAAGAAGGCTTTAAAGATAGAAAACAGCTTTAAAAAAACTGCCACCCTAGGAAAAATCACTTCCTGACCTGTAGGCCTGCTGTAAAGGGCTTTGGACCAACAACACAGGCTTCAGCCTGCGGACAAAGCCCACCAGGGTTCCACCATGACCCACAGCCCCATGGCCCAGGTAAGAGACAGAAGGCCTGATACACCAGCCGCTCTGCCTTATCTGTCAGGTTCACAAAGTTCAACAAAGCACAGGAAAACATACTCACTCTGTATTAATAATTTTCTGCTTCAAGGTAATTAGTGCTTCAACATACTCATTTAAATTCTGAAAGAAAAAAAAAAGCTACAGTCAGCTACTTATTTCTGTAATATGAATGATTGTAAGTATACTTTCCATACCATGTGACTTACTGTAAAACGTGAACACATTTACTCTCACATAAACATACAAATACATACAGGTATTATTTACATTGCAGAAGAACACAGACCAACTCTGTTTGAGCTTGAACCCATGCTGTACCTCTCTGAATCCTGCTTTAGGTGAACGGCGCTCTCTCTGACAGTAAGGGGTGTGCAGACTCTCGCTCTGACTGTGTGCTCTTTGTGGGAATCTGGTATGTATTTACTATGTTTAGTTCACCAATTACCAGTAATTATCAGTCTACAACTCACTCTGCATTGTCTCTGAAAAGATTTAAGACACCAAAAAGTCACATAAATCATCAAAAAAACAAAAATAACATGGGAAGAATAAGAAAATTAAAATAGGGAGGAAATTCAATGAAAAATTCATTTTAAAAGGATCTATATATTTTAGAGACCAACCACAAATCTGGCTCTAAGTTACTGCTATCAATTCAATAGAGAAAACACCATTAGTAACACCGCTCAAAATGTTACTAAGATTTAAAAACCTATTTTTTTCTTTTCAGGCACTTTTTCCCTTAATATCTTCATATTTCTTTAGTAAATACTTCAGAAGAACTTATTTCTCACTGATTATCCTAAAGCATCTTTTTCTAGATAATCCAAATGATTTTGAGAATTACAGAAATATTTCCCTTTATAGTAGTCTGGGCATCTCCTTTGCAGTCAGACATGTAACGTAGTAGTTAAAGTAAAAAAGGTCCACACAGAAATATGTAAATAAGAAGTCTTAGTTTGGGGTGCATAGGTGGCTCAGTCAGTTGGGCAACCAACTCCTGGCTTCAGCTCGGGTCCTGATCAGGGGCTTTATGCTCACTGATGCTCAGCTCGGAGTCTCGGAGTCTCTTTCTTTTTTCTCCATTCCCCGCCCCTGTCCCAGGGCAAGCATACACATACACACACACACACACACACACACACACACACACAGGCTCTCTTACAGACAAATAAAATCTTAAAAACAAACAAACAAACACACACTTTGTCTTCTTTTACTCCCACCAGCAATTAAAAATCTCTATTCCTCCCCATGGATCTCCTCTCAGAAGTGTTCTGCACATGTAAAGGACACCTGCATGTGCTAAGTCGGCCACTCACCACTGAAGGCCACTCGGGTTCTTCTGTCCCCACCAAACACATACCATCACTGTCCCTGCCCGTTCCTGTGAGATACTTACTTCCTTAGGATCAAGTCCAAATAGGCTTCCTGCATAGTCATGAGCTTTGAAAATCTTAGAGCCATATTTTTCCACTTATATTTCTTTAGGAGTGTGACTGAGAAATCTCTTGCCAGTTTCTCTCTACTAATAGCTCCTTAACTCTGCTCATTGGTATGGCTGCACTTTCCTATGAGCTGCGGTATTTGAATAGCAACATTTCATTAAATGTTACAAATATACACATAATGTCCGTCACTCGCTCACTAAAATACAACCACATAGGTAGGCATGCAGAAATTCTAAATATTCAGAGCTGAGGGATGCCCGGTGGGCTCAGTCCCTTAAGCGTCTGCCTGTGGTTCAGGTCATGATTCCGGAGCCTTGGGGTGGAGTCCCACATCAGGCTTCCTGCTCCGTGGGGAGCCTGCTTCTCCCTCTCCCTCTGCCCCTCCTCCTGCTCCTGTTCTCTCCCGCACGCTCGCTCTCTCAAATAAGTAAATGACGTTTTTTAAAAAATATATATTTAGGGGCACCTGGGTGGATCAGTGGGTTAAAGCTTCTGCCTTTGGCTCAGGTCACGATCCCAGGGTCCTGGGATCAAGCCCGGCATTGGGCTCTCTGGTCAGCGGGGAGACTGATTCCCTTCCTCTCTCTCTCTGCCTGCCTCTCTGCCTAATTATGTTCTGCCTGTCAAATAAATAAATAAAATCTTAAAAATACATATATATATAGTCAGAGCCAAATCTTTCACTTTTTAAAATGTTTTGGTTTCCTGATATATTTAGAAAATTCTATTGCACCCAAGATGCTAAAGTAAAAGGATTCTTCTCTATGTTATTCTACTACTTCTGTGCTTTTGTTTTGCGTTTTCATATCTTTAACCATTCTAATATTCTATACAGTAAACTCTAAACACCGTAAGTCAAAAGGACAATGAGTAGACCATTCCATATTTGTATTTAATGTATATTTTGCTTTCCACATTCAAAAACAACCTTTCATTATATACAAAATAAATTTCACATAACAACAGATTTCTGGGCCCCTTGACTCCCTCCCTAAAAGGCAGCTAAAACTGAAGCCAAGAAGCTTTTTCCCCAAAGGCAAAACCCACAAAGATGAAAGCCGAATGAAAGACAAATGGAAACTGGAAAGCAGATTCAAGAATACTGACTTAACAGGCTCAAGAAAGTGGGAGGGGTGGGAAGAGGGGACAGTCTGTGATCCTGGGGTGCTCCGAGACAGGAGGGAGCGGCAGCACTAACAGGACTGGTGGCAAGCTTCCTTAGAGGCGTTAAATCCTCAAATTCCCACCTCTCTCCACTCCACCACCCAGCAAAAGGTCTGCTGTTTAAAGAACTCTCTGCCTGGGATACTGTGAGCGCTGTAGCAAAAACAAAGGGACAAGGCAGCCCTGTGCACGCTAACCTGACCCTGACCGCCTGCTTGTCCCCATTACGCTCCCAGACAGCGGCAGCCAATCCTTTGCCCTCTAGGCACGAGACAGAAAGTGCTTTCTCTGAGGACATCTAACCAGCACGGACGGGACATCCTTCCAATAAACGGCCCACCAGGCCTTCTGCAACGAGGCTCAGACTCCAGAAGCCCCACACACTCAGCATTTCCAGTGAACATATTAGCCAACAGTTTTAACAGGAACATCACGGACTTCCACGTATCAGCAAAAACCTGTAACACCAAAGTGAGACCAGAACAAGACAAAGCAACTCGGAGTAAACAAAAACCGAGAAGAAAACTTCAAAAAGTAATATGGTTAGAGATAAATGTTAGATTCACAAAGCAACAATATTTTTGAAAGGGATATCCAGAGTTCCTAGAAATTTTTTTTTAAAAGCTCTTAAAAATTAAAAATATCCACATCCCCGAGGATGGCTGAAACCAAAATGGCAGATGACAAGCATCCGTGAGGACACGGAGAAACGGCCTTGGATTCCGTGCCCGAGGCGGACGTGGAGCGGCTGCAGCGCGCAGCAGTCTGGTAACTTCTTCGAATGTTTGACACAGTTCACCACGTCACCCAGCAATTCCACTCCAAGGACCACGCCCAGGAGAACCGAAGACACACATCCATGCCGGAACTTGAACTCTGTGACTCAGAGCATTATCCACACTGGGCAAAAAGTAGAAATACGCTAGAGGTGCATCAAATGATGAAGGAGTAAATGAGGTATCTATCACACAGCCATACCACGTGATTCCTCGGCAATGAACACTAATGAATGACCCCTGCGACGACAGGGATAAACCTTGAAAACGCTGCGCTACGTGCAAGGGGCAGGTCACAAGAGGCTACATGCCACACGAGTCCATTCATATGAACTGTCCACACCAGGCAAATCCAAAGACAGAAGCGGATTAGTGCTGGCCAGGGACTGGGAGTAAGGGAGACAGGGAATGACTCCTAATGCCTAAGAGGGCTCCTGGCAGGGGCACAGTGAGGGGGATGGAGAGGAACGTGTCTTACAGTTACAAAGTGGTGACAGAGTTGCATAACTGTGACTGCACTAAAACCCACGGAATTGTACACATAAAAAGGATGAATTTTATGTGAATTATATCTAAAACTGCAGAACTAAATTAAAGACAAGGAAGAAAAATAAAAGCCTCAAAAGATTGGATGATTAAAAAAAAGAAAGTTCCTCCAAATAACGCAAAACACAGACACGAGAAAGAACAAGGACAAATAAAAACTCGCATATCGCTGTGAGATCGTCACGTGCCCAACAATACGAGTTCCAGGCAGAAAGTAAGAGAAAAGGCCGTCAAAGAAACTGCGATATTCTTGAAATCTCAGAACTGAAGCCAGAAGTTTCCAAACTGAAAGGTCCCAGCACATAAACAGAAATAGCATCCAAAGCATGGAACATCGGCACCAAATTTCAGAGCATCAGAGACAAGCAAAGACCCTACAGAAAGCCCAAGAGAAAAATAAAACCAAACCATCATATACAAAGAATCTGGAATCAGAGTGGCTTAGGCCTTCAACAACCATCTAGGACCTAGAAAACAAGTCTTCAAGATTTTGAAGGAAAGTGAATTCCAAGATAAAATCTGTACAAGCTACCAATCGAATGGGATGGTAAAATAGACATTTTTAAATCTGCAGAATTCCTACAAGTTTACTTCCCAGACATCCTTACTTAGGGAGGTACTAAAGGATGTAAACACGATCCACCAAAAGCATGGAAGTAAACCCAGATAAGAGGACGCAGCATCCAAAACAGAGTTAAGGGGAATCCAGGAAGGGAGCTGCGCCCCAGAATACAGCAGATACAAAGGCTCAGGAGGGAATTTTTTCCCTTAAGAAAGTGCTGGAATATCTGGTGGCATGAAAGCAGTAAGAGGACATTTCTACCTAACTGGCAGAGAATTCCAAGTAAAACTCACCATGCACTTAAATTATGATTTTTTAAGTACAAGTGATCCCCCCCCGTTTTCCATCCTTCTTCCAGTCGTTAGTTGGCCTCATTTTCTCCACCTTGCCTCCAGATGCCGTTCTGTAATGTTAAGTACTATGCACGAAACATTCCAGAAACCAGACTCCAGAGTCACACACAGCTGGATGCAAATTCCTGTCCCACCTCTTTCGGGCTGAGGGAACCTTGGGCAAATTTGTTGAGCCTCCCCTGCCTCAGTGCCCTTTCCAACTCCACAGATGAGAGGACTGAAACGCCGCGAGGGGCAGAGCGGACCGGCTCTAGGGAGTAAATAGGATAAGCCACGGAAAGGCTGTAACCCAGTTCCTGGCATACGGTAAATAGTCCTTAACATTTTCGAGATGAGCAAATTGAATCAAGGATATCATCATCCATCAGGGGAAACAAGAAAACACACGGGAAAGGAAAAATAATCACAATTTACTCCAGAGTATAGCTCTGAATAACACATAGTGATAACAACATCCACTCTGAGTAATGACTTAAACAAAACCCTATGCAGGCTAAGAAGGCGGGGTTGGGGGGGGGCGGGTAACAGGAGGGATGCTCCGGCATTGGGGTACAGAGTGGAAGGGGAGTTCAGTCTGCACCTTCCAAAGGCAGAAATCGAATATGCCCTACACTAAAAACAAGAAGCAGCAATACAAGGTATTATTTCATGATACTAGAGTTCATCACAAAACACACAGTGCAGTTAAAAGTGCAAGGGGAGAGGTCAGCAGGGAATTGACGGCTGGCTTCACACGTCTTGCACATCTAGCTACCTCTCTGAACTGTGTTCACGAATATTCGATAAAGAGAAGAATTTAAGACCACAAAACATGACACAGGAAAAACCGGAGACGGAGCACAGACGAAGTCTCAGCTTCCTACAGAATTCCAGGTCCTGACTTTTTCCTCCGAGCTCAAATTCAGGCAGATACCACAGCACCCTAACACAGGCTCTTGTTTTTCTCCATTCTGGTCCAAATGCTATTTACGATGGTTGCAACCATTTCTAACGTATCTTGGAAGCGTCAGAGTGCAGCAGGCTGGGTCTCAGCAGCCTGTGTGCGTTTATGGGGACACCCTGCACCCCACTGCCGTCTAGCCTCTGCGAGGAAGCAAGGTGCAGGGTGCACCCCTCCGGGAGAGCTCAAAGTGATGTGCTTCCCCTGACTGCTGCTTCTCTCCCAGTGGTCTTGCTGTTCTGGAACTCCTACTCCAATGCTCAGGCTTCCTCCCAGTCTTCTCCCTTAACCACCGTCTCTTTCTTCTTTCTCTGGCTTCTGGCTTGGTCCCTCAAGCTGCACTTTATACAGCTAATACAATTCCCAGGGCAGCACGTTCTATTACTTTCCATTCCCCATTTGCTCCTTTTCTAAAGCATACTCTTTTAATTTTATCCACACACTATCCTCTGAATGTCACTGTGAACATTTAGCACTTGGGGAAAAGAAATCCAGGCTATGTTTCTCTTCCCTTCCTTCTCTGAGAAGTGGAATCAACACAGTGGCTGAGAACACAGGGCGAAGAGGGGGCAGCAGGACAACCCCGGCCAAGGGGCAAGCCAGGATTCATGGGGCAGAGGTGGGGAGAGGGGATGCCAGCACGCTTGGCAAAATGGCAATACTAAAGGAGTCCGTAGAGTGTGCAGATACGGAGCCGATAAATACAGGTGATAACAGGACAAGCACATTGCCAAAGTCAACCTCAACACTAACATCATAGGCCGGAAGATTCTTATTTGCGGTGGCTGTCCTGTGTCCCGTGCAAACGCTGGGCAGCATCTCTGGCCTCTACTAACCAGGTGGCCAGAGCACTCCCTCAACCACTAAGGTGTACGTGCAGAGTTAACACAGCAGGTCTGAGATACTGTCCCTGGAAAGGCCTGCTAGGAAGGTGGGCCCTTGGTGGTGTCTGGGAACTTGGATCTCTAGAGGTTTCCCACCATTCTTCCAAGGCTAAGAGTGGTTCCCAGTGCGTAACGACATGATGTGCTTTATGCTGAAACTTGCTTTCCTTCTGGGAGCCTGGAATTTGGGTAAGTTCTAGGTAGGCATATGGGACCAGCGCCCAAGAGACACTGTGCCACGTCACAGCGCACTACTGGAGAACTTCAGTGAGTCCACTCACCCTCACTGGGCTTCCTCGGGGCCGCACCCCATGGCCTTTTCTCCTGGCGGATGTAGCTTTGTACGCTCTCACTATAGTAAGCCGTTTGGTGAGCAGGACGACACTGAAACCGCGAGCGGGTGTGGGAATGCCCGACACAGCGTGACCTCCCGGTGTCTCCAGACCTTCCCAAGGAGAATACCAGAACGTGCTCTTTAAGCTTTCGGGTCCATGAAAGGCGAGAAAGTCTCAGCGGCCGAAGAGACGCGACCATGCTCTACGACACACGTCCCCACGCAGACCTGGAAGCAGCAAGGCAGGCGGGATTCCTGGGCCCACAAGCAACACCCGAAGGGCCAGGGGATGGGACGGAGCGGGAGCACCGACGTTCACGTCCAGACTGGAGGACTGGAGGCTCATTCCGCTGGCAAGTGTTCAGATGGCGGGGAAACACGCTGCGGCGTGAGGGCAAAGGAAGCATGTGTGTGCCTCTCAATGACGCGGCAAAGGGGAGAGCGTGAACGCCCGGTGAATGGGGTCAAGAGAGTACCGCGGTGTGTGGTACGATTCCGGTCATTTCCTTGTACGTTCTTAGTTATTTCCAAAGAAATTCTTTTTCCTTTGAATTAACTGCTCGGCCGGGGGTGATCCGGCTCACTGTTCAGCTTGAATCCTCCCTGATACGCGACATTTCCTCCTCCTACTAGTTAACTTGTTACTCACTGCTCTTAGGTGGAGTCTACAGCGATGTGCTTCAGAGCTGCGTGTATCTCTGTATCTCCCGAGCGGTGCTCACGGACCCCATGGGACATGCTCTGCACAGAGTGCACTGGAACACGGCAGGAGGCTGCGAACCCCTCCCCACCACCAACTCCATTCTGGGAACTTCTCCACCAAACAAGGTGAGAGGCTCCGGCTCCTGGGAAGGCAGGCCCCGGTCTCACACGCAGGGTCTTCAGCTGCCCTGACCGCATACATCATCATCACGCCGCCTCCATCACAAACTACCTTCTCCCACCCCGGTCTCTGCACGTGGCGCCCCTCTGTCCACAACATGGTCCTTCCATTTCTTCCTCTTACTCAACTAAGAACCATCCTTTAGACAGACCTCAATTCAGATTCACCTCCCCCAGAAAGCCTTCCCCTGTCCCTCCTAGGTGCTCCCAGGCTCCCTTGTATGCCCCCCAGCATGGAAGTTATTTTATACACTCCTTCTGTGGTAGTTTCCTCACCATCTGTCACCCCGACTAGAACGCGAGCCCCAAGCCGCTTGTTCGTGACCGTATTCCAAAACAAGGCATGGCATCCTAGACCCAGTGATGCCCAAGAAATGTTTACTCACTGAATGAATTACAATTCCGTGAGCCTTCTTTGTCATATAATCACTTACAAATCAGTGCATCTAAGAGAAATCATGATTTAGGTTCCAGATGATGAAGTTCAAACCACTGGCAATGTCACTGGGAGTCCAACACAAGTCCCTATAAATAACAGGCTCAAATCTGCACCACGGGCAGCCGAACACCATCCACTCTGAATCTACCGTAGTGGCGTGAGCTCCGCAGTATAACCACGCGCTCCCTCACCAGGATTCCCAAGCGTTAAAACTGTTTTGCTGTGCAGTGAAGGATGCTCGTGAAGAGGGGCTCTCCTCCACCAGAACAGCTTGTGCCGCTGGACTGAAAACAACTCAGCTTCACAAGTGTGTAAGTGCACACGGCCCCCACAGGAAGGACCCACGCTGCTCCCATGTGACTGCTCAAGTCCAGCAACCCGTAGGGACCCTGGACTGGAGCTCAGGGACCAACCATCACCACCACTCGGTGGCCACAGACAGGAGGTGAGCTGCGGGACTACAAAACAAAGGATACCAAACAGGCGTTAACCACAAACCTTCGAATGGAGCGACCGATCACAGACATGGTCATTTGTCAACACCGAGGCAAAGACGACAGGGAGAAAGAGTTCCAGCACGAAGACGAGACGGCTCCACTCAGGAGAGACGACATCCCGCTGTGCTTCACCAAGCCCAGTGTGGCCGCGACCACCTCCAGCGGGGAGACACCTGCCGCCTGCCTGCCCATTTCCGGTAGGTGCGAAGTGCCCTTATGAAACCACCCAGCCGGCCACCTTCTCCGTGCAGGGCACCCGCCAGGCTCTCTGACACAAGTGTCTCTCAAGGAGGGAACCTGGCAGCCTCTCCTAAGGTGATGTATCCTGACTGACACCTGCTCTGTTCTCAATCTTTCCCACCCTCATTTCCTAAGTGTGTGTTTCCCTGTTTCCTTTTCTCACCACTCCACGCCCATCTCCCGTCAGTAGCCAGAAGCCTTCCCCTCAATGACTCCTGAGGACGGCACCTCGTCTCATGATGTGCCACAAAGGTTCTCAAAGTCTCTCTAAAGGACAGAACATGCTCACCCGTTCTCCTATCACCATCTCTCCCCCTAAAAAATTCTCACAAGGAACTCTGTGCCAACCCACCCAGGCCTCTGCTAGATCTTCTCAGCAGGCCATCAGATGCTCTGGGGGCCCATGTCCCACAAACGGCAAATGTGAAAGCAGCTGAAAATTCCAACTCTGACCTCATTCCAGAACTTCATTCCCACATTTCCAACACCTCTTCTGTCTTGGTTTCCACTTCTCTTCCCTCTAACAGCTCTCAGTCACTCTGGTTTTAATCTCTGGATCCTTTCGTCCCCAGATCTGAAATCCATCTCCCCTTGGTAGTTTCTCACACTGAAACCCTTTCACTTTCTATTCCCACTCCTGGGAAGCTTCACACCCAGGCCACTGTTCTCAGCAGCGTGCATTCGGAAAATACCATTCCAGAGCTAGCTGCACCTCCTCCGACCCAACCTGTATACCACCAGCTGCTATTTTTACCCAAAACACAGCTCTTATGTGGTAATGTGCAAACTCTTTCTCTACTCCATAACCCTGGAAAAATAAGTATAAAACTTAAAGGTGGTTAGCATTCAAGATCTTCAATGATCTGCTGCGAACCTATTTTTTCAGCCTGCCTTTGCAAAATTTAAGATTCATTTGAGACTCTACATGTAACGAATCATCCTCTTCCCCTAAAAAGATGCCCCAGGCAGAAACCCAAATGCAAGTATTCTGACCTAGGAAAGAGATCTGAAAAGTCAGGGCCTGCTTTTGTAAATCCAGTTCCCCTGGAGCCCAGCTAGGCCCACCCCTTTACTGCTGCCTGCTCTGCCTGTACTCTGTCCAAGCAGGTAGAGGACCTATGAACAACGGGCAGAGGACCCATAAACAGACCACAAGCCCTACATCTTGAGGATCTTGCCCCTTGAGGAACAAGTCTGCAGACCCTGCACTGAAGGGCTTAACGGGATTCCTCCTACTGCTGCTCTGAGGAGGAATGCGGCAAGGTGGAAGAGGAGGCGTCCTCAGGAGACTGGAGCCAGAACCTCTAGGCCAGAGAGCACACTGGGCTCCAGGACTGGAAGCAGCAGCGACCAGTGAGGAGGGGTGAGTCATGAAGGTGGTCAGGATGTGAGAGAAAGACAGGAACCACGGAAGACACGTGTAGTTTCCGGCCAGGTGCCACCTTCAGCGAAGACGAGGACTGCCATGGGCAGACCTGGCTTGTGGAGAAAGACCAGATCCACAACAGAAAAGCTAACTCATGCCAGCTGTCCTGCAGAGGCGCCTCCAACAACTCCCTACCCTTTCAGAGCAAAAGCCCAAATCCTTGCAACGGTGTCTGAGGGCCCACACAATCCCACCCTTCTTTGACTGATGTCATCGGACTTCCTGACTGCTATACCTGTTTTTGCGCCCCACCCCCAAATTCGTAGGCTGGGACACCTTTGGGAAGTGATCAGGTCTTAAGAGCACAGCCCCCATGAATGGAATCAGGGCCCTTTAAAAAAGACCTCACAAAGCTCGGCTTTCCCATTAGATGATGCACCAGGTGACAGGGCAAGAAAACAGCGGAATCAGACCCTCTCAGACACCAAATCCGCCCATGCCTCATTGATCTAGGACTTCCCAGTGAACGGAACTCTAAGGAATAAATTCCTATTGCTCAGAAGCCACCAGTCTATGCCCTTTTGTTACAGCAGCCCAGAATAGACCAAGACCTCTACATTCACTCCGCCCCAGCTACAGTGGCCGCGTCCTCTTCCCAACCACATCAAGCACAACCCCATCAGGCCTCCACACCTGATGGAACGCTCTCCTCCTCACGTATGGGCAGAGCTGCTTCTCTCTCCACCTTGGCTCAAATATAACTTTCTCAGAAAGGCTTTCCTAGGACTTCCCACATAAATTCCACCAGCCAGTACCCCTTCCTGGCCCATTTGTCCTTTCCACCCTCTTCGCTTAATTTTTCTCTACCATATTATCTTCTCATGTAACTTGCTTAATCGATCTCCTCCCCCTCCAAGAATGGAAGCTCCAAGAGATCAAGGATGTTTGCCTTTTTTCCTGCTGCTACAATCACATTGCCTAAAACACAGCATGTGACCTATAAATACTTTTAGGATGAAACTGGCACAAAGAACAAATACAATTTATTAAAGATCTAAGAAAACTTCACTCATGCTCCTGGGGTTTTAAGGGGAAAATAAAAATGCACGCATACACGCCTGCACAGTGCAGCTCAACTCCAACAATGAGTTAACTGCTTCCCTTCCATCCAGAATGCCACTGCATGACCCCTTCCTCTCTCCCCGGTTCTCAACACTTAAAACATCTGGGATCACCACACAGATAATGCACTTAAAAAAAAAAAAGAAAAAGAAAAAAGAGCAGCTTATCTTGATAGCCTGTAGCCTACATTCCTTTCTGGTCTCCTCACCACAGCCACTCTGCCCTCTGCACCCAGCTCAGGTCAACCAGACACTGGTCCGCTTCTTAAAGGCACCCTGCTCCTTCTCACCGCATATCCTTCCCACCTGTGAGTCCCTCCATGGAGAAAGTTCCTCCCACTTCTCTGCTGCTGGGCATTCAGATCTCCTCATCTCACCTCCCCCCAAAACGTCCTGCGCACCAACCCAGCCAAGAGACAAGACCATCATTCCAATTCGTCCTTTATTTTCAGAATATTTAAAATACTCTACAGTCGTACTCGGATACGTGTCTTACTTTTATGAGCAGATCATCTATTTTGTTCACCACTGTGACCCTGGTGCCTAGAACACTAGGAAGAAAGGGTGGTAATTTAATTCAATCTAGGAGGGAGAGCGTGTCCTACTTTGCCATTAAAGGCACTGAACCTAGAAGCTAAGAAACTCTCGATATCGGACAATGAAGAGATCTGCTCGGAAATAAGCACCTGGGACTCTTTCCACTACCTCACACGACTTGGAGTCAGACACTAGCAACGCCTCTTCTGTCACTGCAGAGAGCAGGCCATTCTGCTGTTAGAAACGTCCAGTAACTGCAAGCCTTTAACTGACGAATGACCCTCCCAGCCAACCCGCACGTCGCGCCTCCAGGCAAAAAATCTCTCAGGGTGAACCAGAGCAATCGAAAATCTCATCCCTCCGAGAGGGAGCTTCCCTCTGCACTTCGCCCATCACTCGTCAAGCTCGAAGTCAGCCCCGGAGAGCCCTGAGACCGGGTAAGTGAAGGAAGGGGCCCTCCAGATCTCGCTCACTCCGCGCCCCCCGCCCCGCATCCCGGCAGACGAGTCCTGGGTTACAAGCCTAAATAAAGCAAGAGAGGCGGTTCCCCCAAACAACTGCAGTAGAAAGGGGAGCGGGAAGGGGAGGGGGGGAGCTTCCGCCGCGGAGCGCGAGCAGCGCGCGGGGGCGCAGCCTGCGCGGCCAGACCCCCAGCCCCTCGCCCTGGCCGGCCGGCTGAGCTCCTCCGTGCCCTGGGCCCGGGAAGGCGCCGCACCTGCTGCAGGGAGGCGCAGCCCTGACACCGCGAGAGGTCCGCCGCCGTCCCGGGCGCCGCCGAGTGGGTTTCGCCCGGCATCATGGTGCCAACGCCGGGCCCTGTGGGCCCGCGCGCCTCAGGGACCCGCGGCCTCGGCCCTGTCCTCCCTCTGCTGACGCCGCCGGGGCCGCCGCCTGCCAGGCCGCTTCCCGCCGAGTCCGGGCGGGTCCATCCGTGCACAGAGGTCCCCGTGGAGCTGGCGAAAGGCTCTCCCGAACGGAGCCGCCTCGGGCACTAGAGAGAAACGCGACCCGGTGCGGCCCCCGAACGCGACACCGCTCAGCCAGGACCCCGCCCCGCCCTAGGTCGCCCCGCCCCTCGCCGCGGCATGGGGCTGCCCGCCGTGCCGCCTGAGCAAAATGGGAAGGGGCAGGCGGGCCGAGGCGACGGGAGGGGCGCCCACCAAGGAAGAGTCAGGTCGATCAGAGGCACCGGAGGTGCACACCTTGTGCCATGTAAGGGGTTAATCTTTTATTGCCGGCTTGCTGTGGGACAGACTTTCCATAGACACCTAAAGCCTTCAGCGAGGGGGCGGTGACCCCCGTGATGACGTCACTCAGGCGCCGGCTAGACTGGAAGGACTCGTACCCGGACCGGCAGGTGTGCGATTTGTAACCGGAGGGAACCGCTCCGTGCGAGTCCGGCCGGGTACCCCGAGGAGCTGGAGGACTACGGTTCCCGACGCCCCGCGCGGCGGACGCCCCCGAGCGATCCTGAGGCCGTGTCGGGTGCGCTTGAGCGCCTCGCCGCGGCTTTCGGGAGGGCGGTCCGTCCTTCCCGCCCGCTCCCCGCTGCGGTCCGTTCGTCGGCTTGGAGGCCCGCCCGCGGCCCGAAGCGCAGTCAGACCGCGGCCAGCCACCGCCAGGTCCCGGGTTCATGCCTCTTCAGAGGGAAAAAGTTAAAAGTCCTCTCCCCGCGGTTACTGGGTACAGTCAGGCTCCGACCCTCTCCTTGAACGAGTCTTTCACCCTCTCCCCCGCCACCAGGATGCGCTTCTCCAGGGTCGCTGCCTTGCGCAGAAACTTGCCGAGCCTTCCCGGCATCTGGCGACAGAGTCCGAATTCGTGGCGTCCGGTTCGAGCGACGTCTGTGTGGAGGGGACGTGCGGGCCTCGCCAGCTCCTGCCCAAGCGTTCCGCACGGACCTGCAGCTGGAAACAACCCTTCCAGGAAAGCGGTCTGGCTCCTGCCCTTTTGCGCAGAACCTGCGGCTGGCACGTGCTGTGCCGTGAGGACCCGGCGTCCTAGACCTGACAGCGGCGCTTCTCGTCCCTGACGCCTCCGATGGCGCCTGGGAGAGGAGCTGCTTTGATGGGTCCGTTTACCCAAGAGCAGAGACGAAGCCAGGCTTAGAGGGAAAGGCGGAGTGCGCAGCAGCCCGGCGGGAAGCAGACGTGCCTTGGGAGAGCCCCCCCACCCCCACCCCGCCGTGGGGCCCATGAGAGAAAGGGGAGAGGAGACCGTGTATGCGCCCTGATGATTTTCCATTTCTGGCTTCGCATCCCAGACAAATAGGTTTTCGCAGTAACTTCCCTCTTATTTAAGGTTTCCCAAGTGAGCGTTGTGTTTTGTTGTGTTTTGTTTCCAGATGACTTTAGTGGGAACACCAGCGTAGCCTTCAGCCTCTGCTTCCTCTAGGCGGTCCGCCCGCACCCACAGCGCACCTCCTGTCGCTGGCACGCAGAGCTCTCACGCCGCCTTCCTGCCTTTGTCTTTGCGCGACGCTTTCCTCCCTGCCCCACCAGCTGGAATCAGCCAGGTGGTCCTTCCAGCTCCCATGTTTGACCTCCAGCACCAAGACTGACACCTGCCTTCTTTTCTGCACTCTTTTTTTTTGGGAGGGGGTAACAAAACATTTTGACTAGGATCACAGTGACGTTCGTGTCTTCTAAGACCTCTCCGTTTTTCTTTTAAACCTTGTGAAGTGCTGTACACAATAGGTGTTCGGCGACCAAATTTGCTGCAACTAATTGAAGGTAAAAAAGAAAAAACACTCGATCCGAAATGAAAGTGCATCTGTTTCTCCTTCTGCCTATCTCAAACCGTCCTTAAAACGTTTAGAGAAAGAAACAAAAGTCTTGTTTGTGTAATGCAGCGTCAGCAAATGCTGTGCAAAGGGCCATGTGGTAACCGTTTTAGGCTTTGGGGGGCACTACAGATCGCCCTTCGTATTTGTCATTCGTTTTTGGTTGGTAAAGAACCACCTAAAAACATAAAACTTGGGCTCTGCCTGGCTCTGTCGGTGGAGCATGTGACTCTTGATCTCAGGGTTGTGAATTCGAGTCCCAGGTTAGGTGTAGAGATGACTTAAAATCTTTTAAAAAATGTAAACCTCATTCTTACCTTCCAGGCTATACAAAAAACACGTCGTAGGTAATAATGGGAATTGATATAGGCCACTCATTGAGGAATCCTGAAAATTGGGTTTTTCCTCTTTCCCACATGAGGAGCCGCAGCTGTTCGTCATTGTGATGGAAACAAGCAAGTGTCTACACTGCAGAGAGCCCTGAATAGTGAATTTAGACACACACCTGGCTATAAATTCTCAAGTGAGTGGCCCATTTGAGCTGGTATTCCCTTACAGAGCATTAACTGTCATTTAAGTGAAAGGTGACCAGGACAGGACCAAATCCACAAGATCTGCTATGCAGAGAGTAGTTCGTAACAAGCTATCGATGGCGTGATCCACTTGGAAAAACAAATGCGTCGTTAGCTTACTCACAGAAAAAATAGTAGTTGGTTTTGGTTTTCGTTTTGGGGTGTTGCTCTTTTTTTTTTTTTTAATCATTTTTCTTATCAAATTTCCAAGAAAAGTGCTGCGTTTTTGTGTCAGTGTCACCAGACCTGGAGGGATGTGTAGATTCTGGCTTCTGAGGTGGGGGCTTCCTTGTGGCTGTGGAGTCCAGTCCACTGTTCAGAGAATCTGATTCTAATATAAAAGTCACAGTCCTTGCCTCACGGCCTCCCAGATGCTCCGTCACTTCTCCAAATTAGAATGTAACATAATTAAAACGCTAGTTACACTGATTATTTATTAACATGTGCTTCCACTGAAATGGCTGATAGATTATCATCATATGAACTCAAAGTGAAAAGCGATTTGTTCTCTGGAAGTTCCTATATTTTGCTTCATGAAGAGCATTCTTTCATTTGATGCACTCATCCGTAATGAAAATAAACCATGTTACATTATTTCCTTTAAGAACCCCCAGACGTGTTTTATGGAGTCCGTGGCGGCTCTAACGCTGATGCGGTGACAGTATCAGATTAGGTTCGATGCATTTTCCACTCGGAGATGTAATGCTGACCAATGGCCACAGGATGCCAGTCTTTCCCTGTGTCCTAGAGACAAAGGGCCCTTTCCAACAGATTTCTGCTCTCTTCTGCCGAGTCCCAGGGGGAGGCACTCTTCAGGGTCCCTGTGCCCCTTCCCTGTCCCCCACACGTGGTCCTAAGTTACCTTTGCTCCAGTGTTTCTTACTGTCCTAGGTTAGGCCATGATCTGTTCCTGTGGGCAGCAGAGGCCCTGGACCCTCACTTAGAGCCCAGCCTCCACCCTGGAAGTGATACAGAGCTGGGGGAAAGAAGGGTGCTCCGTGGCGGAAGGTCACTCAGAAAGCAGAAGAATCCATTTCCGAAAACAAGCATCGTTCGCAATAGATCACGGAACCGACACGACTGTTACTAACAAGCACAGTTTTAAAGGACTCTCACAGTGGCTCTCTTCAGGGGAATAGGGGATCTCTCCCTTTGTGGGGTATCTTGTGAGCACCAGGCAGCTCTAACAGCTTGTCTCCTAAGACGCTTCCTGTGGCTCTGGGAATTTGGAGGAGGGAGGTGGCTGGCAGTCTCAGAGAGGGGCAGGGGGGAGAAGATGCTGTTCGGGTTGGTGGTCAGGGTGCAGGGCAACCACCTCCAAGAAGAGGCGGGGGGGGAGGGAATGTGGGGTGAACCACTCCAAGCTAGACCTGTGCCCGGCATGACTCCATGGGAACTGGGAAGGCCATTGTGGTGGGAGGTTCTTGAGGCTGTGGGGATGGGGGCAGGGAGCACTGGGAGCAAGAGGCACTTTGGCATGGGACAAAAGGAAGGGTTTTTTGTTTTTTAAAGATTTTATTTATTTGAGAGAAAGATCACAGGCAGAGAGGCTGGCAGAGAGGAGGAAGCAGGCTCCCCGCAGAGCAGAGAGCCCAATGTGGGGCTCGATCCCAGGACCCTGGGATCATGACCCGAGCCAAAGGCAGAGGCAGAGGCTTTAACCCACTGAGCCACCCAGGTGTCCAAGGAACGGTTTTCTGTGCACTAGGTACTGTGGGCCCCTGGGTGGAAGCAGTCCAGGGACCCAAGAGCTCAGCCAGTAGGCAGGTAAGATGCCTGGCCAGTGTTCTAGATGCCTAGGGCCGAGGCAGAGTGGAACCATGCAGCTGGAAGTAAATGTGGAAGGCCGCACTGGGTGTGGCTTCCAGTGCAGCTGGAAAGGGCCAGCTCCGGTCACCTCCTAGGTGAGCTACCAGCCGCAGATCATGTCAGGTGCTCAGCAAAGTCTTTCTGTTTCTCCAAGGCATTCAAGAACTCCCCGGCCCTCCTCACAACAGGCATGCAGCTATGTTCTCCTGGTTGAATGTCAGCAGCAGGGGCCCAGCTTATGAGGCCCTTTCATGCTCTTTAGTGTCTGCCCATGAGAGCAGACATGAACCCCAGGACACAGTCGGTGATGAAGCTACTGTCTCAGCCCCAAACCTCCCCTTGTGTATCCTGCCTTGCGATACTGGGACCGTAGGGTCTCACGTCCACCTTGCCTACTGGGGTCCCACAGACTCTGCTAACAGGCAGTGCTCTTTGTTCACAATGATGGGAGGAGGGGGAAGGGCCTCGATTTTCCTCCCATCAGATTCCATGTCCTGTCTGTGTCGCTTGGACCGCTGCTGGGATGTCTAAATTTGAGCTCCAGTAGGCATGACCTTCAAGTATCCTTGTTCTGCTCATCCTATCCTTTTCCCTACACAGAAGGTCCCTGCACCAATACAAGGAGGGTCTCACCCCAACAGCAAGTTCATCAGGCTCACACTCTGGTCCAAGCAGATCGTGAACTCAAGTCACAGCAAAGTAGCCTTGAGAGAGGGTGTCTTTATCTCCTGGTCCCCTCTCCTCCCAGCCCCACCCTGGAGGGGCTGCATACTGCCTGGGGATGTTGGAGCAAAGCCTGAATGCCTTCTCTCTTCCCCACCCCTCCTGCTGGCCTCAGATACCAGACCAGAGACCTCCAAGATGGGAGAAGCTCTGAGCTGAAGACAGGAGATGAGGGGCTGTAAGTCGTACTGGACTTTGTGTTGCAGGAGGACATCTGTGAGGCCCCAGGCCCCAGACATGGTCTAGAGTAAGAGAGGCCCTAGAGAGCCAGTCGCAGGGACGCTGACTGAAAAATCATTGGAGCGGCTTCACGAGGGCTGTGCGTTACGGGTGTGTGCGCTGTGTGGCTGTCCTTCCCACACCCGCCTTTCTGTGCCTCGCCGTGGGCACCGAGCATCTGGCAAGGCCCAGCTCCATGGCCTGCACACCTTGCCACTCTAGGCCCCCGCTCGGAGTGGTGGCAGTCGGCATCCCAGGTGGCACAACCTCCAGTTCAAGGCTCGTGCCCGCACACCTCCTGTGGGTATCTCCTGGTATTGCTCTACAGGTCTCATTGTTTTAAAGACTTACCTATTTATTTGGGGTCAGGGAAGGGACAGAGGGAGAGGCAGTGAGAATCTTAAGCGAGTTTCACACTGAGCGCAGAGCCTGATGCAGGGGGCTCCATCCCTTGACCCTGAGATGATGACCTGAGCGGAAGTCAGACGCTCAACCAACTGTGCCATCTGGGCACCCCCACACATCTCATTTTATTGTCTTGTCTTGATATCATTCCTGCTCTTCCTTTTCCCCTCTCCACTCTGCACAGCTGAGCATCCTCAGACCCTGTGGGGACTGGGTCTCCAGCCGTCCACCGGGCCCGTGCCTGCAGCCGCCACTACCCTCCAGGAACACCAGCTCCTGGATGGCCTGGGAGCCTCTCACAATGAGCTCCAGCCCTTTGCCACCAGCGTGAGTCGTGTCCAGGAGCTCATGACGGCGACACAGCCAAGAGAAGAGAGGGAGACAGGCTCCGGATTCGCTGCTTCGCCTGCACAGCTGTAGAAACAAGGTTGGGACCTCCTTCCACGGCCAGCAAGGCTCCCCTGGATCTGGTTCGTGCCCCGCTTCGTACATGCACCCCACTGTCCTCCAGACCTCCTGGGACCGGCTTGCTCCCCTGCTCTGGATCTCAGCCCACATGCCCCTCACATATGGCTCTTGCATTTGCTTCTCAACAATTCCCCGCTTCTCCCAGGAAGAAGGTAAATGTGACAGTGTGAGGGGGCCGCCCTTGATGCAGGCCTCGCCTTGTCTCCTGTCCTCCCCGGATGGGAGCGGGGCAGCGGCCACCCGCCCAGCTTGTGTTTCCCAGACTTGGAGCCAAAAGGAGCGCGGACTCCTGGAGCACCTGACCCTCGAGGGGACAAGTACACTCCCTCAGCAGCTGCACGGGCATGTTAGTTTACAGAGTGAGACTCAGAGCTGGGAAGTGGCTTGTCTCCCATGTCACTGGGAGGAGGTGACACAGAAGCCTCCTCGGGGTCACACAGCCGCCAATGCCTGCCTCCATGTCCCATGTTGGCCTGCCTGGCTCTTCTCTGGACTTGGCCGGAGTATCCCATCACCCCCTGCTGCAGGCTCCCCGGGGCTCTCCCCCCCTCCACCCGGTGCCCTCCTGCATATCCCCAGGTCCACCTGGGATCCACTAGGGTCTTTCCAGTAGGATCTTTGTACTGCAATTATGTGGTCACGTGGGCCTGCTTCCCTGCTCACCCGTGTGCTCACCGGGACCAGACACAGAGGCCACATTTCATTCACCTCCTCGTATCTTCCCCAGCACTCATTCCTGGTGCAGCAGACGCTGCTGGGTGAGAACGTGCTCTGGCGGCTGTCGCGGGAACGTGGGGCGCCTCAGCGAGGGGACGTGGGATGCGCATCGCTGCCGCCCTGCAGCTTGTCCTCCCCCGTCCCCGGCCACTTTGTCTGTTTGGACCGACCTCACCAAGCTTGCTTCTTAAAAGCACCTGTGCTGCAGGCCCAGCTAGCTTCTAGCTCCCTCCAGCACCAAGCCTGACTACACCATTTGTGGGGCCCAGTGCAAGAGGAAAAAGCCAGGCCCTTTGTTCAAAACTTATGAAAGCTTTTAAGATGCCAGCAGCAAAGCGTGAGACCAAGAGTTCCCTGGTGAGAATGCATGGCACACCTGGGCCGTGGTCCCCTCCCAGCCCAACCTGCTCCCAGCCCCCACGCGATCCCACTTCCTCCCGGGCCACAGTCACGGCCAACTCACGCTGGATTTCAGAACCAGTGCACTATAAGGGAGCTTTGCTCCTATCTCTGCAGCCCTGCTCCCCCTTCTAGCCACTGCCGTATGGCCAGTCCAAGGGCATTGACTGATTTCTTACCATCACCAAGGTCTGGTTCCAGGTCTCGTGCTTCTCCTTTCTAACTGTCCAGGCCCTTCATAATTCTGACTACACAGGACCCCTCCCGCCCATGCTGTACGTTACTCCTCTCTCCTGGGGCCTGGCTAAAGATTCCAGGGAGCTCTGGGACAGCTGCTGGTGACCCAGGGAGAAGCTCAAGCAGGGGACGCTTTTTCTTTTAAATTTAATTTTATTTACATTCAATTAATGGACATAGAATATGCTATTAGTTTTAGAGATAGAATTCAGTGATTCATGTGTTGTATATAACACCCAATGCTCATGATGTAAAGAATGGAACATTTCTAAGAGCGAACATCAGGGGGATAGGGCTTCGGGCAAAACTGACCTCACAGGATTTTTGCTGGAGGCAGCCAGCCCAACCAGAAGGCCAGATGTCTCTGGGGGAACAGTGGATTAGATTCAGGAGGGTCAGATATTGAGGGTGTGGGGTTCTGGTTACCCTGACTCAGTGGGACTCTGGGTAAGACTGGATGATGCAGAGATGAGCACAGAAGCCCAGGAGTCAGCGCCTCGTTGAGAAGAGAGCGCAGAGCGTCGCCAGCTTTGGGTCAGGAAAGACCGTCAGAGCAAGGGACAGCTACTGTCCCCTCATGCCCACTTTTCCCGGAGCAAATCAGCCGCTGGGCTTCCTCCAATATGCCCTCTCAAGGAGAGTTTTCACTCCCAGAAGAAACAGCGTCCTCTGCCAGAGTTGGAGCTGGGGCCAGGTGAGTGGGGCTCTCCTCCTAGGAGTCCACCAGGACATTTCCAGATCAGATGCCTTGTAAAGAACCTTCCAGTATGACCACCTCAAGACCGAGAGAGTGGGTTCCTGTACCCAGTGATGGGAGCAAGGCAGACGGCACGAGAGATCCATGCTAAGAGCTGCCCTGACCTGCAGGCCGTCTCCTGGCACCTGTCCACAGGTTACATGTGACCCCCCCAATCCTTGTAGGAGGGTCTGAAGGAAGGCTCTCTAATGGGCACAGTCTGAGGCCGGTGGTGCTCCTTTAAGACGGGCTCCCCTGTTTTCTTCCATGTGAGTCACAACCACCGCAGAGAAGCAGCCGCACCAGGACCAGGGAAACTGTCCCGGGCCAGGGGCCCCGCCTGGAAGTGCTGCCTGCTTGTCCGTTTGACTAAAACATCTCCCCAGAAGTCAGCACTAAACAGTGGTTTGCCATCATCTTTTATGATTAGACATTGAGGTCTGGGGACCCCCCTTTAAGGCTTGACACAAGCCGGCCCCTTGGTGTCCCCAGTCCCATGCAGGGACATACTTTCGTGGATTTGTGAGCTTGGCCTAGGCCGTTCCCCCGGGCTCTGCTAGCAGGGCCTGGAGTTGGTGGCTACTCCTGGTGGGTCTCCTGGGGCTCTCAGGAACTGGGGGTCGGGCGGGGGGCTGTCCTGTGCCCCGTGCAGCCGTGTCCTTCCGCGCCTCCCACAAGGTGCAAGGTCAGGAGCGCCCTGGCCCAGCACCACCGAGATCATGGACACTCTGGACTTTGCCCCATGTCCTTGTTGGTGGGGAGGGGGGGGCAGGGAGCAGAAGAACACTGCTCTCCATCTTAGCAGTTGCTTTTGAAGTTTTTCTGGTGGCTGGAAGGAGGAATGTGGAGTCAAGGGAGAGACTATTTATTTTATTTATTTATTTACTTTCCCTGGAAAAGGAGGAGAGAGGAAAAGGATCTAATGCAACTTGTCTGTGAGCTTGACCACAATGTAAGCCTATGGAACTCCTCTTTTGTCATTCCGAATGTTGGATCTCCTCCTCGGAATAAAACACAGACCCTTTCCAAGGACCCAGAAGGCCCTGCAAGAGTTGTCCCTAGCCCCAAGGGACAGATTGATAAAGCTGGGGGCACACATGCTGGCCTCAAGCTGCTGTCCGGCATGACTCAGCAGCCTTTGTCATGGCCCTGTCACTCTTCCTCCTGACCCCATGAGCTCAGGGCCTCGGACGCTCCGGCTGGACGCCCCCCCCCCCCCCCCCCGGCCACAGGCTGCTTCTTCCCAGCTCTCTCAATGGTCCCTCTGCCCCTTCTGCATCTCTAGCCCTGATGAGGGAGTGCTCTGGAGCTCAGCCCTTGACTCCCTCTACCCCTTCCCACCCAGCCCCGGGCAGTTTCCTCCAGCCTTGTGACTCAGAGTGACCAGTTTTAGCCTTGGCCTCTGGGCTAGGCGCTAGAGGCAGGTGCTCAGGGGCCCGTGTGTGCTCTCCCGCAATGTGTGGCAGGAATCCTGAACATTCCCCCGCTCGCTGCGTTGCAGGGCAGCACATTCCGCACGTGCAGAGTCCAGAGCTGGGGAGACTCCCTCGCCCCTTGTCCGGCTCTCCACCAGCTGGGCCATCAAATCACCTGGGGTCCCCAGAGCTCCACCCCTCTGCATCACTTCTGTCCCACATACTCACACAGATGATGCTTCCAGACGTAAACCAGAGTAGGTTCCTCTGTGGACCAAGAGAGGGGAAAGTCTCAGCCCTCCTGGAAGACCTGTCCTCCTTCCCACCCCACTTCTCCATGTACCCCCATCATGGACCGGGGTCTCTGGGCTGGAGATGGTCACCAGACACCCCCTGCCTCTTTGTGTTGCTCTTCCTTCTCACGGAATGCTCTTCTGCCCAAAATCCGCCAGCCTCTCTCCTTACCCCGTTCTTGTCTCTGTTGCAAGGTCATGTGACCACAGATCTACCCAAAGCAGTGAGCTTGGGCAATCTCTGTCCCTTTCCCTGGCCCCTTGTCTTCTGAGCTGTCAGTAGCATCTGCCATCACCCATTTGCAGAGGGCTTTCCTCCAGGGAAACCCACACTTCTGTGGAAGAGATACCCAACCTTAGCTAATTTCCTTCTCCCTCTGCCACACCCCAGTACCTAGATCCTGCCTCACATGTGCCAGGTAGTGGACAAACAGTTGCTGAAAGGATTACTGAGAGGATTAATAAACGGATGGTCATCTGAATAAAAGTGTAAAGCTAGTGAGATTCAGAACCAAGAGATCCAGCAGTCACACACTTTGGTATTTAACCAAATGAGTTGAAAACTTTTCGCCAAACGAAAGCCTGCACACACATTTATAGCAGCTTTATTAAAATGGCCAAAACATGGGCGCTTGTCTTTAACCATCTGCCTTCAGCTCAGCTCATGATCCCAGGGTCCTGGGATCGAGCCCCATATTGGGCTCCCTGCTTAGTGGGAAGCCTGCTTCTCCCTCTCTAGCTCCCTCGTGCTTGTGTTCCCTCTTTTGGTGTGTCTCTTTCTGTCATAAACAAAATCTTTAAAAAAAAACGCCCAAAACTTGGAGGCAACCAAGATGTCCTTCAGTAGGTAACAGATAACTCGGGGTCCATCCAGACAGTGGGATATGATTCAGGCCTAAAACGAAATGAGCTATGAAGCCATGAAAAGACACAGAGGAAGCTGAAATGCATATTCTTAATGGACAGAAGCCAGTCTGACAAGACTCCATATTGTAGGATTCCAACTCTGTGTCATTCTGGAAAAGGCGAAACCATGAAGACAGTAAGACAATCGGGTTGTCAGGGGTTGGGGGAGGGAGGAGGGATGAACAGGTGGTGCAGAGAAGACGTTCAGGGCAGTGAAACTCTTCTGTATGGTACGGTAATCACACAGACATGTCAGTGTACGTTTGCTCAAATCCATGGACTGTCCAGCGCCAAGGGTGACCCCTAATGCAAACCATGGACTTGAGTGATGACGACGTGTCAGCATAGGTTTGTCCGCAGTAACAAATGTACCCCGCCCAGTGCTGACAGTGACAGAGGCTACGCACCATGCGGGGGCAGAGCCATGAGGGGACTCTGGACCTTCCACTCTATTTTGCTGTGAACCTAAAACTGCTCTAAAAAATAAAGTCTATTAAAAAAAAAAAAGATCAAAAAGTTGCAGGCAGTGGGGATAACAATAGAAAGTCTCCAAGTCAGGGGTGGATTTAGCCCATCAAAGCATCAGAAATCAGCTCTCGGGGGCACCTGGGTGGCTCAGTGGATTAAGTCTCTGCCTTTGGCTCAGGTCATGAACTCAGGGTCCTGGGATGGAGCCCCACATTGGGCTCTCTGCTCTGCAGGGAGCCTGCTCCCCCCCCACCTCTCTCTGCCAAATAAATAAATAAAATCTTAAAAAAAAAAAAAAAGAAATCAGCTCTGGGTCTGGAGTCTAGCGAGTTACTCCAGGGGCCGAGCTGGCACAGACCTATAGCACAGGGTCTCCTAAGCCAGAGTAGAAATGTTTTTAGTTTTTAGGTGCTCAAAGCAGCCATTAAGGAGTTCTAAGAAATGGAAAGGAATTATCTGATTTGCATTAAAACCTTTTGTTTTGGCTGTCATATGGAAATAGAGTGGGATACTGTCTGTCATCTCCCCACTAGGGAAGGAAGAATCAGCACTGGGTAGGGAAGTCAAGGATGTGTCCATTCATACATATATGTAACTGAAAAGAGGCTGTTCACCTTTCTTCTGGGAAAAAGCACACAATAAAATCACCTGGACCCCAGTGTCCTGAAGTTTTTGAAAAGCAATGTTTTGCGTTTCTTACTGGTCTTAAGGAGTCGTGATTCTCAGAACTTCCTTATTTCTGAAATTGATGTTTCAGATTGTGAGTTGGAAAGGTTTTATTCTAAGATCATGAGAATATAGTACATTCTGTAATTTATCCAGGCAGAAAATTATTGCCAAGTGGTGGTGGGGGGTGTGTGTGTCTTTCATTTAGAATAAGGGTGTAGCAATTGTTTGAATTTCTAGACAAAAAGATATCAAGCATCTTTTGGCCAGAATTTTTCCTTTGGGCTCATCTTCAAAACCTGCCATAAAGAAAAACAGTGTTACGCTTGAACAGTACATTCCAGATCTGTGGCGGGTGCTCCAAGAATTGGAGACTATCATTCAACTTATACTAGCATGAAAAAAAACAGAGCTTAGCATAACGTTCTTCATTGAAGAAAAGATAGGGAAGTATGACCCCCAAATATCCCTTGGATGTATCCTGCTGAATTTGTTGTTATATTTGGAATTTCTGTTAGAGAAGAGACTTTCTATCCAGTGGGACATTTTATGGTTGATGGTGGGAAAAAATCAAATATTTAAGCACAGGCTTGCTTCGTTCTTCCGTCCTGCAGAGAAGATGGAATTACTTCTCATTTGTATGAAGGACAAATTTGTTACGTCGGCCAGGACCCTTGGCTGGTGTGTGCAGATTCTGATTCGGGCTGCGTTGGCAGACGGGCAGTCAAGGTCCATTCAAGACTCTTTCTAAAGTGCCTACCCGGAGGTCCGTGGCACTGCATTTCTATCCTCCCATTCTAGTTGCCTTCTGCATGGGTTTTAGCTTCCGAGAAGGAGCCACCGTCACAGGCACGCTGTCAGGCTGGAGACGGCACCCAGCTCACGGCCGCCTTGGCCATCACGGCTGACACATGCAAGACCGAGATGCTGGGTTTCTGCAGCCCCCTGTCTCGGGCCTCAGCTGCTGCACCGCCAGGACAGCTTTCTGGTGTCTGGGTGCAGCTAGGGCTGCATGTTCCTGAAGCAGGCTTCTGGGGGTGGCCTCACCCTGCCTCCCCTTCCTCTGCAGCCTGGGGTACAGACCACTCCTCCTTCTGACCCTAATGGAAGCGCACAGTTTTCTGCACTAAATCTGTTTAACATAGCTGAGGATTCCTGCTGCTTGCTTGTTAATGTGATGGGGCTCTGGAGGCAGGAACGCAGGCTACTCCTGAGCTCCACGCCCAAGTCGGTTGGTTCCCTGCTCACCTTCATGATTTCTCGCCATCAGCCTGTACCTCACCTGCTCCCTTGTTCCCGTGTCTGCTTCCCTGCCTTGCCTCTCACCACAGCCAAGTGTGCACCCATGCGTCTGTTGACTCTCAGCGCTACATTCGACTCCTTCCACGCCCCTCTTACTACTTTACATACTAGTTCTCTCAAAGAGTCTTTCTCTCTTTCTTTCTTTCTTTCTTTCTTTCTTTCTTTCTTTCTTTCTTTCTTTTTTAAAGAAAGTTACTCTCTTGTCCTAAAAACTGTCACTAAAGTAACCCACAAGAGAATGGCTTGCTTCCAGAGAAGGAGGTTAACATCACCAGTTCTCGCCCTCCCCCGGCCTTCTGGAAGTTCTTTGAAGCTTAGTTATCAATTAGAACATTAAATCAACCCTCAGACTCCCAGTCACGCCTTGGATGATCTCACCTTTCGTTCCAAACCTCTCCCTCCCACCCATAACTTCATCCAAGTGCTGCTGCCTTTGACTTCCTGCCCCAGTCCCATGGGATGGGGTCAGGGGGCTGCCTCCCTAATTCATCTAGTCCCGAACAGCACTCTACCCCATCCGTCTGAGCCCCGTGCTAAATACTGCACTGCCTTGCATCGAGAGTTCCTCTTGGGCAGCCCAGCACTCGTCAGTGAGGAGGGCACAGGTCCTTGGAACCCTGTAGTGTCACTGTCCTCCACAATGCCTAGGGCAGATCAGCTCATAAGCAGGCTTTAACCTGTAACCACGCAAGGGGTATGGACACTTGAGAAGGACAGACGGCAAGTACATCTCGTATGACCAAATCTAGGTGCTGGTGGTAAATAGCTTGTTGTGTGGTGTGTGTGTTTTTTTTTTGTTGTTTGTTTGTTTGTTTTTTTGCTAGTGTTTCAGATTTTCTGTCCCCAAAGCAGGGGCTGTATACTGACTCACTTAATAGGAATCCTATAAAGCGCAGAGTTGTTTATGAAGTACCTTGTTTCCCGCTGATAAATAGCCACACCGAGAGGACAGTGTAATTTGCTTTATGAAGTATGTTTAAGTCACAGATCTAAAATTTGGGGAAAGCAAAAGGAATTTAATAAATCTTAGACTTGACAAACATGATCTATTGTCTTTGAACCCAAGTGGTACTAATTTATCAAAGAAGACCAAAAAATCCTTGTTTCTGCCAGAGTTTATGTTTTTAATTCACTTATCTGAGAGTCTTTCCTCTTCTTTCGGGAGGGGAATTCCTACTTTGCACGGGGGTTGATGATGCCTCCATATGTTATAGGAGTAGGAGGCACGCTTTCCTCCTGCAAACGGCTCCCCCACCACCCAGAGCTTACGCTAGAACCTCTGTCTGCCCTGCGTTTGCTCCTGAGTCGTGCAGACTGAGCGTGTGCTCAGGTGGGGCACTGCTCTGGGCTGTGGAGGTGCTGGCGCTGTGCTCCTGGCCTGCTAAGCACTCTGGAGCTGAGAGTAACGTAGAGAAACAGAGAGGTTCCGCACGGTCTGAGAGGAATCTCCCTGGATATCCAGGAATGCTGCACGGAGGAGACGAGCCCAGGATTTTGAGGTGGACACTAAGGAAGGATTTTGTCAAGAACAGATCCACGAGGTCTAGGGCATTCCTGGTGGAGGGACGGCTTTGGAAGAGATGTTAGCTTCAGGAGGGGCACTGAATGGTAGCACGAAGCTAGGAAGAAGGTTGTGCTGCAGCAGAGATGACAGGCTCCACAAAGATGGGCCGCAGGGCTCCCTGAGTCCCAGAAACAGAAGTCGGGTACCAAAGACACTGCACTCTGTGGGGAGTAGAGGAGGAGAAGGGTTTTGAAGGACAATCCGGACTTCTAAGGAAGAGAGGGTCTTTGGAAGAGACTCCTCTTTTCTACGGGACAGAAAGAAACACGCGCATGGAACATGAAGGATGATTCATGCCAACATGGATATTTATGGTACAGAGAGGACGGCAGCAAGCATCACCGTGGCTTTCTGGAAATGCCAGAGGACAGTACAGCATTGTGCAGGAGCTAAGAGTTTCAGGTTCAGCTCACCGTGTGGCCTCGCCAGACAGCTTCGGGGAGGGTTTCTTCGCACAGCTGTAAGATGGGGCAACAGCACACTTCTTTGTGCTGACTCAGTTGCATATATAATGTGCCTGGTCAGCAAGTAGGTACTTAGGAAGTGACAGATGCTGAGCTATGAGGACACATCATGTTTGTCTTAGGTTCAGTACTCGTAAAATCTCTCTCCACCCCTTTGCTCCGGGCTGCCATCTCCCTGCAAACAGGTCTGCACGCCTGCAGAAATGCTCCCTGTGTCCTTCTACATGATGAGAAGGGCTCACACTTTGTCGACATTCGAACTCACTGCAACATTTGACCGTGGGCACCCCTTCTCCCTGGTGCAGAAAGCATCCTCCATGCTTAGGTGGCGGGCGGCACAGGTCTGTGGCCGGGCTGCCACAGATGCCCTTGTCTCTTACAGAATTTGTCCCCTTTCTGTCTCAGCTCCACGCTTTCTGTCATTTGAACTCACCCTTGGAAGTTATTCAGGGTGTGGGTTTTGGAAGTCATGCAGAGAAAATGTTCTGCTCTGACAGCTGCCTTCCTTGTGACTACCTGGGTGACACCTTCCTGTCCTCACCATTGAACTTCCTCAGTGTTCAGGGGTAACTTTAGGGTTTTCTGTGCAGTACAGGCCTCCAGAGGCGTGCTCTGCTTAATTTGATTCAGGAATTTTTGGTGGGATGAGTATCGAGAACCAAAGCATCTATACCCATGTCACTGGCCATCAACAGTAACGTCTATTACCTACCCCACTGTCTTAATCGATCTGACCACACTACTCCAGATAGCTCTTGCCCAGGAAGATAAAACTTGCAAATAACTTTATTGCTAATTTCAGGGACTTCCCCAATATTAATTTAAATGGGTGCCACGCCTCTCAATCTACAATGAACAACAGGGCATGGTGATATGCTCTCAAAGTTCTCTGAATCTGTTTCTCCTAAACTGCAGGTGACACTTGGACAACACAGTGGTCAGGGTGCCGACGCCTCGCACAGGGGGAAATCCCCTGTATAACTCGGACTCCTGCAAAACCTCGGTACTCGTAGCCCGCTGCTGACTGGAAGCCTTGCAGATAACGTAAACAGTGAACTGACGCGTATTTTGTGTGTTACAGGTATTATGTGCTTGGTTATTACAATAAAGTTAGCCAGAGAAAAGATGTTAAGGAAGAGAAAATACATTTAAAACACTCTACTGTATTTATTTATTTTTAAAGATTTTATTTTTGGGAAAGAGAGACAGCACAAGTAGGAGGAGGGGCCGAGGGAGAGGGAGAAGCAGGCTCCCGCTGAGCAGGGAGCCCAAGGCCGGGCTCGATCCCAGGACCCCTGGATCATGACCTGAGCTGAAGTCAGATGCTTAATCGACTGAGCGCCCCCAGGCACCCCTATTGTATTTATTGAAAAAAATCCATGGATAAGTGAACTTATATGGGTCAAACCCATGTTGTTCAAGGGCTAGCTAGATTATATTGTGGATCTTAAGCAGTCGTAGTCTGAACCTACTTCCATTTGGAGGACTGGCCTCGAACCAAACATTAGAAACTTCATAAACGTGTCATTTTTTCCAAACCCCTCGTAGACAAGTCTAACACTACCGGGTAGTCCCCGCAAAGAGGAGCCACCCTGTGAAGGGGCCAAGCGCAGAGGCAGGTGCTGTGAAGACAGGGGGAGGGGCCGGGAGCGGGGGAGTACAGGGGCCTGCGGCTGAAAAAGGCAGGAAAAGAAAGTTTCTGGCGCCTCAGGCAGGAGCCGTGGCTGCCCCTGCACCGTCAGCCTGCGTGAGGCTTGTGCCTCCAGGCTGTAAGGGCATAAATTTATGCTGTTTGGAGCCACCGAGTTGTGGTTATTCATCACAGCCGCCGCGGGAACGAATGAACGCACCCCGTCTTCTCGCGTTTAAGGGGCGATAGAGCTAGAAGCTGTCTCCGGGGGCTTGTACAGGGTTCACGGAGGCAGGTCCTACAAAGGACCTAGGTCGGTGTCAGACAGTAGATTCCGCATCTATCGTGTCTCTACCTGAAACCACGGATCCTGCTACACCTGCGACGCTGCCTGTGGGCCGGACGTCTGTGCCTTCCGGCTCTGGGACACAAAGGCCGGCAGAGCCGCTGTAACCACTCGCCGACCGCGAGGTCACTGAATGGTGTTCTCCTTTCTCTATCATTCCAGACGTTCAGCCCTTAGGATGCTCGGTTGGTGAAAGAAAGCGACGGCACAGACGACTCAAAACACTCCGAGGCTCTCGGCGGTTTCCGAGTGAGTTACAGAGTGGTAGTGGCCACAGAACGATGTCCTTCACTTTGTCTTGGTCTTCCAGAGCTGATTTTCCCTGGACGTGTGACCCAGTGATAGAAGAAATGGTCTGGGTTGGCTCTGAGTGGAAGGGTCCCGAAGAAGTGAGGAAGGGAAGGGGCCAGATGTGGACACTTAGCTGCCGGTGATGGAGAAGTGATTCAGCTGTCCCACCTGTGGTCCTGGTTCTCCAGAAAAACAGAACCAAGAGGAGATGATGGACAGAGGGATAGATGGACGGAGTGATGGATAGATTGATAGAGGGTTGGGTGGGTTCACACATACATATCTACCTGCATACACGCATACATACATGCGCACATACATACTATTGGGAGGGAGGGCAGGACAGAGAGAGATTTCGAGGAATCAGCTCACATGGTTCTGGGACTGCGTGTCACGATAACTCTCCGCTAGAAGGTGGGAACAACAGAGTGAGGCTGATGTTCTCTGATTTAAAAGCCACAGCCACTCCCATTCGCCAGGGCAGAGGGGCATTTAGTCAGGTGTGCGGTTTGACAGGGCTCTTTGCCTGTGTCCAGACTGATTTCACAGGGGTCTTCATTTTGCGCCACACAACTGTGCCCACAGAGTGGCCTTCTGTGGCGCTGGTGCTCTGAGACACTGTTTAACCTCAGCAGGGGCACGAGCATGGCTGAGGCTGCCAGGAGACTGCCAGCGCCTGGAGGCCGCTCTTCTCTTCCGATGTATTCGTAGGTTCTGATCCATCGGAATTGAATAATTAAGGGCTCACTACTCCCTCTACATAGGGACAGCTGTAATACTTAAGGGTGTTTTTTGGCTCATGTGTTTTCAAAGGAGAAGGAAGCGTCCCACACTTTTCTAATCTCTTGCTGCATAATGAATCACCACAGACTTAGTGACTTAAAACAACACGCGTTGATCATCTCCTACTCTGTGCTGGTCAGACATCCGGGCACGGCCCAGCTGGGTTCTCTGGTTTGGGTCTCTTCAGGCTGAAGGCAGGCCTTGGGCAGGGGCAGGGTCTCATCAGAGGCCCAAGTGGGGAAAGAGTAGCTTCCAAGCTGTCTCAGGTGGTTGGCTGGGCTTGCAGGACAGAAGTCCCTATCTTGTGGCTGGCTGTCACTGGGAGACCACTCTCAGCTCCTGGAGGACTCTCAGTCACATGGCCTTCTCGCAGGTGTCCGCACAAAATGGCACCTCACTTCCTCAAAGGCAGCAAAGGAGGGTCTCTCTTCCTCAAAGTCTTATACAACCTATAACACGGATGTGACCGCCGATCACCTCTGCCATATTCTATCGTTCAAAGCAATTCACAAACCCCACTCGTTTTCAAGGGGTGGGGATTATACAAGACATCAATCACTGGGGAGGGTCACCTCATGGTGTGTCTACCACATCACCTAAGAGTCTATTAAATAGCTATGTGAACCTTTCCATTTCTTAAGCACTGAAAATTACAAAAGGAATGAATATAGAAAATGTAGATGATATGAATAAATCCAAAGAAGGAAATAAAATCATTCCTAGTTATTACTATTTCTACCATGAAGAGATAGTCCCTTATGACACTTGAGTGTCATGGCTTCCTTCAGTCATGACTTACCGCTCAGTGTGACTAAGGACTCTTTACAAATACAGTCAGGGGCCAGCCCCTGCAGGGTACAGAGAGGACAGATCCATCTTCACTGGGCAGAGAAGCTTCTGGAGCTCCTTCTCCACCTGCTAGTGGAAGCCTTTGGCCAACTGGGTCAGTAGAGCCCCAGGCGATGACATTTTTGAATTTCTGATTATCACACTGTTTGGGTAGAGGGAGGGCTCCTGGCATCGAGGAGTTGGAGCCCAGGGATGCTGAGGAAAATGCACAACACACAGCATTGTCCCACCTCACACATCCGTGGTGCCCAGGCTAAGAATGCCTGGTCTCAATCCTTCCATGAGAGCGTGAAGCAGGCCATGCTTCTGGGCAGGGAGGGTGTTTACAGACAGAGATGGTCCTTTCTCTCTCCATCACGCCTCCTCGTAGCGCAACCCGATGGAAAGAAGAGTGACTGGCAACTGGCTGCAAAGCACCTTGTGAGCTCTGCACGTTTTAAATCCCACAGCAATCTGAGGTAGACATTCACACTACTAGCCGATGAGGCAGAAATTTTAAGTGCTGCAGAGTGGGAAAAGATTTATTGGGCCTGAAGGAATAAAAGGAAAATTAGGTTACCGAATGATCGATCAGAACCAACCCCAAACTGGAAAATGCACGAGAGAGCCAGCCTCCTCCACTGCCTGCTTCCCCAAGGAGCCCGAGGGCTGGCTGGCCCTCTGGATTGCTATGCTCACATCCCAGACCTTGAGAATGCTTTGTAGGAAGACATTTCTTTGGGACATTTGGGCCCAGCACTTGGACAGAGATTTACCTCAATTCTCCGCCCCGGTGTCTGCAATCATTCAAAAGTAACAGGAGAAAGCTGTCAAGCCGAGGGGATGATTTCAACAGGCCCGTCAGCAGCAAGGACATAAACCATTCGTTCATTGTGAGACCGGAGGACGCAAACATGATGAAGAATTTAGAATCAGAGCACTGAGAACACCCTGGAGCCAGCTGGGTGGCGGCACTCGTCCTGCAAATGAGGGGACTGGATCAGAGGCAGAGCCAGGGCTGGAGGCCAGATCTGGGAGAGATGGTCCTGTGTCTCCCACCTCTCCATGCCGTCTGCTGTCAGGCCGACGCAGTGAGTGCACACACAGGGCTGGACTCCAGGAAGGCGGCAGGAAGGCCTCATCTCTTCCCGTGCTGCTCAGAGCTGGACCCTTTTTGGGAGCCAGGCGGACGGCCTGTCCTAGCTCATAGCCACACCTGTCTGCCCCTCAGGGCGGTGCTGAGTGATGGGCAGGCCAGCCGATCCAATCAGGTGTTACATAGGGAGTGCACCCAGCTGATAAGAGTCAGTGGGCCATCTCCCACTGACACACGCATTATTACAGACTTAATGGTGTCTTCCCTTAGAGAGAAGACCCCTTGATGGCGGGACCCCCGGCATCAACACACCATAGAAGAAAGCTCAAGTAGAGAGAGAGAGAGAGAGAAATTGGAAAAGGTATAGAAGAATAAATACTATTATATGTGCGTATATTATATATTTTTTTCTTTCATACTTTCTATAGAGATCTATAAAAATACATTCTATGAAAAACATGAAATAATATTCTATAAATATGCATATATTATATTAATATATTTATATTTTCTAGCCATGTGACTGTCACAAATATAATTTAAGAATCATTTTTTCACTTAATGCAGAGCTCTAACATCAGCATGAATAAGTTTTTCCTGATGGTTGTAAAACATCCCACTTCAACCACTCGACCTCGTCTCTACAGCTGAGGACTTTGGACAGAGGGCACTTGGGGCTCTCGGGTCTGGATCACCGTGTGTGGTGGGCGGTCCCGTGCCCAGCATCAGAAAGCATCTTCGACCTCTGTCCCCGGACGCTGGGAGCATCCCTTTCCAGTCGGACCATCACAGCTGTCTGTATCCATGGCTGAGTGTCCCCCAAGAGCAGAATCACCCAAGTTTGAGAACCACAGATGTCAGTTGGTTTTTGCTTGTTTGAATTTTTTTGAGCCCAGTGATGGGCATTAAGGAGGGCACATATTACAGGGACCACTGGGTGTTATACACAAACAATGAATCATGGAACACGACATCAAAAACTAATGTGTACTATATGGTGACTAACATAATAGAAAATTATAAAAAATTAAAAAATAAAGATTTTATTTATTTTTTAGGGGAGGGGGAGGAGCAGAGAAAGAGGGAGATGCAGACAGTGCTGAGCGAGCGTGGAGCCCAAGGCGGGGCTCAATCCCACGACCCTGGGACCATGACCTGAGCTGAAGCCAAGAGTCAGACCTTTAACTGATGAGCCACCCAGGCACCCCCATTTAAATTTTTTTATTCTTTAAGATTTTGTTTATTTTTTAGAAAGAGCATAAGTTGTTTAATTTTGTTTTTGCTTTGACATTCATTGCACAAAGCTGCCCGAATCTCTTTATAGCCCTCTTTCTGCTTCCATCCAAGCACACCTGGAGGGAACCATCCTAGAAGCTGAATTACTATTGCAGAGAAGAAGCAACCATGGAGAACTCTAGCCCATTTTTTACCAAATTTTGATCCAAGTGTCATTTTCAAAAAGTTAAAAGCACAGACTCGGTCCCATATCTAGGGAGCCTATGTCAAAGAATTCTTTGTCTCATTCAGTGAGACACCCCGCGGCTGCGGAGGCTGGTTTGGGAGGAAGCGCGGAGAAGGTGCCCAGAAGCGTGGTGACAAGTCTGCAGGGAGTTGTTTAATCACAGGCACACGGAGGGTCTAACTGTGGGCTGTGTCTTCTGCAAGGCTCCGGAACACGGGTCGTCTGTATGGCGCTCAGACCTCCTTGTGTCAGCGCGGACTCTCACCGGGGCCTGAAACACGCTAATCAGTGCAAAGGACAAGTCAAAGCAAACATGGCTACTCCTGACGACTCAGATGGCTCCTGGGAGCTTTATGCACACCCCGTGTGTCCTTGCAAAGACAGAGCCATCCTCTTGCCTATTTCTGCGTTTTGATCTTTTTCTCTCTTACCATCACCTTCCTGACATTGTGCAAATGCTCCTCTCCCTCTGATTGCAAGTCCCCCCCCCCCAACCCCAGCCACCAGCAGGGGAGAGGGGTTTTCCTTTCCCTTGGCACCCATCACCACGGGGCAGGTGCCTCCCGTCCTCACTCCCTCTCCCTCACTGCTGTGAGCTCCAGGATTCCTCACACATCATGGGCCCTCTCCGCTCTGATTCACTCTGCCTGTGGGTCCTTTGTCAGTTTTCCTCATAGAGAGTCCCACTTCTCCTCCTGTACTCGCAACCCAATTATCTATGCATCCTTTGTCTCTTAGAAATACTAGAACTCTTCTTTCCAAATTTCCCTTGAATAGAGGAATTGATACAGAATGCGGCTCCCCCGTATCTGCTTTCATGGGTTCCCGTCTGAGATTTTAGGTTGAGAAGCCCTTTCTCAGCCCTGGAATTAAGTCTTCACCTGTGCTCTTCCCTCTAACGTATTTAGAAATTATTATTTTATACTTAAGTTTGTGTTCCACACGAAGCCCCTTTCTAAACGATGAGAGTTGGATGCGACAAATTTTCCCCCCAGTTTTCCTGTCTCTGTTGAATTATTCATGTTTTCAAGTCCGATTGCTCAGATGCGAAGGCCATGTGCAAAGAGATCTGTTCCTTGACAGCCTGTTCTAGTCTCTCCATCCGCCTGCCGTCTTGGCCCCAGGCCGCAACATACAACTCAGGACTGATACATCATACACTTCTTTCTCTGCCAGAGCAGGTCTCATTCCAAATGTTCCAGTTTTATTTGCAAATGGTAGAGGGACTCTTTGTATAGAATTTAGATACGTAAAAAAGGTGTTCTTTTTGTTTTTTATTAGGGACAGTGGGTCTTCGTTCTCTCACCAAACCAACCATTCTCCTATTAAAGAGGTATTTCACTTCTCTGTGAACCCTTGGAGGGCGTGGAATTTCCCTGTGTGGAGTGAAAGGCCGTGTCATTTGTCTTCATGTTTTTACCAGGCATGCTTTCCCCAAGCCTTTGTGTCTAGGAAGGTTTCGGCCCAGGATCGTAGTGGGATGTGCAGAAATCGCCATCTGGGTATGAGAGCGCGCAGACGCTCCTGTGCTCGTGACACGCATGGACAGGGGGTTTGCAAGGAGGAGTCAGCAGCCCTCTATGCATTTGCTTGTTTGTTTTCATTAACCTCTGAAGCAGTTTTCTCAAACAGGGCTCCTCCAGGCCCATGACATTTATCAGAGTGGCTGGAGAAAAGTTCTTTCAGAAAGGGAGGGTTAAAAAATGCTCTGTTACACCATGTGGAGCAAGGTTCTCTGCAGCAGGACTTCTCAGGACCTTTAATATGTTCATATCCTGGGACTCTCCAGGACTGTGACAGTTATTAGACTTTGGCATCTTTCTCCAAGGTCTCAGTCAACTCTAGGCTGTCTGTACTCCGCAGCCTGGCGAGCACCATTTCCCAGATACTATTATTTTTCAGGCAAAGCTGAAAAAGACAAAATGTCACCAGCAGAATGAAAGAAAACAGCTATAATTAATGGTAATCGTGGACAAAAGAACACGATCCACTCTATCTTTGGTGGCGGTTTCCATTTTCCCAAGTGAGTTCTGTACGTGTTCTTGGCAGCCCTCCCCACGCCCCAGTGAGGAGTGCAGGATACGATTTATCATCCCTCTTTGCCCAGAAGGCTGATGTCCTGTGGCTGTGGGACAGTGGCGCCCACGCAAGAACCTGCATCTGTTGATTGCACAGCAGATTTTGTTCGTTTTCCTTTGCTGTGTAAAGGGACAGAACTTAATGGCATAGACCAATAGCCACGTGTTAGCTTACAGTCCTCCGGGTCAGAAATTCAGCACAGCCTGCTGGGTCCTCTGCTCAGGGGCTCACGCGGTGAAATCAGGGTTGGCTGCACTTCCTTCCTTTCTGGAGACTCAAGGGAAGACTCGGCTTCCAGCTCATGTGGGCTGTTGGCAGAATTCATTTCCTTGTGGTCGTAGGACTGAGGACTCCAGGCCCTAGGGGCCGTGCACTCTCCTGGCTGTGGGATCCCTCATCTCCCAAGGCAGCAACAAGCAATCTCCCTCATGTTGATCCCCCCATGCTTCCTTCAAGTCCCTGCTTCAGGAAGAACTCCATCCCTTTTATGGGCTCACCTGATTAGGTCAGGCTCACCCAGGAGAATCTCCTGTCTTGAAGTCAGTTTGTTTTGGATCTTAATCCCATCTACAAGATCCAGGCAGAGCAGCACATAGATTAGCGTTGATCGTGTATCTGGGAGGCAATCTGTCAACACAGTAGGGTTGAGTCGAGCGGTGGGAGTCTGGGGAGGCCTGTGAGAATTCTGCCTGCTGCCTCCCCTTCCTACAGTGTGGGGCACCAGGACTGCACCCGCTTTAGAAAGTTTCTATGCTGCTAAGATGGTCTATGTGTGTTTGGGGAAATAAGAAATGAGCCAGAAGAGATTTGATCTCACTTAGACTTAGTAGAACACGTGTGACGTCCAGAGAGGCTCCCAGGAAGCTGAGGCTGACAACCAGGCCACGTTCTTCCCGCATCTGGCAAAACCACTTCCCTCCATGCTGCCTGCCCCTTCCGCTCTAGGGATGGAGAGCATCTGCGCAGTGCTTCATTGGTCACCTTTTAATGAATATTTTTAAAAGACTCTATTTTAAGCTCCATTTGTTGTCTGTGGCTGAAATAATGCTCAGTGTTTTGGGGGCAATTAAATCATTCCCAGTTAATGGCACTGTTGTTCTTTATAGGATGTTAAAATCATCCTGGTTTTGTTTGTCCTTGACCGTCAGTCGATAGAGATCCTCTTGGCCTTTGCAAGCCCCCACGCTGAGACTGTGTGACAGGAGTGTCAGATCCTTGCCCTCCTGGCTTTCCTCGGCGCACCTGCCCTCACCTGCTGAGTTCCTCATCGGAAGTTTGTAAACATCACTCTACATGTTCGGTGAAATTTAGCAGTGAAAACATTTAGCCAAACCAGACTCCACAGGGGAACCTTGATCCGTTGGTCACAGCGCCCCACTACAGCCAGTGTTGGGGGGTGGGAGGGACTGGGGACTGCTGAAGGGACAGCCCCCCCTGCTCCCTTGCCACAGTCACCCTGAGGAACCGTCAGCTTTCCCCCCTCCCCCGGACTTCCCACCTACTGCAGGAAGCTGCCATGGATTTCCTGTTACAACACTAGTAAGCCTCCCCTGGGGGCTGAGTATGCAAGCCCCCCCACAGGGTCCCCCTGCTCTGTCCCCTCTGAGCTTTGATGTCATAGGTACCACAGACCCAGGGAGTGGGGTGGGCTGGGTTTCTCAAGCAGGCAACGCTAGTATCATTAAGCCGCCTGGTTTTAATTTGCAACCACTTCCCAACTGTCTACTTAGAAGTGTTTAAAGCCAAACTCTTTCATTCTTTCCACCATTTACTGGTGATTGGAGAAGTTTAATGATTGTCTTGTGAGGAGGAGGAAGGGACACATATCAGGCACAGGCCGAGAGTGATGAGAAAGAAGAATTATAAGCTGGAAGAGAAATGCAAGATAATAAAAGTGTAATTTAAGACATCATACTTGTACAATTACCGTGGTGTGTCACGCTTAGCAGGGAGTCTAAATTTATCTCCCTGCTGATAGTCCACTGTGAGAAATAAAACGGTATGGAAATCTGGGGGGCGTTCCAGAATTTCTCAACAACTTTATCTAATGGTTCAGCGTGTGGGCAGGAGCGGGGTGGACCTCAGAGCCTTCCTTGGTGCTCAGCCCGCAGCGAGTGTGCTGTCGAGAGGAGCTGGCTGCCCCCTGAGCCTGCAGAGCCCCCTTCCCTGGAGCACAGCACAACCTCGCTGCAGCTCCACTCCACAGGCCGTGCCCTGTCCTGGCTGAGAACAGGGACGGTGGCTGGGTGAAATCAGTTACTCTGGACACCTCGTCCCTTCCACGTGCCCACAGAGGTGCCCGTGGGTGTGGGTGGCGCACACCCCTCACCGCATCCCCCTCGGCAGGCCCCAGCCCCCTTCCTCATCTGCAGCCCCACGGCCCCTCATCCCTCACTTGGAAGGTGGTTCTGGCTTTCTCCTGTATTCTTGGAGCTCAGATCCCATGACAGGATATCCTCCTGGACACCCTCCTGTCCTGCGTCCCTCTGCTTCCCCCCTGCAGTCGGGCTACATCTCAGCCACAGACCACTGGGAGGGATCCCACCCCGGTACCTCGTGTCCTCACCGAGCCAGGGGAATGAGTTCCAAACCCAAATAACATTGCTTTGTGCCCCCGCCTGCTCGAAGCCCTCGACAGCTGCCCATCTTGTTTAAAATGAAATTCAAATACGACCGCGCAGTCGGCTTTCTCTGTGCCGCCTCTTTTCCCCTGGCCTCCAAGAGGGGCCGCTCCTTTCTGCCCATTTGGGTCCCATCCATCTACCTGGAGCACCCAGGCCTCTGCTTAGACGTCCCCTCTCCGGAGAGCTCCCGCCTTCCCACCGTAGGATGGGAGCCCCGCGGGGCAGGAGTGCCCAAGGCAAGAGCGAACCTGCTTGGGCAGGGCAGCCCCACTAACGCCTAGAAAAGGAAGAAATGATGATGTGTCACTTCCCTGATATCTTGGAAGGTTTAACCCCTTAAAGCAAGAGTCAAGATGGCTTCTCCTCCTAAGCTGAGTTCAGTTCAGGACTAAATACTCTATTCCAGGCAGTGTGGCCGCTTCCGCAGTTGAGATGTCCGGTCTGGGAGTTGTCAGCTGCATGTGACTATGGAGATATACATTTAATCGACTTAGGGTAACTGACATGAAGCATTCAGTCCCTCAGTCACACTCTACATGTTGAAGAGCTCTGAAGCCACACGTGGCTCGTGGACTAAATGTCCTCTCGTTTCATGTTGAGACCCTAGCCCCCAGGGAGATGGCATTTGGGGGCAGTGCCTTTGGGAGGTGAGTAGGGTTACATAAAGCCATGGGGGTGGGGTTCCCAAGATGCGGTTAGCACCCTCATAAGGAGTGTCATGTGGGCACACACAGGAGGTGGGCTCTCACCAGATGCTAAAGTGGATGGCACCTGCTTCTTAGACCTCCCACCCCCAGAACTGTGAACGGTGCTTGTGTTTTGAGCAACCTCGTCTGCAATGCTTGGTCATGACAGCCTGAGCCACCTAAGACATTAGATATCCAGCTCCCAGACACGTTTGTGCCACTCCCAGGGACAGATGTGGAGCTCCCGCATCTCTGCCGAAGTCCTCCTGCCCAGGGCGCCCATGCCACGTGGCAGGAAGGACTCCGTCCTGCTCTCAGAAGGAGCTCAGAGTCTGCTGCAGGAGGATGGATGGGGAGATGGTATCCGGTGAGTCCCTGGAGATGAACACACAGGTGCTGAGCACTCAGCACCAAGACAGTGGAGGGCCCAGCAGGTGCTGACCCTGAGCCCAGTTCTCAAGGAGAAGCAGCAGCCACCAGGAAGAGCAGAGTGTGACCCATCAGGGGTCGACCCTACCAGGTCTCCTGAAAATAAATATAAATGTTCCCAGGTGTAAAGCCTCAAGCATGCGTCCACTTACCCATTAGCCCACCACTTCCTTACGCATCTTGCTTCTAAGACAAGAGCGTGTCACTAGTGTTCCCTGGCAAGATTAGTATATAGAGAGAGGCCCAGCCCAGCCCAAATGCTGCGGGTGTTGAGACGTGTTGCTCCATGTGGATGGAGCTTAACTAGTGTCCGTGAGATAGAAGAGCTAGTGTGAGATCACGGGAGGTGCAGAATGTCATGAGGACAAAACGCCTCGAGGTAAGACCACCAGGGCCATGGGAGTCCACACCTCCCTCAGACCAAGCACCTCGTGGGAGCAGTGACCGCTGCTGGGGAGCGGGGTCCATCCACACGGGGGCCCCCACTCACAGAGCCTTCCCCCTGGAGGAAGCTCATTTAGCCTTCTCTCTGCTCGCATGGTACACTTCCTTTTTGCCGGGGAAGTTGGATACCAGCTTGCCCAGCAACCAGGAGTTTCAACTGCGCATGTGCTTTCCTGCTGTGACTTTGCTTCCGTGCTGTCCAAGTGCCAGCAAAGTGTAGGCAACCATCTCCCGCCTTGGTCTCCCCCACCCCCTGCCTGCCCAGCACTTCCTCTTCCCAGATGTTTCCTGGTGGCAGACATCTGCCACGGGAACCCACACCTTTTCGAAGGGTAAGCGGACGCCGGCCTTCCCGGCTCTGCACCCGCTCTCCGCTGGGGGCTGGCCTTGCGCTGGTCCTCCTGAAGCCCATCCACCAGGACTGTGGGGAGCAGGGAAATAAGACCGAGGACTTGAGATTCCCTGAGAAGCTCCCGAGGGAACCTGTGGTAATTCAGCAAGGATCTCCAGGGATCCGTGAGAGGAGAGCCTTGGAGAGGAGAGGAGAGCCAGCCCAGGGGGGAAGGGGCGGCAAGCTGGATGCCGTGTGTCTTGGGGTTGGTGGATGGGAGGAGGGGGCACACGGCACCGACTCTGAGGCCGCTCACCCAGAGCACGAGATCTGTGTCCGACTCCCAGGGATGTCTGTGCTGCACTGGGAGGATGGTGGCCGTCTCCGTGTGCTGACCCAGATCCACAGGCTTCTCCCTGCCTGCTCCACGCCAGCCATTTGGCAGAGCTTCCGGAGGCTGTGACGGCCGCCACTCTACGGTGTGAGTGTGGTGTTGAATAGATGCTGGAAGCCACACCAGCTTTAAACGGACGTGAATGTCACGGTTGCTTTTTATAGTTTTCCTGAAGGCTTTAGCAACAATAGACCAAGGCAAGCTCACGGTACCTGAACCCCATCAAGCCCGCATTTTTCTGATGTGTATTTAATTTGGTCTTGGCACAGAGTCCCTGTTTTTCTTGGGGTTTACATCATTTATGAGGTTGCATGGATACACTCTAACAAAACATCATCTATAATCAAACGAGGCTCACAGAAGAAAGAAATGCATGCCAATCCCGACTAATCTTAGCCTTTATGGGAATAGCTGTTTGCTCTGAATGGTCAGCCAAACATCTGTGTCAACACTTCTGAGCTGGACAGCGGGATGTTAATCACCACATTTACATGATATTTCTAGTTAGAGGGGAAGTGCGCATCACAAACAAATGTCTCCGCTAAGCTCTTCTGAGTGAAATCGCCTCTCCTGATTAACTATAACAATTAAAGGCACAGATATTTGCAAGGGGGCGTGTGAGTGTGTACCGGGCAAAACCCATTTGCCTGGCCTCGCACTAGACTTTCTAAGAGGACCTGCAGTCATCCTAGGGAGACATCTCAGGAAGAAAGCCGTTTCCTTCTCTGCATGAGACAGAGGCGTGTTGTCTCACCCCACCCCCCAAACCAGGCATCACTCAGCACTTTCGGGGTTGATAACAGGACATATGTGCTCGTCAAGTTTGGTTTATGTGATTAAGGATGACCGAAGAATGTCGATAATTGGATCCACTGTGAAACATCTCCAAGAGTCAACATCTGTGCTTTACCGTCGTGCACACACAGGGCCCGGCTCGGGGTTTGCTATGGGGAACACGTGTCTCCTGGTGATTGCAAACACGCAGCTGCAGAGCAAACACACACTTGCTGTCCTGGGGGGGATGGCAGGGCTCGGGTGGGCTATACGGCAGGGGAGGGGTGTCTCCTGTTCTGCCCTTGGCTTTGCCTCCAGGGGTGGGGTGTGCTGGGCTGCCGTCGACTCTGCTCCTCCGTGACGTCCGTTCGTGTCACCCTTCTGCAGAGTGGACACAGAAGGAAGGGACGCGGGGAGGACGTGAGATCTGCCCACATGCGGCAGCTGCATCAGCTTCTCAATTTAGAAAGAGTCATAGATGTGGCCGATGAAGAGCCAGCATGCTGTTCCTAGCCAGGGCGAGGCTCTGCTTCTGTGTTTTCCTGCACCCGGAGGGCTCAGTGCAAATGGGGCATTTCCACCCCATCTGAGCCCACGGGAAGTGCCCATGGATGTGCAGCTAAGCCTCGTCTCTGTTTTATCAGCTGTATCCTCTGTGGGCACTCGAGGCTTTCCCAAGCCCTCAGAGGAGGCCAGCACGAAACCTTTGAGTCACGGGATCAACTCTCTAAACCTAGAGACAAATTCCTTGAGTTTAATAAAATGAAGTCTTAAATAAAATGAGGGTTTTTTTTTTTTTCTTCAATGTCTGTCCCTATTGAATTTGGCTTCTTCTTAAGCCCCTGAACGGCGGTACAAGGCGTGAGTGATGGAAATAGAGCAGCCTGACATACTTAAGTTCCTGATTCCAGCAGGTTCTTTGAATTAATCACGCCAGCTGGATGGAGCCCTGTTTCAGAATTGATCTCACTTTGAACAAGCAGGTTTATCTTTTTGTTTCCTGCAGTCTGCCTTTTTGTTGACCGAGGAGGCAGGTCACCCTGCAGCACAACTGGGGAACGCAGCCCAGACACAGCCAGGTGAACGCCGTGAGGCTCACCAGTCCTTTCCAGACTGTTCTGGCGCGCTCCGAGAACACGCTGGCTGTGACCGAAGTCATTGCATCTGTGGCTTCGCGATCAGCTGTCCCGACATCATGGAGCTTTCATCTGGCCCTCTGGGTTTTCCCAACTTGAGTTCATTAATAACCCTCATATTATTCTGGTTTCTGCCCATTGAACCAGGAAAACCTTTTATCAACCTTCACCAATAAGTCGAAAGCGGACAGGTGAGAAGATTGGGTTTTCTTTTGTTTCAAGGTTGCCCAGTCAGGAGGCTGGGAGACAGTGCGTGTTTCGAGGTTGAGTGAACCCTGACCTCTGGTCCAAAGGCCAACATCACCAATGGCCCCGAGCCCTGCACTCCTGCCTGGGAATTCAAGTGCTGAGCAGAAGCTCGGTCCAATACGTCTTCATGGAAGCAGATGATGCATCAGCACCAGATCAGCAAGGCGGCAAAACCTAGCTGGAGAGGATGTTCAGGTGCTCGAAAGCGTTTCATGAAGATGGAAACGCTTCCTGTTTTCTGAGCAGTTTCATCATGCCCCCTCCAGGCCCGTCACACTCCTCTCTACGGGTGTATTTGTGACTCTATTGCAAGGTAGCTGGCAGACTGCACCAGACTGCAGCCGCCTTCAGGATGTGCCTAAGGACAGGATGATTGTGAAGCTACACTGTGGTTCGAAGCCCCACCTCCTGCTCCCCTCCCCTTCCTGGGCTCTCAGAAGATCAGAGCCTTGGGCACCTGCACCCACTGTCCGTTTAGCACACTACTATTTCCAAATCCCTTGGTTTTGAAAATATGATTCACTGCTAAAAGGCTTGAGCAGTGACCCTCCTACTGCTGAAGTCCACAGAGGCCCAACAGGTCAGTGTGGCACTTTCTCCTTGAAACAAGTTGCTTTTGAGTCAAATCTACACTAGGCCCCGACCTCCCGATGGGCTGCTCACCTGTTCCGAAGCTCCCAAAAGGAAGCAGGAGGAGGCGAGACCACACATCCAGCCAAGGTCCCCCGGGCTCTTCGGTGTCTCCCCCAACAACCTTGCCGACGACGCAGTACTGGCACAAAGACAAAAGGGGAACCCCACGAGCTATTTACTAACCTTACTTATTTGCATGATAGATTCCAATTTTACAGGAGTCTGTTTCTAGCATTTGGACTAAATTTTGAATGTTTTAAACCAGTTAACTGGAGTCATTCAAGACATTATTGTTCATGCCATTTCCTCCCAAAATGTCCCCTTTTCATCAAATCAGTTACGTGTAGAGTTGGAGTGACTGACAACTAGTCCAGTGAACTCACAGGTGCTGTATTTCTAGTTTAAGTATTTTGCTTTGAGATAAAGAAATATTTGAAAATGTGAATATTTGAAGCTAGTTATCTAGAAGTTTCAGTGGTTTCTTTTCCTTGAGACCTTGTTCTTAATTCCTGACTCAAAAGGGCTGGCCAGCCATGCTTTCAATAATACCTTAATGATTTTATGACTGTCCAGCAATGAACGGAAAAGATCAGTAAGTAGGAAAATTGTTGATGAGGCTTTTCTGCCTTCAGGGGCTGTTGGTTCTGGAAATGTGTCTGGGGAGAGAGGGCTGTCAGGAGGGACTGAGGAAGGGCAGGGAGGAGAGAATGCTAGACCACCAACAGATCCGCAACGACAGACAGAAGGACTACTGCGATAACTGAGAAGGGCTTCGGGTCCTGGGACGGGGCTTGCAGGGGCTTGGGCTTGAGCAGGGCGGGTCCCTCTTCTCTGAGCAGGTAGGAGGGGGTTGATGGCAGAGGAGAAGAAGAATCAACAGGGGAAGGGGGTTGAGATGAGCATCCCAGGCCAGGAGACAGCATTTGTGTTTGGATCTACTTTACCTTGGACCCACGTTCGTAACCCTCCATCTAGGAAATAACTGGGGTCTGGCCATGTTCTCAAACACCCTGAGCCACTGCCCTGTGAGCCGGCTGCAGGGATGCTGTGGGCTGGCATCATTCCACACACTCCCTGATCTCCCAGAAGATGTGGCTGCCCCTCTCCTTGGTCTCCCCATCGCCCGCTGGCACACCTGCTCTCATCACATGCCATTGGCAGTGTGAACCCTGCCAGCCTGTCATCTGGTCATGTTTCTCTTCTTCCACACTGAGTTTCAATGTCTTCCCCATGCAGCGTCCTCTGCATTCACCAGAGTTTAGCCTCTAGCAGGTGCTTAGCAGATGTCAACTGAGTGAGCAGAAGAAACCCACCAGACCGCCTCTCATTAAGTCTCAAGGGGTGGGGAAGAGATGGGAGTTTGTCCATCCTTGTCCCAGGAAAAGAAAACCTTGTCAAGATGAGGACTCAACATCTCAGTTATCTCAGCACCCCTTCATTAAAATAACCCAGTATTTTATTTTTAACATATACATTTTTTAAAAGATTTTCTTTATTTACTTGACAGACAGAGATCACAAGTAGGCAGAGAGGCAGGCAGAGAGAGAGGGGGAAGCAGGCTCCCTGCTGAGCAGAGAGCCTGATGCAGGGCTTGATCCCAAGACCCTGAGATCATGACCTGAGCCGAAGGCAGAGGCTTGACCCACTGAGCCACCCAGGTGCCCCATAACATATACTTTTTAATTGAAGTCATCTCTACCTCCAACTTGGGGCTCGAACGCACGACTCTGAGATTAAGAGCCGCATGCCCTTCCGACTGAGCCAGCCAGGTGTCCCAACAACCAAAGATTTTAAAACTTACTCATTTTACCAGGGATTTCTTTTTATTAGCCACTTTTCTGGAAATGAAATATAACTCACTTCCTTTGGACACAAGCAGCCCATCCCCGTCTCTACTGGTTTTCTCTTCTCCCCGGCACAGGGGTGCTCAGCGTCTGCTCACATTGCCCTTCCCTGGAGTCATTAAGTCTACGTCTCTCTGCTTCTGCCTGACGCAGCCATTTCCCTCCCATCCCATATCCACAAACACACTTGCATATCTTTCCACGCTTCTCCCAATCCCTCTCCCACTCCCCATGACAGCTGGACGGGACCAGCTCATAGTCTGGGAGATTAGGTCAATGTGGCTTGTCTATATAGCTGTGCTTCTGGCAGAGCCCAGGAACCGCTGATCCCATCTCTCACGGTGGAGCCCATGGTTTAGTCTCAGGGTGCTCATACTCCTGGAAACATGACACATTCATAATAAAGTCACAACACGAGTCACCTAGCCCTGTAACCCAGCTCCATTTCCAGATATCTTCCTGCAGCTTCTGTGACCTGGGTGGGAGCTCTGGACGCAGGGAGACCCTCCCAGTTGCTGGTGGAGTGGCTGCTGTTAGGACTACGGTGGCTGGTGATTGTGTGGTCTGAGGACACGAGGCGGGCTCTTCTTGAGATGATAAAAGCAGTGGCTGCTGTTTCAGTATGGAAGAGGCCTGGCATGCTGGCCTCACACCGGCGACTCCTTGTAATGGCCCCAGGCACACCTAGTTCGGAATTTGATGGGTGAAACAGGCCCCGTAGATTGGGTCCAAACCAGAAGAATGTGAATGGCATGCCAGAAGGGAGTTGGGAATTAAGTAATAGGGTGGGAAAGGGGCTAGTCCGTGACAGGACTCTCTGTGCATCTGCCGTTACCAGCAGTCATGGCTGGCTGAGGTCTATGTGAAGGCAAGGCCACTGTCATCAAAACGATGACTCTGGTCAAACACAGACCACACAATCCCCCCTAGAGGTGGGGAAGTGACTTTCAAGCTAGTCTACGACCCACAAGGTCAGGGCAGTTGCCCGAGTCACCAAATTCCCTCCCTCCCAGTGACCTTTCCACCGTTTGTTTAAACACCACAGTGCAGGGACACCTGGGTGGCACAGTCAGTCAAGTGTCCTACTCTTGGTTTTGGCACAGGTCATGATCTCAGGGTTGTGAGGTTGAGCCCCGCTCTGCACTCAGCACAGAGTCTGAGTGAGTTTCTTTCTCCCTCCCCCCCTTCCTCCCCATCTTGAAATTGAAAAATAAAAAAAAAAAAAAAAAGATCAATGCCACAGTGCAGACAGGAGAATGTAACACAAGGAGGTGATGTGGGCTTCTACTTTGATGCCATCACCGCTATAACACGGGAACGGTCAGGGTTGGTATACGGTTTTGTAGTCACTGGAAACTTTACATTCCAACATCACTTAGAAGAAAGAAGATAAATCATCTGCATCACTGGAGAGTCGTGAGCCGAAATTCAACCAACCATTCTCGTGTCTGCCCAATGCTCCCTGGCCTCCTTGTCCGCCGCCTTCCCTCAGAAGCTGTCCTGTCTTTTATGAGCTTATCGCCTGGTCCCCTTGATATATCCTGGTCCTGCTGTTCAGGGGAAGGAGTCCGGGCTTGCGCTTCCCATGGAGGGAAGGCTGACGGCACCTCCGTCTGGGGTGAGCGCCCACGGCTGAGAAGCGCTGCCCAATTCTAGGGGCTGGACGCTCACGCTTTCCTTGGATTGTGCCAGCCAATTAATCAATTTTTTCCTAGTGCTCATTCACATCAGGTTTTCTATTTTTTTTTTCCACCAAAGGGGTCCTTTTGGACTAGTAGCATTGCACCGACAGTCTAATTGCTTTTTAAAGAAAACTCTTATAGCACTGAGGTAAACCTGGTAGATATATCAAACGCCTTATTTGAGTCATAAAATTGGCAGATGCTGGATATGGGACAGAGAGAGCAGAAGATGAACATGGAACATCTCATTGTGTCAGAAAATAAGAAACACTGGAAAGGGGGAGGGGGCCTTACGACAAGGACAGAGGAGCTGCTAAAAGGAGCCCCAGGTAGCCAACCTGGGACTATTTGCATTCCAGTGTATTTAAGGATGACATTGAGTTTCTGTAAGGTATCCGTGAGTCCATGTCAGTAATAAGGAGATGCCCTCCGGCTTGCAGCAGAATGCCGGGTCAGGCTGGTAGCTGCGCCAGGTGTGCTGGGTAGAAAACCTCCCCGGGCACCCATCGCAGTACAGAGAGCCTCGGGCAAGAACCCTCAGGGAACCCCCAGTCTACTAGGGAGCGGGGCTGGGTTTCTGTGCAGAGGAGGACGTGGACGTATCTTAGATCGCCTCTGCCCAGATTCCTTATTAGATGCAAGGGAAAAAGTAGTCTGTGCAGAGCGGAGAAATGGGACCACAGCCTGTGCTCCGGGCACGACCAGACACCCGTCCTACGTGAGCAACACCTCTGAGAACACATTCCGTGAGAACAAGTCGGGCCAGGTTCCTAAATTTTGTGTCCAGTTTTGTAGTTATTTCAAAATAAACTGCTAAAGACAGCAGCAGAAGCAGAGCAATCTATTCCCAGGGTCCCCAGCCCTGCCTGGAGGTCACACCCACACGGGGGCCGCCGCGTTTGGGCCTTTTGCTGTTCAAACTTAGTAATGGTGCAGCAGTCCCCTCGTTTTTCTGCCACGTGTCTGGGGACTTTCTCCTTTCTAGGACGTTTGCTTCAGTTACCCTGCAGGTAGCAGAGGGTGGAAATCCCCCAGCTGTGCGCCAACAATAAGGCTTGGCTTTCCTGCAGCCTCAGAAAACCTGCAAAGAAATCAGAATGCAGGGGATGTCATTTGATCTGGAAAAGGGTTAGTTAACTACTCCGGGATGTTGGAAACAAAAAATATTTTAAATACCACAGGGCGTTCAGGAGTAATTTAAAGGATGTAATTCTGCCCGATATTAGCTGACATTAATTGGGAGTAAACGGTAGCTAAAAACTAAAATCCCAGATGTCAGAGGAAGAATTAAAGAAGCCGGCGTCTTTAGCCCCAAACCTTCAGGGATCCTTGGGTTTAGGAACATTCTTAGGATCAACCTCTGCAAACCCCGTTGAGCCCATGTGCCTCATCAGCCTCTCCTGCACGCATTACTTCCCTCGTTACCACGACATCTGGAGTCTAGAGGGCTGTGGAATCATGTGGTCAGGCTGAAGGGACGACACTGGGGGTTCGCAGGGAGGGGTTCCCTGGACTAGTGACATCGGCATCACTGGGGGAATTGGAGAAAAGAGTTTGATTGGGCCCCACCCAGACCTGCCCGATCGAGCTTTGGGTAGATTTTAACAAGCCCTTGGGGCCCTTCCGAGGCTACTAAGGTTGGTAATCACTGGGCTACTTTCCCTAGTGTTTACTTTTGTGGGAATGTCACCTGCTGGAGGAGATAGGCTTTCATCTAGCCCCTATTGCTGCCTGGAACCCTGGGTCCATCAAGTTAAATCATTGGGCTTACTGTGAATTCGGGGAATTTGTTCAGATGGCTTCTGTTTTCCTCTTTGTTCTTACTTTATTGATTCACAATTATATCACACTGGACTTAAACTAATGCAAAGGCATTTTCAACCTTCCTGCAACATGCCAGGCGAAAAACGTGTTCTTTTATTGACGACTCAACAGACCCGCAGTCATGGAGCATGTTGGATTTCTCTTTGACAGACACATGCAGAGGCTGGCAAATGTGTGAAAGCCCCAGACACCCCTGGCCCCCAGGGTCTGGCAGGGACCATGCTAGGACAGGGAGCTGTCTGGTGGAGGACTGAGACCATGACCCAGCCCCGAGTGGGGTCATCCACACCCACAATTCAGGGGCACACGGGCATCCAGGAGAGCCCGGCCTGAAGCTGGGTGTCCACCTGCAGACCACAGTGGGTGGGACCTCTGCACACATGGGGGTCTGGGGTGGGGAGGTGGGCCACAGTCTTGTGCTCTCATGTACAGGGACATGCTTCCCTCCTTAAAGGGTGCTCTTTGGGAAGGTACAGAGCCACGGGGGAATTTGGGATCAGGTCCCATCTATCTTTTGTCTTCGGGTGACAGGATCACAGGGACCACAGTGACCCATGACGGAGTTCCCTGTGGCCCATCTAGGGAGGTGGAGACTTCCTCACTCAACTGGAGGAAAGGCACAAGGCTAAGGAGTTCCCTCATCCTCTCCCCAATGTACCCCTCCTCTCCTCTGCCCAGAGCTGCACCTCTGACCCCTCCTCAGAAACAACACACCTGCTCAGGCCGTGATGGCAATAGAAAGCTCCTTACAAAGCAGCTCCGGAGGCAGGGCCCTGCCAGCACACGTGGAGGAGCTCAGGGAGGGGAGGATTAGCTGGAACAGCCTTGTGCAGCGTCTCTCTGCTCCCCGTGAGGAAGAGACCAGGGCTGCACCCCATCACCCCAGATGCACGCTTCTCCTCCCGCTGCAGCCTCTGCTCATCTGGCGGCCCCACCCCTCCCCCGGGAGACTTCTCCGAGTGTCTGCCTGGGTCCAACCCCCCTTCTTCCAGCGTGAGCCTCAGACTGCAGGAGCCCTCAGACGGGGAGCCCGTGTCCGTAGTCTGGCTGTGTCAGCACCAGCGAGCATCTCGTCTGCCATTACGTGCATTCCATGACCCTCTAAATAAGCTCACCTTCAAAGCAGAGAAACAGACATGAAACACCCCATAACTCAGCTGTAAGAAACATGTAAGCTTCTCTGACTTTCCTCCCCGATTTCCCTCCCCCTCTTCCTCTGACTTTGCTCCCTCCCCGATTCTGCACCCCCCGTCCCTCCACATAACAGGACCCCGTTGTGGCTGGGGGCCGCTAGTTGGGACATTTCTGACTGTGGCAGGAAGGACTCAGCTGAGTGGAGCTGGGAGTTGGGACACAAACGTGCCCTGTGCTTCTCGGTTTCTCTGTTTATGGCCTTGTGAATGAGGCTTTCTTCCACCCACTCTGGCTTGAGTTAATCGTATATTTTGTTTCACTCGGGACCAAGACGACTTGTAGAATAAGCTGAGGGAAGCAATAGCCCCTGGTTTATACTTAACAAAACAGGAGATGCGTCTGGTTCTTCCTGGCAGCATGTCCTCCTGCCCACACGTCCCTCTCCCCGGGATGCTGGGCTCCCATGCACGCCAGCTTGCCACCTTGTTTCGTACCCCAGTGAGAAAGGCACACAGTAGGTGCTCAATAAATACACGTGCATGAATCCGGACACTAGAGATAAGGTGTCATTCTCCTGCTTCCATGGGGAGAGGAGCACTTAAGTGTGAAACGAGGTAGAACTTAAGGTATAGACATTTTCAGAGACCTTGACCTTCCTGGGGATGCCCCACCCCTCCCCAAAGTCACAGCCAACAGGGAATGAGGAGGACACAGTAGAGTGGTGGGAGCAGGCAGGTACACGCCCGCATGGTGGCTCCAGACGGGCCACACCTGCCATCAGACGCACACACCTACAGAGCCTGGTGGCAGACGTCAGCAGGGGGCTTTGCACCGCCTAAGGAGCAAAGGCCAGAATCAAGGTCAGAAATTAGAAGTCTGTGGGTTTATGCGGATCTCCACTCCAGCTGGCTGGAGGTAACACCGGTGTCACACACTCCTTAAAAAACACGTGTTTCTTCACCCCTCAGTTGTCACCTTTGGTTTTCTTCCACCCTAAATTTATGTGGTTCCTCTCTCCAAGAGAGGAACAGGTCAGCAGCAGGAGAGCGGGGAAAACGATCCACTCATGGCGGTTCCAGGGAACAGAGCAGGCAGACGCGCTCAGGAAGCGGCTCCCATGGGAGAGGATGGCACGTTGTCGGCTGACCACGAGGCCAGCTCCAGAGCCGCACAACAGAACACGAGATCATTCTATACCTAGAGTTAACCTCGGTCGCTCTCCATCCCTCAAAACTAACCAGTTTACTGATGGAAAAATACATATTCATAAAAAAAGAAACAGGAGGGAAATGGGTCATGGGCCTCGAGAAGAAGAATCTTGGACCTATCCCGGCTCTGAAAAAGGTGGGAGTGAAAGCCAGTTGTGCATAGAAGGGATTGTGTGTGTGTATAGATGTGTGTGGATGTGTACGTGTGTGCATGTGTGGATGTGCGTGTGCACATGATGTGTGCGCATATGTATGCATGCGCATGGTTAAGCGTGTGTACATGTGTGTGCTCGTGATGTGTGTGCATGTGTATGTGTGTGCATGGTTAAGCGTGTGTACATGTGTGTGCTCGTGATGTGTGTGCATGTGTATGTGTGTGCATGCATGTGTGGGTCCACTGTGTGCCTGTGACATGGGGAATGTGTACGTGGCACATGCAAGCATACGACACAGAACGTGTGTGGTGTGTGTGAGTGCACACGAGTGTGCATGCACATGTGTGAATGTGTGTGCACTCTCCTTGCAACTGTCACACACACACACACACACAGTCTTTTCTTTTTTCTCACACACACAGCCTTAGTGGTTGCTTTCAAATAGGAAGCAGGAGGGCAGTGAGGTGGGCAAGAGGAGGGGTAGGCAGGACAGCCCCCAGGCACCGGCCCGCTGTGATGACTGATCAGGCTGCCCAGGTGGGACGGCCGTCCGAGGTCGACGGCCGGGGTACAACGTTTGCCTGTCTCTTCTGACTTTGTTCTCTTCTACTTTTGTAGAGGATGGACACCGTAATTGGACAGATGTTGTCAGGGAAGAAAGAAAACATTTATTTATGCTTGTAGGGAGGGACAGTAGGAGCAACTGGGACCCAGAATTCTGAAGCCACTCTTGCTGGAAGCCAGCAGGGCACCTCACTCCCCCTTTCTGGGTCAGTTCTTCATCAGGCCGTGTGGCTATTAATAAGATGTTATTGGTACTATTATATGTCATAAACACACATAGATGATGTGGAAATATATTTCCTCACTCAACCCCCACCCCCCCCTACACACAGAATGTTTGAGGCACACATCCCTGGAATTAGCTACTGCTTTTAAAAAAAAATTCATTTTATGTTTTCAGTGATCCACGAGTCATTGTTTATGCACCACACCCAGTGCTCCATGCAATCCGTGCCCTCCTTAATACCCACCACCAGGCTCCCCCACCCCCACCCCTCCAAAACCCTCAGTTTGTTTCTCAGAGTCCACAGTCTCTCATGATTTGTCTCCCTCCGATTTCCCCCAACTCACTTATCCTCTCCATCTCCCCGTGTCCTCTGTGTTATCCCTTATGCTCCACAAGTAAGTGAAACCATATGATAATTGACTCTCTCTGCTTGACTTACTTCACTCAGCATAATCTCCTCCAGTCCCGTCCATGTTGCTACAAAAGTTGGGTATTCATCCCTTCTGATGGAGGCATCATACTTCATAGTGTATATGGACCACATCTTCCTTATCCATTCATCCGTTGAAGGGCATCTTGGTTCTTTCCACAGTTTGATGACTGTGGACATTGCTGCTATGAACATTGGGGTATAGGTGGCCCTTCTTTTCACTACACCCATATCTTTGTGGTAAATACCCAGTAGTGCAATTGCAGGATCACAGGGAAGCTCTATTTTTAATTTCTTGAGGAATCTCCACACTGTTTTCCAAAGTGGCTGCACCAACTTGCATTCCCACCAACAGTGTAAGAGGGTTCCCCTCTCTCCACATCCTCTCCAACACACGTTGTTTCCAGTCTTATTGATTTTGGCCATTCTAACTGGTATAAGGTGGTATCTCAATGTGGTTTTGATTTGAATCTCCCTGATGGCCAGTGATGATGAACATTTTTTCATGTGTCTGATAGCTATTTGTATGTCTTCATTGCAGAAGTATCTGTTCATGTCTTCTGCTCATTTTTTGACTTTCACATCCTTTCTGATCAGAACATGAAGTCAAACCTTGTGCTGACATTCCGATTTAAGAGTTGAATTAAAAATAGAACATCAAATTATTACATAGGAACAGGCTCATCCACTAAAATAAAAGGTGAATGAAATGGACGCCACTGATTCGCATATTTGACACTCAGTAAAATGGTGCCTGTTTGGCTCTATGAACTTTACCAGAAATTTAGAAAATAACACACAGTACACTATACCACCAGAGCAGTAGCTCTAGGGGTTGCCTGCAGGCCGGGCCGTGGCTGGAAGAAGCAGCTCCTGGCTCTGTGGACAGTGCTGGAAGCTTCCGGAAGCCCCTGACCTTCTCCAGCAGCCTCTGCCCCTGCCTTCCAAACCGATGCTAGCCCCAGGCTGTTCTCTCTAGTTTCCATCCTGGAGCCTCAACTCCACCTCCGTCTTTTCTTCAAATCCTTTCCTCTGTGGGGAACTTTCTCCCGTTTACCCCAGCCCCTTGGACCCACCGGCCCCAGGATCTCTGCCAACACTTCTTTAACACTGGTGTTTCGAGAAAGAACACCGATGCCAGATCTGTCCCCCCAGAAACCCTGATCCCGTGGTCTTTGGGGGACCCCAATCTAAGTCTTGTCACCAGCCTCTCCCGACAGACCTTGTGCAGCTCAGGTGCAGGAGCCTTAACCAAAGCTTCTGAAATATGTGCAACTTCGGCTGCAAGCGGTGTCCCGTGTGATCAGGCCTAAGGACGGCTGCTGGGTGCTCGAGGTGAAGGGGACGGGGCTGTCCCTCTGCCTGCAGCTCTCCACATGGCCATGTCTGCAGCCGTTTCGGAGGGCCGTCTGCAGCTCCAAGGCAGAAGGTCAAGTCCCTGCTGCCCACGAGGGGCCTCCGGGCCTGCCCTGTGGGCTGGGACATCCTCTGACCCCTCAGGCCACCCTTTGTCCCCACACCCCCGCACTGGGTTCTTCTGAGCCCCAGGACACCTCCTTACAAGACAAAACACCCTTCCCCTAAGTCTCGAGAAGTGTGCAGACCCGACCATGCGAATGCTCCCCGCACCGCCTTGATCCTTTGCAAGAAAGTCTCCCGTGCTGAGTCTGGGTTAGTTTTTATTTGATGTCATGCTGACGCCTCCTCAGGGCAATGCCCACGTTAGGTCACCTCCCTATGGTCCGCCTGCTGAGAGGCTAAAGTGTGTCCTGCAGGTGGGCCCCTCTGGCCTGGGGCTGGCCCACTCTGAGGACGTGAGACAATCTGGCCACTGGAGCGGGGAGGGGACTGGGGGGCCCAGCCCCAGGGGGAGGGAGGCCCCAGGACAATGCTGGCTTCAAGGTGGAGGGACTTGGGACCCTAAATCCCCCAGCAGGGCTGGCAGAGCCTACATGGGCACTGAGGCAGCCTGAAAACATGGGTGTGTCGAGGGCTCTAGTCAGACAGCCCTCTGGGGAGTCACAGCCCCGTAGACTCACCTCCAACTCAGGATCCAGAAGCAGAGATTTTTTGGGGGGCGCCTGGGTGGCTCAGGGGCTTAAGCATCTCCCATCGACTCAGGTCATGATTTAAGGTCCTGGGATGGAGCCCCACCTCGGGCTCCCTGCTCAGCGGGGATCTGCTTCTCCTTCTGTCCACCCCCATGCATGCTCCTTCTCTCTCACTCACTCAAATAAAAAAAAATAAATAAAAATCTTTTAAAAAACAAAACAAAAAACCCAGAGGCTTGTGGACACAGGAATGAAGAACTGACCATCTAGGTGACCGTCTGGGGTCGCTTACAGCCTGCAGGTGTTCATGGACAAGACACTGAAGAGGTTAGCATCATACATTTAGGTCACTTCGGGCTCAAAGGGACCCCAGGGAGCAGCAATCCCAAACCCCTTCTTTTTCCTCTGGAGAAAATGGAAGGCTTGTTCCTGAGGTCAGGCAGAAGTTACACAGACCACGACTAAACTCCCACAGCGGGCTCTGACATACAGGGCTCTCGACCCTCGGCCCTGTCACCGTTGCCGTCAGGTCCTCTCAGGCATGAAGTAATGAGAACACAGAAAAGATGGCATAGAAATGGGACTGTATTCAGTTGAGCACTCCTCAAACATCATGTGTCACATAAAACGAATTTGTTTGCAGTGGTCCAAAACCTAACTCAAGCTTCTGCTGGGAATGGGGAATATTTGCACGAGGCAGAAGAATCGCAGCAACTTAACTTTCTCCTAATGCAAAGCCCGTAATAAACCTGTGAACCCATTTTGCAAAGGAGGCTTTTTCATCATTCCAGGCACATTAATGGACGATACTGTTGACATCTCGGAAGAAACTTACAGTGAGCCCAACTCAGGCAGGACAGCAAGTCCCGAGTCTGTGCCCGGGTTTCTGTGGCTTGACTTCACTCCCTCTACTCTGCTCTGTCTGTGAACGCCTTTAGATGAGTCACGTGGCTCAAGTGTATACGTTGGTTGTAAACTATACACCTTTCCAGGTAAAACCGGACTAACCTGTGGAGATAAAGACAGGAGCTCTGATAGAGCGCCCGTTGCTATCTTTTTATTATTATTAATTATCATTGTTATTATTATTGTTATTTTTACTTGAAGGAAATCTTAAGATTTTTTTTTCCTTTAATGCTGCAAATAACCACCATCTGAGATGGTCATAGGAGAGCAATGGTTTTAGAGCAAAACCGACCCACAAGACGCTAAAAAGAAGCCAGTTCCCCATTCAGTTGGGATGTGGTTATTTACCATTTTTTAAATGACATTTTGGACATGGAGTCTCCAGGCTCACGGCTTCTCCTTGGCTGAGAGCGCCTCCGATGGTCTCACTCTCTGCGTTCGGTGTCCTCCACGGTAAGTAAATCCCCCCTTGACAGAGGCCCTGGACTCGCCAGGAGTCCGGGATCTGAATGTGTGGTGAGCAGGGCATGGCAGGAGCAGAGGGACCGAAGGTACACCCCACCCCTGCCTTAGCTGCGGACATCCCAAGCCGACCCAATGTCAGGTGTCAACTCTCGGACCCCCAGCCCCGCCTCTGTCCCCGAGTTCCAGATGACCGTCCCTGACAGAGACCTCTGCCTCTCTGGGCAGAGGAAGGGAGACTAAGGTCGGTGGGACCGCACCTTCTGTGCGTGGCCAGCTCCGCCTGCCGACCGTGCCTGGCCCCCCTGGTGAGGCTTTTGTCTCCTGCACACACACAATGAGCTCTCTGAATGCTCTCACTTACCCCTTTACGTAGGCGAAACTACAAGAACGTGTCATTTAAAAATTGGTGCTTGAAACGTCTAACTCTGGGTATGAGGTTTGTAGAGACGTCTTACAAGGACGTCGGGGGTCCAGGGAATGGCGATCCGGCAATTCTTTCTTCTGTTGGTCATTTTCCATCAAATGCGACAGTGGGTCTCAGCTTGATCTTAAAAGTCCAGGTGGTCCCTGGTGGGACAACAGCCCCCTGCAAGCCCAACGACCCCACTGTGTCCACTGTCTTGGGAGTAGGATGAAGCCCCCATGGAGGCCTGCTGTCAGCAAGGCAGGATTCAGGAGGCCAGAATATGTGGAACTTAGAGATGTGGAGTTCTTAGTGCAATTCTACCCATCAGCCCGACAGATCCAGCAGGGACATTGTTTCTGTGGCCTTGAGCAGGCACTCTTGACACACTCCAGAGCCACGCACCCCCCTCAGTCCCACACCTGCAGCCTCCTCTCTCCTCTATGGTGGTCCTCAGGCCACCCACAGCCTCTATCCTGCACACCTCCAGCTTTCCACTGTGGACCTGGGGCGTGTGGCTGCCACCATGGTAAACTCCAGCCCCTCTCCCTCCCCAGGGGAGGTGCCCAGGGGAGGGGGCATGGGTCACCCCCTGGGGTGGGCCTTCCTATCCTTCCTTTGCTCTCCCTTCCTCTCACTCTCCTTGCCTTGGCCCTGTGAAGTCCCTTTCTACTCCCAGCCTCTCTACTGTCTTCACTGATTCCCAACACTTAGGCCACAGGATCAAAATCAGTTCTGCGAGAGGCAGACGGGGTGTGATGGTGGGCGAGATGCCTGCTGAGAATTTATGTGGTCTTGGCAAGTCCGGAACCCTGGGTCTGGATCCTGCGCCCAGAAAGCGGAGCAGGGAGGAGAACGGAAGCGAAGTGAGAGCGTTGGGGCTAGCAGCCCTCCTGAGTAGGCTTCCAGCCTTTACATCCTAGTAGTTACAACTCACAACTTAACCTTTGTTTTTCCCTGTGAAGAACAAAGCACATAGAAGGAAAATCCCATGGTGCTGTGGACTGAATGTTTTTGTCTTCTCAAATTCATATGCTGAAATCTCCATCCCACTGTGCTGCTTGGGAGGTGGTTAGGTCATGAGGGTGCAGCCTAATGAGTGGGATTCATGTCCTTAGAAAAGAGACCCCAGTGAGTTCCCTAGCCCCCCTGGCCATGGAGTTAAGCAGTGCGCCAGAGTTTTCCCCCACCAGTTATCTTAATTCCCTCTTAAGTATGGCCGTGAACCTGCCAGTCGTTAGTAGAAAGGACGGCAGCCAGGCTGTCTAATCACACATGGTGATTCAGCTGCTCAAACTGACGTGACGAGCCAAATCAACGTTTTCTAAAAGGCAGCCGGAAACATTAAGAACCCACAATAATCACAATCACTCCATACACGTCCTTTTAAAAAATCTCTCCTTGGAATGTCAGAGAATGTGGCCATTTCATCATGATGTGACTTGAAAGGAATCGTTGCGTTAGTCAGGGTAATCAAAACGTTTTGTGTTGATGGGGCGGCTTGACTCTCTGCGCTGTCTGTGTCTTTACACCCACGTGGTGTCGGACCAGGTTCTTCAGTCACTCAGGCTGCGCGGGGCTGCGCGGGGCTGCGCGGGGCTGCGCGGGGCTACCAAGGATGAACGAGCCTGCAGGGAGCTGCCCTAACTGCAGATAAGGTTCTGACCACATGTCTACGTCTTTCATGACCCACAGCAAGACGAGAGTCTCTTAGTGCCTCCTTGGAGACATCGCGCTTTGTGTTTGCGTATCTGAGGCTGATCTATTTTGCTTTTGGATGTAGGAATAGTCCGCGTCCAAAGTGAGTCTCTGTTTCGCGATCATAGACTATTTACATATTTTACATATGTAAATATTTTACATATTTACATATTTACATTTTAAACCATTTCCCTGAGCAGCATTCACTCCAGTTTCTCAAAAATGCCCTCTTTGCCCTCTGAGAAAAGACCAAAGTGTTCTGTTGTAAGCATTCTCAGGAGGTGGCAAACTTAGGGTAACAAAAATCACAAGTTCCTGAAGGTAAATGTTTGAAGTGTGTGGACTTGACCTGTAAGATGGCTGATTGGGTTTTGTATTTTGTAAAGAACTGAATATTAAATGTTATGGCCAGAGTTTCTTTCTGAGACTATAGAAACACACACACACATTTACAAGTATATTCATAACTATGATTCTTACTTCATTGTTGAAAAATGGGTGTTCATTTTTAAAAGGAGCATTAAATTCAGGCACTTTATAGATAGTTTATGATGCTTCCGTAAGGAGTAGCAAGTTCTCCAGAATTTAGCAACATTGAACTTTAGGGGCACCTGGTGGCTCAGTTGTTAAGCTCAGGTCATGATCCCAGGGTCCTGGGATGGAGCCCCGCATCGGGCTCCCTGCTCAGCGGGGAGCCTGCTTCTCCCTCTCCCACTCCCCCTGCTTGTGTTCCCTCTCTCGCCATCTCTCTCTCTCTGTCAAATAAAGAAATAAAATCTTCAAAAAAAAAAAAAATTGAACTTCAATTTATCCCTATAGGAATGACTGTGGAATTTGGTGAAATGATTTTCACGGAAAAGTAAACTATAATTTTGTCCTCAAATTTCTGATAATTGAGTAATTGAAACCTCTGTGACCTTAACTTCCAAATATTTTGGCCCTATTAAACCAAATACAGTCGATTTGCCAGCGGTGTCAAGTTCTGTGGCTACAACCGCCCACCCACCCTTTCGTTCACCCGCCATCTGATCATTGATTCTGAAAATGTAGGAAGTTGGGTTTTCCTTCTGTTGTGGGAAACAATGTGGGAATTATGGATCCCGAGACACAGCTCATTTCTTCCATTCCTTCTCTAAGGTCAAAATTCATTCAATTTCAGGAGTTAGAGGAACATACAGAAATACGGAATGGGGAGCTAGGAGGTGATCTGAAGCTACCCATGTGCTTGTGGGTGGGATGTTGAGGACTGACATGGATGTGGGGTACCAAGGACCACCTTTTTGTGTCCCCTCTCAGTTTATACATTGAAGCCCTATTCCCAGGGTGATGGTATCTGAGGGGGGGGGGCCTTTGAGAGGTGAGAAGAGTTAGTTGAGGTCATAAAGGTGGGGCTCCCATAGCAGGTTTGGTGCCCTGATAAGGAGAGGAAAGGGCTTCTCACGCTCTCTGTGTCATTCGAGGACACAGCAGGAGGAGGGCCCTCTGTGAACCAGGAAGCGAGCCCCTGCTGGCCTCCTGCTCTCCCACTGCCAGCCTCCAGAGCTGCAGGGAGTTGCCGGTTGTGTGAGCTGCCTGTCTGTAATAATTTGTTTGAGCCGGCTGAGCGACTAAGGCCCAGGTATCCAAGCAGGGTGTCTTCCCAGAGCTTCCTCGTCTGACTGTTGGAGTCTCCTGAGCGCAGTCTGGAGAGCAGGTGCATGTCTGCCTGGAAATAAAGGCTGTTTCTCACTGTGCCCGGGGCACCGAGGACCCCCTCCCTGGGGCCTGCGGCGGCTCAGGAAGAGTTGCTGGGGCAAGTGTTGAGGTTGGCCGTGAGGAACCAGTGCTTGTCCACGACCAGAGCCTCTGAGAAAGTCGTGCAGGACTGGACGCTGTTGATCGTGGCGGCAATCAGCATGGGTACCGGTAGTGTAACAAATGACTGATGCACAAAGTCCGCACGGACATCACGATCGGACTCCAACAGTCAGATGAAGCCACGCATTTTCTCAAGAAGAAAGAACAAAGCTGTCTGTGGGCTAAGTCGAGCGTCAAACGCACACTTCAGTCCTCTAGGGAGAAAGATCAGTGGTTCATGTTTGGCTAGAGCCCTTCTCATTGAATCAAAGATCTAAAACGAAAGGGATCACATATTTCTGGGCTTCACGGGCAAGTATTTCTCTTGAGTGATTTAAGATGAAAGGTCAGTTTTTAATAGCTGAGCCCATGATTTTCTTAAATAAAGAATATAACAAACATGTACAATTACAGGACTTATAAAAAAAATCACTGGGGTTTCACCATCCTATGATTGATGAGCTATGTTTGCGGCACGGACATGTCACTCCACAGGGGGCAACAGTGCTGGACTGTGTTTATTTATGGAAAACTTAAAAGAAGTACAAGACCATTGGGACGCTCATGATTTTACAAAGGGTAAGATCAAATAGGAGTGGGGCTTCAGCACATGGTCCAAAACCAATGTTTAGAATAGGATAAAGGAAGCCCAAAAATACAACAAAATACAAGTCCCTGAGCTTTTTCATTAAGATGTTTATCCCGGGTGGGATCACGTTTCCTTTCTTCTGAAAGTAAAACCTTGGCATTAGAGGAGGCCCTCTCTCTTTTGGTCTAAAGCAACACCTCTTCATCTGAGGTGTTGGTTGGCCTCTAGAGGGAGCCCTGGCTCCTGCCCTGCCCTCCACTCCCCACCATCCCGCCCCTGCCTCCCCCTCACACCCCTCTCCACTGCCTCCTCTATGTCCCTCCTCCCTCCATCCCCTGCATCCTCTTCCTCTCCCTCCCTCCCCTGCTTGCCCTCCCTCTCCTCCCCCTTCTCTCCTCCCCCTTCTCTCTCCTGCCTCTCCTTACCCCCATCCCTGGGTGGAGGAAAAGCGAGCCAATGCCAGTCCTGATGGCTGCAGGGTGTACAGGTGAAGTATGGGCTGGAACGTTGAGTCACGTTTAGCTCTACAGTGAGCTGGCAGTGGGATGAGCCTCCGGGGCATTCCCCGGCACTGAAGCATTGGGGCGCCCAGAACACTGTGCTGCCCAAGGCCAAAGAGAGTGCCTTAGCCTGACTACTTCCTCACTCCACCCAATGTGGAGCACGAGAGGATGGGGGCCCGGTGAGGGCTGCATGGACTCCAGTTCTACCTCTCACTCCTGGGTGATCCCAAGTCGGCCTTGGTTTCCCTCTGGAGGCGACGGGTAACCCCACCCCCGGCTCACTGGTTTGAAGACCAGGAGGAAGCTGGCGTGAACGCTTCGTGTGCACTGTGTAGCCGTAATAGGTGCTGTGAAAAACGAAAGCTATTCCAACAACTGGTGCTGCAGCCATGGACGTCCTTCCACCGAAAACGAGCCTCGCATCTCATAGAAGGAGAATTGGAGTGGGCCGTGGACCTAAAGAGAAAACCTAGTTCTAGAACGTTTCTGGAAGAAAGCGCAAGAAAGAATATCTGTTACCTTGGATTAGGCAAAGGCCTCTCAGATACAACTCTGAAAGTGTAATTCATAAAAAATGAAAAACTAATTAATTCATCAAATGGTAAGTTTCTGTTCTGTGGGAGATGCTGTTAAGAAAATGATAGGGGGGAAGAAAAACAGGCCAGAGATAGAAGATACTTGCCAAACCCACGTCGGATAAAGGGCTTCTCTACAAAATAATCAAAACTCAAAACAAGAAAACAATCTGATAAAAGTGGGAGAAAGATTTGAGAAGATGTTTTGCCAGAAAGATGTGCAGATGGCAAATAAGTACACGGCTTACAGGGCTCCACATGCTCCGGCGCGGGGAACACCAGAAGCCGGGATGAGATGCCCTACATCCCCGTTCGGCTGGCTGGTGGAACATCCTCGGGCCCTGAGGCCCCCAGCTCTGGGGACGGAGGAAGGCAGCGGGAAGCATGGGAGGGTTTGGGCGCCGCAGAGTCCCGGGCTCCCCGCGGCATCTCTGTAAGATGAGGACGTGGGGTTGTCTGGTCCCTGATCAACTGAAGCGACCTCTCGGGAAAGCGGTGGCAAGAGTGGTCTGAGCGAGGGTTTCTGCCATCAGCAGCACGACGGACGTTTGGAGGAGTTTGGGTCGGCTACAAAGAAATGTAGGGGCCACCTCTGCTGCACTGAGAGGTGATTCACAGGTAAGGTTCTATTCCTTTCAGGCGAACAGCGTAACGATTTGGCATTTGTGTGTATTGTGAACCGCTCCCCACAATGCATCTGGTTATTATCTGTCACCGCACATAATGGCAAGTTTTTTTCTTGTGACGACAACCTTTAAGACATACTCTTTTATGAAGCGCCTGGGTGGCCCAGTCGGTTAAGCCTCAGACTCTTGATTTTAGATCGGGTCATGATTTCAGGGTCGTGAGATCAAGCCCCAAGTCGGGCTCCACGTCAGACTCCGTGCTGAGGGTCACGTCTGCTTAGGATTCTCTCCCTGCCTCTCCAGCTGGTGCTCCATGTCTGTGTGTGTGGTGGGGAATAGGGTGGGGATCTACTCTCTTAGCAAGAAGACCTGCGCTGTTTCTCCATCTTGCCCCTGCATACTCATGCAAATGCTGATTTAGCACCTTTGAGGGCATCCAAAAAACTCAAAAGCAAATTCTCTCCACAAAATTAAATTTCCAGGAAGCTAAAATCTCTCTGTCTCCTGCTGTCAAATGTGTGACCTTAAGACCCAGCTCATAGGTGTGTGGCAGGCTGGTCCTGAGCGGAGGTGGGCTGTACTCTGTGACCGTGGGTCCACCATGGAGGTATCAAGACAAAGTGTGAGTCTTTGGCTCACTAAAGCAGAGGGCATTCTAAATGATGCTACTGTAATGGGCTTTAGAAGAATTAGGCCCTAAAATCCTTTTTTTTTTTTTTTTCCCCAGATATAAGCCTGCACGGAACCCCAACAGATAGGGGAGACAGAGAGGGCATAATCACAATTCCCAAGTCCTCCTCCAACAACTTCGCGGCCCGGGGACCTCTTCAGTCTCCCTCCCCAGGAAATTCTCTGCATCCAATACCAATTGGGGAGTTCACTTTTTGAATGGAGTAAGACTCTTAACATCCACAACTTTGTAATCACAAAACACTTTTCCAAAAGTTGGGAGGAAATATACAAAAAGTTTAGGAATGATTATTTCCAGCTGATGGGATAGTGAGGATATTTCTTTCTTTTCTTTTTTCCCCAGTGCTTTCCAAATTCACCTACAGTGAGTATGTGATAATTCCATAATGAGGGGAAAAGTGGAGTGGGCTGCATTATTTGGCAGGAGGTCCCGGGTGTAGGCGAGCACCAGCGGGAGAGCCTCGGCCGCTGCGGACTGGCGCTGCCGGAGACAAGGGCTCCCCCAGGGATTGTGGCTGGCGGTGATGGCTCAGCTTTGCTCCCAGCAAATGGGGATTTTACATTAAAGATCCTCCAAGGGGCCATTTTCCTAATTGGTAACCAATGAAACTGTCTTCAGGAAAAACAGTTTTTCTGTGGCCTTTTTCTGTTGAGTGAAATGGGAATTCTGCCTCCGTGCTCATTGCTGTTCTCATCTCAGGGACACAATTCAGAGGTTTTGGTAACAATCACTCCTCAGGGAGACTTTGTTTTTATTATGGTCATCGTTGCACGGTTGTGTGCACACGTGTCTGTGTGACTCTGTGCGAGCGTGTGATAGGAGGACGGGCCTAAGGGTAAGTACTCAGGAAAGCTGGTGCTTCCTCCAAGCTGAGAGTTCTTCCTGTGACAAGGCTGGTATGCGGCAGACTTCCTCTGCAGTCCGGAGGCCGCACTCAGCTCCCCGCCCCCCACTGGCCCAGGCCCACGTGCTGGGCACCCCACCCGAGCCTCTGTCCGCTCCTTTGTCCAAAGGGGCACCGCGTGCCACCCACGTCACCCGCTTTCTCCGAGGGTCAAACGAGCCGATGCGGGTAAACAGCCTTGCTCTGTGCTGGACTACGGACGTGCGGGCAATGGTCGACGTGTGGCTGAAAAGAGTTGCAGCTGCTGAAACGCTGTGTCCCTTTCTGCCCGATTACCCTGGGGGTTGATTTCTGGTGCAACTTGGAGGGACCTCACGCGGCATCAGGGGTCGTTCCAGCCCAACTGTCTCCCAGAACCCATCGTCGGTTCTTGGGGACTCTGCTGTGTGTTTCTCGGAGTGGCCTTTGCTGTGAGTGCGGGCGGCATGTCGACCCCCGCTCTCCCTCCAGGACACTGGCTTGATTTCCTCCGCATCCCAGCGGTGGGAGTTCCTCAAGTGCCAGCACGGCTAATGTTTCTGTGACTCTATCTCCCTAATGCCCAAACCACTAGATAGCAATAACAACTGATTTTCTTGGCGTTTGAGGGCCCGAAAGGACCCTGATTTAAACACAAGCGGTTTAGACGCGCTGATGCGGCCAGCGAGGAAGTTTTAGGTCAGAACAACAATGAGCAAAGGTCCGAGTCAGCACAGAGCGTCCTCCCCATCACCAGAGAATCTGAGATGAAGACATTGACCTTGTCCGTGTCATGTGCCCTCAGGTGGCCCAGGTTCCTGGTGCTGATCTCCGGGTTGCTTACTGATGTGGGTTGAAGGTTGGGGTTCAGAGCCGAGGGCCAGGAAAGAATTCCTGAGATGTCTTTGGTGCAAAAAGGCGGTTTTGTTAAAGCAGGGGGACAGGACACGTGGCAGGACGGGCTGCCCTGTGGTCCTGAGGAGTGACCGACTAAATAAGGTCGTCTATCCCAGGGAGGGGAGAGTGATGTTAGGGACCCAGGAATCGGAGTCCGTCGGTTTCTGGACATGGCCTTTTTCTTGTAAATCATTAAGACAGTTGCAAACTGATGGAGACTCCGGAGTTGTAGGTCTGTAGGTGTCTATGAGCTAACGCTTGTTTCCCCTTTTCCTTTGTTCTCCAGCAGCCAGGAGGGCCTGAGGAATGTCACACATATACCACCTGGGGGTTGTGGGGTGTCAGCTTCTGCTTTGCCTTCAGCTTGCCTCATCCTAACCCACCTCCTGATTAATCCAATCCTTGCCTCACGGCCCCTTTGTCTTTAAACACTCAGCGTGGTTTCCTGGTAGGACCCCCTGTGAGTCACAACAGCAGCCTAGGCCCAGAGAGATCAAGTGAGCTGCCCAAGGTCACAAAGCTGGTACGCAGCCGAGCCCGGTTCTACATCAGAGCGCGGGCTCAGATCATATGTGGCGTGGGTCCTCTGTTGGCTCCTGTGTTGTTGTTGGAGAGGAACATGGGATGAACGAAGGAACGTGAATCCAGGTGAACCTTGCCGTGTTGGTACCCACAGAACGCCTCCCCAGGGTGGTGAGCACACACCCCCGTCACGTCTGTTGTTACATTGTGTCTATGTCAGATAACCCTGCTTCCGGTCCTCACTGTGGCTCAAAGCCGGTGCCCTTTTCATCCAAGGCCACATGGCCCCGCAGCGCAGGACCCTCCCTTCCCTTCCCTCCTCAGCCTGTGACGGTGGTTTCCACCTGGGTCCTCTGCTCCCACTCTCTGTTCTTCTGTCACTTAGGCTGCTGGCATGGGGGTGGGAGGCTGGCGGGGTCCGCAGAGGCGGGGGGAGCTGGGGTACACTCCACATCAGACACGGTTCGAGTCTTGGCCAAGGTATTCTATAGTATTTACGCACTTCTTGGCCAGTTAACGTGGCTGAAACTGTACAGCTGGGTTTGCTACGTTTCTACCTTTTTTCTTAGTGTGTTCATAATGAAGATTTTCAGGGTCTTATCGCCACCCCACTGGCCTGTGAGCCATGTTGTCTTTACGACAGTTCTACATGGCTTGGTGACTTTTAGGAATACCCGTGTCGCATCATAACAGAACTCACTGTCTATACTTTCACACACACACACACACACACACACACACACACAGCCACTTTCGTACACACAAAACTGCACACAAAGCCCCACCCGCAACAGGGCCTGTCCACTCTGCTTTTTCAGTTAGCGGAGTGGTCTTCGTTCCCCACCCGCTGCCTCCACATAGTGGAGTGCAGTGAGGGCTGCTCCCCTGGATGGCCCGGGCTCCCTGGAGGACAGATTACATCTGATCTGCCTTCTGCAGTGTGATGTGATCAACACAGTGATGACAGTAACTGATGCCAGCCTCTTTCCAGTCCAACCAGGGACCACGTCACTGCCTCTTCCTTTCCTACCAGAAACTGGAGGAGACCTATGTCATGTGCCTAGATGGACCGTTAAATAGAAACCAGAGCCACTTGAAAGAGCCAGTTCCCAATTCTCTTGAAACTGACCCAAACAAAGCAATTATTAGATGCTCTGTGGTCAGAAAATATTAGATTGAATGTTCCTTCGCTATTGGGGCACAGGGCCCCTGGTTCTTTTTCTCAACTGCCCCCACATGGAACCACTGGACCGTGGATAAGTAGGTAGCTGTGGTTGGAAGACCGTCATCATGGTATGGCCACTGTGGTATCCTGGGAAATCAGGATCCTTTAATAGTTAGGAATATCTCAGAAGAGAGTATGAGAACCCACACGACTCGAAGAGAAAAGGTTAAATCCTGTAGCCACATCTGCATATTTCACCAGTTAGGCCACAATTATAGCCTAACACACTGTTGTTGGTTTTGTGTTGAGTGTTACCATTCTGCTTCCAGTTCCAGTGGTGCTGGGGGTTGGGGAAATTTTTCCCACCGAGCAATTCTGCAACACCAGGTGGATGTCCTACAGTTCATCCCAATTCAGACACTACCTGGAGATAGTGCCAGAGCCCACAGGTGAAGGACACGATCCTACAAGAATGCACCCACCCCCGCCACTTCAGACACCCATGCCAAGTCCAGGTTGACCTGTGCTTCTGACCAACAACTACAGATCAGAGATTTCTAGGGCCTCCACCTTGGGTTCAATTTAATTTGCTAGAGCAACTCACAGAACTCAGAGAAACAGTTTACTTCTTAGTGATCCCCAGATTATTATAAAAATATACAGCTCAGGAAGAGCCTGATGGAAGAGAGGCACAGGGTGAGGTTTGTGGGAGGGCCCTGAGCTTCCATGTCTTCTCCTAGTGGGCTATTTTCCAGAACCTCCACACGTTCCCCAAGCAGAAGCTCTCTGAATCTCAACCTTTGGGGTTTTCATGGACATTGCATAACATAGTCATGACTGATTAAATCACTGGCCATTGGCGATTATACTCTATCTCCAGTCCCTCTCTGCTCCCGGGAGGTCTGGGGATGGGGTTGAAAGTTCCAAATATTTAATCACACAGTTGGATCTCAAGCCCAATCCTTAGGTTACCTAAGGCCTTTCCAAAAGTCATCTCACTGACATACAAAAGGCACCTTTATTGCTCACAACACCTAGGAAATTCCAAGGGTTTTAGGAGCTCTGTGCCAGGAATGCAATGAAGACCAGATATGCATTTCTTATTATAAATCACAGTACCATAACTCTACTTAAAAATTAGATTACCCAAGTATTTAAAATTTAGTCTGAGACAAAAGGAAAGAAAGAATCAGAGGACGTTTTGAAATGATGTCAATTTCCTAGACCCACCAAGGGCTGACATTAGTAGCAGTGATTAATAATAATGCATTTGATTCAGACTGGGGTGCAGATTGAGGGAGAATGGAGAGAAAAATCCCTTTCTGAGCTATAAGAAGAATGGGATAAAGTTAAATAAGCAGAGAAAGCAGAGAGTGTGAGTCATTAAGAGGTCTCAGTAAGACCTTGAGGGTGGGCTATCAAGGCTTGTGGGCAGCTGATAGGGATCTATCAGCTTAGTGGGAGAAGATTCTACAGGGGGGACGTTCACATCATCGTTTCCCAGAAGTACGGATTGGTGGATTTGTGATGGTGGAAGTGTGAGCCCATTGTTGGTGCCTCCTCTGCCTTTAGCATTTACTCTCTGCTTCTGCCACGCAATGAACTGATTTTTGCTTGGAGAACCCCTTCCTTTCTCATGGTGTGGCATCCAGGCTTGGGGGAAGTCTTCACAGACAAAGAACATCCCCCCTGACCAGGTCACCAGGTTGTGCAAGGGTGAGCCTAGCTCTTGAGTTAAAGTCCACCCTTGGAAAGTGTCCCTGGAGGTCCCACCCACCTTCCCTAGAATGGCAGAGACAGGGGAAATGGTTACAGGGCGGGGAATGGCCCCAGGACCCTCTGGTGACTCTCAAGTAGCCTCTGTTCTGAGACAGGTGACCCTGCTGGATAGGTTGTCCTGATCCTAGGAAGGAAAGGAATCTGAATTGCTCTGGGGAGAAAAGCAGGTCAGTTCTATAGGAAAAGGTAATTAGTCAGTGATTCCATTTGGAGACAAAGGAGAGAAATGGGCAGCACGAAGGGATGATCTGCGAGTGTGTGGCCAAAAGCATGTGGTCCGATTGCCCACCCTCCCTGGGAGCTCTGCACTGTGCGCCCTCCTCCTTTGGTCTGTTGGAGTGGGAGGCGGCCAGAATCCCCAGGAGAACAGCAGCTCTCCATCCAGGGTGAAAGATCTCCCTGGACTCCCATGTGAGATGAGTCTGAATGTGCCTCATGGGTCACAGAAAAGAATGGCGGCCAAGGCATTCATGGCTCCATTGCCTGCCCCGGCCCCACGCCCCCACCGCTGGCAACCTGCAAGCCGGGGAATGGAGGGGAGGTCAGACAAGCACACAGATAATATTTACATTAGTCTCGGCAGGATGAAAGAGACCTAAGACGTTTATAGCCCAGACAGAGATATTTAGTGCTGATTTATAAATATCATGTCAGCCTGGGGAGTCCATTTATCAGTCATCTTGACAATTGCCATAGCTTGTCGCTAGGATCTCAGAACAAAGTGCCTGAGAAAGTTTACAAGATCAGGGAACTGAATCATGGGCACAAATAGAAAAAAAAAAAGAAAACCAACAAACCCTTGAAGACAGCTGCGGCTGCTCTGGCACCGTGACTCGGGCAGTATTTCCCCTGGAAACTCAAAAGGCCACCATCAAGTAAAGCTTGGGAAAAACAGATTATTCCTTGGAGATGCCAGGAAACCTCAAAGACTCTTGATCTTGGATGTACGGGAGTCCGGTAGCATTTCCTTCTCCTCATCCTGTCATCCACTCATCTGTCGCTCCCCGCCCCAAACGCTAGAGCTCCCCCCTCAAGACACCCAGTAAGTCCAGGAGAGACTCCACGTTGAAATACGGTGTTCCTCGTTCCCCTGCTCTCTGATGTTCTCCTCTTTGAAATTCCTACTGAGGCCAGACCTGTCCTGTACGATGCTTCCCTTCTAATTGTCTTATAGTCAGTTCTTTTCCAGCTGCCCTCTCAAAGGGCTGTGGCTGCAAGCGAGCCCACTAGTCGGCCCCAGGGGGCATATGTGCAGATCTGTGAATAAGGGACCGTCAACACAAGAGAGTCAGCTCTCAGGGGCGGCTGATGGGAAGGTTCCTTGATTCTGGAGCCTGTGCCCCAAATTACCTCCAAATTATGAGCTCTTCTCCTCTAGGAGGTTCTTGGTAGATCTTTAGATTGCTTAGCTGTCATAAACTTTAGACAAGAATTGGAGTCCGTAAAATTTTACAGGAGGGACAGATAAAGCGTCTGGCAAGGAAGACAGAGGTTGCTCTCTGGAACCATGGATGGAGATGCAGGACTGTAGGCATCCAGCCTGCTTTGCCATTCCACTTGCTGGACCCCTGGAGGAACCTCTTAGATCCCTTGGTTCTCAGTCACCTACAGATAGAGGAAGGGGGTTGTCTTCTATGCACTGCCCCTTTTAAGATCCTGCCACAAAACCCAAGTTCTTCCCAAACACAACGGTCGATTATAACTTTAAATAAATTAAATTGCTCTTTACGAAGTCAAATAATTTATACCAAGCCAGTAATTCGCATTTTCTAAATGTACAACTTGTGTGTGAATGTGTCTATGTGTCTGTGTGTATATTTGTATACGTGTGTGTTGCAGTGTGTCAGAGGTGCATGTGTGTGTGTGCCGGGGAGACATTTAATTGTGTATATGTGTGTATTCTTGTGTGTTGGGAGTGCATCGGATTGGGTATGTGTGTGTACATTTGTGTGTGTGTGTGTGTGTGCGTAGAATGTGAGGAGAGCCTAGGACGTGGACCAACCTCCAGGAGGAAATCTTCTCTAAATATGGCTTTTGTTGGTTGAGTTTCTGAGAAGCGCTTGAGCAGCAGAGAGCTCAGAGGTGCCCTTAGATGGCTGGAGGGTGGCCTCTCTAATTTACTAAGGCAAACTCCATCAGGCTGCCTCTGGGCAGGGGGGCAAGGACCCCTGAGGGCTGAGAAGCCCAGCAAGGTGGTGGTGGTAAGCAGCATGTTCCCCGGGGGGAAGGCATGGAAGGTAGGGCCCATGAGGGGGTGAAGACCATGACACTGAGACCCCAGCCCCCTTCCCCCATCCCCCTGCTCCCCACCCTGCACCTGGTTTCCCCTGCTCCCTCCCTCTGGGGTCAGCTCTGACAGACGCTGCCTACTGGGGCTGCCGGCCATTCATTCTGAGAGTCCTCTTTTTGAAAAGCTATACATGTGATATGGGGGTCAGTTTTTGCTGGGAAAGACGTAAGCTCCACGGGAGTATCAGCCTAAACCACAGAGATTCCTGTTCACCATTACCATATGCCTCCAGACATAAGCCCTCAGAATCCTTCATTTATTATGCGCTGCACACTCACACACACTACACACCCAATATACTTGCAGGTGCATACACGCACACATATGCACACAGACATACACCATGCAGAATAGCCACACACTCACACCGCTGTGCATAATACACTTACACATGCACACACGCACCACACCAAAGACATTCACACATGTACACATATGCACACACACTCACACACACATAAATGTATACACAGGAACACACACATACACATCCCCTCATGCCCACACACTTTCTTTTACCTCTTCGAATATAAATTACATATGTATATATTATTGTGTTATGAATTAAGATGCTAGTAGTATTTTACACATTTTGGATCCCTGTTCATAAACACCTGGCATCTTGTCTGGTTCATAGTTAGAGTTCAGTTACTAATACACATTATTAGTAATTTAATATTGCTCTGATAGTGTCCTAAGTATCAGCTCAAAATAAAGACTGTTTCCAAACCAGAGAAGAATATTTTCATGATAAGTTCTGTTAGTTCTTTTTTCCCCAAAAGGACCAGAAACACTTTTTCTTCAGATGTTTAGAGATTTTTGCCATCTTATGCTCACATATTCTGAGCAGACCTTATGATTACTACCTATCTTAGCCAAAGCTCACTTAGTACATTTCATGTTTAAATTATTTGATTGACTTTGGCCATAATTCCAGTCCGAGTGTGGAGATTTTGGACAAACACGAGCATGCAGGGAGTGGTGGGTCCGTTGTGATCCAAGGCTCCGGAGCGAAGCCTGAGAACGCAAGCCAGAAGGAAGCATCCGGGTAGGGAAGGGTGTGTGGTAGGAGTGTCCTCTGACAGTAAATAACCATGCTGAGAGGTGCAGGGATTGCAGACTAACAGGTGCCAGGGTTATGTGTCTGATCTGATGACAGAGTGTATTTGAGATGCTGTTACCACAATGCGGGGGTGTGTCGGTGTTTAAAATTAGCTCCTTCTCTCTCCTCTCAAAAGTTAGTAAGCAAGTTGGGGAGGATGGATGGGGGAGAGGCAGAGCATGAAGATGTCGGAATTTGGCTTGAACTGTCCCCCTCCTCCCAGGACAGCAACAGAAAACCAACCCACACACAATCCAGGAATCATTCTGTATTCATGAAAAACTCCTGCCTCCAGGGGCACATGTGATAAAACCTGTGAAAATTTGGGGCATGAACAATATTGCCCTGGAAGGAACAATGCTTGGGTTTTTCCAGGGCAGGATGTATGGGTTGAATGGTCTTTTGTTCTATTTTTTCTTAATTTCCTGGATATGCAGGCAAACGTTGTGAGCCCCAAAGGCCTGGGGTGGGCGTTGAGTGGCAGCCTTCCCCCTCCACAGATGGAGAAGAGGGAAGGGTTTGGGGAGGCCATTTTGTGGAACTCAGCAGAGCTCTTCGTCAGCAAGAGAGGGGAGAGCAGGTCAAGACTATGCACTGCAGGCTGAAGGCCTAGGACATCCAACACGTGTTCAAGCAGCTGGAAAAGGCGTGCAGTCTGCAGCCAGGCCTGGACCTTTTGTTCCACAGGATGATTTGTGTGGCTTCTCTTTGGAAGAAGGGGCCTTGAGAGGCCAAGGTGTGGATGGAGCGATTTCAGGAGGCCCTGACAAAAGATTGATTCATCCTCCTAAGAGGTTTCAGGTTCATAGTATAATATGCAGCATAGAAACGATAGCTACATTCTGCTTTGACCCTGAGAAGCACACCCTGGATGTCCCCGTCCAGAGGCTGGACAGGGGCCAGTCACAAGGGCCATGTTGCAGGGGACTCAGCAGCAGCAGGTGACGCTGCTGGAAAGGGTGACAAGTAGGACGTTCATCCGCAGAATCTTGGCCAGAGAAAGACAGATGTCATCGATCAAAAAGCCGAGGCCTCCACCTGTCTGGCCATGAACCAAGTCACACAAGAAATGCAAACGGTGAGAACCTTCGTGGTGTGTCAGGACCAGATACTGGAGGAGCGAGCAGAAGTCTCCCCAAAAATACATGGTGAAACCATGGTCGTGTTGTCTTAAGTACTGGTCTTCTCTATCGCGCCAGGCTATAATCTCTTAGGGTTACTTAGAAAACAATAAAATGAATGACTCATTTCCTCCATAATTCTTCCCCCTCACCCCCACATACTGGTACTCCTTGAAAAGTGTAGATCATCACTGGACTCATCAAAAACAGAAAAAGGATTAAACCCTTGGAAGAAAATATAGACATAAATCTCTATGACCTTGGATGAGACCTGCATTTTAGAGATACTGTACCGAAAGCAAAAACAATAAAGTAAATAGATACACTGGACTTTATCAAAAGTAACTTGTTCTCAAGAAAAACACTCAAGAACGTGATAAGATAACCCACAGAGTAGGAGAACCTGTTTGCAGATCACATACCTGATAAGAGACTTGTCCCTCCATCAACAACACATAAGGACACATAAACACAACAATAAAGAAGACATGGAGGCAGTGGGCCCCTCCCACCTGGCTGCTGGACACACAAGATGGTGTGGCTTCTTTGGGAATCAGTGTGGCAGCACCTCAATATGTTAAACAGGGAGTCACCATAGCAGCCTGCTAACTCTTGCCCTAGGTGAACACCCAAGAGAAAACAAAACATCAGTCCATACAAAAACATGGGCACAATCGTTCAACAAACAGAAAGGCAGAAACCGCCCTCATATCCACCTGCGGAAGCATGGATCCACAGAATGTGGAACTTCTGTTACCCACAGTAACAGGGACTGACGCACTGACACAGGCCACAACATGGACGAAAGCGGAGAGCACGCTCGGCAGAGGAAGCCCACCGCAGGGCCATCCGCTGTGCCATTCCTTCAGAATGAGAAGTCCAGAGCAGCCACAGTCATAAAGACAGAGGTAAACGGGGGTTGCCAGGGACTGAGCACCCGCAGACAGCACAGAGTTTCTTTCTGAGATGGTGGAAATGTTCTGGATGTAGGAGGTGCTACTGGTTGCACGGGTTTGTGACAGACTAAAAACTACCGAACAGTTCTCTTTAAAGGCATGAATTTTATTGTATGTGATTTATGTTTTTATTTTTAAAAAATCAAAGAAGAAAAAGGCATAGTGCATGCATAAGTGATCTGTAAAAAAGACAGTGGGAGCTTTGTTTAAAGACCAGAGCTTTGGATTACCAAACATTTTAGCCAAACAATATATGAACGTTTTGGGGCTATCATGGGAGACGGTGGAGGTATGTGGCTGAGCTGGATAATGAGTAATTCAGTGAGACAGGGCACAGAGGGGTGGGTTGAAGTCTGAGACATGGCCGTGAGCTCTGGATCCAGACCCAGGACAGGGTCCTGGACCCACTAATGCTCAGTCCCAGCCTCTGACCAATGGGGTAGCAAACAGGGGAGTTTCAATCAGGAAGGGAACCCTGTGCCCTTCCATGCTACAGATCACTTCCATTAGTAGGTTGTGATTGGCTCCTCTTGTGAAGCCAAGGACTGTGGGCAGGTGTCTGGGGGGCTGTGCCATTTCTTTCCCTAATGGGGTCCTTGGTTGCAGAGTGACTCAGTGGTCTGTTCATTCCTGGAGTTGCTCTGAGATTCAGGTTTCAGTTCTGCAGAATAGCTAGCTTTCCTCAAAATCAACTCCCTGGTCAGTTTGAAGGGCTCAGTATGCTGGTCCAGGACAAAGATGTCCACGAGCACTGTACTGGACCCCTTGAGGGCATTGGTGTCTGAGGAACCCCCACACAGCTCATAGGAAAGATCCCTGGGGAAGCGGCCCAGACTACACAGTTCCATCTGCAACCAATTCTTCAGGTACTTGAAGATAAATCTCTCAGAAGCCATTACGAGAAAAAGAGAGGTGTGGGTGCTCTGTTAGCCATCTGGGGGCGTGAGGAACAGTTGAGCGATAGTAGAATGATGAGTAATGCGAAGAGGAAACAGTGTATGGAGGCAAACAGGGAAGCCCATCAGATCCCAGGGGGGCAGGAATCAGTGGGGGGGTCTGGGAAAGGGGCACTGGTGTTCAAGTTTAGCTTTCCTAGGATCCTGCATCACTAATTACAATCTCCTTGCAAAGCCACATCCAAATAAATTTTCCATAAAGGGATTGCGCGATGAATGGCTTTCCTCAGTTATTTGCTTTGAGATCCTCCCCTCCCTGGCCAAGGATCTGGCTCTCTGGAGACCCACGCATTTTTCTTCTGGCCTCCAATCTTTAGGAGAGAGGGAGGCCCCACAATGAAGCTGCCAAACTTCATCAACTCCACTGCAAATTGTATGAGTACAAATCGAAGAGGCAGAATGAAATCTGTTTCATGAATTTGGACATTAAGTCTCTAAATTTGGGATCAACCATAAAATACAGTCATTAAAACAAAAGGAGGCCTGACCTAGATATGGTTTAATATCTTTGAGAAGAAAGGAAATCCACAAGTCAGTAGGTTTGTCTTTGAGTTCTAAACTCGACTCTGGGTAGTGACTGATGGAGGTGTCCTGGGGGAGGGGAAATCTGGACCAGTTTCCTCCAGGTCCTGGGTTTGCCAAATCAAAGAGGGACTATGGGTGCACCATGCCACCCTGGGCTCTGTGAGACCTTGTTCTGTTGCTGAGATCCATGCCAAGGGGGAATCACAACAACCAGAATCTCGGGGGGTGGAGGCAGAGGGGCAGAACCCAGTTCACCAGGGCAGCCTCAAACATGGTGACCAGAGGCTAAGGCAGGTGGTGCTGGGTGGGCTACTCACAACACTAGGGCTTCCTTGATTTCTTAAAAGTGAGATGATTATTAGGCTCTTAATAGAAGCTTCCGTGAGGAGAGAGAACTATCACTGATTCTCACAAATTCTGTTGTGTAGGTGACCCTCCAGGCTGGACTTGGCTACCATGAACAACGCTGCCAGAATTGGTGTACACGTTTCTGTGTGACCAAGTTTTCAATTTTCTTGGGTATCTACCTAGAGGTGGAGTTCATGGATTCTATGATAATTCTATGTTTAACCTGTTGAAGAACCTCCAAACTGTTTTCATACTGGCTGCAACACTTGACATTCCCACCAGCAAGGGTGCTAATTTCCCCACACCCTCACCAACACGTGTGTGTGTGTGTGTGTGTGTGTGTCAGAGCCAACCTAGAAACTGTGAAGTACTATCTCATTGCAGTGTTAATGTTCATTTCCCTAAAGACTACTGATGATTAATATTTTTATATGCTTATTGGCCATTTTTCTACTTTTTTTGGGTTATATTCAAATCCTTTGCCAATTTTTAACTTGGCAATTTGTGTTTTTATTGTTAACTAGTTAAGAGTTCTTGATAGATTCTGAATATTCTGAATATTAGGCCAGTATCAGTATATGGATTGACAATATTTTCTCCCATTTGTTGGCTTGTCTTTTCACTTTGACAGTGCTCTTTGATACGAATGTTTATCATTTTGATGATATCTAATATGTTGATTTTTTCCTTTGATTGCTTGTGCTTATTGTGCCATATCCAAGAAACGAGCCCCCAAACCAAGATCATGCAGATTAACATCTTCTAAAAATTTTATAGTTTTAGCTCCTCACTTTGAGGCAGTTTTTTATGTATGGTGTGAGGTAGGGGTCCAGCTTCATTCTTCCATATGTGGGTATCCACTTATCCCAGAACCGTTTGTTGAGAAGACTATCTTTTCCCTATTGAATTGTCTTGGTTGAAATTCAACTGTAAAAAAAAAAAAATTGAAATCTATTATCTGACTATTTTATTTTTCTAATTTCAGAGTCCCATTAGAGTCATTTCTGGGTGGTTGTCACTGAACAGTATCTCTTAAAATTATCATTGATTTTAATTGTCATGTTCAAAATGATCTGAGAATGGGTATACCTGCTTAGTGTTTAAGCATTCTTGCATGTCTGCAGTAAGTGAACACATGTTCCATGACCCCATGTCTTTCTGCATGTTGCACCACTCCCCGTGCTCTGGTCTCCTCTTTGGGACTCAATTCCCATCTCCCCTGTCAGGATGAAGCCCTCCCAGGCCTTCTCTGTACACCCAGCAGCTTCTGGATGCAATGTTTTATGTGCTTTCATTACTGAAGAGTAATTACTTATTTATATTCCTGTTCTTCTCTCACGTTTGCCTCAGAAAAGACACCAGCTAAGCCACTTGGGCTGGAAATGGGCACCCAAGCTTAGGCCAAACTTATGTCAGAAAAGATCACTTAGCATGACCTGGTGGGAACTCTCCCTGGGGTAACATCCCCACCCTCTGAGAGCCCTGGGAGTGCATGGTGTGTCCTTGTTTGTCACAGCTGATGGGTGGCAGCACCAGCATTCTGTGGGATAAGGGTGCTCACGGTTCCACAATGGGCGGAACCCACACTTATGGGTCAGAATTATCCTCCTAGAATGTAGGCGTGCCTACTTGGGGAAACCCTCCCTCCTCAAGGATACCTCATCAGCAGTTTAGAAAAACAAAACAAAACAAAACACCCTGGAAATTTCATTTAATGCTTGTCGAGAAACCATGTCATTTAATCAACACAGGAGAGTTAGGGCTCCCGGAGGAAAAAAGTCGCACTTCCCCAAGTCCAGCGAGGCCCTCAGTCCTCTGATGAGGGGCCGCTTCCTGGGTAGCATTTTCCCAGGTGCTCAGTGAGTTCATCATGTCCCCAGTGGGTTCTCTGCTTCCAGAAACGTACTCCTTTGCTCTCTTGCTGGTGATCATTCCTTCCTCAGTCCTTTGTCACGTCGCAGAGGAGGGACCCCTGGATTTACTCTCCCTGTCTGTCTCAAGTCACATGACTCAGCTTCCTGACCCACCAGCCTGGCTCAGTGACTGAAGGTGTCTCAGCTCCTCCTCGAGCTGCTCCCAGTCCTGCCTCCAGCCACACAGGACTGGCGGGAGAGGGGCCCTTCCCACCCGGCCTCTCCTCCTCAGTTCCAGCCGTGCACGAGCCCGACCTCGCGATTCACAGAGTTCCACGCGCTTCTGACACTGAGCTCCTTTTGCTTCTCTTGGGGCAGCAACCTGGAAAGTCTTCATCCTCTGCCTCCAGAACCTGGCATGTTCCACCCCATGTGCCAAGTGGCCCTCGTCCTCCCCTCCCCCAAACCCAAGCCCACACGACCGTTTTATTCATATATGCTCCCATGTGGGATGCTCACTGCTGCACACCTGAGAGACCGATTTCCACAATAACTGGAAAGCGGCTCTGCACGGGGAAGTGGACCACACACTTACGCTAGTTCTTCAAGCGATAGCCCACGGGGTGCACACAGCGGGAGCCCAGACGATTACTGATGAACTGGGTTGAAGGAAAGGATCTACGGGCTTACTCAGTGTCTGGTATTTTTAGCCTTTGTGATTCTGGGGGCAACCTTGTCTCGCCTCATGGCGTTCCTTGATCATCTCAGTGTCTCAGGATGGGTAGAACCAGCTGAAAGAGGAAAGCAGAAGGAACGAGGAAAGAGGCCACCTTCCCTGGCCCCTGGAGTCTGGGTTCCTGGCACACAGCAGCTAAGACAAAATGCCAGGGAAGCAGGTTCTCTTTACTTAGAGTTGCATGTTAAGAAGGTGCTTACCCGGTGTCTCCTGGCCATGCTGGCTACTCGCGGAGCCTCAGTTGGTAACACATTAGAGCTGAGGAGGAGAAACAGAAGGTACCTTCAGAGGTTAGTTGTGTTTTCCTTTGTCAGGAGACAGCGACTATGAGGTGACTTCAGGAGATCTGAGACGTGTAGAAAAAAGATGAGTTTTCAGAGTGGTAAGTCATCACCGCTGAGCGGTGACCACTCTCAGAGCCAGGCCCCACACTATGTAGGGCTTCCCAGCTACAAAGCATTTCAGGCTTGTCCTGTGTCTGCCTTACAGGAGGGAGCCAGATCCAGTGCCCGGCCTCCCGGACCCACACCTTCCCTGCTCCCTTCTCCTTCCGTGGCTGCGTGTGCACACATCTGTAACTTGGGAAATTCCACTTATTTTCATGAAATCTTATTAAATACTCAGTATGTGTTAGCCACTCATATACTTGCTATTTCACTGAGAGAGAAATATGATTCAGACAGACCCATTTCCTAGCTGCGGAATAGTCCCTCCTCCACCAAAGCAGCTTGCTCGAAAGTCCGGATCTTTTCGGAAAACAGCTTTGTCCTTCCATTCTGTACTTTTCTTGCCCATTCAGGATAGTTGTGGAAGTCAGGAAGACAGTTTATGCCCTTTTGTTTTGGCCAAGAACGCCTCTACTGACCCGGGGGTTCGGTCCACATTAAAACCACTTCCTCTGTTAAACAGGTGTGCTTTTGAGGTCAGCCTGAGCCCATCTCAGGATGTTCTGGCTGAAGGCTAGAGTGTTGTACTGAGAAGGGGAGGGAGAGAGTGTGTTGCGGGTGGTGGTGGGGGGGCTTGGACGCACCACAGTGTGGCTAGAGTGGGAGGAATGGGTGGTCAAGGTGTGGGGCCGGTGGGGAGCTGGGAGGGGCTGGAGCCGTAGCTCTGCTGGGACACGAAGGGGAGATGGTCCCGGGGGCTGCTGTGGACTGAATGCTGTGCCCCCCAAACTCTCACGGTGAAGTTCTAATCTGTCATGAAATGGCACCGGGGGCAGGGCCTTTGGGAGGTGATCAGGGGAAAATGAGATCCTGAGGGTGGGCCCCCGAGGTGGGACTGATGCCCTAAAACCAGAGCCCTCTCTCCACCCTGGGAGGGCCCAGCGAGGAGGAGGCCATCTGCAGGCCAGCAGAGAGCTCTCAGCAACATGGGCGGTGGGCTCCAAGCTGTGGTGTTCTGGGACGGCAGCCGGACTTGCTCAGGCAGGGTCAGCTGAGAAGAAGCTCCTGGAGGAAGAGTCCAAGGATGAGGACGCGCAGGGAGCCTGCCGACGGGGCCGGGATGTTCCCAGAAGGCAGGGCACGAGGACTTGGCTGAGCAAAGGAGGTGGCCTAGAATCTTCCAGAAGGAGCCCACAGAACCAGAATGGGGGTTGTGGTTTTTCTACACCTTTGACTCAGTTGGATTTGAAACAGGCAAAAAATTTTAAGGTGAGTTCAAGTTCCAAAATCACCATGGTGAAAACTTGGACAACAGTCTAAAAATTATTTAGGGGACATTTTAGAGAGATCATCTGTCTAACTCAGAGCCTAAGAAGGATCTCATTCTCTTCAAAGACCTCAAAACCCACCAGGTCACTGATACGTGCATGTAGCAGCCTTAGGATGGGCTCATACACTGAGGCCCTTTCAACCCATGACCAACCGAACACAAATGGTGACATTTTCGTACACAGTCTTCTTACCCTCGTTCCCAATATCTGCATCTCAATCCTCTGGTTTTTGAAAAAATACTTCTTCACTGAGCTGAGAGAGCTGGGAGCATAGAAAAACAGTTGACAAGTAAAACCATGTCTGAGATTGGGACTCATCAGAAAACCCAGGATGTAATGTCCCCATGCCATGGGCCAGTGGGGCTGTTGACCTCTGTGTGCATTCGGAAGAGAGTGACAGATGTGAACAGCAACGACATCGCCTCGGGAACTCTCTCCTGCCGTGAGCCGCACAAGAGAAGCCCTGATGCTGACGTCATCCTTCCCGTTTAGTTACCATCTTCCTTCTTGTTCAAATTGCTACCTATCATAGACAATCTTGGCATGTGGCCCCCTGGGTTAAGATAATAGCAAAACCAAGGGGCCCCTGGGGGGCTCAGTCAGTTGAATGTCCGACTTGTGACTTCAGCTCAGGTCATGATCTCAGGGTCATAAGATCGAGCCCCATGTCAGGCTCTGCACTCAGCATGGAGTCTGCTTATCCCTCTCTCTCTGCCTGCCCCCTTGTTTGGAGTGCTCACTCTCTCTCTCTCTCTCTCTCTCGAAGGAAGGAAGGAAAGAAGGAATAATAATCAATCTTAAAAGAAAATAAGTAGCAAAATTAAATAACTGTGTGTTTGCTTTCAGATTGTCTGTGTACGATGATTTGTCTGGATGGACCTTCCGGTAATGAATGGTTATGCCCAGAACCTCAACACCTATTTGTCAACAAACTTTCTTTAGAGAATGAGAACATATAATTTTTCTGTTTTTTTTTCTTCATTCCTACTATCACTCCTTCCTTCATTTAAATTTGCCAGGAGCTGATTCAAGGCAGAGGTGACCATGTAGCACCCGTTCTAAACAACAGAAGAAAGAACAAGACCATTCTCTAGTATCAATTTTTGAGATTAGCAAAAGAGAATGGAAAAAACTTGGTTGGTTCCTTGCAAATCTTACAGTGTCCACTCTTCTCCTCACCTGGACAGGTACAAGTCTTGTGTGTGTGTGTGTGGGTGTGTGTGCGCGCGCGTTGCTCAAAGAGCCCAAGACAGAGAGGCAGGCGGTGAGGGCCATGGTGGTGAGGGGGACCTGGCCTCAGCTCCTGCCGGGGCACCGCTCAGGTTCCTGCCCCAAACGCAGGAGGAAGAATCCGCCGGGGTCCTGTGCTTCTCATCCTCTCCTGATGTGGACATGAAAGTCCTGTGGGATGAAGCTTTCGTCTACGACCTCGTTTAACCTTAATTCCCTCCCCAGGGACTCCATCTCCACATGGGGGTTAGGGCTTTAACCTACGAATCTGGAGGGGCACGATTCAGTCCCTGGAGTGCCGTGTGCTGGTGGAGAAGACCCCCGGTGTCCCGGGTCCGGGAGCAGTCTTGAAGGGCACAGAGGAATGACGAAGTACAGCACGTTCCAGAGCTACTGAGCTCACTCAGAAATGAGGGCGAGTCAAAGCTGAACAAATATTTGGTCTGTTTCCCCTCAGGCATGAGCGCAGGCGGAGTACTGGGCTGCGTAGGTGTGCCCCAGCTGCAGAACACAAACAGACCTACAAGACCCTGTCTGCGCTCCTAGGAGGCGTCCTCCAGGGCAGGCAGCTCTGTGACCTCCAAAGTCTGGCGGGAAGGCCTGGTTTCCCACTTGAAGGACACACGGGGGCCGAGGGCACTGGGTGGTGCACAGTCTGTGGTGGCAGGAGCCAGAGGCTGAGCTGCGTCAAGCCTATCACGGAGACAAACGTGGTGTGCACACCGATAGGGATAGTTTCGCATCTGATTTTCCGGGGGACACTGGCATGCTCTGCTCAGGCCCTGAACACAAGGTGACTACCGGAAGTGCGGGCAAGGCAGGCAGGCTCATGGTCCCCGGCCCCTCCAGCTGCAGGCAGGCCCCCCCGGGGGGCTCGCTGGGGCCTGAGCTCCTGCCAGGGCTCCGCGCCCACTCACCTCTTAGCCACAGGACACCGTGGTGTTGTGGAGTCTCTGTCCAGACTTCAGATGAAAGTTCTCACAATTTACAAACTCACCAGAAACGCTGGGGGGTTTTCAGACCCCAGCTGGGGAGTCAGCTGCCTGAGCCGGACATCCCAACCCCAGAGTTCAGAAGAAGAAGTCTCTGTTACTGTGCGTCACGGGCGGGATGCTGACTGGGGCGGGAACCCCGTGAGTCTCTGTCCAGGCCAGCGACCGTGGGAGGGAGCCAGGGAGCTGTAGGGTGAGTCTGGCCGGCACATGGGCCTGGGTACAGCTCCTGTGGGAGACCCCTGACAGGAAGGCCCTCAGTCCTGCCTTTGGTCTCCCCGTTGCAGGCGGGCTGGTGGCCCTGGCCACCTGGGTCTGGACTCACCGCCTGGCCTCTCAGAGAATTGCAGGGGAGTTCTGCTGTGCTCACTGCCTAGCCTATGAGTGTCTGGGTGCAGGTGTAAGGATTTCAATAGGCATAGCCAAAATGATCCTTATAAACTCCCCAGGGCCCTCTTTTCTGTCTTTTAATGCAGGGCAGGAGGACCTCCTTCCCTTCCAGCCAGATGACATGGGCTGAGATCCTGTTATTGGGGCTGATTCATGACCTCCAATAAAGGATTAGTTTAATCATAAGTGAAGGGGAAAGGCCAGTGTCTTAGAATTTCTGAGAAACCTGAAAAATCTAAGTACGTTTTTTATGGGTAATGAGGCCGACAGCAAGAGTGGGGAAATGACTTGTCCCAGGCCACAAAGGGGGATCTTGAGGGAAGGGGTCCTACGCTGTTCAGGACGCAGGAGCAAGCCCTGGGCCTGGCACACAGCAGGTGTGAGGGGGTGTGGCTCTTCCGAATTACTCACTTCCTTCTCACCAAGCGCAGGGACCACCCCACAGCTGTCCTGGGCCATGTGAGGCGTCCCTGCCCAAGTCACAGGGACTTCCCCATGAGGCTCGCTCCATGTGGACAGTGGGGCGTGAGCACAAGGGTGCAGTGGCTGTTCTGGGAAGAAGCAGTCAGAGGCTGCTGCCACTTCTGGTGGCTTTTGATTGGTTTCCCGCTGCCCTAAGGACAGCATGCGCCCGGGCGAGGCTGTTGTCCCTCTAGGACACACCCACAGACGGCGTGCGGCCAGCGTGCAGTGGGGTCCGGGGGCAAACCAGCGTTGTGAGGCCCTGAGATCTCAGGGTCGTCACTCCACTGTCAGGCGGATGGATTCGGGGACGTGCGGGGCTGACGTCGAGCTAACGGAGGCGTGAATGCTGGGGGCCAGCATCCGGGTCTTTTCGGCACCTCCGACTCCTGCAGGGGCTCACCGATGCTCCGCAGAGGAGTCTGGCCCGGATGAGGGGTTCAGGTGCCAGAGCGGCATCAGCATCTAGCCTGGGGCGAGTGCAGGGACGTGGACACATGAGGGCCGGGGTCCTGCGGCCGTCCCTTCTGGCAGCGCCGCACACCTGGTCAGGACGTCAGGGGAAGCCGTTTTCTCACCTAGAGGAGAAGGAAAGCAGTTTCAGAGAAGTCGTGTGCAGAGTGTGCAGGGAGACTCACGGGCCTCACACTGCTGCCCCGGCTTGCGCATCATTCCTGCTCTCGCTCACCTTCTGGAAATCAGCAAACAGGACTTGCTGAAGTGTCAGCAAAAGCCTTTGATACTTCTGAGTTGAAAAGAAAAATCAAATCAAAAGTAACTGGTATAAAAAACTCACTTCAAAAGCCCGTCTATCCCTTACATACTGGGTTTGTATGGGGGGACTCACATGTGGAAATTAAACAGGGGCCTGTGACCCAGCCCCTGACCCAGCACCCGTTCTCCCGTCTAGGTGGCCCTGCAAAGCTGGGTTTGGGTTCTGGGGCCAGGAGTCGCCTCTGCTTCATCCTGTGATTCTGCTCACTGGAAAGCATTGGCAACTGGGCAGGTATGGCTCACCGTCCCTGCCGCAGCCCGCGGGCTTCATTCTCTGTGGCGGTAAGCCAGGGGTCTCCACCCGGGGTCAGGGGTACGATCACAGCGACAGAGGGAAAGAGCTTGCAATGCTGACCCAAGACAGAAAACCATCCTGGTGGGCCGGGCCCTGGCCCTCCGTGACCAGCCCGCCTGCCTGCGACCCGGCTAAGGCTGTTGGTGCTGACCCACAGTGTTCCAGAACTGTTGTCTCACTGCCCCACCAGGCGCCAGGCTGCCAAGCCCAGAGGAGCTGGGGTTCAAGCCTCTGAACGTCCGCCCAGCTGAAGTGAGTTTCACTATCCAGCACATCAGGGCAGGATCCTCTGCAGGGGAAGGGGACGGTGAATTTGTGTGTGTCATAGTCAGCTCTGGGATCCGGCAGGGGGAATGAGAACTTGTCAGGATGCTCTTTAAAGTCTATGAATAAAAAATATATGTAGAAAACACGGTGATTATTTTTCATGTTTCAACTGTAATTTTTATACTGAAATTAACACTATCCTATGTCAGGCTGCTTTCTATGTGGCCATCCATCCCAGTCTTTTGCTGCAACATTTCCTTGTAAAGGACTCTGCAAACATTTCAGAGTGGGGTGTTTCTCTTCTGTCTACCTGATAGCCGCTCTCCCTTCTGAGATGTGAAGTCGTCATCCAAAAAGCGAGGACAGAAGGACTGAGTCTGTCTGATGGCCTGGAGGGGCTCAGCGGCTGTAGGATGACCCTCCCTCCCAGACTAAGGGTTGGAAACCATTCCTGGTTGCCACCAGCTTTAAAAAGGGAGCTATGATTTTAGATTTCTTAGATTCCACCCATCAGTGAGGTCATACAGCATTTGTCTCTGTCTGACTCATTTTATGTAGCATAATTCTCTTTGACACATTGTTGCAAATAGCAGGATTTCTTTCTTTCTCGCGACTGAATAGTGCTCCATTGTATAAAAGCATCTCATCGTTCTCCATTCATCCATGCATGGGCACGCAGGTTGTTCGCATGTCCTAGCTATTGTGAATGATGCTGCAATGAGCATGGGCGTGTGGGCGTCTTTTCGAGATCCTGCTTCCGTTTTCCTCTAGGTAAACACCCATTGGGGAATTGCTGGGTCATACAGTAGATCTATTTTTTTGAGTAGACTAGTGGTTACAAGGGCCTGGGGGCTGGGGGCAAGAGGGAGTTGTTATGTAAGGGTCCACACTTGCAGCTAGTAGATACGCAAGTCCTGGTGAGCTAGCCCACAGCACAGCGGATCCAGGGAATAGGACACACCGGTCTTGCATGTGGGGGAAGGGGCAAGGAGCTCTGCCTTTGGAGGATCGAGCCCGATGTCTGGCATTTGTGAAGGTTGTGGGTAGGAAGCCAGGAAGCAGCACCGAACTCCAGTGGGGTGGGGGACAGGTCTGGGATTGCGGAGGGGGCCCGGCGGGGGGCAGGCCAGCCTCCTTTGCAGGACAAGAGCAGATTCGAGGAAGCCTACTGCTAGTCCCGGGAGGCACAGCCTCGTGACCACACATTGCAGCTGCCACACTGCAGAGATGAGCGACATGCAGAATGTCTGGGGAGGGGGCACGGAACGTCCCAGGAAGGTACAGACACAGCTCTCAGGTGCTGGGGAGGTGCCCTTCACTGCCTAGAGTCTCTCTGCAGGGCTTCGTTGCTGGGGCTGCCGAGCTGGGAGCTGGAGTGTCTTCATCTCCAGGAGTGTGGGAGAGTCAGGTGACACTGGATGGACGGATGGAGGAGACAGACTGTGTGACCACTGTGTGCCTGGCTTATCTGGCGGGGGCTCCTCCTCCCCACGACTGGGCTCAGCCTGGAATTCCTGGGGGCTGTTTTGGGTTCAAGTTGTGTGGCTCCCGGGGCTTGGTGATGTCACCCCTTGGTGTCACTCTGCATCTGGGGGTCTCCCGAGAAACAAGCCGGGGAAGGAAGATTGTGGCTTGGTCATGACCTCTGCAGGGAGCTGGAAAACAAGCAAGGAGAAAGGCCACCACAGCCACTGGGACAGAAGAGGTCTAGTCTCCCCAGAGCAGACCGCACAGCATCAGGGGAACTACACAATCCATGTTCCCCAGATCGTCACCACGTACCCCGGGATTCCTGTCACCCCAATCCTTTCCCACGTCTGCTCTCGCCCCTGTACCACAGCAGCGTGGATCACACAGGGATTCCTCAGCAGTGGGGTCATCGAGACCCCCAGAGCCCAGAGCCCAGAGCGAGGCCCCGTGAGCTGTGGTTCCCAGGGTCGGCTCTTCCTTACTCTGTCCACAGTACGGCCCCAGAAAGGGAGATAGCGAGTGGGGGTGCCGGCTGGGGAGCCACTCATGCCTCGAATTCCGGCATTTCCTATGCAGGGTCGCTGGGGGATCTGCCTCTGCAAGGATTCTGACTTCATCTCCGTGGGACCTGGAAGCTTCATACCTAGAACATTCTTCCAGTTCTAAGTCCTGAGATTATATCAGGAACACACATTTCAAGAGAAACCAAGTCACGTTGTTGGGAAAAATCCCACCTTCCATCACCCCTAAGGACAGAGAGTCTCCATGGGCCAGATTTTCACAGGGCACTGGGGGGTGGGCAGAGCAGGGCTGCAGACACGGGGTAGAAGACTCCTGTCACTGTCCGTGTCTCCTCCCTCTGCCGAGCTCCTGGGACTCTGGGCCACCAGCAGCAGATGAAGGTGTGTTGACCTAGGCTGCAGGGGCTTGAAGACAGTGGTGTTAAAGAGAGAAGTCCCACGATTGGCATGGATGAAGGGGGGCTTCCAGGGACCAGGCTGCATGTGAGGGGGATGTCAGCGCTTGTCCCCATGGTGGAGGGCCACGTGGGCTTTCACACACACACAGCACCCATCTCTGTGCTTGGCCTGCAGTGATGCTCAGTAAACATAGAGGAACACACAGCCGGTGCTATTTTGAGGCTCTCATATTGGCAGCAAGGAGCGGAGGAAAGTTCTTGTCAGGGACAGACATAGATGCAAGAGCGGGGTGCACCCACCCTTACAGGGCTCATGCCAGCCCAGGCTGGGGGCAGACCTGGAGCGGGACACACCCAGGGCAAAAGGCTGACCAAGTGCTGGGCATAAGTGGCCAGATGGAAGGCTGCCTCGATCCTGTCCTACCTCTTCCCTTGATGACCCCCTCCTCTGCCTGTCTCTGTCCCTGCAGTACATCGCTTTGCTGTCTTCCAGTGGAACATGGAGTTCTCGAAGGCAGAACCGTATCTGCCCGTTTTGCCCCCTTCCCACCACCAGACAGCAGGCGTCCAGTGAAGGGTCACTGGAAACAGCAGTGAGGGGTTACTGGCAATCTGTTAGAAGGACAGAGGTCTGGGGAGGGGCCGTGTTGGCTCAGTAGATCAAGACCCTCATGTGTTAGAACCGCTGCCTGATTCCGGCAGACCCCCAGCTCAGCCTCCTCTGGCTGTGACACCAGCAGGCACGGCGTCCACGTTCAGGCTCAGCTTCCTGTCTGTGAATCGGGATGAGGATTCTGTCCCCCGAGGGTGGGGCCATGTGCTCGCGGAGGCGGTGCAGATTTGCTGAGTGGCATCAGCAGCTGGGGTGTCTGCAGGCCTGGGAGGTTCGAGTGAGTGGGACATTCCATGATGCCCTGTGAGGGCTGGTTTAATTCAGCCCGAGGGGAGTGGTGTGATTTTTGATGACTCACAGTGATGTGCCTCAGCTATGGTGCCCACGTGTTTGGTCAAACACTAGACTCGAAGTTGCCATGAAGATATATACTGTATGTGATTAACATTTAAGGGCCAAATCAGTAGACTTTGAATAAAGCAGATGATCCTCCATAATGTGGGTGGGCCTCGCCCAATCAGTTGAAGACCTTGAGCACGAAGACTGAGGTTTCCCTGAGAAGGAGGCATTTGACCTCAAGACTGCAACACAGAGACCCTGCCTCTTTCCAGACTTCTGCCTTGCAGAATTTGGATTTGCCACCCCCCCCCCCAATCATGTGAGCCAAATCCCTAAAATAAAGCTCCCTTCTCTCTCTATGGAGCACCTGTTCCTTCTGTTTCTGTAGAGAACCCTGTCTAATAAAGCAAGAATCACAGGGTCAGGGGTCACCCTGAATTAACTATGGCCCTGTCCAGGGAGGCTATCCCCGCTCAGGTTCCAGTGGAAGTTGCAAAAATCTTGGTCCCTGGGCTGGGTGGCCCCAGCATCCTGCCCACCCCCACACTGGCCACCACCATCCCTGGTCACCAGTTGTCTTCCCTGTTGCCTCCTCATTTAGGGGCATTCATCTTCAGACCAGTTTCAGCACTTTCTCCTGGATTTCAGGGGCCCAGCTCTGTCCCTGGACCAGTTCCCCACCTCCATGCCAGCCCATGGATCTCAGGAGCAAAACTTGTGAGGAATCGGGGCAGGTCAGAAGCAAGTGGTACAATATAAAATTTATTATAAAATTTCAGCAAATATAAATATCCAGGTGCCCATTCGGAATGGAGTCACATGGTAGGAAGGACAACGCAGAGCAGCCCCGACGCTGTGCAGGGGGTCGGGGGCCGGGGGCCTGTGCGCGGCTTTGTCCGGAAATGCTGGCCTTCTTTCAGAAGGGCTCTTACAAAACAATCAAAATTCACAGAAAAAAAAAAAATCAAAACAGCACAATGCACGGAAAGGAAACGTAGGGTTCTGAGGGTCCCCATGTCCGCGGACGTCCACCAGGGCAGGACAGCCAGCCCCTCAACGAGACAGCTGGGGTGCGGCGTAGTTGGTCACTCTCTGACTCTGGCATAACCTGTAATTCTGTCATTTCAGGGAAAAGCATAAGGAACGGGTTGGAATAGAAAGGCTCGCTTGTCAATCACAGAGAAGGATAAGACGTAGGATATAAAGTTCTCTCCTCCAGAGCGTGAGTCTGAAAGGGAACCAAGCACCACAGTAGGATTTCGTGTTTCCCGTTTCCAGAGGCAAAGTCTCCAATCGAGACATGGAGTCCGGAGCACCACCCCCCCCCCCACCACAGGGCAGACTCCCCTTCCAGGGGCCACCGGCTCTTGTCCCAGCAGAGAGAAGCTGGGCTGTTGGCGGAGGAAGGGGGCCCTGGGGAGGCTGGTCTGGAGCTGTTCCAGCCCGCGGCTTCTCTGGAGGCAGGCTGGTTAGCTCAGAGCTGGGGCAGTGGCCTCGAGGTTGGGGGGAGGCCTGTGTACTGAGCGGCAGATCTTCTGGACTTATGCTTCCTTTCCTTCTTTCTCCAAAGCACCACAGTGTTTAGCGGTTAGCAAGCTTGGCTCCTTCTGTGCTTCTGACTTGGTTCAGCTGAAGCACAGAGATGAGACCCTGGGTCTGCGGCATGGGCCTCCTGCCCGCCTCCACACTTCTCCTGGACACGTGTGTGCATGTGTGCCCAGGCGTGCCGTCAGACCCAGGATGTGCACACGTGCGCACGCACACACCCACACACGCACGTGCACACGCGCACACACACACACACACTCTGTCCCATCAGAAGGCCCCAGCCTGCTTCCCCCTGGCCGCTCTCCGATGTCCAGCGCACGGCTGATGCAGGCTGAAGGCCCAGCACCCCCACCGTGGCCGGGCCTCACAGGTTGGAGCCGGAGCACGTCTTGCAGCAGCGCTCCCCATAAAACTGGTGACTGCACATCCCGTGCCGGGGCACCAGCGAGCACCAGGGGAAGTGGTCTCTGCAGACGCCATCTGAAAAGCAGCAAGTGCCGTGTTAGCCAGGGTCCTGGGGCGGGGGTGGGGGCCAGCTCGGGGACTGCGGAGGGCAGCCTGTCAGGGAAGGTGTGGCCCAGTGCGAGGGGCCATTCCCACAAGCCCCTCCTTGGAAGGCCCCTCAGGACTGACATGTCCTCCCTGCCGTGTGGCACCCGCCCACTGAGCGACCCTGGGGACAATGGCCCGGCGCCTGCCGCAGAACTTCAGTTCGTTCCCTGAAAGAGCGAGACCCCAGCGCCAGGGCTGTCTAACCCCGGGCACCCCACGTCCTCCAGCCCACTAAGGAACTCTCTGGACATGTTACAGCCCCACCCTGAGATGCCAAGGCCAAGCCGAGGGGGTCCAGGCACTCACCTTTCTTCTCTGCAATGGGGCAGAAGTGGGTGTTACAGGCCATGGAGGCGGTGGGCTTCTGGTGCACGAAGCAGCCCAGGGCCGGCCGGCCCCCTGCCAGGCACTGCACAGCCCTGGTCTGCACGCCGCCCCCACAGCTGGCCGTGCACTGCGAGAAACAGAGGCACAGCTGTCATCCGGGGCCGCTGGGTCCCAGGGCGCCCTCTCTTCCAAACCTCCCCTCCACCCAGACTCTGGGTGATTGTTGGGAAGATGACCAGACTCTGGATTCATCCCAGCTGTGGACAGAGGGGGCCAGTACTGGAGATGTAGCATGCTCCTGCTTGGTCCATGTCTGATGAACACAAGGGAACTAGAGCATGTCTGGAGGTAGCCGGATCATTCCCCAGACCTACCCAGGCTCTGGGTCTGGCACTAGAAACAATGCCCTTTGTGGAAGCCGTCACCCAGGCACCCTTTCTGGGGCTCTTGCCAGGGAAAACCTCAACAAGCCAACTTCCACAGAGGCATGATAAAATGACGTCCCTTCTAGACCCCAAGTCCCCAGACTCCAGACGCTGCCTGGAAGTGACAACACCAGCAGTGTGGGCTGGCTGGCATCCTCCCGCAGGCACGCTCGGGAGCACATGGACCCTGGCACTCGAAGGCAACACGGCACAGAGGAGCCAGGGCATGGAGGAGCCACACGGTGAGGTTGTCGTCCGCCAGCTGCCGGGCTCACAGCCTTCAGACCCTGTGCACGGGTCCATATGAGCTCAACGGAGGGCAAGACACCGGGGGATGGGTGACCAGAGAGCCAGACGAACCCAAACCAGCAAGCACGGAATCTGTCCAGAGAGCAACCTGATGTCTAGACTGAACGACGGAAATTGTGCTCCAACAAGGCTCTTCATTCAAAAATGTCAAGACTGTAGGCAATTAAGGAACACCTGCAAGAAGAGGGGGTCAGATCCCATTGCGGACATTTGGGCTGTGGTGGGGACGCTGAATCCAGTGAAACACAAGGGCAGATCTGTGCAGGACAGGCAGCTGCACGGCACAGGCTACTTGCCAAAATGTACGAGACAGCATGGCAGAACCCCATTCGAATAAGGGCACTCAACAAGCTCCGGGGCTGAAGTCAGCTACAAGCGGGCAGCCAGCTGCCCTTCTGCTTCTTCCCAGGACCCCCTGTGAGCAGAACCTTGAGAAGCAGTTTTCCAAACCTCCCAGGGAAGGGGCTCTCGCAGAGCAGTTAAACATCTTTTGAGTCGGAGTCCAGGAAAGTCACAAGCTGAAGACATTGTTCTTTCTCCTCTCCTCTTTCGGTAGAGGATTGCTGGGCCCCCAGAGGTGTAGATGCAGGGCTCTAGCTCATAAGCATGTGGGTCTGGAACATTTCCAGCAGGCTTGCCCCTTTTCTTCAAAACCAACTTTAGCTGGAGTCATCAGTAACTCAGGTTCAATATATGACTGTAGCAATCAGAAAAAAAAAAAAAAAAGGAAGGCGTGGGCAGATTTGTGTCTGGCTCTGGAATTAGCAGGCTCATCCACAACGGAGCCAGACATTCCCACTGCCTACTGCATCCATCTGAACATCTGGCAGCAGCACCGCTCTGGCTCTGCACTCTGCCTCTGAGCCCCTCCCAACTGCAGCCCAACCAAGACCTTGAGGAATGCCGATTGCAGTGGCCTAGGGCTCAGGGCTTTGCATGGGTCACATGTGCGTCTCTACGTGTCCACAACCTCTCTGCTGATGGTGGAGCTCCCGTCATCAGCAGCAGTGGGGGCAGAATTCCAGCCTTGCCAACGATGTGTCTCAGTTGAAAAACCAGAGATCTAGCCATCATTTTGCACCACTTAAAATCATGAGGAAGTGATTTGATTCTTTTTGTCACGGATTTACTTATTCAGAACAGGAATCACGCACCTCCCACGCACCAGGCACCGATCCAGATGCTGGATACCGAGTGCTGGACACAAGAGAGTCGCCCATCCCTGGGATCTACCATTCCTCCTCAAACTGTGATCCTTCCACTGTGTGCAGAGAGACTCCAGGACTTGGATCTGGAAGTCAAAGCTGATGGTGCCTTCCTTAACTTGATGGAGTTTAACGTGAGCATTTCAGGTTCCTGCAAATGGCAGGATGCAGGTGGCCAATATGCTGCAGAGACAGGGACCTGCCCTTGTCCACAGACCCACACACGGTGACAACAGCCACGGCCGTCTGTCCAGACCCCGCGGCTGCCGATGTGCAGGCTGGCCACCGGCTGGACCCACCCCACAACGTGAGCAGACTGGGCAGGACCTGAGAACCTGCATTTCTACACATGATGCTGTAGCCACAGGCCGGGCCACACTCCCAGAACCGCGGCTCTAGTTGACCAGAGCTGTATCAGCAAATGCCTCTTCCTCTCCTCTTTTTGTTTTCAGAGCCAACTCGGCCACATCTGAGTCTGACGAGCGTGTGCACGGAGCCAGTGTGCCATCGGGGAGCCGGACATCTCATAAAGGGGTTGGGACTTCCTGTGGTGGCCCAGGCAGTCACTGTCAGCTAGCAGCTGTGTGCACTGCTTCCCACCCCCCTACCCCCAGCCCACCTGGCTTACTTCTGCCCGCCTCCCGGTGTCCCTGCTGCAGACATGGGAGGACCCGCTACCCCGACTCTAGGGCGGCCTCTTTTTGCCTTCAGCCCTGGTAGGGCCATCACTGGACTCTGCAGCACTCGTGCACGTGTTTCCTCACGGTCTGTGTCTCCTGCTGATGCCAGACTCCCCAGGGGCAAGGACACGGCCTGTGGGTGGGCAATTCTGGGTCTGTCCGTTGGGAGGGGGGCAGTGAGGCAGGCCCCGTGCAGGTGGGCGCAGAATGTGAGACAGGAGCGTCACCCTCTGAAGATTGCCCCTGGACTGTTCCCTCCCCGGCCACCATCCTCTTCCAGGTCCTCGAAGCCCTCCTTTGCCTCTCGTCCTTCAACTCCTCATGCCTGCCTCCCTCATCCAAGGCCTGAGGCCATGCAGAGCTGAACCAGGGCTCTTCGAGGGGGATCAGCTGCGGCCCAGGGGGAGGGCTCCCCACCCCAAGGTCAGCAAATGGGGTCTTCTTGCCATTCCAGGGTTAAACAACCTTGTCGAATGAGACGGCACCTCCTGGAGCCCTCCGTGCTGACCACGCTCAGAGAGGGTCCCTGTGGGTGTGTCAGGCTCAGACTTCCCGGGGCTGTGAACAACGACCTGCTAAGCGCACATTTTCCAGAACACTGAAATCCTGAAAAACCTTCTCCCTTCTGGATTCCTTCTGTTTCAGGAATGGTCCTGTGTTCTCTGGGACATCCTACACCAGAGATGCTACATACGGCCTGAAGAGATGAGCTGGGAACACTGATCATCTCTTAGTCATTATCAGACATCCAAAGAGGTGCATTTTTAAAATAACATCTGCCTCTGGGTTTGCTTGAAATTATAGGGATGACTGTGTGTCACTGGCCCTGATAGCAAAAAGTAAGAAGCCCTGACATGCCTCGGCCCTATAGCTCCTGGCTGACGCTCTGGTTGGCTTTATTCAAAGGGAAACTCCCCCCACTCCACAGTCACGGGGCCCACGAGTGCCAAGGGCTTCTTCTAGGGCGGGCTCAGCTCCCACACTCAGAAGCAGCTGGTAAGAAAATCCACTCTCATTCCCGAGAGTCAGGGGTCTCACAGCTTCCTTCTCCACTGTGACGACCTCTGTCCCCTCCTGGGAGACCCATGAATGCTTCCCCCTTCATTTGTCTCCTTCCTGGGCTCCGGGGGTGCTGTCTGTAGCTGCTGCCCACGAGCGCTCCCCACTGTCCCAGAGACCAAGGTCTCCTTAGGTCAGGATGAGCGCGTACAGCCCTGGAGGCCTCATCATTACCACCCTGCCCTAAATAAACACCAGCGCAGCTGGGAGTTTAGTTCGGCTTCCAAACAAAAGCTCCCTCCAACTCAGGGGGCAAGTGCTGTGACCTTATCCAGCAATGACACGAGATGATTCTTGTCTCCTTGAGTGCCACCCCTCACTGCAAGATGAACTGGCATATCAGCAGCAAATTCTCAGAGGTGGACGGACGGGCATGTGACAGAAGGGTGGAGGCAGCCTGTGCATTCTGTGTCTGCTTGTGTGGGCGTGCCCGTGTGTGTGTGTGGCCATGCCTGTGCATGCTTGTGCACGTGCATGCCCGTGTGTGTGTGTGTGGCCATGCCTGTGCATGCTTGTGCACGTGCATGCCCGTGTGGGCACGTGCCCATGTGTGTGCCTGCCTATTGTTTGTACGTGTACGTCCGTGTACGTGTGTGTTTGATACACCTCAGTGCGACCGTGGGCAGAGCTGCCATATCGATCATCAGGGACACAGCTCCTTGCCCCTCAGAGCCCCTGGATTTCCTGGTCAGTGGTGCATGATCCTGGGGAAGGACCCCCAGAATAAGCCAGGCCCGCACTCCTGCAGTGAGGACACACTCCCATCTCCGCATGCGGAGCTGGACGGTGCAACAGGTGTCCTCACGGAAGCCATCCCCGGAACAGATTAGCATGTGATCCACCGACTCGAAGCCCCAGGCACTGACATGATTTAAGTCAGACCTACCCGGCAGCCCACCATGAAACGTGATGATAAGCACAGCCGTCCAAATCACAGAAACCTTAAAGATCCCACGATGGGAGCCGCCATCTTCCAACTGTGACAGGAATAAACCTGTCTGGGGGCAGAGCTCAGCCGGCCACCGGCCGTCCACCACAGCGCGACAATGTCCCACAGTTCGGGCGCACAGAGTCTCAGGTACCAGCGCTTAGAGCACCCATGACCCTTTGAGTTATTACCCCAAACCGATGAGTCGCGCTGGATGAAAACTTCAGGCGGCTCATGACAAAATGATTTCTGAGACACACACTGGATATTTCAGACCAGAGAAAACTACGCAAGATGTATTTGAGGTTTGGGGTTAAATGAAACGATGATAAATCTCCGTTTTTCTGAATTTTCCCAAGGTCTCAGATGAAGCCCAGCGGGCTGACCACCGGCCCAGCCGGGGAACGGGAGGTCTCGGGAGATACTCTATGTGCCTCCGACCCAAGTTCCCGAGCAGCAGGGAAAGAGCGGCCTCCGCCCCAGCGAAAACGTGACCTGACTTCCTCACTCGCCTCTTGCTTCATCTCACAGCAAAGACTTGAGCGCACAAGAAAACGAAAGGGGTTTCCCACTTGGGAAAATGCAGTCATTGATACAATTTGTCTGCTTAAAATAGAAAATGCCTGAGAAGGCTACAGCTCATACGCCCCCTGCTCCAATCTTTAAAGCTGAACAATTTCTTTTTTTCTTGTGCTATGTGAGCCACATAGAGTGCATCATTAGTTTTTGATGTCCTGTTCCATGAGTCATTGTTTGCGTGCGACACCCAGTGCTCACTACAACGCATGACTTCCTTAATGCCCGTTTCTCATGTAAATGCTTTCGGGAGATGGGCTCCTGCGTTTCTAATGCGCGCGTTCTGTCAGGTTGGACGAGCTGCAGAACCAGAAGCCGGGGCGGGGGCGGCACCTAGAGACTGGCTGCCACCTCAGGCCCGTGTACTCCCTCCCTCTGTCTCCTCTACCTTCATCTTTCACAAAGAGGGAGCCCAAGACCCACCACCATGTGTAAACGAGAAAGAGGTCCTTTCCGTGGTTCTGCTCCTCTGGCCAGACCAACAGAGCACAGAGTCAGAAAGCATCCCCCATCCCTGCTCATGGGGCCGGACTGAGGGGAGCCCCTGTCTGTCCTGGGCAGACTGCAGAGACCAGACTCCTTGGGCTCTGGCCAGTGAGGATGGCTCAGGATGTCTGAGCCCCATGCAGCCCTCCGGCGGGGCCTGGGCGCACCCCGGGTCAACAGAAAGAGCAGCGGGAGCAGGAGCAGCGTGGGGACCCAGGGAGGGCAGGACCCAGGGCGCATGGCCAGAGGAGTAGCACCAGGCCGGGAGGGGAGCCAGGCCCCGGGATGAGGACCACCAGGAACCCAAAGCAGGGAAATGGGGCGAGGTAAGAAACGGTTAACAAAGTTAACGGAATTCTTCCTTCAAGTGGAAGGTGGTGTGGACAGAAGAAGGGCTGGGGCATATAAGAGCCCGGGCAGGCCAGGGCGGTCTGGGGTGCTCCACCCCCTACCCATGAGCACAGCCTCAGGGGTGCTGGGGCAGAACGCGCAGTCACCAACTTGTTCTAGATCTTGTACTTCCTCCCTGTTCACCCACATCTCTGGGGGTGTCTTCCCAGCTTTTACAGAAAACAAGACACGTTTTCCCACACTTAATTGAGAACACAACACACGGGCCCTGCACACCAGCCTTGGAGAGCTGCATCCACACCCAGGAACAGGGGCCCTGCACCCACTCCGGAGAGAAGGGTCGGGACCTGGCTCGGTGGGTTTGGGGGTACACCCTCCAGAAAGTTCCCCACCTAAACCAGCAGCTAGCTCCCAGGGCAGGAGGCTCTGCCCTCCACTGTGCGGGAACTGAGTGCCACCCTACCTGAGACCAGGGTGCGGCAAACCAGCCGGCTCGATGGGGGCCGGCAGCCGCCTGCAGGGGGTGCCGGGGGCAGGGAAACCGGGCACAGGCCCGCTCCAGCTCCACGCCGGGCCGAGGCAGGTGCAAGCACTTCTTGGAGGCCAGCTCTCGGTATTTCCCAGAGACGTGCTTTTCAGCACACCTTAAGAATCTTTTCTGTGTTCCTCTTTCACATGTAACGGAGCACTACAAATGGAAACAAAAGACGTGAGGGAAAAGTATCTCTTTGCTGGTGGCTGTGTCTTTTACATCACCCGCGAGTCAACGTCTGCTTGAATGCTAACGGAAGTGCAAAAGGTCAATGAGATTTACTCGGCCTTTGCATTTTCAAAAGGCATTATGTATCCATCTTTTAAAAAGCGGTATCTTAAGGTGCAGCTCTGGGGGCCTTAGGAGGGGCAGAGCAAACAAAAACCAGGAAAGGTGTAGTTCTAAACGTGGCGGAGAAGTTAAAATGCTGTGTTGCTGCTGCTCCTGCTGGAAAGTGCAAAAATAATACACGAGCAGGGGACCAGACCCCTGGGCACCCCCGGAGCTGCACCCCCAGCTGTGGCAAGATGCTGGCCCCCAGAGCAGGGGCAGGTGGAGGACACGCAGGGCTCCCAATCCTCCCCCAGAGTGCCGAGCCAAGGTGGCAGGCATGCGTGGGCCACAAATCCATTCCTTCCCCACTGGGGAGTGTTCAGAGTCGGGGCTGTGGCTCACGTGGCCCCCGGGTAAACTGCGGACAGTGAGCTGGGCCATGGAGGCCCCCAGAGCACACAGGAGGGCAACGTGCACGGCGGCACCGCGAGGCTGGGCCCTGAGGGTCTCGGGAGAGAGGTCCTGGCTTCAGGCACTGCTGCCTTGAGCTCGTGGTATGGGCGACGCTGAGCCCCGTGTGTGAGTCCCTCTGGCTCGGTGTCTGCAGATTCCGCACACGGGGGACCCGAGGGGCGACACCTGCCCAGGTTCCAGCCTCACGTCCTGGTGTGTGGCTTCCAGGTGCTTGGAGCATCTCCTGCCCCACGGAGGAGAGGGCATGGGAGGCTCCCCTCTGTGGGTGCGGGAGGAGCTCTGGCGTGTGCTCGTGCGTGAGATACTCAGGGTCACCACCTTCCACCGGGAGGCCACCCACAGATTGTACAGTGTGGCGGCTTCCTCCCTATGGGCTCGGACCCCTGTCAGCGTGATGGTTGTCCCCCACCCGTCCTGGCCTCAACACTGAGTGAGCGCTGGCCTTGTGGAGGTTGCTGGGTGACGTGCTTGAAGGACGCGGCTGGAAAGCCTCGAGCACGCCCAGCAGAGCGCTGTGAAGGGCCGAAGCCCAGAAGAGTGGCCTGAGCGTGGGAACCAGACTCGGAGGAAGAAGGTGTGGAGGGAGAGAGAGGGAAGCAGGGAGCCCCAGTGAGGGGAGGCGGCCTCCAGGTGAGAACTGGACAAGGTTCCGTCTGGATACGCGTACCCGGGACCCAGAGCACTAGGGGACTGAGACCGGGAGCGCCCACCTGCGACCACGACCGCGAGCACCATCCGGGCCCGGGAGCACGCACCTGCGACCAGGCAGACACAAGCCACTGCAGCTTCTTGTGCTTGTGGCAGTGCTTGAGCAGACAGACCTCGTGAGTCCTGGGCTTGGGCTCCGCGCCGCAGGCGGCGTCCAGCAGCAGCAGAGGCGCCCTGGCGGAAGGGCTGGTGCTCTTACAGGCCACGGACCTCTTCCGCCGTCCCTTCCCACAGGTTCGAGAGCACTGCCCAGGAAGAAAGGGGCAGAAACCCGCAAGGAGTCCGTCAGACCTAGCCAGGGGTGGAGGGAGTCCCCCCGCAGGCCCTGCAAGGGTCCTAGAAGCCAGCTCTGCCACCCGCCAGAGGGGGCCCCGCGGTACCCCCATGCGACCCTGTCCCACTTACCTCTGCCCAGGGCCCGGTGCTCCAGGCGGGCGGGCAGCTCTGAGAGTGGCAGGCCTGTCGGCTGGAGGGCACGGGCTGCGGACACAGGCTGGCCGCCACCCGCTCCGACACGTAGTTGGCCCGTCGTGTGCACTGGACGGGCCGGCTCTGAGTGCCCCCACCGCACGTCCGGCTGCAGGAGCTCCAGTTCCCCACCGACCAACTGGGAGGAGACAAAGACACCTCAGTGAGTGGCGCCACCTCTTCCGCAGACACAGCAGGCTAACCTCACCAACAGCCCACGGGCACCGGGTTATTTCCAGTCGCTCTCCAAGCCTGCCCCGTCCCGTGGCTCCTCACCTCCTTGAAGAGCTGCTCTGTGCTCATTCTCCCCTCCCCTGCTTTACCCACCTGCACTTGGAAATGGCTCCCCTCAGCACCATGACCTGTTCTCCCCTCTGGCTTGTTTCTAGGTGGGAAATTTTACACACGTGCAAAAGGAAGGTCCCGTGTGCCCCCAACCCTGCAGCACGTGAAGCAAATTCCAGACATGGACGTGTTCCAGCACACATCTCCGGAAGATGAGGCTTCTCTGGTTTTTAAAACAACCGTAATACCATCGTGATATCTAAGAAAAATAAACCAGGATCCCTTAGTGTCCTATTACTCATATTCTTATTGTTCTACTCATAGATTTCACACCATATCACTTCATACCATACTCCTCAATGTCGTATTATCCACGACGACCGCAATGTGCACTGCTTCGTCCCCAGATGGGTCGTGAACGTCCCGACTGCAGTTTGTCTGCTGGTTGGGAGCCCAGAATCCAGAGTCCGCTGTTCATGACCCTTAGCGGGTCTTTCTTCTCTTTACTCTATAGGTTCTTTCTTATCTGTTTTTCTATTCCATTAATTGGTTCCAGAAATGACACTGCTCACCGTGCTGAGTCTCTGCGGCACTTTCCCATGGTCACAGGAGCTGCCCAGTTACATCTCTGTGGTTTTGCTTCGCGTGTTCCTCTGTCCTCCGCACGTCCTGTAACTTGGCAGCTGGCTCCAGGGGCTGGGTCACAGTTAGGTTCCATTATTTACATATATATTTCTTGTAGGATGACCTCGGCTGTGATAACTTCCAACTGGAGGCCCGTAACGTCTGGCTGTCCATCTTTGAATTTATTAGAAGCTATAGAGAATATTCTCTCTCAAAGCGACATTTTCTTTTTTCTTTTCTGAGTATGAAAGTACTTTTTGTTGACACGCATGTCAACATCTGATGGCGGAGGGATGGACCCATCCAGGCTCAGCCAGAGGCACCACCATTGGGTGTCAGATAAGCCTGAGATGGTCTACAAAGCACCCACTGGTTTTGTACAAACCCATCGCAGGAAGCCCTAAGGTGCACACTCTCGGGTGTGAGGTCATGAGAGGCAGGAGGGGCAGAGTTGAAATGTGGCCCAGGCACGAGGGATCTTGTGGTGAGAAGACCTTGGGCTCCTCCTAGTCTCCAAGAGGATGTGACAATTCTCACTCTTACTTGTCTGCCCGTTCAGACCGTTCAAGCGAAAACTGGAAATTGTGCAGGTAACGTTGGGCCCCAAGGGGCTCCACAGTGCTGGTTGTGGAAAATCCGCTGTGAACGCCAAGGAGCAGCACAGTCCTCATGTCTCAGGCAGCACGACGAGCCCATCCTGCAGTGAGGGGCACAGAGGGCCTGCCACACTTCCCCGGTGCACATTCCCAGCCCGTGCCATGGGTCGTGATGAGGGACATCCTGGGACAGCAGTGCCCGGGAAACACCTGTGAGCCTGTTCCCGGCTGGACCCACAAGGGGCTTCTGTCTGCCTAGCAGCCATCCCTGAGTATGAGTTAATCCAACAGTGATTTTCTCCCAAATCTTGGGGGTAAAACAGGGGATCTGGGAAGGTGCCCTGCTTTGTCCTTTGGCTTTGTGACCCTCCCTCCCATGTGCATGCTGTCCCCTGAGAGTCATACTCAGGTCAAGCAGCAGCCAGGATGGCCTGGTGGAGAGTTCACCAGACGCCTCTGAGAAGCATCCCACGCCAATGAGAGGGTCCATGAGGACCGAAGCAGGGGAGCCGACGTGTGCAGAAAGGGACACAGAGCGGAAGGCGGAGAAGGCCCAGAGGACTGCTGGATCGCGCCTCACCTTCGCTTCTGCTGGGAGTCTCTCTCTGAGCACGTGTGTGCACTGTTTTAAACAGAAGTGAGGGCGGGCAGTATATGCAACCCTGAATTCGGGGTTTTACGGTTTGGGTGTGGAGCCTGTTTAAAATAGAAAAACCCAACAAAACCAAACACATCTGAGAAACTATTAGAGCCAAGACGAGCCCAAGAAGACACAAGCAGGTATGAGTGTCTTAGATAGGTTCCTGAAACGGAGAAAGGACATTATGTAAAAACTAAGAAAACCAGAATAACCTGTGAACTTTAGTTAATAATGTATCAATGCTGGTTTATTAATTCTAACAAATTTCACCATGCTAATGTAAGATGCTAATAATGAGTCAATTCAGTGTGTGCGGGGGGGAGGGCATTGGGACTATGTGATATGGGACGGTCTGCTCAGTTTTTCTAGAAACCTGAAACTCTTCTAAAAAATTAAGTCTATTAATTATTTTATGAGTTAATTATATTTCTGTACTCAAGTAATAAAGAGGAGGTAAAAAAAATCAGTGTCTAAAACATACATTTTTCTTACATAGCAAAGTCTTCGTAAATGTATTTCTGAGTTGGTGTGGACTGAGGTACGGGTCGGAGTACCTGTGACTAAGGCAGAGCCGGGAGCACCGGGGGATTGAGTTTTGGGAATGCATGCAGACGGGGACGAGAGCTCCATGCCTCGGGAGGCCTCCGGGCATCGCAACGCTCCCCGAGTCTGGGTACTCTGTGCATGCCACAGGTCTGACCAGAGCACCCACACTTTCCCTCATGCTCTCAAAGGGGCCAGGACTCAAGCCGCTGCAGAGCCAATACCTGGCCTCTCATGAAATCTGTGACCAGCGTGGTGATGAGGGCAGGACGGGGGCTGGCGGCGACGGAGGGGCCGTCCCTGCTCTGTGTCCCCATGCTGTGTCCCCGCGCTGTGTCCCCACCTGTGTCCCCACCTGGCGCTGGGAGCTGGCTTAGGCTCCACATTTCTCCTGACACTGGTCGGGGGAGCGCTCGGCCTGCTGCACACCGAGGTTCCTCCCGGACGCAAACGACTGTGCCTCTGAAAACTATAAAAACGGTAACGCCAAGTGTTAGCCACCTAAAAAGGAACTGTTGGCTTTGTAGGGACTGATCTAGATCAGCTGTGGAAACGGCTTCAGTCTTCAGAGTCGAGGAGATCAGGGATTTCTCGTTCACGGTCAGCCACGGACGTGACGCACCCTCGTAGGCATGGTCTGTCCCAGCCTCCTGGCTGCGAAGGTTCCGCTTCGGAGGCCTCGGGCGGCTCTTCCATTGTTCCCCCCGTTTCCCACGTTTGCTCTCCCAACCCTGCAGCTTATAAATTCTAATTGGTGTGTCCGCACTGGGGTTGCAGAGACATCTTGGCTGCTCTCGGGCGTTTCACACCCGCTCGTGAAGTCTTCTGTCTCCACCATCTTAAGCTGTTCCAACCGCGTTGGTCCATTCTCTGCCCTTCTCTTAGCTGCATGTCATTAAGAAATCCTCCCGAGCAAAGATCATCCACACGGCGTCTGGAAATGCCAACTCTGTTTCGTTTCACAGGCGGAACTCTGAGAAACATCTTGATTTTACTCCGGGCGGCCTTGGGCTGGTGTCGGAGGGTTCCGGCGCAGACGCCAGATGTGCCTGCTCGTTTTCTGGGGGTGGCACTCACCCCCTGGGGTCTGTCTCCCACAGTCCGCCAACTAGAAGGAAGCAGGTAGCTGCTATCACCCGAGTCAGCCGGGCTTCCTGGGCAGGACCTGGAGGACTTGTAGGTTCCCGTCGAGGGCTCCCTGTCCCCGTCTCCCGGTGCTGCAGAAGGCAGTGGGGGGACTTATGGCTGTCTCTCGACAGCCCAGGCAGGGTTTCCTGCAAACCCCGTGTTCAGTCGTCACGATCTCCTGTTGTCACCAGTCATCAGCTGTTTCTCAATGACATGACTTTCCCTCCTCCATTAGGAAAATAATTGTAACATTTTGGTTTTGATTATTTAAGGTTTCCTCTGAAAAGGCAAATCCCCAGCAAGGGTATTTGAAGCAGCACCCGGGCAGCCCTGGGTCACTGCTGCCACTCTGACGCCACGGCCACTGTGGCAGGGACCAGGGCTGCTGCTGAATTGAGGCTGAGCCCCACCCGGGGCCACCCAGGGGTCTTGTGGACGGAGAGACCAGAAGTCTCGCAGACAGCGTGTAACTGCTGGCTTCATTTTAGAACTTAGTTCTTGTTTCTTTTTTCTGTTTACTCTCTGAAATTTTGAGACCCAGCACTCTGCCGTTCCATTTTCAGGGAGAACTCTTGACCTTCTAGGTAGTAGTCTATCAGAAAGGCAGCACCTGCCGGACGGCCGTGGTAAATGTGAGGCACCCATGGCCAGATTTAGCTGCAGGTAGATGGGACGTGAGCATGGGACACGGTGAAGATGAGCATAAGAAATTCAGCTGTGACCACGGGGTGGCCAACTTGCTCAGGCCGGCTCGGGCTCCTGGCAGTGCACCTGCCATGTTCCAGCAGGCCACTGTGAGTCCAGCCGGCTGCTCTGACCTTCTCATAGCTCCGCCAGGACCTCTGCCACCATAAGCGTGGGCATCCCCAAGCTCAGGCCTCAGGGCTCAGGGGTGAGGTGGCTTCTGCTGTGGTCTGACAAGATGGGGACTGCGTAACTTGGGGGCAGAGATGGGCATGTCTTCATGTGCAGGGAATTCAAGGCCTACCCCACTTTTCTCCTAAAATGACATGTTTCAAAGACAACAATGTGCATCTGACAATACACAGATGCTGGCTTGAAAAATCTGCCTTTTTCATAGGAAAAACATCAGCCACAAGTTAAAAAGCACAGGTAGGCTGGACACCAAAGGCTTGACAGTGGAGATTGGGGAGAACTGCCATCCTGAGCCCAGCCTGCAGGACGCCATGGGCCCCGAGTGCACCTGCCCCGTGTGCTGCTCCGGGGATTTGTTACAGTCTGTGCCAAGGCGTTTCAACAGGATGCAACGGTGCCTGCTACTCCCTGACAGGATCAGAGCCAGGCCCTCCGGCTCTGCAGGATCTGATGATCTGGGTGCCCAAATGTGTAAGTGAACGGTGTCGCTGTAGCCAGAGTCGCCCGCTTGTGTTCTGCTCACACTCCAGCGTCCGGAGCAATGCGCTTGTCCCCATTGCATCCAGGCTGGAGGAGTGAGTCCATCAGAAATGACGGCAGCAGGCCCGACACGTATCACTCCTCTGCTACCGTCACGGTCTCTGTGCAGCAGGTCCTGGACGCAGTCTTCCAGTGGCAGCACTGGGACTGGCCCTGCATTTCACCCCAGAACTGGGAGTCCGTCACTAAGCTGGCTGGCAAGTACAGAAGCCAGAGCTCTGCCACCAGGAGGCCTGAACAGGGATCGTGGGCCCCTGCCGTGGGGCCAGGACGCATGCAACTTGACAGCTACTTCACTGGGTTCAGCCTCAAAAGTTAAGCCACTCCGCCCTGCCTGTGACGGTGATGGAGAGATCTGTAATGAGCCAGACCCCAGCCACAAACTGTGCTCATCCCCACGCATGCTCGCAGCTTCTTGGCCCAGTCCCACAAAGCCACGCCGAAGGACATCAAAAGCTCCCTCCACACGGGGCGCTGCAAGTGTACCTTCTATGGACTGTGTGGAACCAAGTGTATGTGAGTTTTTATTATTTGGGGCCAACATGCCGCTTGCACCAGATATTCGTCTCAGCATCCCATCATCAGAAGTTGCCTTGAGAAGAACCCATAGATCTGCTGGGCTTGCGTGTACATGCAGAAAATCAGAGGGACACATGGGCCAGAGACACAGGGGCCGCCCCCCCCGGACAGCCTTCTGAATTCTGTTCCAGCAAAAGTCCTTCATCTGGAGGGGGTCTCCCCGCAGACCACGGAACGTGTGTGCATTCTGTCAGCTCAGGTGCAAAACTTCGGATTGTAAAAGGTCAGAGGGTGATCATTAGGTTCTCGATGATGATGAGGGGCTCGTTCGCTGCCGCTCCTCCATCCGGTTTCCACGGCAGACGAGGAAGAAGAGGAGGCTGAGCACTGGAGCCGGGGAGGACCCAGCAGCCGCGGGTCTGGGGAACCTGAGCCCCAAGGAGCAAGGGCAGCCGCTGATGCATCTGCAAAGGCCACAGGGAGGTATGGGGGCCCCTGGGCTATTCTCTGCTCAGAGCAAGAGCATCCTTTCCACCCTCAGATTTCTCCCTGGGGCGCCTCCCTCCTGCCCTCCTCCAAGCCCATTCAACACCCAGCTGCCTCGATGACAAGCATTTCGGCACGGAGAAGTATGTTGGGTGGTTGGTAGCTACGGACAGCAGACAAACCCGCAGTCTACAGCAGACTGCACACTGACAGAACAGGGGGTCCTCCCTCCACTGGACTGGGTCCAACACCCCGAATTCTCCTGCCTGGAGTGTGAGCAAAGGGGCTGACAGGACCTTGGACAGTGGCCCAGCCTGAGCTAAGACAGAGGGTCCCAAACCTCAGCTGGCTGGTGAGGTTCTCCAACACCTCTGTGTTCCCGGTTTCTCTGTTCCACAGGAACCACAAATCAGGGGTGGGAGCCAGGAATGTGGATTTTTTACCAAGCCCTTCCTTTCCTAACCTGGTGGCCTGGATGACCAGCGGGGTGAGAAACAGGACTCTAAGAAATGCAACCCCCACTCTTCTTCAGGACAGTTCAGGGCACTGGCTCCAGAGTTCAACACTGCCTCCCTCCCTGCATTCCTGGGGAGCTCATGTCATTACTTCACTATTAAGAGATTTAGGATGCGCCCACAGAACCCGGGGCTGAGGAGCCTGGTGAATGGATTCTTTGCAGGTACTTTCATTCCCTAACACTGACGAGTTAGAAGAGCTGCCCAGGTTCCCCTGGGGACAAGAGCCCTAGCTTGGTGGAGGGCTCCTGGTTTGTCAGATGGGGCCCTAAAACAGGCTCCAGCCCCCAAACCATGGCTGGTTGCTGGGGGTACAATGTCATGCCAGCTTAGGCTCCTTCCCCAAGGAAGATGATCCCAGAGCCAGTATATGAGGATCTGGGATGGACCACTTCCGACCTTGAGATGAAGAGCTCTGAGAAGTAAAGGGAACAGAACTCAGTCCTGCTACCCTGCCAAGGCTCCCAGACAACCCACCTGGAGGACTGCGGACCCATTCCCGTCCTAGCACAGCTCTGTGATGCACGGTCTTACAAACTCACATTTTGCTTGGACATGACAGGCTGTGATAACGGATATATTCCTAACTGGGGACCCCAGCTGGTTCTCTGCTGGGCAGCGCCAATGTAACCTCCTACGTCACATGCCTCGGATCTGCCGTCCGGAGGACAAAGCGGCTGGATACTCCAGGGTGAATCTCTGTCCCGGAGGCTCTGTCCATCGGTTCTACTCTTCTCCGGACACCAGACGTGCTGTCTGCACAGGCTCCTTGCCGCCTCCCGGCCACTGCCAACCTCAGGAAATCTCCCTCTTCTACGTGCTCTGAAGGGACCCGTCAGACTCATCAGGCCTTTCTGTTCTCCCGGCAGAAGAACCCGGACCCTGCCCACACCGTGCTGCGTGCCAGCCGAGCGTCTGCCCGGAGTTGTCAGCATCCTTCTGCTACCGTCCGGTGACACAGGAGTGCGTGTGGGACCAGCCGCGCCTGCGCATGCCGTCTGTGGCTGTCAGCCGAACTTGTTATTAGAATTAAGAAATACCGTTAAATTTGGTGTAGCTCGATGAAACATGAATGCTTATTTCTGAGAAGCATTATTTCTAAGAAAACTGAGAAGCTTATTTCTAAGAAAACTGAGTAGAACATCTGGAATGACTCCGTAGAGACTAGTCACTTAAACAGAGCTTAGCCGAGACTGAGGACAAAGCGAAATATGGAGAAAATAAAAAAAGTAAAATGATTCTGCACTCAGATGAGAGGGGGCACGTTTCACTCTTCTCTTAAAAACAAACCCAAGCTGGACAGCATCAGTAACAGGCACGTGATTGGAAATAATCAACTTGGACCTTCCCTAGGCAGTCCTCCTCCTAGGGATCTTTTGGCCATAACTAAAAGAATCTGAAGATGGATGCATGTTTTTATAGCTTAAGTGCAAATAAAGATTCAGTGTGTGTGTGTGTGTGTGTGTGTGTGTGTGTGTTTGTATTTTTAAGTGATTTTTCCCTGGCTCTACTCTTTTCAGCAGTGGGGCAGATAAAAGCTCCTCTTCTGTCTGGTGAGAGCCCCTGAATCCTGCCTAGGGAGCTCTTCTCCCACACGAACCCCTGCTCACAGAGCATCTCCTGGTGACAAGAGATAGGAACCCAGAGCCAGCCGTGCTACCTCGGCCCTTGCTGTCCTGTGTGCCCGTTTCAGGCAGGAGAACCCTTCTGGCTTCCTCCCTCCACCTCCTCCCCGGTCTCACCAGATCTGCTTCTGATTGCGCAGAAAAGCTGCTGCCTCTGGTCCATGTGGCTGAATCCAGGTTTGTGCTGGTTCATTTTATGTGCCACTTGGCTGGGCCACGCAGCCCAGATATTTGGTGAAACACCATTCTAGATGACTCTGTGAAGATGTGTTTTAGATGATGTTAACACTGAAGTCAGTAGACCTTTAATCAGTAGCAGATTGTCCTCCACAGTGTGGGTGGGCCTCGCCTGATCAGTTAAAGACACGCACATTTATCTTGTTATGTTACCTGTAAGCGATTCTTGGACGTGAGTGAAAGTGATGTGATAAAGGGATCATGATACTGAAAGTATGCCATTTTAGGATATTCACGATTATAAGAATTATTGAGATAGTTCAGAATTACTTTCTAAAAACAGGGGTGGGTGGGGGATGAAGGAATATGGGAAAAAATGTCCCCAAGGAAAGGTAACTGAATACATTTATTCATAATCTAAAGAAAGGCAAGTGGACGCGACCTCAATTACATAAACTAAACTAGAGATGGCCCTGGGCAGGTCCTCATCTCAGTTGAGAACAGAAGTTAAGCCTCTGAGGGAAAAGTGTGGCCATCAGGAGCCACAGGGTGAAGGTTGATAAGGGACGAGAAGCTATTGCGAGTCCCTTCCCCAAACCCTATCTTTCAGAAAGAGAGGGAGGTGGATCCTCACAGAAGTCCTGAGAGTCACCACCAACACCCACTGAGTCATGGGAGAAGGAGGACCGTGGGGCCCCATAAGCTGCTCTTGGAAAACCCCAAAGGGAGGTGGTTTGTCTCCCATCTTTCTCAGAGAATGCGCGCGTGAGGCCACCCACCACACTTAGACATGTGGGCTGCTGGCGAGGACATGATACAATTTAGGCAAAAGCCAGATGTATGAATATAAGCTTGCCTGTTTATTGACCTTAAATCTAATTTACTTCTTTCTTTAGAGAAACTCTCTTATCCTGAAGATATGCCACTTTCCTAATTGAGGGAGGAGAATAAAACATGTCATCCAAATTGCTGAGAAGACAGATGTACGAATACATCCGTCATCCAAATCCCCCTACGAGACACCTACATACTGATGGGAGGAGGTCTGTGGGCCTTGGCCAGGTTCAGGGGTGGCATTTTCTATCAAGATGTTGATTTGGCTGGGAAGACCTTATCTAGCCCAGCAGCTGGCAAACAACAGGCCAGAGGGCCAGATGGCGAATGTTCTTGGCTTATGGGCCACAGGGTCTCCATTGTCACAATTCAAGCAAACCACAGCAGGGAGACAGCAGCTGGACAACTGGGAAGCACGTAGGTGTACCCGTGGCTCCCGCCAGACCTCACTGACAGTCATCAGACGGCCGGCGGCACTGGGCCGGCGGGCCAGAGTTTGCAGAGCCCGGGCTTAAATTCAATTACAAATACCAGGATTGAACCCGTGGGCAGACCCAAGAAGCAACGGGCATTTTTATGGTAGCCAGGATGCTCTTAGAAGGCGGATGCCTTGGCGGATGCTCTGAGTGTGGCCAGAGCAGATGACGGGCACACACGGCCCCCTTGTGGGAGTCGGATGTTGGCCATAAACACCGCAGCTCCCAAAGCAACACACCCTGCACGCTCACTCTCGAAGCTCTAGCCAAATACTGGGGAATCTGCAAGAGACCGTGAGGCCTGCTCAGACCAAAGTGGGAGGTTGCACCCAGCAAGCAGGGGGAACCCGCAAGCTGGGAGTCTGACGAGTCAAAGCCAGGCTGCGGCCCCGAGCTGCTGAGAGCTACGGACTCCTGTGGGCCGGGACCGGAAGCAGCGAGTCCAGCTCCCCGGCCCGGCTCTCGCCGTCCTGCCTGCTCTGGGCCCCGCGCTGTTCTCGGTGTTTACGCCGATCCATCCATTCTCACACACACTGCCATTAACGTCGCCAGTGAAATTCTCGTCTTACAGTTGAGGAAACTGAGGCCCAGGGACAGAGAGAGGCTTTGTGGCAGCCCCTAAGGCTCTGGATGGTCAAGGTCATGCAGCTGGCGTGCGGCAGGGCCAGGGGTAACAGCCTGTGAGCCTGCATTCTCACCCACTCTGCTGTGTGCTGCTCCCAGAACAGGGCTGGAGATTCTAATGGGGGCCATTCTCCAAAGTGACCCGGCCCTAAGAGGTTCCAGGAACAATGCAGGCAGTTACGCATTTGCGGGCCATGACCTATTTCAGTTGCAAATGGTATGACGTGCGTCTATTTCATCATCACAGACGCGAGCTGTCTCCCCTAGTTTTATCCCAAGCCCAAAAAACCTATAGTCAGACAATGGATCCAAAGCAAATCCCTATTCTTTCTTCTTCTAGCTAATTATGCACACAGGGCAGTATTTGGAAAAGTCCTTAATGATTCGGTATTGAATCGGTGTCCACATACTTAAGGCTGAGCTCTTTCCAAACAGTTTTTCCTTCCTTGTCACAATGTCAGGTTTCCTATAACACCTGAAAGATCTCTCCCTGCCTCTCAAGAGAGCCTATTTGGTGGTGCTCTGGGAAAGCCTGTGTATCGGGCATAACCTTAACTATTCATCAACTGGCCTGGGTTCATTGTTCTTTCTTTTAAAAATGAATGACTTTCCCAGAGGAGAGGGTTTAATTCATACGTTGAGGTGCAAAGTGAGACATAAATCACGGAAGAGTCACCAGTCGCTGCATTCCGACTCCCTTTTTTTGGATTCTTGTTTTCTGGGGAAGGAGCATTAGGTCTCCCTTCTGTTAGAGAAGGTCAATTCTCTCCACTGTGGCTTCTTCCTTTCATGAGAAGGATTTAAAATGATGGCCTCATTCCTCCGACGGTTTCAGGGTTTTCTGGTATTTCTGCTCAGGGTTTCTTGGACGCTCACTCCTACATAAATACTTCTCCAGACTCATGAGTCAATTTTCTAAGAATGCTTTCCAGGTGGCCTCGTCCAGAGTCTGGGCCTGGATGGCAGCCACCCAGCCCACAAGGTCTGGGCTGGGGGCATTGATCAGCGAGGGCTGGTAACAGAGGGTTTCTGTACGGAGTTGCCGGAGACCGTCACCCAGGGGGCTTACGAGAGAAAGCGAAGAAGCAGATGGAACCCATGTTTGACAGAGATGGAACCTGCAAGCAAACCAATGCCTGGGATGCGATTAGTATCCTGCACAGAGCCTCTGGCACAGTGTTTGCTGTCAGTTAGCGGAGATAATAAGAACATTGAGGTCACACGGCGACATCAGGTCCATGAGCTGTCCTCATTGGTCTCCGAGGGCTTAGCCCATGAAATTGAAATAAAATCGGTCATCTCATTTCCTGGCTTCTTGTAGTTTAATTTATGAAAGCAGTGATGACAGCTGTATGATGGGGAATAGGAGGCCTAAACCTGCGGAGAGGGGTCGAGGCAAGCATTCAAAAGTGAAGGAGAAAAATGATGGCAGACAAATTCCGCAGCTTCCACAAAATGACGGCAAGATGGGATTTTTTGCAATGATTGCTAGGAATCCCTACATTTTATCTGCTAAACTGTCAAACGGCTCCCACACGGAGGTCCAGGGGTGAAGGCAGCACAGGCTTCGGATGAGTTTCCTGGCCAGGAGACGCCACAGGCAGGTGCCCACCAAAAACACAGGGTGAACACTGGATGGCAGAGTCCTCTTTCTCCACAAGGTCAGAGCAATCTCATTTTCCACAGGGAGGATTTCTCAATGTGGCACCTTAAGATTAATAGGATCCAGGAAATGAATGCACAGAGTATGGAGAATAATATTCACATAAACTCATGTCTCCCACCCCTGGGAAGCCCCTTCTCCAGCTGCATTCACTCTTCCTCAAGACCCATGCAGACCTTTTCCTACCAAGTCTTAGGAACCCACTGATGGCGTTTTATCCCCATCAGGGAGGTCTTATATGTTACCCAATACCGCAAGCTTGTTACACACTAAAAAAAAATAATAATTAAATAATATCGGTACCTGTTAGGATAGTTAATTAATTAAATAATTATTTGGTCAAATACCGTTACGTCTTTGGAGTCAACATCCTGGTGTAAAGCTTCAGATACTCCATCACAAAACTTATCAGATGATTCATGTTGTAAATGTCATCTACTGCTCTTAGAAACACTGGAAGGTGAGCAGGGGTGTGCACACCACCATCTCATTAATGACATTTACTGTATTATAATTGATATAACTTATTAGCCTACATCACAGAAGAGCCTAGCGATCTGGTTTACATCATGTACAGGGACATGAGAAATTGCTGTGCTATGTGTTTGAATGCATTCACTAAAGCTCAGGACTTTTACAGTGAGTCAGGATAGAGGGAAGCCCCATATTTAAAGACCACATTTCTAGCTCAGCTGGTTTGGGTTACTCAGATTGGAACAGCAGCCAACCAGTATAGCATTTCTGATCATTCATCCTAAAATACCATATGCAGAGCAGAGAAACGCTGTCTGGGTAGTTCGGACAGCCCTGTGACGTCTTTCCTTAGCTGCCCGTATGATGTAAAGTCTATACACATACAAGCAGCCGTGAGAGAACTGCATTAGCATTCAGGGACACGGGAGAGAAATCTGTGGGAAATTCAACTCTGTGAACTAAATAAAAGGGTCTCCAAAGGAAGAACCAGTGAAGGCATCTGCAAATACGGAAAAAAATGTTTCATGTGTGGCTCCTCACATAGCATGAAATGACATTGGATGGTCTGCAAAATCTTACTGTCCCAGAGAATCCATTATGTGTCCCAAGCCCATAAAACCTATAGTCAGACAATGACTCTGATGCCCAAATCCCTCTAGTCTGTCTAGTTCCAGTACTCGTAAGGACAGCTAAGCATCACTGAGATGTGTCATCTGTATCACCACATTAAATCTCACAGGAAATCTGAATGGGAGGTACAGCAATTATATCCATTTCAGAGATGGGAAGCTGGAGGGCTGAACACTGAGGAACACACTCATGGATCTGCAGGAGCATGGGATGCAGCCAGGACTCCAGTGCAGGTAGCCTGGTCCCAGCATCTGCGCTCTGGCCCCTGTGAGGCCCACCACTCTCAGGCTACCTGGAGGCATGTCACAGATATGGGTCACAATGGGTCACAGTGGCCCTAGGGCTGTGTGGGGAATTGCCAATACTTTTTTTTTTTCAAAGATTTGTTTATTTATTTATTTGACAGAGATCACAAGTAGGCAGAGAGAGGGGGGGAATCAGGCTCCCTGCCAAACAGAGAGCCCGATGTGGGGTTCAATCCCAGGACCCTGGGATCATGACCTGAGCTGAAGGCTGAGTCTTTAACCCGCTGAGCCCCCCAGGCGCCCCAGGAATTGCCAGTTCTGGAGGAACCCTCCACGGGCTCCGCCATCTGCAGTTGTCCCCACTGTCTGGGGGACAATTCATGCTGTGGTGGATCAACTGAGCAGATTCTGAGTTAATGTCTTTGGTCACCACAGATGGGCCACATAATTATTTGATAGGTCTGGCCCACTCTTCAGTAGCTTGATAAAGAAAGCACTTATTTCTGACAATTTTTTTTTTTAATTTAAAAATCACGGTGGGCATTTTGGGAGAGGAGGCACACGTGATGCTGCACGGAGACTCCTTCCCAAAACCGAACACATGGCTGAGAGGCTGTGACCTGCCTGAAGAACCCAAACAAAAAGACTAATCACCTTAGAAGCTACCTACACTTGTTCCAGAAGGCACTTGGGGGGAAAATGGACTACAGGAGCAAGGCCAGGAAGATGGAGACCAGCTTCACTCTGGGTGGTAAAAGACTCACCTGGAAATGCCCTGCTTCCCGCTGAGCTGGGAGAAGGGAATCCTAGTGGAGCCTAGTAAAGATCATAGAGGAACCCATCCAACAAGATGTACACGGGAAAAAGATAGCATTCAAAGAAAAGATTAAGAAGATAAAAATATTGTGAGAGAAGACTCACTGTATCGAATAGAATTCTGCAAAATAGCCTAACTGTGTCAGGAAATTTAAGAGAGAAATAATTGTATGAAGGAAGACCTCAAGGAAAAGCTAAGACGACAGGATGACATTATGGGGAGCAAGAAGAGAAGCACCAGGAAGATGTTCCAAGGTCAACAAGGGGTAAGGCGATCTGTGATTTAAGGATCCTTCTTGAAAAGTCTCCTTGAGATATACTCCTGCTGGCCAGGAAAACATTTAAACTACTCAACTGAAGAATGAGAAAGTTATGGGATGCAGGGACTAGCAAGGCCACGGTTTCCACTGAAGTAGATCAGTAAGATTGTAACAGAGAATGAACACGTCCTCTTTATTGAAAGAGTAGACTCCATGGTATGAATATCATCATAAAATTAAAACTAAATCAAAGCTGGACAATTTAACAAAGATTAGGGCCTGAGCCAAAGTCTGATGAGTGGAAAACAAAAGAAGTAGAAATATACCAATGGCCTTACCTTGTCCGACAATATTCTTACAGTTTTAGTTTGCTTTGTGACACGGATCAAAAAGGAGGAGGAAGAGGGGGAGGGGGATGGGCAGGGGAAGGAGGGGGAGGAGGAGGGGGGGGAGCGTGGCTACAGCATATCGTTTTAAGTCGTGCAGGTAACTAGAGTAGGATTTGAAAAGGTTGTGTGTTTCCTAAATAACCTGAGAGGCAAACTAGAGAAGAAGACCGTTAATCCAACGTCAGCACACAGCAGGGGCTGTTTAAAAGTCACAAACCGGAAGCCGCCACAGATGGCAGGATTGGTATGAGACATGTCTACCGAGAGATCATACACAAACCTACAGGTCCCTCCTCCAGAAATGCACACGGATTGTAAAGGCAAAGCACCAGGCTAAAGGCAGTCGTACGCTCCAGAAGGCAGTGACCACGGGGTCATGGTAGCAATGCTGCGTGGAGCCCTTAATCACTCGTCGCAGGTGCAGAACGACAGGCGCTTTCCTTCTCTTCATCTGTTTATTGCCCAGGAGCTCACCTGCCCGATCGTGGGAACACGTCCCAGTTCAACGTGTCCCAGTGACTTGGGGGCTGACACTATGGCCGTTACGTACGCACCCAGAGCCTTTAGAGCACATTCAGGGGTGTCTGTGCTGCCTCTCGGCTCCCGAGAGTTTCCATCTTTGATCTGTAAAGCCCGGGGACCTGCGTGTGTACAACGGTCTGCGATCCAGGTCTGAGGCTCTGCAGCTCTGTATCCCGGGGCGCGTGGATGGGGATAGGGAGCAGGACTCCCCTGTGCTCTGCTCAGAGCCGCACACATTCTCAAAAACAGATTCTTGAATGTCATTTCTTTTTTCTCCTTAAGATTTGTAATTTTAGAGAGAGAGAGAGACAGAGGCACAGTGTAGAGGGGCAGAGAGAGAAGGAGAGACCCAAGCAGATCTCACGCTCAGTGCAGAGCCCGACTCCGGGTTCACTCTCTCGACCCTGATATCAGGACCCCAGCCGAAATCAAGAGGTGGACACTCACCCAGCTGAGCCACCCAGGTGCCCCCATTCATGCCTTTGCTTAAAACCTTTCCAAGTCTGTTGTAAAACTGTTATTTCAGGAGGAAAAGGGATTCACTAAAATTCAGTGACTCTGAGAAAATACAAACTAGTGAAATTTCATAATCTGATGAATCAGAATGGAAGGGACAATTTCTACCAGATGAAGAGCTGAAAATGTGGACACATTCCAATAAGATCAGGAAAAAGGACTGATGCATTCTACTTTTATTCTAGGAGCATATGCTTTTGCAGTTAAGCTGGGGTGGGTAGACAAGAGGTGTGGACATTAGAAAATGAAGCTAAGATTATCATTTTTGGTTTATGATATTAAAAATGTAAGATTACTGACTGAAAAAAATGGAAAATACAAAATTTCAGTGTCTGGTGACAAAATTAGTGTGACTTTATAAAATCATGACTAAAGTATAACGGAATAAAGATTTTATTCACAGCAGTAATAAAAATATGGAATATTCAGGAAAATATAAATGCTCAGTCACTTAAGTAAATAAATCTATGACCTTTCCCTGAAGAACCTAATGACCAAAATTGAGTAACAAAGAAAAAAAAATTGGTTCTCAGTAGGTGACTTCCATTATGTTAAAGATTTTAATTTTGTCTAAATTACTCTACTAAGGCAATGGAATCCTAATCAACATTTCAGAAGGATTCTTTTTTTTTAAATTTTTAAACTTGGCAACCTAAATATAAAGTTCATTTGGAAAAAAAATATTCAAGAAGACCCAGAAAAATTCTAAAAATTAAAAAAAAAACCCCACATGGTTCATTAAATGCCAGTCATCAAACAGTGAGATTCTGGAATAGAAAAATAGACTGGGAAGGGAGGTTAAGGCCAGGGAAGCAATTACATATATGGACTAATTGGAAAGGAGCTGGCCTTCCGAATCAGTTCACAGGAGACGAATTTTTCACTAAGTAGCGTTGGGGCCGATCGCTGGGCTGTGGAAGAAAAGCTGTGGGAAGTGGACTTCATTCTTCCTGCCAAAACACAACCCATTTTCATCAAAGTCAAATATTTAATGTAACCAAAATGTCTAAAGGGAATATGAGTAAATATTTTATAACACTAGTTTACAGAAAACCTTCAAGTTACTTTATATAAACAAGAAGCTATGGAAAGTAAATAAAAACTCCATTGCATAGTAATTTAAAAATTATGTAATAATAACAAAAATGTGCCTAGGAAGGCACTCAGCAAATTTCCATAGGGTTATCCCGAGAGCCAGGATGATGTGTCGAGTGACCAAACAGTGTTCCGCCCACATCCCTGGAGGGCAGAAGGACACGACTGCGTAGAGAGGGACACAGAATCAGCTGGAACTGCCCTGAGCACACTGGGATGTCCCGTGACCCTGCTTACGGGACTTTTGTTTTCTTTATTCCGTATACACACGTAGACACACACACACAGACACGTGTGTATGAACACACGTGAGTTGACATCTACTGACACGTTATTTGCTTTGATCACACGTAGTGTCCTAACAGGCACACATGTGTGCACACACAAGGAGAAGAAGCAAGTGCAAATGAGAGGTGTCAAGTGTACATTCATACTGATTCGTTTACACCCAAAGCGTACACGACTCTGGTGGGCAGCTACAGCGCGCCTGTGATGAGCCCCCCCGCAACCTCCCATGGTCGTCTGTCGGAGCGGCCACGTCTCTACTCTGGACGGTGACAGAACTGGCTGGAGTTCCGTGAGCGTCGTGTGCGTCGAGGCCTCATTTTAGCAGGGGGTGCGTCCGTCAGTGTCACCACCACCACGGCGGGGTGGACCCAGGTGTGCAGGGCCTGGAGCTTCCAGGGTTTAGGACACTCTCCGCTAAGAGTAGTGAAAACAAAGCTGGGAGTGTGAAAGGAGAGGAGCCTGCGTGTGCTCTGGAGGCTCTGTGCCCCCTGATCACCGACATCCCTGCACAGACACAGCACGTGTGTCTCTGGAAGCTCGACTTCTCAGAGTCACCGCTGAGGGCCCGCGGGCGCCGATCACTGGCGGTGAAAGAAACCGCTGTGTGAGCACTTTCTATCGTAATTCAGCTCATTTTCCTGTCACACGTGGAAAGCGAGGGCAGGAGGCCCAGCCCTCCGGTGGCCTGGGCCTGAGGGGAAGCCCCAGACATGGGCCAGTCCTAGATCATTCGAGGCACATTACTCACCCTACGGGTAATTTGTTTTCCTCTCTGCTCAATACAAAACGGATTTAACCCTAGACTTGTGTAAAGATTTCCAATAATTTTCCTCTGTATTTCAACCGCCCTTATGTGGACTTCTTACTTCTAGTTATTACAGCGAATGCGCCAATGGCTCACATGTTCTCGGGACCTTCGGACTACTGTGCTGTCACTTCAAGCGTCAACAAGAGAGGTCTTTGGTAACACGTTATGGACAGAGGACTGGCTGTGTTCCCCAGTTTTAACGGAGGCCAAGGAGGAAGCTTCGGCTGGAGACGTGTCTCCAAAAGACCAGGAGAGGTGTGGGAACGGAAGGCTGAGACCCCAGCCCATCCCCTTCCCCCCTGTGCTGGAGGGCTGGACGCACCTGCCACCTCCCTCCACCCCCTCAACACGCCGAAGTCTGATGACCGGACCCTTTCCTGGAGAAACTGATGGTCCCAGCCCAAAGACACCGGCGGTGACAGAACAGCTGACGAGCCTGTCTCAGCACCGGGAGTGTCCGCTGCAGTCTCAGGGTCTCTGTCTCAACGTGCCTGGGAAAATGAGGATTATGAGGAACTGGCGGAAGACAACGGCAGGACACAGGGAAACCCACCCCGTTGCTGCTACAAGAAAGGCATATGGAGGGAATGATCTGTGTGGAGGGGGACAGAGAGAAAGAGAGAGAGACAAAGGAAACATAAGAGAAACAAAGAGAAAGACAGAAGTTCTGCCTTGCTTCGTGAGGTGCCTCGGACACCTGCACCACCTGCCCACACCACTACCCCCTCCTCCGCCTTGTTCTATTTGTTCTTGGTTCTCATCGCCTTCCTTTAAATGTTCCATCCTTTAAAATAATATCTTTTGTTTATTGTTGACTGTGTCTTTCCCCAGATGAGCTCCCCCAAACAGGGACTCTTTCAACTCACTAACGAATCCCCAGTGTCTGGCACATAGCAGACGCTCCGATTATTATACTGGTGAAATGAATTGATGACCTTATATCCCTTGGGGTTTATGTAAAGAAATCTAATCAGGCAAATTTCAAGCAATTATTAACTCCTAGGAAACATAAAGTTCTCACATATGAAAGGATGTAGTATCAAGGTATTCTATTTAGCCAGCAAGGACTAATCGATAATGATTGAACAATTCCAACTGCTGGGTGGTAGCCACATGGTAGGACGCAGGGCAAGGAGGCGGTGCCCACATCGCCCAGCCATGGGAGGGAGATAAAGGAGATGCGGCAGACCACACCATCCCCTGTGAAGGAGAGGACGGTAACTGCGAGAACAAATACCTGGGACATGGTGATCGTGCCTGTTATTTAGGCCTGTGGGGAAAGACACCAGGAGAGAGAGCCAGAGTAAGAGATTTTTGCCCCTGGTCCATGGGATGGGGATGGAGTGGTGGGTGGGAGTGCGGTTTCTCATGGTGAGCTTCCAAGCACAAGATGACTTTTTATGCCACCTGCATTTGGTTCTTAGGTAGAATAAAAATCAACTAAAATAACAGCATAGAAAACAACATCCTAGAGAATTTGAAAGGATTCTTCTCTTTAGTTTTCTTTTTATTGATGAAATATGTAATAAATGCATCAAAATAATTAAAAACCACCTGTTAGGATCTTGTTTGACATAAAAGTAAAACAAGGCTGCAACCATGCTGCAGCTGGAGAAGGAGGCAGACTGCCCGAGCGGGCTCGCGTCTTGCACTGGGTCCAGACAAATCTAAACGTTCTGGGGGGACTGTGGTCTTCCCTTTCTGCCGATTACATTCCTGGCCACCACAGTCCAAAGCACACTGGGAATTTGTTTCCTGTTTCAGCTCTCTTTGACCTGAACTTCCATGGGAGCTGTAGGGGAAGAGCCACGTGGAAATGTCTTAAGCTCTCACGCGATCCTGTGTTTCAGTCTGCGGCTCTGTTCTTCAGTGTGGCGTGAGTGCGTGTCCCAAGGTAGAGTTTCAGAGGCAAAGAGACTTGTCTGAACAGATGAATTTGAGGCTCTCTTTGGTTGTGGGAATATTATTTAAACATCTATGCATGCCTCTAACAATAACATATGTAATGCCTACTGAAAACTTTGTGAATAAAAGAAGGACTGCTTAAAAGCAGAAACCCAACCAAAAAAAAAAAAAAAAAAGAGGGATGAGGAAAAAAATCTAACATTTGGTAACTGTATTAATATTGTCAGAAAATCTTGTAGCCACATGACAAAATGAATGCTAAGTCTTATTTTCCTTCGCCACCTGGAAAACTCTATCAGGTCCCTACAGCTGGTAATAGGCTTGGGAAAAACCGCGGTTTACAGGTGACTTTGGAATGACAGCTCATCAACAAGTCAACCAAAACTTACTTGACTCTTTAAGCAAATGTTAACATGAATTGCAAAAGAAATCATAAAATCTCCGTATCACATTCTAAAGGCAATCACCGTTGACCCTCAAAGAACATAGATTTGAGTTGCGCGGGTCCATTTCCACAGATTTTTTCACAAATACAGGACAGGACTATTTTCCGATCCTCACATTTTCTTAACATTTTGCGATTTTCTTTAACACTTCCCAAGAACATGTAATACATAGGACCTGCAAAATACGTGCTAGTCAACTGTTTGCGTGATGGGTGAGCTTCCAGTCAACAGTGGGCTCTGGGTAAGGTTCGGGACGTGCCACACCCCAACCCGCGGAGCCTCGAGGACCAACGGCAGCTTGGTTTCCTGCTTAAGCTGAAGCTATCAGGAGGTTACAGGAGCTCGCGGGATTCATTGGCTCAATTCTTCTTGCCCTGCGATGCCTGTGATTTCTTTTTCTTTTTTTCCTTTTTCATTGAAACTTTTTTATAGTGGTGGCAGTGGATGGAAGTGGCGAGGCTAAACCAGATTCTGGGGAAAAAAATAACTTTCTAAAACTGAGAACCTTACAGAACCCTCTGATGGCTCAACAAGCCAGAAACCCACCCTTTGCTGTGGTTGCTGTGGAGACAGAGGTCTGGCCGAGCCATCCTGGGGGGACCAGGGTGTAGGATTTCTGTGGTGCCTGAGCAAGGCAGCCCTTATGAGACTACCTGGTGATGCAGAAAAGGAAGAGCCACCCCCAGCTTTCCATCTGCTCCCCTTCCTCCGGTGTAGATGGGTGTGCTCACCCTTAGCGGGGGAAATAAGGGGCAGGTCTCCTCCCTGCCTTCCCACATGCACGCTGGCTTTGGAGTCTCAGGAAGTTGGGGACACAGCACGCTTCCTTTGAAGTGAAGATCCACAAGTTTTGTCTGATGCTATGGCCTTGGATGCCACAGATGCTTTACTTTTTTTTTTAAAGGAGAGAGTCTTAGAGTGTCTGCCTTTAACAAACCCGGTTTATGACAATGTCGTATATCATGTCAAATACCAGGAACCGGGCTGGACAAGTGTCAACTGCTTTCAACGTGAAAGGAGCGTGCTTGGCCCCCGAGCATCCACTCGGGCTGATCACGGGAAAGGCGTCAGGTTCACGGACGGTGCAGCTTGTCAGTTTTCTCACCAGCTCCGAACACGGTCTCCGCGTAGCGCACTCCAATGACACTGAGTCGCTGGGTTTTGTTAAGCAGGACTCAATGACTGACAGATACGCCGGAGCTCGGGAGGCTCTCGTTGCACTGTGTTCTGGGCAGAATCTCACTGGGAGCGGAGGGAGTGCTGACAGCATGAGAGGCTTCCTTCTTTCTGGCTCGACTTTTGCTAAGCCACGTGGTTTCAGCTTCTCAAGCTGCATGTGGGGCAGACATGCGGTCCTGCCAGCACTGAGGCTCAGGGCATGTGACTCGCTGGGCCTGGCTCGGGCACCGGCTACTCTGAAAGCTCACGGGGTGGCGTGAGCCGTGCTTCCCTGTGCGTGTGGACACGGGAGACACCGCCGCAAACACGCGCCTCCGGGTGAGGCCGAAAGACGGGCTTGAATGACTGACTCTGAACCCAAACTGCTCCTCCCTTGGGCTCGCCCCCGCCCCCAAAAGTACAGCAGGGGACACAAGCCCAGCCTGAAATGACAAACTGTCCTCCATGTCTGTCCACCGAACAAAGCCCCGGTTCTTTGGTCTTTAAAGCTGTGTCTCTCGAAACACAGTACTTAAGGATGGTTTGGCTTTGAACACCGACCGAGGACACCCTCCTCCAACGGTCCTAGGAGTGCACGCAAATGGGCCTGAGAGACTCTGAGGGGCAGAGCCACCTGCTTCCAGGAGCCTCGAGAACACCACGGTGCTGGACACAAGGATCCCCAGGACGCCATGTGAGTGGCCTCCAGCAGCTGGCACTCCGGCCTCCCGGGCTGAGCTGCAAACCAACACTAGGTCGCTCATACTAGGTATCCGGGCTGGGGAAAGAAGGCACATCTTTCAACACTAAAGAACAACTAAGTCCTGTCACATGGGGACCAAAAACCAAAGTCACCTGAGAACACAGGGACAGGGACGGCCCCCTTTCTGAAACTGAACTGGCCCTTCTCCCTCATTTCACTGATCAGCCATCAGCAGCTGACGAGCGCCGGCCATGTGCTCTGCAGACCCGGGCAACCAAAAGCCAAGCCCTCTTCGGGGCTGGGCCGCACTTGGATAGATGTACTTTTCCTGGTGAATCACTGAATTGAGACGAATTATAACATATTTGGTTTATTTACTTTTCATCCTCATCCTGGTTAAACCAACTACGCCTGCCACGTCGCACCCACGACCAGGGTGATGGTGCTCAGCGTAGGGCCTGCAGGCCACTCAGGCCTCGGCGACGTGTCGGAGACGCACATCTCTGGTGTGGTTTCTGTCCCACTGAGCGCTCTCCTTCCCCTGCCAGCACCTCCCCTCAAACTCCCAGGACTTGACCTCTTTCACAATAAAAAACAGAAATAATGAGTAAGGAACTTCTTCCCTGCAGGCCACCACGTCTTAAGCCGTGTCCCTCTGTGTGCCGAGGGTGACCCCCACAGGTGCCTGCCGTGGTTGCTCCCTCCATCCTCCCCGGCTGACAGTCTCCAAACATGCATACCACACTGAACCAGCTCTGATGTGAACATGAGAGAAATGGCTATGAACCCTCCTTGGGCTTCACGGCCATTTACCACCGCAGTCCTGTCCCTCTGCTGTTCTTGGTGGCAAGACTTCTGCAAAGAGGTGCTGGAGCCCACTGCTCTGCTCTCTCCCTTGTCCCTCTGCCCCCCATCTCTCTCTCACGCCTTTGTCCCCAGGCTCCCTAGAGGTGGGTCACATGGGACCAACGCTCAAACCTTCCCAAGTTTGAACAACCCCCGAGGCACAGACTACAAACTCCCCAGCCTGGCCTCCAAGGCTGTGCACATTTGGATCCCTGCCCCTCCCCTCCTGCTCACAGCCCCTGGCTCCCTTTGGCCAAGGCCACCCAGTCTTCCCAGCCCTCTGCCAACAGCCAGTCTACCTCTGCCTCAGGGCCTTTGCACTTGCCCTCGTCTTGGTTGGAGCATGCCTACCCTCCATTGCCACAAGGTACCCAGTCTAAGAGCTCAGAGAAGTCTACTGTCATCCTCTATGGGAAGTAATGCATACTTCGCGGATCTGCCATGCTCTGAATCAGTGTGCACACATCAAAACGCACTTGTCCATCCCCGGGTGTCCACTGATGGCCTGGCCCCGTGAGGTCCATGGATCAGGGCCCAGGCACAAGCCATCTAGAATGGTGGCACGTACGAGGTCGTCATGCAAGGATCTGATGGGTAACTGAACAGACATTGTAGTATGTGACGTCTCTCAGACTGAACGTTGCTGTGAAGGGTGAAGGAGTGTGACTTCTTCCTGGGATAGTGGGCAGATGCTCACCGTCCCATGGCCACTGAGCTCGCTAATGACATCAGTGACCTGCATGTCTGGACACAGTCTAAAGGTACATTTCAGCCCAACTCAGCTTTAGAAAGTCACAAAGTCTAACTAAGTAACACCTTAATGATTTCATGTCATCGTAGGTGAAACCATGCTGGACTTGCTTGTCCAGGATCAGAACCAAAGCACTATCCACGGGACCCCCAAATTCAGTAGTGTTTGCTTCTATCAATATGTTTTCTTCTATCAAAGGGCAATGCCCCTTAGCATGAGGCCTCCGTATCTTGAAAGCACAAGTGGCACTAAAAGCCGTTCTTACTGAACCCAGGGTTCATGGAGTAGTTTTCTTCTTTTTTTTTTATAATACTATTGTTTATTGTGTTTTATTTGATTTCTGGCAAGGAAAAAAGTGAAATTAGGCTAGTGGCCTTTCTTGGGGGTGTGAGGGGGAGAGAGTGTTGTGTTTCTAGGTGCTGGTCCTGTCTCTGGGGCTCCACTCTGTTAGCTGACATCACTCCAGGTGCAAATGGCCCACAGTGCTGTTGAGGAATCCTTTCCTGAGCTGGGGGCCCACTTCCCCAGACCCCGTCCTGGGGTGCTTCCGCCCAGTCTGGCTCCTGACCCAGGGATTCCTAGTAATCCCGAAAGATTCGTCCAGAACATTTCAAGATGTGGCACCATCCATGAGTGGATGTACCCAAGTTTAGGCTCTGCCACAGTTCACTCAGCTTTTTCCAGAAATCCTTTATCTGTAAGGGTTTTATGATAATTGTGTGTGAGTAATCCTGGGTGTTTTTTAAGTTACACTCATTTATTCATCTGTCTACTTATTTTTATCAGAAGCACATGATGTGAAGAAAAAGAGAATACAGACCTTCTGGTAAGAGTGGGAATAAAAGAGAATAAACACAATCCTACAAATTCATAAGGAATCAGCAGAGATATGAAACAACATGATGCAAAGAAAATGTACAGCAGACGGAAGACACCCAAGAAACTGGAGCAGAATCCGAAAATGGGAGCGATTACAGCTCATAAAAGTGACCAAGCATGTGTGTGAGAAGATATGTTTTTTTTTTTTAATTTATTTGAGAGAGAGAGATAGAGAGCGAGTGCACGAGAGAGTGTGCACAAGCAGGGACAGAGGGAGAGGGAGAAGCAAACTCCCCATGGAGCAGAGAGCCTGATGTGGGGCTGGATCCCAGGACCCTGGGATCATGACCTGAGCCGAAGGCAGAAGCTTAACCCACTGAGCCACCCAGGCACCCCGAGAATATATAGCATTGATTTGATAAAAATCAAATCCATCACAAAGGACGATTTTTTCAAGATCCAGAGAGACCTCATAATGCCGACATTTAAAAACACAGAGAATGAACAAATGTCAGGCACAAGAGAATGGAAGTGAGGGTTGTATTGTTAACTTCAGGGAAAAATGGCTAAAGTTGGAAAGCAATGTTCGGGGTAAAGATGGTCCTCATTTCGCAGGACAACACGTGAGGAAGCGATAACGTTACCCACACAATGTGGAACTTTAATGTTAATTACAAAAGTAACAGGAGAAATGGAAAAATACACAATTATGAAGTGAGATTTTAAAATATTTCTCTCAGAAACAGATGCATGAAATAGGCAAAAAGTCAGAATATATTTGAATAGATAAGTAAGGACCGTGATCTAATTGCCATATAAATAACTCTACTTCAACACAGAGCACACATTCCTTCGTTCCCACAGGAAACAGTTATAAACACTCCCATGCCCAAGCCATCAAGGCAGTCTCAAAAATGAGAAAAATGATATAATTTTTAACTCTTTCTTTGATCAGAATGTAATAACATCTGAAATAACAAATTACTGTAAAGCCTCCATAGAGTTGGAAATATTAAACAGCAATAATTCTAAATAACTCACAGGTTTGAGAGTAAAAGCAATGTTACCTCTTAACTAAAAACAGTATCCTATATCCCCCCTTGCAAAAAAAAAAAAAAAAAGAAGAAATCATGACGTGTGAAGATTCCAGTTTTCAACAAATACTTCCAGAAACATGGATTAGTATACACAGTGAATATGTGGTTGTAGGTGAGGACTTGTAGTCAGATCTGTTCTCTCCACCTACCATCTATCATGTGTCTATCTGTCCTGGATCTATCACCCATTCAACAACCATCTATATCTGTCTATCTGTAAGCTAGCTTAAAATTTTTATTCCAAAATATTTGATGGGTATGTCATAGTGGTCATTACTTAGGGGACAGTGATGTTGAACACAGGGGAATTTGGTGAAGTTTAGAGTCCATCATACCAAGGCCTGGAAACCAAAATAATAAAAATATTAAAAATAATAAAACTTAATTATTATTAAAAATAATAAAAATATTAAGAAAAAAGTAGATACTGTTTAATGTATAAAAACACTTAAGTTCCCTGAAAAATAGACATATTCCCAAAGTGACTTTCTGCTTTTGTTCATGTGGATAAATAAAGAGATATGTATATAAATACAAAATAAGAGGAACTAAACTAAAACAAACAAAACAAAAACAAGCAGACTAAAAAAGCCCTGCAATACAAAATATTTTACAGAACTACTTAAGGCAGATTTTTAAGTGTCAAATAACAAATTCAAATCTAGAAATCTACTTATTTTTTATACTCCTTTTGCAATGGTTTCTATGTTAATATCTAAGTGACTGAGGAGGTAAATTAAATCAGCCCAGCCAGGGCCCCTGGGTGGCTCAGTGGGTTAAGCCTCTGTCTTTGGCTCAGGTCATGATCTTAGAGTCCTGGGATCGAGCCCAGTGTGGGGGTCCCTGCTCACTTGGGAGGCTGCTTCTCCCCCTCCCTCTGTTCCTTCCCCTGTTTGTGCTGTCTCTCTCGCTTGCTCTTTCTCTCAAATGAGTAAAATCTTTAAAAAAAAAAAATCAACCTCACCTGTGAGGAATTCTGTTTGTTCGCATTTGTAACCTGACTTTCCTTGGCAATACATTCTACCAAATGTCCATTCCAGCTGAAACACATTTTAAAGACTTTATTTTTAAGTAATCTCTACACTCAACACGGGGTTCGAACCCAGAACCCCGAGGTCAAGACCCGCACGCTCTACCAACTAAGCTAGCCAGGGTCCCTTGAATGCATCTGAAATTCATTGTTTTGGTGTCAACTGACGTCCTTCCTGGGGAATGCGGCAGACATCATCTTCTGTACTAAGGTACAGTCACCCCAGGTGACTCTGTCCTGATGCTCACCCTTGAACTAGTGATGTCATACTTTAGCCAAACATGCACCCAAAGATAGTGTCAATTCCAGATACTTCTGATTTCCCGACCAAACAGAGAAGGTCAGACGCCTTCTCACTATGGACACATGGGGTGGGGCAAGGCACAGGAAGAAGAGCAGGGTCCGCCACCCTCTGGAAGGGGGCGTCTCTGGGCATGAGCCACAGTGTGAGGCTCCCCGGCGGAGCTGGGTCCATGGCCGGACGAAGAGGACGGGGGAGCATGGAGCCCAGAGGATGCAACTTCAGGCTGTGACCCTGGGACCGTCTTTCTGTCCAGCCACATTGGCATGCACCTCCTAAGTGAAGTGGAGAACGACAGAAGAGAAATGCACCAAGGAACCTCCCTCCCTCACATCTGCCGCTGTGGCGCCCAGGAGACACATGGGACCCACAGTCCCCAGGAAATTACTTTCCTGGCCCTGTCCCAGGTAACACGGCTGAAGGAAGTGGCTGCTAGGCAGGGCTGGCTCTACAATTTGTGGAAACCAGAGCAGCATGAGAGGTCATTAAGAATTTCAAGTTGGAACGGCAGAGAATGAGAGCAAGCAGGGACCCTTCTGCCCGCTGGACCTGGACACAGGTCACACCCCCTGATGCCAGTCCCGCTGCTAGTTCCTTCTCAGTCACTGGGATAGTCAAATCAGCTACCCCGCTCACTTCTTTGGGATTCCCATGAGTTGGACCCTTTCGAATGTGGGAAATGCCTGAGGGAGGAGGGTTCTTCTCCTTCCCTTGGGAACCCATGCAGTTCATGCTCGTGTGGCTTGTATCTGAAAGAGCTAAGAAACAAAAAAATCACAGCCCCTCTCCTGTCATTGAGAATGAGGTTGCAGGACAGCTTCTGCAACAGAGTTACCTGCTAAACCTCATCTTGCATTTCTACAACGTACAACCAAATGCTTCCTGTCACGACCCAGGCCCTTCGGCTGAAAGCAAATAATTCTGCTAACGGGTCGGGAAGGAGGCACCGAAGTGTGGGCAGAAATAACCCACTCAGTGGAAAGGATTACAGAGGGGACTGCCTTGGTGTGACCTTCTAAAACAAGAAAACAAAGTCTACTCGATCACGATCTGTTTGACCTAAACTCTTCCTCTGCTTTCCTAGGAGAATTGTGAAGAGGGAGGAAAAGGGCCCGTGTCCCATCTGGAAAGTATTTCCTCTTGCATCTTTCCGCTATTGTCCAGGAAGGCACGCTGTTAGTGTCGTGCTTCCAAAACCAGAGAGTAGTTAAGATAAATGACATGAAGAGCCACTCCGTTTAGATAAACTCAGAAAAATAAAGGAAATAAGCATCTGTGTGATTTACGGTTCTTGTTTCAAAGGCAAGTGATAAAAGAGCCTGATTCATGCTCCAGTGAAGACAGAGGTGGTGTGGACTTGGGTGCGTGCACTGCCGTCTGTTCCAAGGCCAGGCCGGAGCCAGCCCTCCGTGTGCAGCAGAAGCCACGAGAAGCTGCCCGCTGGCTGCACTCCAGCCCCAAGGAGCCGCTGGGAACGGCTGATGCCTCGTTCTTCAGCCATGATGCTCCTGCCAGCCGCAGCCTCTTGGAAACTTTAAGATCCTCTTCCTCCAGTGAGGAGACCCCTGACTCCCAGCCCAAGCCCCTGCTGGCATTTCCCAGCTGGGGGAGCCCACGTGGCCCCCGAGGCTGGGGCCCCACAGCACACTCGCTGCACCAGCTCAGCGCTCGGCCCAGGTGAGCGTGCAGACGCTGATGGGGAGGATGGGAGTTGCAATCAGTGTAGCAGGTTTCATTTTCATTTCAGTTAAAGATGAGAAGGCTAGGGATTAAGTTGTTTTAAAGTCTCCACTCCCAGATCCCATTGAATCAGGAGCAGAAAATGGCCAGTTTTCACTGATGAAAACAAAACAATTTCTTAAATTAAGATCTATTTTCCCAACTCAATTGTTTAAATAAAATAATAATGCCCAAGGATTAACATGTGTGATACAAGCTCATTCTTCTGTGTTTTGCTTCACAGTCGGATATGAATTTGTTTCTCCTTTTATACCACAAATAAAAACAGCCAAGAGTTATCAACTACTTAGTCTGTGTGCTGCAGTCAGAGTCCGGGGATCTCACATGAATTCCTTCAACACACCTTCACTCTCTGTCACACTGATTACATACCAGCTGGACTCATAAGGGGTTATCTGAACCACACTTTAAACCAGGTGCCAAGCTCACACCATCCTTGCTTTCCACCATTTCCATAATTCTGGCCGACACGGTCCACTCCATCAAAAGGACTCTGACGTACACAGCTGGGGCCATAGGCTGGGACATCCTGTCCCACCTGTTCAGTACAAACCTGGGGGTTCCTGCTGGTCATCAGGCCTCTGCTGTTTACTGGGGATGTAGCGGGAACCTCGCTAGGGATCCCCCAGCAGGAAAGCATGGTAGTAGGTTACAGCCAAGCTTAGGACTACCTCCAAAAGCTTTCTTCTTCAGTAAGAATACAAATATTCGAAAACCTTAAACATAAGTCAAAGAGCAGATGGATGGGGCCTCTGAATGCTTCCTGGATGAACTTAGGGTATCCTCGCTATGTTTCAACAATGCTGTTCCCAGGCATCAGTGCAGTTTCCCCTGGACTAGTCCTTTGGCTCTGAACTGTGCCTTTTCTCTCAGCACACAAAGTTCTTGACAGAATTCACTTGTAAAATTTTACCCAAGTTTGGAATACATCAAATAACACAGAGATGTTTTAAGTACAGATCCCTCAACACCAGAAGGATAAACTTCAGGGGAGCAGAGGAGGCTTGGTAAGAAAAGCAATGGGCCACACAGGTGACCTGCAGGAAAAATGAGTGACTTCCTAATATGCGTGTGTTGACAAGACAGATTGTGGAAAATGCAACATCCACTTAATCTTTCTTGGAAGGAATCGATAAGCATGAAGGAAAAGGCGAATCAGAGACATACCACATGAGGACTCTTCCAGAAGAAGTGAGACTGTTGGCTCACTGGGAAGGAGGGCCGGAGTGAGTTGGGTAGTCACGGGTGGCTGTTAGCAGGAAACAGAGATGGTCTTCACCTGATTCTTGTGTCTGAGGTCCGAGGTCCTGAGCTGAGTGTGGATGGGGAGGAGGAGGAATTCTAGAGGACACTGGAGGTGACACAGAATCCTAGTCCTGGGAGGGAGCAAATGACCAGGGAGGGGTGGTGGGATGGCCTGCCATCCTGGGGGTCCACCTAAGAGAGAGGCCGTACTTTTCCACTGAGAATATGGGCTTTGAATTTCCTGACAGCCTGTAGCTCCTGAGCGCCGCATACAGCGTGGGTGACATGTTGGGAGTAGCCAGTGTGGGTCTCGGGGGAGGACAATGGAGGAAGAGCTGGGCAAGAGGGTTCCAGCGGGCTGGCGGGACAAGGGTTAACAGTGGCATCCCTGGTCTGTGGGCTGAGGATGGGCCAGGGCAAGTCTGGACAACGAGGGGTGGAAAGGGAACTGTCCCAGTGAGAAAGGACAATGGGAGTGTGGGTCCAGGACTGCATGAGCTGCAGCAACATGAGGCAACCGTGGCCAGTGTGGGGTGGCTCAGGCCACAGTTTCATAGCCAAGACATGCCAAAGTTAGGACTCTGGCTTCCACCACCAACAGAGACTGCAAGGCCAGGGCTCCAACATGGGAGACCAGACTTCCTTTCCTGCCAGTCTGAGCTGGTAGGCAGCTGGGTGCTGCCGGGTGAGGGCAACTCTGCCTGTGGAGGTCACCAGGGAGTCGGATGCCCCTCCATCGTGCGACTCCACATGCTCGAGGCTGCCTTGCCCACAGGGCTGGCACCGGGGCATCAAGGAAGGAGAGGCAGGGGGCGGGAGAGGAAGAGGGGGAAGCAAAGCCTTTGCGGGGCACCCACGCAAGGCACCTGCCTCACTGCTGCTTGCTTCTCTCCTCCCAGAGGGTGAGCTGGGAGGGGACAGGGAACACCTAGAGGGACCTCCATGTGGGAGTGAAGGAATGCGTGTGCGTGAGTGTGCACTCACATACGCGTCTGTGAGTGTGTGACTGCACGTGTGTGTCGGGGGTCCTACCAACAAAGACAAGAAGGAGAAAACGCATGTGGAGGGGCACCTCCTGGGAGGCGTATTTGGACACAGTGACAGCAGGACCCGACCACACAGGAGCAGCACGCCGTTGGGAGCATCCTGAGCTGGCAGCAGCCATGTGACCTCTTGAACACCCTAACTAAGGCTTCTTAGAAGAAGAAAGTCAGGCAGCCGACCTGGAGGCAGCAGAGAGGGGGCAGCGGAGCCCCAGCTTTCCCCCACAAGGTGGGGGGCCTGCAGCACCCTACCCCCCAGGAAAGCACCAGCTGCTCCTGCCTGTGGCTCTGGTCTCTCCTGCTTCTAGGTCTGAGCCTGGGTGGGTTACAGACACCAAGAGGCCTGTTCTGGGGCTCCCCCTCTCAGGTCACAGCTGACTTAGGTGATGGTTAAAGTCCTAAAGCTGGCAGCTAGGAGCTGCGGACTTAGTTCTGGCTGTAGTCTCTACCTCCCCTCTAGGGAAGCCTCACGGAGCGGATGGGCAGGTTGGACTGTGAGGGTGGGAGCCCCTCACAGGGTATGCGAGCTGATTTCGTGCAAACACCAACTGTGCCTAACTATCCGGAGCTTAAGCAGATCTACCTGGTTCCTCCTGCACAGGAAAGTGACACGCACACACATCTCTTCGTCTTTGTGAGGAAGGTCTCTCTACGGCACAGTTAACTGGCTGTTTTGGAGTGCCCCAGGTTAGTGGGCCGGCACGAGAACTCAGCGCAGTGTCAGAAGAGAAGAGCAGCAAGCAGCAGCCCTGGATAGCCACGTTTCCATGTCAGGAGGTTCCATGGAAATGGTGGAAGGAAAGATCCTGATCTCTGAGATAAGTGGCCTCTGCCTCTATCCTAAGCCAGTGACCACGGACCCAACAGCACAAAGTGAGAGGGTCACGTGCCCTTCCGTGTGTCACTGCCTCCTGGAAAAGCATCAGGCTGCTGAGACCCATTTCTGCAAACCTAGAATCAGTTCACCAGCTCCTGGGGATTTTTAGGATCAAGAAGTTTGAAATCATCTTGTACAGTTTTTAGTGTGTTTGCTGTCTGAAGACTCGGGAGTCAGACTTTCATTCCACGTGGATGTTACTCACAGGATTCTCCCAATCCCTCTGGGACGTGTCCCCCGTGAAGCTGAAGCCCTTGAACCCCAGGGAGGGGATGGGCGCGCCTGGGTCATCACAGCTGGGAGCAGGGCTGGCGTGGCTGCTCCTCAGGGCCCTGCCCAGCCTATCAACTTGGGGCACCGGCACCTTCCTGAGAACTCTCTCGGGACGGCAGTACCACAGGCAGAACGGGATGCCAGAGCGCAGGCTTCCTCGGCTCAATCTCACACGTGAGCGTGCAGGAGTGTGCATGTGCGTGCGGGTACACTGCAGCAATCCACACAACCTGCCCCACCAGTCCTGTCCAGGAATGGATCCTTCTGACATGTTTCATGCAGGAGGCAAACAAACCTGAGCGAAAGGAACTGGAGGCTGAGAAGGAAAACGCGAATGTCACCCCAGTACATTATCACCCCTGCCAGCCTACGGTGATCAAAGTGAAAATACGGCAAAGGGGATGCTTTGAGGAGAATTGGCCCTTACAGTCCCAAGGTAGTTCAGACACACCCGTACAGGTAGTTTTCGTTCTTCTTGCCTCTTCCCATTTCCAGATTACACGACAGCAATCAGCACCACCTTTCTGCAGATTCTGGAGCTCCCAAGATGCACCAGATGTATTTGCAAAACTATGACACCTGTGTGAATGAACGTGACAGCTCTTACCTGGGAGGACAGGCAGACACTTTGCAGGACACCACCCCGGTGACAGGTCGGGTGCTGGGACTGCAGAATGATGTGTTGACTTGAAACCTCAAGTCTTGGTAACAGCCTGCCCTCGTGGTCATCTGCCCTGCAGGAAAGGGTGGAAAATAATCATGAAGACTCGGAAATGGACTCTCTGGGGAGAGGCAGATAAAGAGCAAAAGAAATCCCTATTTAAAAAGGATTTAGCCTATTGGTAGCATCTTTATGCTAATGACCAGCTGGACAGCTCTTGACGGACTTGTCCTTGTCTGACCTGTCTTCTTGATTGCTTATCAGAGGGTTTCATCTGCTCTAAGACGCGCGCACTTCCCTCCCAGATCTTTGCATCTTTAAAGTCAACATGAGTCTTTGTCTTGGAATCGGTGCTAACATACATTTGATGACACATTGTTCTTTCCTGTTGTTTCCAGAGTTGGGAACACAACCCACTTCTCAAAAGAGACACAATAACCTGATTTGTGTTTCCACTGGAGAAGTAGCAATCGGAAGCAATCAATAATAAGCCAGAAAGAAATACAGACAAAAAACATAAAGCAGCTTGTCACCAGAGAATTGAGAGTTAAATTTTGCCACGGTTTTAAGCTGAACAGAGGCCTTCTCCCAATAACGACTTAGGTGTCCTATGGAATGACGTCAGTGGAAATGCCTGGAATGAAAGCTGGTCCTATCCTCAGCCCCCATTCATGTCCCTAATGTTTACAGCTTTGCAAACATGCCCGAATTTGTGCAGTATCTTAATTCATTATCTTTCCCAAAAAGGGCATTATTCTTTACATGAGGTTCCTAGAACTGAGTCAAACAGGCAGAAAGTAGAATGTTGGTTTGCCAGGGGCTAGGAGGAGGGGGAACAGGGAGTCACTCTTCTGTGGACCCAGGGCTTCAGTCTGGGAAGATGCACGAGAGCTGGAGATGGATGATGGGTACGTTCGCACAACAGCGTGAACGGACTTAACACCCTAAGTTGCTCAGAAACATTCTGCCCTGTATGCTTTACGAAGGGAACTCTAACTAGATACACGTTTTGCAGGACAATATTCAAGAGTTCAACCAATTGAGAGAAAAATAAAGAAAAAGAACTCAACTGGTATTGATTTAAAACGAACACAAAATATACTAAGACCTACAAATGATTTCATTGCTGCCCTTGGAAAGCCTGAGGGAGTCCTGCTGCTTGTGTGGCCCCGCCATCCCCCTCGTCTACAGCCCAAGCCAGGGCACAACTCAGCACAGCCTCCAGCACCCAACTGGATTCTGGCAGATGTCAGAGCAAGGGACAGACCAAAGATACAGTTTCGGAGGAAAGAACAGCACGGTGTAGACCCCAGGCACGACAATCTCTAAGAGTAGGGTCCATGCGAAGACAAATCCTTCTTTACTCAAGGAAAAACAAAAGTCTCTAAAATACATATGGGACAGAGCGGCTAAGCTATGTCAGAACAAATAAGACACGTCAATGCCTTAACTGGGGAAAGTCACATTCTCTATGAAAATTTTTTAAAGATTTTATTTATTCGACAGAGATCACAGGTAGGCAGAGAGGCAGGCAGAGAGAGAGGGGGAAGCAGGCTCCCCGCTGAGCAGAGAGCCTGATGCTGAGCTCCATCCCAGGACCCTGGGACCATGACCTGAGCAGAAGGCAGAGGCTTGACCCACTGAGCCACCCAGACCCCCTGGAAATTGGTTTTCTTAAGTAGTCAGAAGAGAAGAGTCCTCCCTGGTTCCAAAAGGGGACCGGCATGGCGGCTCAGGTGTCTGGGCCCCAAACTGCCCACTTGGAGGGATCGCCCCATGGGTGCTGATGAAGGACAAGGAGTGGTGGTTAGGATTTTTGCCGTTTCATAAAATGTTTCAGTTCTCTGCTGACTTGACATAATTATATTTTAACCAAGCTATGAAGTTTTTATTTTATGCTCCTTAATGTAAATTTTGCAATTATTTCTGCCCAATTTCAATGAGATCTGATGAGAAACAGGTTACTAAAAATGACTGAGGGGCACCTGGGGACTCAGTCGGTTAAGCATTCAGCTCTCCATTTCAGCTTGGGTCATGGTCTCTGGATTGAGAGACAGAGCCCCACGTCAGGCTCTGCACAACCCTCCAGGATGGGAAAGGGACTGGAGATGGAGTTCACCCCCAAAGGCCAAGGATTTACTCAACCAGGACTAAGTTCCAAAATCTACCTAGAAAACCTAACCCACAGGGTTCAGAGAGCTTCTGGGTTGGGGGGCACATCCCTGTGCTGAGCAGACAGCACACCCCAGCTCCACAGGGACAGAGCCTCCTGCAGTAGGGACCCTTGGAGAATCCTCCCCAGGTACCCCTTCCTCTGGCTCATCATTCCTCTGACTTAGTATAAACTGGAATTTGCAAGTACTGAGCCTTCCTGGGTTCTGTGAGCTGATCTAACAGATTATCAAACCTGAAAGGGAGGGACGGTAAGAACGCCCAACTTTGTAGCTACATCAGATCAAAATGTGGGTATGTGGGGCACCCAGGACTTGTGACTGGTGTTTTAAACAGGAACAGTCCTCTGGGGCCGAGCCCTGAAACCTGGAGAGTCTGAAGATCTCCAGGCATTTCATGTCTGAATTGACCTACAGACACCCCCTTGGCCACTGGACAGTCGGGGGCTGTGGGCGTAGCAAACACCCCACACTTGTGGTCAGAAGTGCTGTGAATAAAGACAGTTTTAGACAAGGCTGGCTCGGGTTTGTGCTCACCTGTCCAAAGGCCCTGAGGCCGCTGCTCCTTCTCAAAGCACATGGGCACTGGCAAGACACAGGGTGAGTCTAAGGACAAGATTCAGTGGAGACCGACATGTCATCCCTTGGAGCGTATTTCTGGGTGGCAGAAAGCATACACCGACTCTCTCCATAATTGCCCCAGTGTGTGTGGGTCATTTCGTCCCCTCACTTATTAAAGAGTTTTTAAGCCACTGGCCAATTTCATTATATTCAGGAACTTCTAAGTTCTAAGAAGTTAATAGTGGGGGGAGCTGATGCCTAGCCAAAATGTCATCGAAGTAGGTAGGGGTACGTTCCCTTGTTTACACGTTACCTCCCATGAGCAGGGCCCATGTATCAATGTGGAGAGGAAATAGACCTCAGTGTTTTATGAACCCACTTTTCCACTTAACTAACAAGGAATGAGAGACTATAAAATTAGAAGAAAAAAAAAAAGAAATACATGTCTGCTTAAGCTGTTCTGCAAAGAATCATGGGGCCTCCCTAAATTAAGCTAGTTAACCACACTGAACTAATTTAGGTGAGGCTGATATCGAGCAGCAGCACAATTTCCTAAAATTGCTAAGAGTGTGTACGTCCGAATGAGAAGAGAAGGAAAGCTGATCTTCTCTCTCCACTTACGTGTCAATTAAAAAGTCCGTTCTTTTTATTCTGTAACCAAACTGGCTTGACTTTTTAGGATGTGTGACTCTATAAATACTGGCTTCAGCTTGGTTTCCTGTTTGGAAATTAAAGTCGTGTGAAAGCCAACCCTTCAGCTCCAGTCCCAACAAACAACCCGGACTTAATGGTCGCTGGGGGTTCCGAGCAATTCGCAGGCTCTCCATTAAGCAAATATGAAATTTGGTTTTGCTTTGAAATGGCAAAAAGAGTTTACTTTATTAAAGTGCTTGTTTTTCTTCTCAATTGGAGACATTTGTTTGGCTCCCCTCCTGAGTGCCTCCGTGTCAGCCAAGTCCCAGAGCTCTTACCTTTAACTGGATAAGAGGGAAATCTGGAGCTAGTATTCTTGAAATAATTTAGTAACAATTGCTAAATATACAAATATCTATAACCCAAAGGAAAACGGGGTTTGTCTGACACACGTGCGTGTTCTGGCTCTGCCAGTGCTTTTCTTAGCTGGTGATTTTGGAGATCTTTCCTTTTTCTTAGCGGGACACCAGCGACATGTGGGCAATAGCACTGTCTGCAGGGAAGCACAGCTGTACAAAGTGCAAGGCTTCTGGCAATATCCCTGGGTCCTGCCCACCCAACGCCAGAGGCGGTCGCCCCCAGTCATCATGGCAACTAAAATGTCTGCACACCCGGGCAGTGCTCTCTTGGGTTGACAGCCCTGTAGGACACCAGCGGATAAGGAAGAATATTTACGGGAAAGAGAAGAAAGGGAGAATGCAGTGTTGTCCTGAAATTTTTAGCAATAGAAATAGGACAAAACAGGAGGGTGATGAGTAGGTGCAAATAAGTGCATTTAAGAAAGTGACAGTGGTGAACATGTAGAATTTGTGGCACATGGCTAAAAGTAATACTTGGAGGACAGTTCGTGATCAGAAATACACCGGTAAATAAGGATGGACATCAATGAATGTAAGAGCGAATGGGGCTCTGAGAAAAAAGAGCTCACGGAAGTAGAAAGAACTGATCTAGATAAAAACAGAAATCCGAGTATTAGATGTACACAGATGTCAGTGTATGGTTCCAGACAAAAACATGAAGAAGCAAATATGTTACAAAAGGGAAAGTAGAAAACCCAAGAGCTGACTTTGGGGGAGGGGTGGTGACCTCTTGTCCTTGAGACTTGGGCTCAGATCCCACCAAGGAGGGGCCACAGCCCAGGATGCGGGGAGCAGAAGAGGGTCAGGGCTGCACAGCCACCTCCATGGACGCAGCGGGTCTGAGCGTGCACTGTGGCGAGCATCACCTTTGTGGTAATGCAGCCGTTTTCCTGGGAACCATCTGTGCCAAGGCTGGCTTGGCTCTCCTCCTAACAGGTGATTTCTGGACTGTTCTACAGCCTCCTGGTTCTTAATTAGCCAGAGTGACTCTGAGAGTGAATGGCGGCTCTCTCTGACCTTTACTCCCCGCCCCCCAACTATTTTGCAAGCAAATGATCCTTTACATTGAGTTCTTTCCTGACACACCTAGACGGACTTGTGTTTTCCTGGCTAACCTGCCACTGACACACCCACTTAATGAAGAAAATAAGGAATGAGCACAAATATGCAAGATGCAAAATGAGAACAAGAAAATATCCTACGCGGAAGAAATGAAGAGAATTTAATGAGGGAGCTTTGTTCAAATTTATAAGCATAATATTTAAAGTCTTACCAAACAGGTGGTTTTCTGAATTAGCAAGACTCCAGAAGAGAGAAACAATCTATGCGGTTTTGTTATCAGACAGGATACAAAACCGTCTCGAAGACCTAATTCCTGAAAATGCAAGTCAAACGGTGTCAACAGATCCCACCACACGTCAGAGAAGAAAGAATGCCGGTGCTAGCTAAATTACTGCAAAGCTCAACGTGAGAGCCAGGGGCAGGAGGGCAGGCAGGCGGGTGGAAGGAAAGGAGGGTCATCCTCACGGACGAGAGTGCGGCGAAGGCCAGAGACAAAGGGAGGGCGTGGGAGAAGGAAGGAGGTGTCCGTCCAAGGCTGAGGAGGACTGAGCACTTTAGGGAGCAGGAGAGGAAGAGCCAGTCTGTGGGTGAGGAACCTCAGGGACACGGTGTAGGGCACCTGCAGAGCCTCAGCTTTGGAAAGGAGGAGAAGGTCCTCTGGAGCAAAGGCAGGGGTGAGGAACAGGGAGCTCTGGCTTGGGGGGGCTTGTGGGGCTGGCACTTGGCAGGATCCTCCCCGTAGAGGGGATGTGAGCTGCCCACAGGGACCTTCAGGGACACCCACGGGCCGAGCGCGTCACGCCCACCTCCACCTCCGGCCTGGCTTCCCAGCGGCTTCCGAGGCCAGTTAAAGAGCTGCTCTCAGTTATCCACCAGGATCGGCAAGTAGGTCTGGGATCCCGTTAGCAGGAGCTGTTTCCTCCTTTTTCAAAATGACTGATTAAAATCATATGGGGAGGAGATGCTAACAGCCTGACTCGGCTCCTGGGTGTTTTCCAGGAAAGTTCTCATCTGTAACTCTCCTCCCTGCCGTCCACTTAACCTGTCGTAGCTCCCCTCCCAGAGAGCACCGAGCTGCCCTTGGACCACCGCGGTCCCTGGTGGGCAATCTCGAGGCTGCCGTTCTCGAGCGAGCGGTGTTCGCTGAACTTCCTGTTCGCCTCCAGCCAGCTCTTCCGGGAAGTGGGTCCTCCGGGTTCCTGAACACCAGGACCGCAGACATGCCTGTGAGGGCTGCCTCGGACTCTGGGCAGGGGCCTGCCAAGTGGGCCTTCCATACAGTGTGTTAGGAGGGAAGGGCCCTCACAGGAACCCAACCGCAGTCACTCCCTGGATGGGCTCTCAGACTGGGATGGAGGCCTTCGGATTCTCCGGGGCCAGAGTGAGCCCAAGAGTCCGCATTTCCAACAGGCTCTTGCATGAGGTAGCTGCTGCTGGCTGGGGCCAGCACGCCCCCCACCGCGTCTCTGTTCCCCTGCATGAGATTCCCCACACTGTGATCTTACATGGGTGGGCGGCCAGGCTCCAGGGGGTGAAATCGGATTCTTTACAACCCCGTACATCAGATCTCATGCCACCGCTCCAGATCTGTGCCCACAAGCAAACAAGGCTGCGTGTGCGTGTGCGTGTGCACGCGCACGCGCACGGGCACACATGTTCTCTGCCCAAGACTTTTAGGAACGATGCCCTCAGAATATCCACCTAAATGTGGAGCCTAAACTTGTAATCACTAAGGAATTTGGGGGGTCTGGGGAGGGTCATCGTAACAGTTTGTTGAAATCACTGGGACGAGCATGATAAGTAACGCTTGTACTCCTTTAAGAATCTGAACCATCACATTAAGAAGGGGCTGTTCCCTCCATGCCTAAGAAGGGACTGTCCGCCAGCGGTGGATACAAATAGCATACTAGTGTGGGCGGGGGTCACCGTCCAGCCCAGAGGAGGGGACGCCCAGGAAGGGCTGCACGTGGGAGAGACATGGGGTGGAATGTGTGAAAACACTCGCAGTGACCTTGGGTCGGAGAGCGGTTCGTCTTCTTTTCTATTTGTTTACGGCATTTTAACGAAAACTAATGATGACATCTGCAAACATGGGTCCTCATGAAAATGCACATCTGTCTTCTGACATCGTGGATACTGGGCAGTGAGGGGTGGGGGCAGGAGGGGCCGACCGCCCCGGCGACCCCCACGGGACCTTCTACCTGCCCGCAGCCTGTCCTGCCCCCTGCCCTGACCTCCCCCGCCCTCTCGCCCCTTCTCACTGGAAGGCTCAGCATCGAGATCCCCAAGGGCTGCCCGAGGAGCTGACGTTGCGGTTTCTCTCTGGCCCAGCCGGCCACTGCTGTGACAGAGAGCCTGACCAGAGAGCACGGCAGAAGCCCCATAAACGCACACCCGTGTACCGGTGCACACGCACACACACACGCACACTGAACTGCTCTCCGCAGCAGAGGGCAGCTGGGGAGGCTGATTCCCCGTCTGTTCCCTCCGCATCACAGCTCTGTGGGCGGAGCCCAGACTGCTCACCTGAGCCCCGGGGGAGCGTCGTGTCATGTGGCCCGGCTACTTGGGAACAGGTTTGGGCGATGCTGTAAGAAACGATTCTTCAGGGCGCCTGGGTGGCTCAGTTGTTAAGCGTCTGCCTTCGGCTCAGGTCATGATCCCAGGGTCCTGGGATCGAGCCCCGCATCGAGCTCCCTGCTCCCTGGGAAGCCTGATTCTCCCTCTCCCACTCCCCTGCTTGTGTTCCCTCTCTTGTTGTGTCACACTGTCAAATAAATTAAATCCTGAAAAAAAAAATTTTCACCACTAAGCCAGAGCTACAGAGAATCATGTGAGATCAGGTCTTTGCTTTGATCGAGGACCAGAAAATCTGTGCCCATGGGCTTGGCTAAGAACAATCACAGTGCTTCTCTCTCAGCCTTGACTATGAGCCTTGATTTCTGTGTGGTGCCTATCAGATCTTTGAATATTTCCCTCCCATATGCTCTCACAGACCTGTGCTCCTGGGGTTCATTCCCCACATTTGGCTCATCAGTCCGTCCACCATCCACAGGTAATATGGCAAGTGTTAAGTGTTAAACAACATCAACAACCCTCATGTCTATGTGCAGTGCTGTTTCTTTTTTTTTTTTTTTTAAGGTTTTACTTATTTATTTGAGGGAGAGTGAAAGTCCTAGTGAGGGGAGGGGCAGAGAGAGAGGAGAAGCGGGCTTGCCGCTGAGCAGGGAGCCCCACGCTGGGCTCGATCCCAGGACCCCGGAATCACAACCTGAGCAGAAGGCAGAGGCTTCGCCAGCTGAGCCCCCCAGGCGCCCCCGTCTATGGTCCCCGTTCAAAGGGCTCCCTTGGGTCCTTCATCGGAGACTTCTGCTCACCACATGTGTAAGGATTTCATACTCAGCATCTTGGGGCGTCTGCTCTTTGGGTAAGGAAGGGCATACGGGCTGACACACTGTTAAGATGGACGCCTAGACACCAGCCCGGGGGGACCAAGGGAAGACAGAATTCTACAAAAGAGGTTTCAGAGTACCAAACAGAGAGACAACTGGGGCCCCCAGTGTGGGGCAAGCGGGTCCAGCACATCAGGAGGCTTGTCTGGCAACAGCCACAGGATGACGAGCTGCCATGTCATCCCGGCTGTCAGGACAGAGCGGGGACGGATGGCCTGAGTCACCAGAGGGGAGGCAGGCTCCATCCAAGGAAGTGGAGAAGTCAGGACACGGGTCACAGGAATGCCTCTGTGCAGCAGAGACCCCCAGTCATCTGTCCCCCAGACTGAAACTTCCACGCCCTCCCTCCTGCCCTCCGTTCACACCAGTGCCCTCAGCTGCCTCCAAGTCCTGCTCGCTGGCCTGTGTCACAGTGTGGCACAGGGAAGATGGGGCCACGCTTTGACCCCCGCAGCCACAGCAGCTACAAACCTGCACACCCGTGCATACATTTCTCCAGGTGTGCACGTGCACGCACAGGTCAGCACACACGTGTGTGCACGAAAGCACATCCTTTGAAGGTGACGACAGAATCCCAGATAAGGAGGACTGTGCCCCTCGCCCCTGCCGGAGGGCCTTGTGGAGAACAAGATCAGGACAGGATCCCTCCTGCTTCAAGTTTTGGAACCTAAACTGTCAGGTTTCTGAGGCAAAGCTGTAGCGTTAACAGAAGGGAATTGGGGCTGACATTTATTTGGCTGGACAGAGTGTTAGGAGCTTTACAGGTAGTCTGTCACGTAATCCTTAAGGAACCCTATAGGGCAGCTTACATTATTATCTTCATTTTATAGATGGACTCACCAAGGCATAAAAGGCTTAAGTAGCTCCTAAGGTCACGAGATTTTAAGAGGCAGGGCCTTGCCGTGATGCCTGGCAGGCCGGGCACAAACGTCACGCAGTCTCCTCCAGCTCAGCGAGGCACAGCCCGTCACTTCCCGGCACAGTCTTTCCATCCATGCAACGTGACATATGCAGGGAGAAACTGTAACCTCTTGTTTGATTCGTGTCTGAGACAGAAAGAGATGCGCACCGCTCTCTATTTCAGAACTTCATACGCTGATGGGCAATTTTTTAAACTCTATTTCCCGGGAGCTGAAGCAAGGGAACTCGAGCTCTGAACTATGGTCATGACTTCCAGGCCATGCTCCCTGCTTCGCGTCTGGGGGCAGGAATGAGGGGGGCACGGGAGCCCTGCAGAAGCCGCCACCATGGAGGGGCACGTGTTTCTGGGTAACAGTGGGATGAGTCCATATCACCCTTTCCAAACACGGCCTTCAGGTATTTTTGAATCAAAAAGTTGTTGGGATCCTGCATTTGTCCTCTTGACAAATAGTTCGTTGGTGGCTGGTGAGGGCCAGGCACAATGCTAGGCCTTGAGGGCTCAGCAGCTAATGAAAAGCAGCAAAGGCCATGACCAGCCATGATCCAAGCCTGTACCAGGCTGTCATAGAACGTAAACACACAGGGAGCGCAGCGGATAGCAAAGACAGACATATAAAAGTGTAAGTGTAAAAGGGACCACAGACATCCAGGCCAGGAAACTGAGAGCGCTGCTGATCTGGGGTCGGCGGGAGCATGGCCTGTGGCCCAGGGGCATTCTGGAGCTCAGCACCAGTGAGCACGGTGGAGACACGCTCAGAACCCAGACAACAACAAACCCGGGGCACCAAGTCCTTGTCTCAGACCTAGTGAAAAGTTCAGGACAATAAGAAAGCTTACAGATAGGAAACTGGTATGGAAGAGACTCAAAACAAAAGCAAAACAAATCTGAGTGATGCTCGATCCCACAGTGTTGGATCGAGTGTTGGAATGATTTATTTCCGTGTAGCTGATGGGCCCAGACCCTGAGCATTCCGCAGAGATGGGCTTGAGAGCTTCCATAAAATTACCTTTTCAAGTTCTACTATGGCTTTTACCTTCATTTCTGCATTTTCAGAAGGAGAACTACACCTGATATCTCCCAGCTTTTTCACCGGGACGAAATCAGATCACACGTACAGGAGCAAGGCACAGACAGGCTGGGGGAGTGCTGGCTAAGCACGGTAGTAGTCACACGCCACAGCCCGCAGGCCGCAGGGCCTCGCCATCCACGTGCGCAACAGACAGGCTTACGGCCTGGGCGCCCATGGAGGGGACCAGGGATACCGATCTCCCAGGTAACGAAGACTGGCGTGGTGAGGCCCACCGCACATCACATCTGTTTGTAGGTGGTGGGATGCTCGAGATCTTCATTTGAAATTGATTTCCCCAGCCCATATCAACAAGGAGAGATAGAAAAGTGAATATAAATATTTTTGGCTTTGAGTGTTTTCAAATTTCTGAATAGTCTGAGAAAATAAAAACACAGAGATAGCCATATGCCCCACAGCATGGAGGGTCCCAGGGCTCCGTTTTCACAGCAGGGTATGGATAATGGTGCTTCAGATGAGCTTCCTATGAAACGGGGTCTCCTCCACCACCTAGCTGGAGGGTTACTAAGACTCAGGTTTCGTTTCTCAGACTGAGGACACATCTGGGAAGCAAGATCTCAGCAGGGCTTGCCATCGCTCAACTACTTGTCAGAAGCAGGAGTCACCGAGCACACAGGAGTGCCAGAATCAGACAGGCCAGAGTCTAACGTGGCCTGTGGTAGTGGAGCAGAGAGGAGAAGCGTAGCGTCTGAGGGCTGACATAAGGAAGCCGAAGAAGGCAATCCCGTAACTGGGGACAGCCCAGAGCGGAGCCCTCCTGTGGAAGATGGGCGTTCGTGAGCCAAGTGCTCAGGCCACTGTTACTGTCTTGTGGGAACCAGCCCTGGCCTGTTCTTCAGAAACCACTTTTTAAATCTTCATACTTCGCTGAAGTTCCTGGAAGGGGACTATTTCATCTTAGAGACGATGGTTTTACCTGTTTCTAAGTTCTCACTGATTCTAACTGAAGAATGAAAACCAGCTGTTGCCAAAGCCTTATCCTTCTTTTATAAAGAGAAAGAAACCAATCATGGAAGCAAAACTACACGGAAAACCAGAAAATATTCCACAAATGAATGCACGCTGTCTTTTGAGAAGCATTTCTATCGCCGGGGCTAGGTATTCACGGGTGTGTCATGAGCGAGCACTGAGGACCCTCGGAATTGGACCGGTGAGGAGAAGGCCAGGAAACCAGAGTGGGTGATGTCCCGGGAGCTTCTCCGAGTCTCAGGGACTCCCAGCTGCATGCAAGGGACAGCTCTGCCTGGCATGATCACACTGAGTCTCTGGTGTCCTAAAGTGTCCCAGAGGCTGGAGGGTGGTGACAACAGTCATCTATGGATGTCCCGTGATGTTCTCCTGCAACAAGGAACTTGCCCAAATTTGATTGCCTTCATGCGACGACCTGTCCAAAATGGCAGACCGCGGAGCCACTAGTCTCGCTGTGGGTCCCCAGCACCCGTCCTTCCGGTTCCAAGTGTGGGTACCAGAGACCGGGAACCCAGGCACATGTGCACTCTCTCCACAGCAGGAGCATGGTGAGAGGAGCCTGGTGTGACTCAGTGATGGGGCTGACCTCAGACGGACACTCAAACCGACTGCCCCTGGTCGGGGAGGTATGTCCCAACTCGGGAGGCTCTGGGCATGGTGAAGGATCCCTGACCCCTGGGAAGAGTCGGGCTTCCCTGTTTCACCCTGGTCCTCTGAGCATGCCTGTGGAGATGGGCAGGGGTGGACATCACAGGCCAGGCCCCGAGAAAGGTGCTCCCTCTCCAGTAGATGACCCTTTCCTCGATTTCTCCTCCACTTTTTGGGAACAAAGATGTCAGCAAGGGGGTAATGCCTTTTGTAACTTAGCAGGGTCTTGGATAAAGACACAGTAGGCATTTTCATGAACTTGGCTCAAAGGTAACCCAATGCAGGGAGGAGAGAGCAAGACCTATTTCAATTTGGTCTCAGGGACCAAAAAGGACAAGTTCAGCCCTTTTGTTACAGTGTAAAAAAAGAAGAAGGGACACTCTCTGCAGGATTCGGAGCATTCTAGCAAGCAAAGGTGGGAAAGATCTAATCAAGCAGTGGCTATGAGGAGAGAGGGTGATATTGGCCGATGAGGAGAGTAACTGTGCTGCGGCAGACAACGCAAGGTCAGCCGAACCTTGTCCCCTGCGCCACGCTCCCAGGTCCCCCGCACGTTCTCAGCCCTGTGCACCCCTGTCTGCTTCCTCTCTGGAGAACGCTCATGTTTCTGAGGACAGAGCCAGTGGATGTCATTTCCCTCACAGTCTCACCACCGTGCCTCACGCCCGTAAGGCAGGACTGCAGGACTGAAGTCCTCCCTCCCGAGGCTGAGATGGGCTGATGTGCCTTGTTTCACTGGCTGTGACACTAGAAAGGCACCAGACACTCTCCATGCGAGGGAACAGGTTACTATTTCACTGTTTAGTCCACAGACCGGAAGTGAAGCAAAGGTCTCTGCATGTCCTCCCGACTTTGAGAAGTCTGAGGATCAGATGCGTGCCCGCAAACAGCTTGTTGACAGAGCAAGTGAGGGAGAGAAAGAATGGTTTGGTATCAGCTGGATAAGGGCAAGGCTGCTCATGGTCCCATTCCATTTTCTGAACTTGATCGATTAACTAATAAAGTTCATGCCTTAGACTATTGGTAGATGGCGAAGACAATAGTACTGGAAAGGTATGACAGGCAGGTTCACAGCCAATTTTAAGATTTGTCTGAGAATTTTTTAAAAGATTTTATTTAACTGAGAGAGAGAGAGAGAGAGGGAACACGTACATGAGCTGGGGGAGGAGTGGAGGGAGAGGGATGGAATCTCAAACAGCCCCTTGCTGAGCCTGGAGCCCAGTGTGGGGCTCAACCTCGCACCCCTGAGACCGTGACCTGAGCCGAACCCAAGAGGTAGACCCTTAACCAACTGAGCCACCCAGGCACCCCTAAGATTTGTCTGAGAAATGCTAATTGTGAATCAGATCAATGTTTTCACTTAAGCAAAAAGCATTATCCCCAGACATTGCCTGGTGCATAGTGGAGAGCTTAGAACATAGATCTAAGCCAAATTTTTTTTTAAAGATTTTATTTATGTATTTGACAGACAGAGATCACAAGTAGGCAGAGAGGCAGGCAGAGAGAGAGGGGGAAACAGGGTCCCTGCTGAGCAGAGAGCCCGATGCAGGGCTCCATCCCAGGACCCTGGGAATCATGACCTGAGCCAAAGGCAGAGGCTTAACCCACTGAGCCACGTAGGCGCCCCTCTAAGCCAAATTTTAATAAGCATTTCATTTGGAAGTAAATCAGCAGTTTGAGGTAAGCTATTTGAAATTCACTAAATCAACTGAACCAGAGGCTGATTTTTAAAGATTACAGCATATGCAATCTTGAGAAATGGCTGATGCCTCTCCACTGGAAGTGAGAGTCATTACCGTGTGTCACTACCATGTGAAAACCGTGTCCACCTTAGAGACAGACGTCATCAGCTAAGGCAGTTCCTATGCTAACTATCCTCGTGGTCCTGTCTCTCCGCGTAAGCCCAGACCACTCTCCGACACCCAGACACTGGCTGAGAGTCCAGTCAAGGCGCAGCTTAGCTGGATCATTGAAATAAAAAATGAGGTTATATCATAAAAGTGAGCGGAAAGGAAAAAGGAGCGGGGGAAGCTTGATGGAAAAGAAGAAAAAAGGCTGCATTTGCCCTGTGTCTGTCAGGAAATCTTATTTTCCAGAGAGAGGTGAGACCATTAGAATAGAGAAGGAAACGCGACCTCTTTAAAATAAAATAAAACAAAACAAAAGCATTCTGTATCTTCCACTGATACCAGGAAATGTATGTTTCTTGAATGAACAAGAGGTGGGGGAGTTTCCAAGTGTCTTTCCCAGTTCATTAATTCCCTAACTGGGTCATTGAAAGGTCCCCTTGGAGACAGTAAGTTCGCAGGGAGATAGCTACAAAAAGTATGCTTAAAAGGTTCACAACCCAGGATTTCAGAAGGTCTGTGCAACTAGAGATCTTGAAAACATGACATGCACACATAAAATGAAAATCGTGCCATGCCATCCCTTTGCCCTGGGGGCTCAGGTTGAGACTGTTGGGTGACATGCTAACTGAGGCCCCCAAGAAAGGAAGACAGGGATCTAGAGTTCTTTCCATCAGATTCGCTGGTGAGGTTAGTTATTCCCTCACAGAACTGAAAACACGAGAACAGATTCATTTTGAATGGTCAGCCTCCAGTGTTAATCATTCAGTTAAATGTGCTCTTCTCAGATAATGCAGAACTTACAGGACCTGGCCCACCTTTTAGAAGTGCGAATCTCCAGGGGCATAGAATTAAGGAAGCATTCTATAAACTTAAAGGAACTCAGGATTTATCTCCATCAAATCCTGAAACACCAACGTTCGGAAAGACGTAGGCAGTGAATTCTGGTCAACTGTTTCCTCAACACAGCCACTTGTAAGCTGGGGAACTAACCGCCCCCAGCTGAAGACAATGCTCTGTGGTTAATCCTTGACAATTAACCGTGTGATCTCAGACTACTGGGGAGGGCTGACAAGTCCATCACACGTGGATCAAAAAAGAGCGCATGTTAGGACTAAACAGGACAAAGCCTTGACCTTCAAGTGGTCACGACATGAAGGGCTGCTTGGTCCATGAGGGGCCCCTTACTAGCCGCCCTTCAGGCTACTGTTCAGGGAACGGCTGTTCCCATCGATCAGCAAATGCTCTATTGTGAAGAGAAAACACAGGATGAAGCTACTGTGCTTCCTGGTAGAATCATCTTTGTTAAAGAACGTGAACGGACGTGAGGCCATGAGCAACGGGGACCCCTGGGAGTTTCACCATGCTTGGAAGCACACAGGGTCAGTGGAGCTTTTGAACCCACACTGCCTGCCAGGGCAATTCCTGAACGTCCTAAACCTCTGGTTTCTATAGAATGAGGGAAAACAATACTGAGACCCCTGAGACAGCAATAATGATTACTTCCAGGCATTGACACTCAAAAAACCTTATAGCTTCAAGGGCATGAAAGTCTGTTGCCAAGATTTTGTGGATGGTGCCCTCCTGCAGCCTAGAACTGTCCCATCAAACATGTCCTGTTTCCACTCTCACCCCCGCTGCGAGTTTGTGCAAGTCGGCGTAGGTGAAAACACACGGCAGGTGCTCAGTAAACAGCAACACGCTTTTCTCACTGTCCTCTTACTTCTCCGGAGAATGAATCCCGGGGGCACTGAGATAGCAGGAGAGTGAAGACGGCATGTTGTATCTGTTCAAGGATACAGGGGTAGGTCTGGTTTAACCCTTCCTGAACTTTCCCCTGTGGCCAGGGAGTGGTACTTGGAGCAAGGGCTGAGACTTGGGACCCAGGCAGGTGGGGTTTCTAGCAAGAAGACTGTCATAGGAGCCCCACACCACAGGAGGTGCTGAAAGCCAGGCATCCTGTGCTCCATCGAGTTGTTGGACGGACAAACCCTAATTTCCCATCAATTTTTCCACCCAGACTGAAAATACACAACACACCCACTGACTCTTTAATGCAATTCTTCAAACGAATGATTTTGGAATAGGTTCTGGGTTGATTTCTTCCAGAAACCTCAATGTGCAGGTTATTCCTGAGGACTAATTCGTTGATTTGCAAGTACGGCTAATCACACATTCAGCACTTTCCGGATCCTGGGTCATGTAACTCAGTAAGAGCGGAGAAAACCAAGTGCGCTTCGGAATGCCTGACTCGCAAACAGGGGACATGAGTGAAGCGGCCATGAAGAAACAGGTGCGGACCCGCCACCCTCCAGAGACGTTCCCATGCAATTCCTTATACTTTCCCACCAAATGAAAAATACGAAGCAGCGTTCTGAAAATCACAATGTCCTTGCACAAATACAAGGCTTTGTGATCCCGTCATCAATGTAATCAAACACTATCAGCTAACCCTAAACAGGGATGCACAACCTCCAGTATATTCAGTATAATTTGTGAAAGCACGAGGGGTGGTATTAAGATCAGAAGGGAAAGGGAAGAGGAGTAAATACGATTAGAAATGGATTTTCCCGCGTCACACACAGTGGATGGCTATGAAGATAGTTTTGTTCCTCCGTGTCCTGAGTGGAGACCATGGCAGCTTGTCTGGCCCCGTCCCCAACGAGGGGCCCATATACTTCTCTCTGTTTTGTAATTAGAGCCACTTGTCTGCTCTCCGTGTGCACAGAAGAGAATCCTATTTTTCCTTAGAAAGCTCTTAGTGTCAGAATTTAAATATGATTTCATTATTTTATTCTTAGTTAATGATGGGAAGAGTTCGTGTGGGTCAAGCACATTAGTGTTAATTGTCCAGACTTACTTTTTTTGTTAATCTTTGTTTTTCTCTATTTCTTTCATGTCTTCTATTAGAGCAACTATTAAGAATATTTGAATTCATTTTTACTTTAAAAAAAAATCTTAATTTTATTTATTTATTTATTTATTTATTTATTTTTTCAGTGCTCAAGATACATTCCTGGAAACATATAAACTTCTAAGACTGAATCAGGAAGAAACTGACAACCTAAATAGACCGATATCTAGTAACGAGAATGAAGCAGTGATCAAAAACCTCCCAAAAAACAAGAGTCCAGGACCTGACGGATTCCCTGGGGAATTCTACCAAACTTTCAAAGAAGAAATAACACCTATTCTCCTGAAGCCGTTTCAAAAACAGAAACAGAAAGAAAACTTCCAGACAGTTTCTATGAAGCCAGCATTACCCTGATCCCCAAACCAGGCAAAGTCCCCACCAAAAAGGAGAATTTCAGACCAATATCACTGATGAATATGGATGCTAAGATTCTTAACAAGATCCTAGCAAACAGGATCCAACAGCACATTAAAAAGATTATCCACCATGACCAGGTGGGATTCATTCCTGGGCTACAAGGATGGTTCAACATTCGCAAATCAATCAATGTGATAGAACAAATTAATAAGAGAAGAGAGAAGAACCACATGGTTCTCTCAATTGATGCAGAAAAAGCATTTGACAAAATCCAGCATCTGTTCCTGATTACAACGCTTCAAAGTATAGGGATAGAGGGAACATTCCTGAACTTCATAAAATCTATCTATGAAAGACCCACAGCAAATATCATCCTCAATGGGAAAAAGCTCGCAGCCTTCCTGTTGAGATCAGGAACACGACAAGGATGCCCACTCTCACCACTCTTGTTCAACAGAGTATTAGAAGTCCTAGCAACAGCAATCAGACAACAACGAGAAATAAAAGGTATCCAAATTGGCAATGAAGAAGTCAAACTCTCTCTCTTCACAGACGACATGATTCTTTATATGGAAAACCCAAAAGACTCCACCCCAAACTACTAAAACTCATACAGTAATTCAGTAATGTGGCAGGATACAAAATCAATGTACAGAAATCAGTGACTTTCTTATACACTAACATTGAAAATACAGAAAGGGAAATTAGAGAATCGATTCCATTTACTATAGCACCAAGAACCAACCTACGAATAAACCTAACCAAAGAGGTAAAGGATCTGTACTCGAGGAACTACAGAACACTCATGAAAGAGATTGAGGAAGACACAAAAAGATGGAAGACCATTCCATGCTCACGGATCGGAAGAATAAACATTGTTAACATGTCTATACTGCCCAGAGCAATCTATACTTTCAATGCCATCCCATTTTTACATTTTCTTTATTCATTAGATTCTTACTTTATGCAAGTGTCCATTCTGTGTACTTTTTTTTAATTTAAATATACAATTGTCTAATTGCTTAATTATTCAACCAGGAATTCACAAAGCTGAAATCAGTATATCTTTTTGAAAGCTTGTTTGTTTTCTAAATATCAGATAAAATTGAATATTGTATTTCTACATTTGAAAAATTTACCTGTCACTCTTTATCAGACTATAGTATCTCTGGCTCTAGCTGAGAATGTTCTTGCAGTGAACTAACTTTATCACTTGAGTCATGCCTATGGTCTAGTTCCTATGGCATTAAAATGACAAAGCCATCAACTGTCATGTGAAATTCTCCTTTTGATGTGCTGTTTCTAGTCATTTCCAGTGCAACTTGCAAAAAATTCTTTTGCTTTCTGGGTGAATTTCAGTATATGACTTCATAACACATTTTTTGAGTGAGACCATTTGACCAAATCTCCAACTGTATCATGGTATTTTCACGTAATCTTCTATTTCTCGTCACCAGCACAATCCATACAATAATTTGAGTGACTTTCATTTCAATAATCTCAAACAACAAAACTATACTTTATCAAATCTTCACTTAGATGGAAAGGAGAAACCAGTTCAGTGCATGAGTTCCTCAGAGCCCCACGCTGCGGTAGATGGATGGGAGAAGGCAGGCCAGGCCTTTCAGGGACATCCAGAGCCCCTGTTCTCTGCTCCCCCTCGGGGACAGGTTGCCCACCTCAGGCAGAAGCTCCGAGTTACCTGCCGGGACACGGGGTGGACCCGTGAGTCCGGCATGCCCATGGCCTGGATGCACCAGGGCCCCTCAGTGCCCACCACCAGGGGAGGTATGAGAAGTGACCTACCCCCACCACAGGACACGGAGCACTCGGACTGAATGATGGCCCACGTGTAGCGTGGCTGGCTGCCGGGCTTCTTCTCCCCCCGCAGCCGAGGCACAGAGTACTCCCAGGCAATGCCCGGGTTCCTTCCCTGAAACAGGATCTGGAAAACAAAAACAAAAACAAAAGAAAGAAAGAAAAAGGGGGGTAGAACAAGTTAAAATGGAACTGACAAATAAAAGCTAATTTGTAAATAATACATAAACAACAATATCAACAGTAAGTACGTTACAATGAGAAACCCTGTCCATCCTCCAAAATCCGTATGAACTTTCTAAGCAGAAGTGAACTGTCAGCAGGAACCAAGCACATTAGGAAAAATGTGGACATTTTACTCTCTGACCTCACATGTGGTATATGCCCCCATGCAAGCCTTCGGACACCTGTGCAGCCCAGCTGAAGTATTTGGTTACTTCCCCCGGTGTTTCTGTGGAATCCCCCAGAGTACCGTCCATCTGAGCGAATCAGAAAGCACTGCCTATAGATCACTGTCCCACTTCCTAGTGAGTTTCAAGCAACCCAGGCCTCCTGAGTGGGTATCAGTGAGACTGGCTGCCAAGGTCTTTTGCCGACTGGCATGTACGGTACAGTTCCAGGAGAAAATGAGCTTATCAGTAAAGATCTCTCAGGTTGCGCCTGTCCGTGACCTATAGTTTAGCGCCTCCCATTTGAACTCTTCCCTTCTTAGCTTGAAACCCAATCGTATATGGACCATCCCATTCTCACTCACGAATGCCTCAGATCCACTGATCTCAGTGGGAAGCCTTCTTATTTTGGAACCTCGCCATTAATCCGTTGATAGAAATCCCATCTCTGAGGCTTAGAGCCTTTATTGGTCCTCATGTGATGTGCCCTTGGGTAAAGACACCGGTCCCTCCCTGACAGCACAGCTCAAGTCCTAGTTGCTGAAGGTGTTGGAGGGCAGGGGCGAGTGCTGGAGAGGTGGCTACGCGGCCAGGTACTGAGCTGCTCTCCTGCCTGATATCCTGAGCCTTGGCCACTCTTCTCCCATCCAGAGCAGCTCCTAATAAGCCATGTTCCTCTTCACATTTGACCTGTCTCTCCTGTGTGGTTATTCCAGCTGAAGTCTGAGATGGCGGGAGAAAAAGCCAGAGCAGGAATTCAGGGTGAAGAGAAGAGCTGAGGGTCAGAAGGGATGGGACACGAGACAGAGATGGGACATGTGTGGATGGGGTGGCCGCCCCCAGATCGTCCGGGGACGCATCTCCCAGGAACATATGAGAGGACAGGAGGGGGCTGCCTGGCCCCCAGAGCAAGTGGGGGGGCATGTGGTTGGCTCATGTCTGCATACCCAGTTGTGGGCTGAGGGGGCTGCTTTTGAGCCAAGTGCTTTCATCTTGCACAGGAATACATAAAGGTAAGGGGCTCTGCAGTGCCGACCCCCTACCACCTCCATCTGCTCAGTCCCATGGGGACAGATCATGGTGCAGGAAGAGCCTATTTGCAGTTTGTGAGCCTCTGCGGCCATGGGTCGAGAACGGGAGGGCAGTGGGTCAGGAGGCTGTTGCGAGACCCCCTCCCTGCACACCGGGCCCATGTGAGGGCACAGCGGGGGCTTTGCTCATCTTGCTCCCATTCCACAGGATTCGGTGGGATGCTGATCCCACCCAAAGAGAGGCGCAGGCAGAGTCCCCTGAGTGTGCCAGCTTCTCACAGCCAGAGAGCTTGCAGGACCAGGGCAGACTTCTGTAAAAATCCACTAATAAGGAACCCTGAACAGGAGCTGCCTGATGGACATAAGTACAAACGTGAGGAGGCCCCAGAAAGAGAATGAGTGCACAGCCCCAGTGCATCCATCAGTGCAGTTTCTGAGACGTCCTCAAATTATAAACCTCATTCTGTGCATTTAAAATTATACCAATGGCCTCAGTCCCCACCAGCGCCAGAAGGACCCCCAACACCCCAGCCCGAAGGTGAGAGGCTGGAGTCTACCTCCACAACCAGGGTTTCGTTGGTTGGTCCAGACGAGGTTAAGCTCTCCGGCTCATGGGAGGACCGTCTGTAGTCGAACGTGGTGCCTGAAAACTTGTACCGGCCAGGCCAGTCGACCGTCCAGTGTCCGTTCAGGTAGTATTTTCGGAGGGTGTTGCGCACAGAGATGTAGGAGGTAGACACGTTCATTTCGCGGATGCGGATGCTCCGGGCTCCAGGAGGAATGGTGACCATCTGGTAATATTCTACGGGGAAGGAAACAGGAGGAGAGAATGTGCTGTCTCACTCAACATACCGAGCCGAAATCCCTACGCACCTGGGGCTCCCCACCACGAAAACCTGAGGATCCACATTGGGAACCAGGAGAAACTCTGGTGTGGCAGTCAGTTCCATTAGTTCTTTAAGTGACTTCTTTCCTTTTTTTTTTTTTTTTAAACTGGAGCAGAGCTATTATTATTTTCGCTAGTAGTAACCTAGCAACTACTTCCCATCCAAAGGAAAGGCTTGACAAGCAAAGCAGGGACGGAGAGTGTGTAGGTCTTTGCAGGACCCTTAAGGCTGCTGTTTCCACTGCACCTCAAGGGTTTCCCGCCAGGAAGTTCCACTCGCCATCTTCTCCGCTCAACACCTGCCCGAAGCTCCGCGTACTCACGGTTTGCGCCATGGGGCTTGGCGTACAGCCCCTTGTGCGTCGTGCAGTCTGAATTATTGCCCCTGCACACACCGCAGGAGTCTTCCACAGCGTCGGACCCAAGGACATTGTCACATCCGACTCTCTGGGGGACCGGGGTCACACGTCATCCATGCAAGAGAAGACAATAGCGAAGTCACCAACCTCCAGTGAGAAACCTCCCCGTAAGAGCAGAACATTTCACCCACACCGGGTAGTTAACAAATACTTATTGGATACCAAATATGTGCACAGCGAGACTGTAACTTGACTCTCGGGTCCAAAGGAAGAGACCCTGACATCTGTTCTCTTCAGTACTGCTACATGACCTCAGTATCTGGAGCCCTCAGCGAAATCTCTCAGATTGTCATGCTGGAGATAACAGTGCATTTCAGACTGACACAAAGCTCTTAGTAAATGACAAGCAATGTGTCCGCAGTAGGGTCCACTGGACTCTGCTGCCATGTCTCTATATTGCCGTGTGTAATGCGGAGAAGTAACACATGCCATGTGGGATTATTCCCAGCAGCAAATTATGTAACGGGCGGTATTTGTTTACTATCTTAGAACTTAAGGGGCTCTTTATAACGTTTATGGTACCTGCCAATGTTACACTTCCTATCAAAGAGTTTAGTATACACAAGTAAAAAATTCAGAGATGAAGTAACTATAGCCAGCAATCTTTGTTTGAAATCCTTAGGGCCAGATGCATTTCAGAACTCAGTGTTTTTGGATTTTAGGAAGGTAATTAACATATCATGCACATAACATGCAAGTCCCAGCAGGACCCAGGGCAGTGCCCATAATAAAACACATAAATGATGTTTCTATAGCAAAATGTGAACATGGTCACTTCACTCTAAGCGAACTAAATAAAACTGACAAATATTCTCACATCAGTTGAGGGCGGATTTTGGCCAGCAAACAAATTCAGGGATGCTTACATTGTGCAACCCAATATACTTTCTGCTTGATAGCTTTTGGGGTTTCAGAACTACACATAAGGGATTGTGACACTGTATCATTAAGAATACCTGAAAATAATGAAATATTTAACAAGTCAACTAGTGATTGGACCAAATGGACAGAGATCTGAACATTAACGCTGAAAGAGATCTTGATAGAACGGAGTCGATCTTCACCCAGTAAAAAGGATGGCAACGTGTGTCTCAGTGGCGGACCCAGCTTTACCAGGTCATCCAACTTAGAGAAGTCTAAGATGAAGACCACGGTCTTGGACTGGTGGGTGCGCATACTGAATCAGTTCAAGGAAAAACCCATCCTTCACATGCAGTGTATTTGATCAGATAAGGCTTTAAATTTCTGCGTATAACAGAATTCCTTCTCCATCTCAACTCGGCATGGGGCAGAGAGCTCAAGGCTCTATGGTCACTTTGCCACCAAATCTTTCACAGCCTCTCTTCCAAGTCCCTCCACAAAAGAGACACCTACAGGATGCAAAGTGGCCCTGGGGCTCAACGCTGCCCCCATCTGTGTTGCCGCCCATACTGCTGCAGGCTGACCTCACTCTGCTCTTCCTCATTCCTGGGGCCTGTTCCTTCTTGATACGAGGATACAAACCCTCTGAGCACCCCTTCCCGTTTGTCACCTCCCTCGGCCCCCTGGGCCCTGCCTGCTCTCGGGTACTCTGACACCTGAGTCGGGTCCTACCAACCCACTCCTTCTCGCAGGACCCTGTTCCCAAACTGCTCCCCCAAACCCCTCCAACTCACCCTTCCAGATTGAGCTCAGAAGCTCCCTTCTCCAAGGAGCCCCACAAATTCTCTGGATCTGTATCTAGGAAGGAATTCCCTCTTCCCCATTCCCCGTCCTCTGCATGCACCTTGACTGCAACCAATCCCATGTGTCTCAGTGTGTGTTCATCTGGCATCCCCCTCCCCCTCCCAGGCTGTGGGTTGGAGAGAAAGGACGGGGTTTAGATGCTTGGTGTCTTTAGCCCCTCAGAGGATGCCTGGCACAGAGCAGACTGTCTGGACACGTGTGTTGAATGAATGAACGATCATTATTACCTCACATATCCCATCTATACAAACATTACGGCTATCCTCCGAGCATGGAGTCCCATCTTTGACTTTATTTGACAAAGAAAAGAAGAAATCAAATCCTTCTGCGATACAGTAGAGTTTGCATAAGTGCTGATCTTAAAAAGAAATACACACACAAACACAAATAAGAAAGAGACTTAAGCTCTGATCATTTTCTCTCTAAATTTTAGATAGACTTTTTAAAGTTTTCTTTTTTCCCCCATAAAATAACTCCCACACAACATTCATTGCAAATACATTTTTCTTTTTTTTTGTGGTGGTCTCATGAGACTTGGGTTTTTTCCCTTTAATTTTTAATTTGTATAAGGATTCACTATTAATTTTTTATTCTGTTTGTCTTTTCCTATCCTTGTTCTTTACCCAGTTGTTGGCACATAGTAGGCATTCAATAAATATTTGTTGACTTGAATACAACATAACTGTTCACTATTTTACTAGTATAATTAACTACTCTCTTGTAGAAATGCAAAAAGGTCATTACAATTTAGTAGCAATATATAAAATTCTCAACAACATAATAAAAGAATCAAATGATCACCAAATTTCTTAATAGCGCATTTTATGAAATACATATTTTTGAACCGATAAAAGGGATAACTTTTAGATGAAATCTCCAGAAGATATCCTGAGGATAATGTTTCCTATAAATACAATGATTGTCGAAACACATGGATACATGGAAAATATAGGTATCATTGTACACTTAAGCATGGTGGATCAGGTTCACTTCCTCTCTTGATAATCTGTTTCAAAGATTTTATGATTTACATAATTAATATGAACTTTCATAGAAACTTTTTCCCCTTCTTTCTTCTTGGTAAAGAACGGAAGAGTTGATGATGAAAATATAGTCTGCCTTAGGAATTTTCATGAGCTCAGACTCATCTACAAATATTTTCTTCACTGTACAAGATGAAACCAATGGAATAACCCTAAGACTGGAGTTGAGTATGTGCCTCCACGATTAATGTATTTATTTCCTGAGACCGTGGAGTCAGGAATAATACACATATGTTGACCTCAATTTCAAAGTTCTTTCTTTTTTTTCTCCTGCCTACTTATTTCTCACTGGATCAAATTTTACTGAGCTTAAGAGTTCAAAACACAACCAAAAATGCTTTGTGTGAAACTGCTTAAAGTTTTCCTTTGAGGCTGTACTGCCTTTGTAAAGCTCTCACCATGAAAACACTATGTCTGTTGGGCTGGAGAAGGGTAAGATTGGGGAGATCCATGTATTTCTTAAGTGTTGCTTGGACAGTATTCCCAGTTTCAAAGAGCAAGATGACTAACTATTCTTTGAATTTCTCCTCAAATTATGCCAATTGAGCTACCAGGTTCAAGTTACTGTAATCTTAAGAATAATACATCTTTCTCTCAACCTGGAGAGTAAAATCAGACATATGGTGCAAACAACCTTCTTGGTTTAAATCAAGACTTTTGAAAACAGTAGGCTTGAAAACTACCTAATTTTCCAAAAGATGCTAAACTTTTGCTCTGATTCTTTGGCCATGATAACTGCTCAGTGGGTGACATGCTTAGAGAAATATCACTATCATCTGCTGGGATGTGTAATGAGGAAAACACTGATCCATGATCACTACACCATCTATTTTGAACGCTTCGTCACTTCTTTGAAGATCTCACTGTATGGTGCACACCCTCTAGTCTCTTGTTAATTTCTGACCACACAGCTGGTCTAGTTTAGACCAGAAGCTGGTGGCTGTGGGGCAGGTGAAAAGTCTGGGTCAGTGACCCCACACAGCCGTATGGTCTATCCAAACAGTGCACTTAAGATCACACCCCTCTAAAGAGTACAGGTAACAAAGCACGGGGTCGTCAGTAGAGGAGGGATTTAGGATTCACCTTCCACTTGGGTGTATGGCTTCCACGTGTAGCGCCATCCTCGGAAGTGCTTGCCGTTGTACTCGGCACACTGCAGCGCACGGAAGTCAACGCTGTTGTGCGGACATTGCTGACTGTTGCAAAGCCTCAGCGTACGAGTCGAACCCTCACAAAACTTGCCTCCATGTGATGGTCTGCAACAGGAAGAAACCTTGCGTTTAATAGCCGCTCTCCCTTGCTGGAAACTAGGCTTATTGGAGAGATGAGCAGATCCAGTTAAATGGCTCACAGTGACGAAGGAAGAAGTCTGCACCCCAATGGGACCATGACTTTTTTACCATGAACAGCATGAGCCATGTTCCTGATGTCATTAAGGCAAGTTACAATGTGGAAGTGGGTCTGCTTGCCACCTCTTCACTGCTGGTGCCCAGCACCCCAGCACAGTGGACAGAAGGCAGAGCTGAGACTGACATTCAAATCCATCACTTTCGGGATGGCAGCCTCATCTGCCATCAGCTTCCCTGTGGCCAGGCCAGGACTGCAGATCGGCTCAGGAACAGTCACCTCCCACTGGCTGGTGCTAACAGCAAAGAGGCTCTGCTCACCCCTAGAATCCATGTGGACCCAGCACAGACACAGCCTCCTCTCAGTGCAAGCGATGCACTGGGCCTCACACATTAAAGACACCACCACGAGGTTGCAACAGGACTCATGTTTTAAACCAATTGAGGTGTGAAAGGAGGACTGGGACAGTCCCCCACCCCACTGCTCTGGTGACCGCCTCTGATGGTTGCAAAAGTAAATATATTGGATGAAAAACCAAACATTTGGCCTTTTTTTCACATAAAAAATTGTTCTTACCGATTTCTTATTCATTTGTTTTCTCTATGTTTTCATGATTGATTTGCTTATTTAAGGGAGACTCTTGGAATTGCACATAAATGTGGTAAAAATCCATTTCCCGAGTATCACTGCAGGGTCTGTTTCCCTGTGCTGTGGTCAAGTACTTTTTAGCATCTTAAGTTATACCGAAGAGACACCATTGTTTGAGAAATACTTGACTAAAATGACTTCCTTATTTAGCAATTCTTTTTTTTTAAATAATTTTAATACAGTTAACATATAGTGTAATATTCAGATGTACAATAGAGCAATTCAACACTTCTACACATCACCTGGGGCTCGTCATGACAGGAGCACTCTTTCTCCCCATCACCTCTTTCGCTTGTCCCCCATACACCTCCCCTCTGGTGACCACTGGCGTGTTAAGAATCTGTTTCTTGCTTTGTCTCCTTACTTCTCTTATTTTTTCCCCTTTGTTGTTTGTTTCTTAAGTTCCAGTAAGAGTGAAATCATATGATATGACTTCCACTTAGCATAATGCCCTCCAGCTCCATCCAGGAGGTTGTACCTTCTCACTGATTCCTACAATACTATGTGATGTACAGATCAGTATTACCATATGGACGCTGTTGGGAAGGTTCACAGCTTAGAAATCGCTCGTGAGAAGGAAGTGCAGACGTGCTTACTTGGGATTTGTGCACAGGCGGTCTCTGTGAGACACCCCTCCTCCGCAGGTCCTAGAGCAAGGGGACCAGGAAGACCAGTCCGACCAGTGGCCATGGGTGGGCTTGGGGCCTTCATCACCATATTTGACACACTGTCCTCCACGACACCACTAAAAGTAAAAAAAAAAAGAAAGAAAGAAAGAAAAAAGAAAGGTTGACATGATTCATGGACTGGTGGGTCCATGGCTGCCGTGACACTCAGCCCTGGGGAGTTCTGTAGGACATGCAGACACCAACATCCCACCTTCAGGCAGCACATAATACAGATACAGTTAATGTAACTTCTTTTTTCTTTCCAAACCTAACATGGTTTTATAAATCCCCACAGAGGGAAGATCCAGAGAAGAATCCTTTTCTAACGTCTGAGCTGCTGGAATTCAGCACATTTAATTAAGGGGAGTTGCACAGACGTTCAGCCCCATGGTTGAGCTCTCCACTGAGTGAACTCCAACCTTTCCTGGAACAACATGCTTTTCATAGTTCTTTGAGAACAGACAGAGTCTCAGGCAGAAAAGTCCAGCTGGAGGTTCCATGTGACTCAACACCTTGTCATTTCTGGCCAGTACTCTGTGCCTTCACTCCCCAGCACCTGGGCTCAGAGCCTGGAGCCTGGAGGTTGTTAGCGGATGCATGTCAGAGGTCAAATGGCTTCCCGTGGGGATAAAACAACCCGCACAGGAGCTCCATCTGTCCCTACGAAGCTGGAGATGCTATCAGCTCTCCTTTCTCAAGAAGAGTGCCCATCAATGTTAGCTCATGCTAAAAGCCATGGGTTTTCTTCATTGCCATCACACATAAAGGACACACAACATCTAACATTGTTCAGCAGTGCTGGTTTTCTACCCATGGCTTGGTGTAGATTTCAAGGATCTTCAGGCCGTCTATTGAGAGGAAAAAACAAACTTGCTTGTCCCTTGCTGCTGGCCTGCGTGGAGCAGCAGAACCAGCCTTAGCACTGGGCTGGAGGATGGGGTGAGGTCTCCTCCTGTCTGTCTCCAAGATTAGGGCCACCAGATTTGTTCTGGGTGAAAAAAAATGGGGCTTTACAGAAGGAAAATAATAACACTTCCATTATTAATTTTGTTCAGTGAAAACACACCAAGTTGCTGGTGTCTGACCATTGGTGTTACACAGAAATGGCAGTTACAAATAGTTTGATTAAATATCATTTAAGGAAGAAAAACTAAACACAAGTAATGAGGACTAAAACCTTGTCCATTCAATTTTTTGATTCTTTCTGAAAAGCAAATAAATAAATAAATAAATATGTTTCTCTTTTGTTACCTCCTGGTCACACCCCAGGTGATAAAGTCCTGGAGTCCCCCTGATACCCTCAACTCAATGGGGGGAATGCAGCTGTCAGCAAGGCATCTGCTCCCTGATGGCCTCATGAGTCCAGAGAGAGAGCTGGATCTGGAAAAAGTGGGGGCCAGCTCCTGTGGACTTAGGCAGGGAGGGACAGAGAGGGACAAGGAGAGGCACAGACAGACAAGGAGGGACACAGCACAGAAGGACAAGTAGGGACACATGAGGGACATAGAGGGACAAGGACGGTGTCTGTTGTGATTGTTTTGTCCCATTTTAAAAGAATCATCTGGTCAGAGCTTTCTGATACAAAGACAGAAAATGGGAATGCAGGAACCCACAAGATGAAAACTCAGAAAATGTTTTCAGGTTTTAAAGTCACTTGACATAATTCTTCCTCTCTGGTTATGATTAAGCCAACAAGCTTGTTAAGTGGATTTTGCTTTTGGTATTTAAGGATTACTTTAAGGTAATTTGGTTTAATTTTGTTTTAAAGTGACACAAAATATTTACTTCTTAAAAATTTACAGTTTATTCCTTTTATTTTTAATGTCGGAAAATAATTATACAGATGAGTATACTCTTAACTTTGTAAGTGATAGCACACGACACACATTCTTCCATTCTGTGTCTCCACCTCACAGTATGTCTGGAGATCACTCCTTGGAAGTGTGTAGACAGGTCTCTCATTCTGTATTTGGGGTTCTGCTCTCTTCATGGACATCTGCATGACTCCGTGTCTCCGACTGTCACAATTGTTTCTGCCGTGAGCAGACTTGCCAAGGCAATTTCTTCTCTTTGTACCAGAGTATCCTCAAATGGCTGTTCTTTTAAATATTATTAAAAAAAAAAACTTTCTGAAAATCTGAGGAGAAAGCACTGTCCCTTCTCCCATGGAGGTTGGGGGATGCATGGGATTGGGCAGACACAGACACACAAACATGTGAACTCATACACACACATGACCTGGAGTAGAATTCCACACAGGTCACAGACCCATAAAGCCCATCGTGAGCAGGTCAGGGGAAGAGCCTGTGTTCCACCGAAACACCAGTTAAGTTTTTGAGGACCATCCCATGTTTCTCACCCTTTTATAAGTTATTGATGGACACTGGCTTTTGAGAGAAGGCTGTGATGGACACTGGCTTTTGAGAGAAGGCTGTACTTTAGCACACAAGATGGTATGATGAATGCGTGCTTCTGCTATGATATTATCCCCACAGTCTGCCTGTCACACCCAGCACACACAAGAAGCACCCTGATAAAATACAACAGTGGACTTGGGGAGATGGGGAGAAAGGAGCCTCTGTATTAGTTCTGAGGCTGTGTGGCCTGGGGCAAGTTACTCGGGGGCTCTGAGTCTGCACGTCCCCCTGAGAACCTTAGGGATGGTGCAAACTACCAGAATGAATTGTTCCCAAAATGCAGTGCAATAACACAGACCAAGTACCTCGCACCAAGTATAAGCATAACGTGGAGTGGTTTAATACAACGTGGGACCCACAATTGTTAGAGAGCTCGAATCAGTTTCATATGTATTAGGCTGTAGTCCGAACCCCTCGTCCTGGATTTCCCATGGTGTGCTCACAAAGGACCTAAGTATCCTTTCCCTGGAAGATTCCTGAGTGCACTAGGGGGTGCTGCAAGGGGCTCACCCTCAAAGGGAGATTGTGAGGACTGAAAAGTATGTCATGTACTAAGGATGAGATCTGGTACTACAAGATGCAATGTAGTCCCATTTACCACCATGCACAAGCCTCAGAGGCAACACAGTGTAGAGAGAAATAGGCTCCCACGCAGGAGAAAGGTGCACAGAAACAGTATGGTTACTCCCAGTACACACCAACTGTTCTGGGATATCCCAAAGTACTGAGATACTGACTGCTGGTAATATGCACGTCTAAATTGAAGAGCCACAGGGACACATAAGAACCCATAATACAGGAAAATGCACAACTAACAGCAAAGGGACCTTACACCCGAGACTTCATTGCTGTCCCACCATGGCCACCGTGCAGCCCCAGGGCAGAATACATCATTCCTGGGTAATTTTAGGCATATATTCTGGCTTAAGATGCACTAATTATTTTTTTTTTATAATAAGGAAAGACCCATCTTTGGAAATACAAGGGAAAATGGTTTAACAATACCAATGACCATCAATGTAACTGTGCTTTCAGGGTAAATAAAATTTAAGCAGAATATATAGGTAATTCTGAGGAAGGCCCACAGCTCTGAAATCCATCCTACAGGAAGCAGGTGATCAGAGAAGCACCCTGTGCCCATGTGAGCTGAAACTCAGGGGCAACAGTGGGAGGGTGGCTGATCTCTTGGGAAATGAGGATAATTTTGCAAATTATCACCTGAAGAGTAAATTTTAGATAATTATGTGCAGAAAGTGGTGATCACTGGCAACTTAATACTGAGGCACATTCCCTGGCATCCTGCGACAATGGGCATTTCCACACCATGGTGCATCCCCATGTCCCTTTCTTATTCTGAGAGTCTAAAAGCATCTTTATTCAATTTTGGGAGGTTATGAGTTATGTAAGTACTGTTGCTATATCTGTGGAAGGATTTAATAACCCACCCCCACACTCTCTGGGGGATTTCAAATAAAGCTCGAGAGGTGTGCAGGAGAGGCAATCTCTGGGCGTTCTTTTCACATAAGCACGAGCAGCTCTCTTCACATCCCCAGTCAGTGTTGCAATAATTTAACCTGAAAGCATGAGATAGTACTGTTTGTTAATATTTTTTTTAAAGATTTTATTTATTTATTTGATAGACAGAGATCACAAGTAGGCAGAGAAACAGGCAGAGAAACAGGAGGAAGCAGGCTCCCTGCTGAGCAGAGAGCCCAATGTGGGGCTCGATCCCAGGACCCTGGGATCATGACCTGAGCCGAAGGCAGAGGCTTTAACCCACTGAGCCACCCAGGCGCCCCTGTTTGCTAACATTTTAACCGTTGCTGCCTGTGCTCACATTTAAATAGACTGAGGCTGTGATATATTTGGTTTGGAATTGAAGCTATTTAGAATCAAAGCTATTTAGACATTTATCTCTTTCATGTGCATTAGTGTCACTAAAAAAGGTCACACATTGGGACGTCTAGGTAGCTCAGTCACTTAAGCATCTGCCTTCGGATTAGGCCATGATCCCAGAGTCCTGGGATCGAGTCCCACATCAGGCTCCTTGCTTGGCAGGGAGCCTGCTTCTCTCTCTTCCTCTGCCTGCTTGTGTGTGCTCTCTCTCTCTCTCTCTGACAAATAGACAAAAAAATAAAAATCTTAAAAAAAAAAAGGTCACACACTAAGTGACACAGAAATGGGTTCAGGGATCATTTGGGTCCAATATATCTCTATCTTTATCAATGGTCTTGTATTTTAAAAAGTAATGTGAAAGGAAATCAGAATACTACTCTTGGAGGTTAAGGTAATTTATTTTTTAATTTCAACAATAAAATTATTCTCTCCCACTGAGTAATAAATGCTCTTAATGTATTTCTTCTTAATATATTTCTTTCCCCCACCAAAGCCTCTGTGTCTTTAACAATACTATCTAACTCGGATTCTGTACATGGTTGAAATATGGGCAAGAGTTGAATGTTTCCCCTTATTAAATAGAAGTAGTCACCACCTGTCACCTGGCATGTACATCTACTAATTGCAGATAGCCCATCAATTACACCATCGGGAAAAGGGCAAAAGGAGGAAGGAGCCGCGTTCACAGTATCAATGTAAATTAAACGCCATCTTCTGTCCTGGGGGTAGATTTGCACATAGAAATGAGGAACATGGACTGACAAAATACCAGTGCAGGAGGAGGGGAGATGCATGGGTCGAACAGCTCTGACATCTGAACGTGACTCTTGACCTAAGATTAGCTCCTTACCATGTCGTCTCCACAAATAGTGCCTTCTGCTGCAGGCATAAACTTAGTCTCACATTTCCTTCCAATCCGGTGGCACCACAGGGCTTTACAGATATCCTACCGGGGAGAAAAGGTCATCACTATTACAGATGGTTCACAAATCTGTAATAAAATATCACTGAAAAATTTAAGGGGAAAACAGCTGATATAAATTAACCCTTCTGGCTTAAGTCGCACTAATTATTAACTTAGCAGTATATAGAAAGAAGACCCAGAGACTCATGTTCTAGACTTGGTCCAACTTAATTCCACCCCTAAAACTTTATTTATTCATATGTATTTTATCATAAATTTAACAAAATTATACTTTCTAAATTAAAAAAAGTAAAATATGATTAATCCAGAGGTTGCAGAAAACAAAAATTAAAATTAAAAAAATTGATAAAACCCAACATTTTATAATTCATTCTTGACCCACCATTCACTAAGTTCTCCAAGTCTGAATGCTCATTTTCAGATTAAAGGGGATTATGAAAGTTTCTGGTTTGTACATCCATCCATTCATCCATCCATCCGTCTGTCTGTCCGTCCATCTGTCCACCCACCCACTCACCCACCATCTGTAACCTTTGATGAAGACCTAGAATATGCCAGTTGCCTTGCTAGGAGGGTGGTTCCCTAAGGAATACGACCCAGATCTACCCTCTGGGGATGGTCTAAGGGAGAGGTAAAATTGCTGTAAGTCACCATATGTTGCCTGTGGGAAAAGATGCTCCTATAGGAGGAAAGCACAAGGCTGGGTGAGCTTGTCAGAAGGCAAGGCAGGGGCACCTAGGGAAGGACTCATGGCAAAATGAGATCTCTGAGCCAACACCTGAGCTTGAAGGGTTTACTGGGGGAGACGGGATGGCATTCCAGGGAGAGGGAGCAAAGGATTTGTGCAAAGTAAAGAAGATGTGAAGGAAGAAAGCTATGTGCAGAGGAAGGAAGACTCACACAGTTGGCAGGGCAGTAAAATGAAACATGATCTGAGGGTTATACACCATGAAAGTCTCTCCAAGTGCAAAGAATGAGCTTCCCTTTCCTTTCCTTCTGAGCCCAAAGGAACGTCTTACTGAACGGCAAGCAGCAGCACTCAGAACAGGATGGAAACTTCAAGAATGCTGGTGGCAGCTTCGACTGCATGGGAGGAAAACGTTTTGTAAATTATCTGCACAACTGTTCTGAATATTTGAACAAGCACTACATTATTTCCCAGGACATTTACTGGCTGTATCTCCTGGGTGATCTGTCTCGTAAAGAAAACCAACACAGCCACACGTCAACATCATTTTGCTTCAAAGATGGCCTTCCACTGCCTTTGTGCTTCCACTCCCCATTTCATGGTGTTGAAAGATGTGCTCACACAGAGCTGCTCTGCATCGTTGTGAGTGATCTGTGGAAGGGTTTTTTTTTTGCTAATAATCAATATTCATTTTATTGTCTTTGAACTATTCTCAAATCTCCTCCCTATGCTTCCTAATTACATATTAGAAACTGAGGCCATACATGCATTTTCAGCCTGTATCTTTCTCATTAACAAATCAGCTTTGGGGAACTTAGAATGGCAAGAAGGAAGCTTTAGATGTTTTACTTTGTGTATCAACTGTGTTTATTTTGAAGACTCCGGAGAACGGCCTACGGTTATGACTGCTGTAACGCTCCGTCTCATTTCCCTGTGAGTCCTCCAAGATCACTGGGTGATACTGGGGCAAACATGTCAAGCCTCCTGTCACGTTAATTGGCATGCTGTCTCGGGGCCTCTGCTCCCAGCCAGAACCACGTTTAGGGATCAGAGCCATAAGAAGACCTCAAGGAATCTGTAAAAGCAGGGGCCCGAGTGTCTGTAACTCTCTGAAGAGACAACTGGAAAGCTCTGTTGGCTTGCAGGGCCACAACTTGATAGATTACCAGGATATAAATAAAGATTCCTTGAAATTGGAGCTCATGGACCCAGGCTCAGTGTCTGGGTGGAAGCATGGCAGATCAGAACCAGACTCTGTATGGCACTGCAGGGTAGGACTGCCTGTCCTTGGGTGGTGGCCCACGGAGAGCAGCTGGCCAGAGAGCCTGCAGAGACCCATTCAGGAGGCTGGGTGTGCACACAGAACAAGGGAAGGCACGAATGGATGAATGGGTGAGAATGAAAGAGAGACCCTTTCCTGCGGTCAGGCCAGCTGGGAGATGGACACAGTGGTCCAGAAGAGGGACCGGGCTTCCGAGCAGATAGGCATATTGGTGTGGACTGGAAGCGCAGGTTTGGGGGCAGAGTCTCGTGTCCTCCTTGTGTGTTTGAGGATGGCAACACCTGCTCATTGACTTGTCCTAGGAGCTAAATGAAGTGGTTGTAGGTAACGTGCCCAGCTCAGGCCTGGTACCTGAGAGGCACCGAACCAGCACCCACTTCCTTCCCCACTCCAAGGGGTAAGGTGATTCCAGCCCTCAGGCTGCTGTCCTCCAGACTTCAGGGCTATGCCCTTATGAAGCCAGTGGTACCGATTCATGGGACAGTTTCAAAGATCATCCGAGAGGATACAAAACAAATGGTGTTTTAAAATGTGAGATTATTTTTATGTATTTGTCATAGATAGCTGGCTCAGTGTTTGGTACCTAGCTGGCGTTCAACACGTTTTCAGAGTGAGCTGAACATCTGTTCATTTGTTCCCATGGAAACCTTGAACAGGATGAGTGGGGACATTTTTCATGTAAAAGGAAATTAGTAATGGTAAGTGAAATGTTACCATAAGAACATCGAAGATGAGGGCACCTGGGTGGCTCAGTGGGTTAAGCCTCTGCCTTCGGCTCAAGTTGTGATCTCAGGGTCCTTGGATCGAGCCCCGCATCAAGCTCCCTTTTCAGCGGGGAGCCTGCTTCCTCCTCTCTCTCTGCCTGCCTCTCTGCCTACTTGTGATCTCTGTCTGTCAAATAAATTAATAAAATCTTAAAAATGGATAAGGAAGATGTGGTCCATATACACTATGGAGTGTTATGCCTCCATCAGAAAGGATGAATACTCAACTTTTGTATCAACATGGACAGGACTGGAAGAGATTATGCTGGGTGAAATAAGTCAAGCAGAGAGAGTCAATTATCATATGGTTTCACTTATTTGTGGAGCATAACAAATAACATGGAGGACAAGGGGAGTTAGAGAGAAGAAGGGAGTTGAGGGAAATTGGAAGGGGAGGTGAACCATGAGAGACTATGGACTCTGAGAAACAACCTGAGGGTTTTGAGGGGGGGGGGGGTGGGAGGTTGGGGGAACCAGGTGGTGGGTATTAGAGAGGGCACGGATTGCATGGAGCACTGGGTGTGGTGCAAAAACAATGAATACTGTTATGCTGAAAAGAAATAAAAAATTAAAAAAAATAAAGAGAATCATTACCAAAAGGTCAAAAAAAAAAAAAAAAGAACATCTAAGATGATACAGGTGGCCACCTTATGTTTGAAAATATAGATCTAGATCCTACTATTTAAAGTATTTCCTTTCTTTTTTCTTTTTTGAAGATTTATTTATTTATTTCAGAGAGAGAGACAGAGAGAGAGCAAGCACGAGCAGGAAGGGAAGAGGGAGGAGGTAGAGGGAGAGAGAATCCCAAGCAGACTCCCCACAGAGCTCAGAGCCTGTGTGGCCCTTAAGTATTTTCATAATATTCTTACATTGTAGTTTTCTGGAACATTCTGCAAAATGGAGATGAATGGGAGATACTATTAAAGGTGGCTTTTTTTTTTTTTTAAGATTTTACTTATTTATTCGATAGAGAGAGAGGGAACACAAGCAGGGAGAGTGAGAGAGGGAGAAGTAGGCTCCCTGCTGAGAAAAGAGCCCGTTGTGGGGCTTGATCCTAGGACCCTGGGATCATGACCTGAGCCGAAGGCAGGCACTTAGCGACTGAGCCACCCATGTGCCCCACAGGTGAGGGTTTTTAACTTTACTAAGGACAAAGCTCTCAAGCACAGGATGCGGGCGATAGTGTGCCCTGACAACACGTGACCTGCGCAGTCTCCACCTGCCGCACGCCCCCTGCACACTTCGGCCCATGCTGGAACCTGTTCAATCCCCAGTTCAGTTCTTCAGGCAGAAACAAATGACAAGAGTTAGAAGAGCCTCGAAATGTCATATAATCCATGTTACTGTTATTCAACATATCGAAAAGTATTTAAGACATTGGTACCCTACAGATAAAACTGACATTTCATAAAAATGTGACACTCTACTCCAGAAAACAAATAGAAAATCCAGTTCCTCAAAAATTCAGATAATAAAATGACCATGAAATGACCAAACAACCAAAATCCAGTTTTACCCTCTCTTATCATACTTCGACTGACCTGCTAACTTCTAGACAATAATGTGCAATGATTGTATTAAATTAAACATTATTGTTGTATGTCATTACATTCTTAATTAAATTTCAGGGTCCTCTTGGAACAAAGACCCTATTAAATCATACATCTAGGGCCAAGGAGCTGGAATGTAAGACATGCTGGGTGTGGGGGGAAGCTCCCAATTTCACAACAGTGCCCAAGACACTAAGGTGATCAAATTTCAAAGTAATTCTAGCAGCCTGAATTACAGACTGTGGGGGTCAGACTGCCAAGCGCAGATGATGCTGGCACTAGACGAAGACACAGTGTTTGTAATAACTAATACTTCGGGAGAAAAATGCTGAAGTCCACACGACAGCCCATGCTTGCTTTCATCCTCACAGTGACAGAATCCAATCCTTAATAGAGGCGCTCGCTTTAGAGTCTGTCCTGTAATTTAAGAGCTGTGCTCACAAAGACGATTTCAGGCATAGTGACTTGGTTGAGTTAGGTGTCACCACCGAACACCCCAAATAAAACCAACATTTCCCAATGATTCTGTTGGAAATTTATTGGGATATTTCCCAACAGTGAGTGCACTAACCCCAGATCCATATTCTCAATCTGTCACTACTAGACTCTCCAAAGTACCAACTGAAGATGCCATCAGAAGTGATGTTATAATGGGATCTATAATTTATCACAAGTATTTGTTTTTCAAGAAGTGGGGTGCTTTATCACGAGTTCCAATGATCACTCCAAAGGCATCAGCAGACAGAGAAAGCCGTGGCCATTTGGGTGCGTGAATTTACACACGAGTATGTAAACACACATACACCAAACACATACCTGTCTGTCCAAGAGACAGATGCACATGAATTTGCATTATCTATTAACTTTTCCAACTAAACAACACATGGACTTGAAAGAGTCCCACATACCTATCACCTGCTCAGCAAATGTTCACTGAGGAGCCCTTAGGTTTAGTCACCAGGTAATTTCCTGTTATTTATTTATTTATTTTTCAAAGATCTTTATTTATTTATTTGAGAGAGAGAGACAGAGAGAGAGCATGAGCTTGGGGGAGTGACAGAGGGAGAAGCGGACTCCCCACTGAGCAGGGAGCCAGATGTGGGACTCAATCCCAAGACCCTGAGATCATGACCTGAGTTGAAGGCAGACACTTAACTGACTGAGCCACCCAGTCACCCTGCTTGTTATTTATTAATTTAGCTTCTTCCATCAGTAAGTTTCTGGATCTTTATACTTCAACCAGCAAAACAGACCCATTTTCATAAAACTTCATGAGGAGTTCATTGAAAAAAATTCAATGTTATAACTGAAAATGTTCTAAGATGCTTAATTCTCAAGGAAAATAATCTAAGTGCCCCAAATTTGAGATTCAGGACCCTAGAGATTCTGGCCACATAAGTCATACTTAACTGAGAAAATCCATCAAGTTTATTCAAGTTGAAGAACGATTTTATATCATAGCGAATGAGCTGACACGACTGATTTTAAAGGATGCAATTTTTTTTTAACTGAAAAGATATTTCCTCTCGGGTCCACGATGAAGTAACTGGTACCAGGCTTACTTTTCTGCACACAAAAGCTGTATGAAACTTGACAAAATATATGGGCCAGCTCTTTTAGGCTTTGGACCAGGCAACACAGTCCTTGTCCCTGGAGACAGGGAGGTTTGCCAAGTGAGCACCAACTTCGCTCCAACCATCTGGTTGGGAAGAATTTCCTGACGTGGTGCAGTGAGGTGGACCCCAGCACACACCGAGAGTCTCCCTGTGTGGAGGATGCCAGAACAGAGTTGGAGTCTGCAGAAGGAGCTAGAACCTGTGGGACTCTGTGGGACTGGGAAGGAAAAAGCCCCGTTAAGTAGGAAACCCCAAATGCCTGTCTAAGGATTTCCCGTAGGTCCTTCCTCATCTGTGGGGTGAACGGGTGATAGACGGACACGTCAGTGGCCTAGCGCAGGGCAGCAGCTCCGGGCTGAGCGCTGACTGGCTGGACGACAGAGGCCACGCCGTGTTGGGAGACACTGGAGTTCTGGGGGCGCGTGACAGCGAAACCTCAGTGGAGAGCCCAAAGTCCACGCCCCCAGCCCAGAGCACAGGCTTTGCCGCCAGATAAGGAGAAGTTGAATGAGAGGCGCCCTAAGGAAGAGCCAAAGCCAGCCTCCAGGGATGAAGGGATCAGCCGTTATAACAATGCGATAGAACACTTACATTACATGAAGTGATGCTGCATTACAGTACGTTGCCAATAGACTCAAGGCTATGAAGGAAAAAGCGCACAGAAGTAGTGGTAAAGAATGGGAAATTTCAGTGGAGAATAGAACAAATCAGATCGTGTTTTTGGAACCAAACCTTAAAATAACCTGAATGTGGAGTTCGTTAAATTGACTGAACAAATGGTAGGGAACGGCAGCGGCAGACACAGGTGATGATCGATCGGCTTTTTAATCAGAAACTACTGAGACCAGGTGAACATGGAAAGGTAGCCTGAGAATGTGTATAGGAAAACAAACAAAAAGAACTGTTTCGAATTCTAGAATCAGAAAAAATGATGCTTCAAAATAGAGGGTGACTTTACTGATATTTTCAGATAAAAGAAAATCTGACCTACTCTGTGCCTGGTGGATACAGGTCACAGGGAGCACAAGGAAAGATCTTCAGGCCAAAGCAAATGAAGGAACTGGAGTTGATCCATGAGAAAACGGAAGTTCTACAGGGTACCTCAGTGAGCGAATATAAAAGGTGACACTCTTTTATTTAAAAGCAACTCGCTCTGTTAAAACAAAACTTTTAACATTGTGTCTTGTAGCTTGTAACGGGCACAGAGGTAACATTCACGATGAGGACAGCACAGTGTGGGGTCACGTGGGCTTACTTGTTGTGAGGACCTTGCATTTTACATAGAGCGGCACAATGTTAATTCTACATCGGCTGTAGGTGAGGCACCTGCATTCTCCGGAGCAGCCGCTAGAAATCAAGAGGAGGAAGTAGAGCTAAGATGCAAATTGAGGCAAAAAACAGAATGGTTAGAAGTTTAATGCAAAAGGAAATAGAGGAATAAAAAGAAGTGTGACCAATGGGAGACTAAAGATAAAATCGATTGACACAATTCCCCACGTTAATACCATAAAAAAATCAATAACTACATCCCTAGAAGCAGAAAATGCATTTCACAAAAGTCAACCCACTTTTGTGATAAAATCGCTCAATGATCTAGGACCAGAAAGGAACTTTCTCATTTTGATAAAGGGTGACTGTAAAAACCAACAGCTAACATGCTATTTTTGTTTGTTTGTTTTTAAAGATTTTATTTACCTATTTGACAGAGATCACAGGTAGGCAGAGAGGCAGGCAGGGAGAGAGGAGGAAGCAGGTTTCTTGCTGAGCAGAGAGCCCGATGTGGGGCTCGATTCCAACACCCTGGGATCATGACCCGAGCCGAAGTCAGAGGCTTAACCCACTGAGGCACCCAGGAGCCCCCATATTTGTTTTTTTAAGTTAAGTTTTAATTAACATACAGTGTTCTATTAGTTGCAGATGTATAATATAGTGCTCAGCAAGTCCCCACGTGACTCTGTGTTCGTCATGGTAAGTGCGCCTTTAATCGCCATCCTGTCCCCCAATTCCCCCACCCTTGTCCCCTCCAGTAACCCTGGTTGTTCTCTATAGTTAAAATTCTGTTTCTTGCTTTGTTTCTTTTTCCTTTGTTTTTTTTTTCCCTTAAATTTCACATATGAACGAAGTTTTATGGTACTTGTACTTCTCTGACTTACTTTATTTAGCATTGTCCCCTCTAGCTCCATCCCTGTCATTACACATATTTTACTTGGCATTTATGAAGTTCCAGAATAAGCAAACTGTACCGATAGTGATAGAAATCAGAATGATGGTCCCCTTACCAGGGTTGGGGAGGGACTGAATGGAAGAGGGCATAAGGGAACTTTTTGGCTTTATGGAAGTAAGCAATGTCTTGGTCAGCATACCGGTTACATGGGTAAACACAGTTGTTAAAGTTCCATTTGTACACCTAAAATGAATCCATTTCACTGCATGCAAATCTTTCCTCAGTTACAAAAGAGGTACTTCGTTTAGCTTCTTACTTCTTATTTTTTCCACATGGCGCCAGGGTACCATGGGTGATACGGTCCACAGTCACAGAGCAAAATAACGTGAAACCAGAGGTATGCTATAAGAAATCCCATCTTTGAAAAAAAAAATTAGTCCTATGTTCCCTGTCCTTAACAGACAGAAGAGTAACATTCAAGAACTACCTAGGGGTCTCCCATGGAAAAGGAAACATTAGGAATACGCGCTGATGGTAACTGATTTATTGCTCCTGCTCCAAGCTGACATTAGCCAGCTCAGGAGATAAGGATCCTGTCCTGGAACACGGTTGTGATTGGCCTTAGGGGGAAATCTTGAGTTTAGAAGAAAATAGATTATGCCATCAGATTTAAATTGGGAATATTCCTCGTACATTATGAAATGTTGGAGGTTTCCCGAGGATCATATTTTTGTCTATTTTCCTCTTGATTTCATTACAAACTAGAATAAAAGAAATCTCAGAAGTAGTTACTTTCATTTACTTTATGGCTAGCTTTCTTCGGGGTTCAGTCCGGCAAGCTCCCAGATCCCAACCAGCCCTTCTGGCATGGGTGCGTGTCTCTGTGTCACACACAGAATTTGTATCAGTCATGTTCCTGGGCTCAGTGGCAGAGATGACACCTTCTACGAGTAACTTCTCTAGAAACCCTGTTTTGGGAAATTTAACAATCACGATTCTCTAGACAGACTGCTGCTCCACAGTAAATTCTGCTTCTATCTGAGGTAGGTAAAGCAGGGCGGTGCTGTTTTCTTAATAGCATTTGAAAAAAATGCAGAGCATTAATTTGCCAACTTACACCAAGAGGTTATTGCTGAGGTCCCACGTGATAAATCAGAAAGCAAGAGCGACCTAACAGGCCAAGTCAGTTCTCCAACGAAAACCGATACCCACACCAGTATCCACCAGCATCCTCTTTGCCAGGAGAACATGTGTTTCCTGTTATCTAAGACCAGCCCTAGCTCATAGGATTTGACATTTGGTAGGTACCCAATAAACGCAGAATACATCAATGTCCGTCACACTGCATAAAACGGTTTTGTGAATCATATTGCACTGAGCACTTGCCAATAATCACTTGCCTTTTTAAAATCCAGCATGCAGAGCTTGGCTTTCTCTCCAAACTGCCACTTGCACTGAGTGTTGGCGTCGTATAACTCTCCCGGCAACTTCTCGGGGTACTTGTACTCCTTCACCGGCTTCGGCTGATCAGCGAGGCACAGCGCTTGGGCGGTGCTGAAACGCACAGGACGCAGGGCTGCTGGTGATTCTGCAAGACTTACCAGAGGCACCTTCCGCGAGGCCAGGCTGTTCTGCAATGTGACAACACCCCCCGCACAGAGAGGAGGGGGCCTTCTTCCCCCAGGGTCCCACAGGACATTTACCCCGACTCTATTTAAATACAGGGGCCACATTTCCCGCGACTGCTCAGAATGCATTTCACCTCTTCCAGGAAGGTGATTTGTTCTTCACGAGATTCCTCAAACTTATCATGGGGAAAAGTGAGACGGACTAGCTCAGCAGACGTTCAGTGTGAGAAGCACCAGCCGCCAACGTTGGGTCCATTCCTTGCCACAGACAATCAAAGGTTGGAAGTGGGAACTGTGTGAGACTAGCCCAACCCACCTACCTCAAAGACAAAGGTTTTCTTTCTTTCTTTTCCTCCTCTGTCCTTCTTCTCTCCTCTCCCCGCCCCCACTTTCCTTCCCTGGACCAGGGGCCACCTGCACATCAGCTCACAGCCTCCAGAGGTTCCCCCTGGAACACAGCAACAGTTCCCACCAGCAACACTCCACACTGAGGCTAATTTCTGACGAGGTTCCCAAGTCAAGAAGGAAATTAACTCTGCTTAAGTTCACTCGATGATGACTAAAGACCAAATAATGATTCCTTCCTTCCACAAATAAGGCATTCCCTTCCCCAGCAGAAACAGGCATAGTTATAATTTTTGCATTCACAGGGAGGGCAAACAGCGTTTGCACATAGCAACTAAATCTTGCTTGCAAATTTCAATAAGCCAGAAAAATCCCCTTTACGTTTGCAAAACAGTGAATGACAGCAGACCTGCCATGGACCCCTGCACTTTTCTCTGTGTGGCTGCCCACCTTGACTGGCAACACTCTGGCCTCAGTCTGCACAGTCCCATCTCAGACTCCACTGCCTTTGGGTCCGCTCAGGCATGACTTCAATTCACAGTCACCCACGAAACACAAGAGTGGCCCCGGCTACAGTAGATGGGACATCGGTTCTATGTAAAAGGAGGTCAGAAGCTTTTCAGAGCACACTGGGAAGTAGAGATTAAATCAACTGATGGGAAAGTGTGAAGAGCAGGGACCGGGCCACTGTGGATGTCCAACAGATGACCGGTCTGTCATGGCCACTGTGATCATACCGCAAACGGATATTTTTAAGTAAAGAAAAAAAAGACGAAAAGCATAATTAGCATGTCAAGACACGATCTGGCAATTTTGGAATTCCATAGGACCTTTCTCTGATGGATCGCAAATGATGTCTTCATAGCGTTCGGTGTTCCCCATTGTGTCCCCAAGGCTACCCCCACCCTCTGGACAGGAAGCCAGGAAAAGTCGGCCAAACTGGCCCAGCAGGAGACTGAAAACTAAAACAGGCTCACGGGTTCAGGAATTTTTATAGTTTGTGTAAATGTAGAAGCACAGGGCATGAGGACAAGGTTCCCATCCAGCCAAGAAACACGCCCTGCACTGACTGGGAACCTGGAAGAAGCTGGGAGCCCACCAGGAGATGCAGGAGCATACCACCCCTGCTGGGACGAGCGGGTCGTCCCCATCGGGCTTCACCTTTGAAGGGCAGCAACTCCCCATGTGGGTCTTAGCCTGGTGCTCCAGGTTAGGTTCCTGCTTGAGCATGTCTGCTCCTTCCCCCTCTGCCCCAGCAGGCTCACGGCCAAGCGCATCACCAGTGGGGCAGGTGTGAGAAAACCCCATGGTGTTGATAGAGAAAGGAAAATCCACTGGACAAAGAATCCACTAGCATCCACATGGGCAAAGCATGTTTGGATTGTGTGGCGTACCCCAGACGAAAGCCAGGTGGCCTGCATGTGGGAAGCCAAATGATAACGCTTGTAGGAGATCATGTGGAAGAATGTATTTGTGACTCTGGGGTAAGCGGAGATTTTTTTTTTTTTTTTTTTTAATCAACAGCCCACAAAAAGTACTAACCCTAAAGCCAAAAATATGGATTCATTTGGACTCCATTACAAAAAGGGGAAGTTCTCTTAACCAAAGACACCATTAGAAGTGGAGACACCAAGTCATGGAGTGACAGAAGATACTTGCATAATATGTATTTTCCATATGGGACAAAGTATTCAGAATACATATGTCCCTCAAGAGACAAGAAAAAAAAATAAAAAGCCTGATTCTTAAAAATTCACAGGAGATTCGAAAAATAACTTCACTCAAGATTATTTCAGCGACCATTAACATGTAAAAGGACATTCGTTCTCTTTAATGGCCACCTTGGTATGCTACTACACACCAGCGAAACGGCTAAAATGGAAAAGACCGTCAAGACCAAGTGTTGGCGAGGGTTCAGAGCAGTGGGAGCACTCATAACTGTGGGCACGTGACTTTGCGCAACCACTCAGGGAAGCTGTCTGGGGTGTCTCCTGACACTGCAGACCGCGTGACCACGACCCTAGAGTTCCAGTCCTACAGATAATCGGAGACCAAAAGAATAGGCAGACATTTCTTAAATAGCCCCAAATTGGAATCTCAAATGCCTATCACCAACAGAATGGATTCATGAGCTGTAGCATATTCATGCAATTAAAAATAAGTAAATGATGTTATATTTGTATGCGGCAACAAGGCTGAATCTCATTATCATGATACTTAGCCAAAGACCACAGACACAGAGTAGTATGTAACTCATGGTTCTGTTCATAGGAAGTTCAGAAACAGGCAAAACTAGCCTATGGTGCCCTGTGTCAAGAGCAAGGTCATCTCTGGGGAGGAGGGAGATGCTGATGAGTGGGAGCATGGATTCTGGGCTGTTCACTGCTCTGTAGCTCTTTATAAACGTAGTTATCCTATCCATCACCTCAGATCCTTAGATTTGTGAATGTTGTGTCGTGAGAACATTTTTTTTTTTAAGGAGCCCAGTGTGAGGCTCGAACTCACAGCGCTGACATCAAGACCTGAGCTGAGATCAAGAGTCAGAAGCTTAACTGACTGAGCCACCCAGGTGCTCCAAGAGAACTTGTAAGATCTACTCTCCTAGCAACCTTCAAACACAGAATACAACACTGTCTGCAGTCACCGTGCTGTACGTGAGAGCCCCCAGGAGCCACTCATCTTAGAACTGCAGGACTGTACGTGTGACCGGCTTCACCAGCACCCCCATGGCCCCACCGTGGCACCTACTACTGCTGCTTTGAGCTTGATTCAGATTTCACATATAAGTGGGAACACACAGCGTGTCTTTCTCTGACTTACCTCACGTAGCATCACGCCCTCAAGGTTCATCTGCACTACCAAAAATGGCAGGATTTCCTTCTTTCACATGGCTGAAAAATATTCACTGTGTGTGTGTGCGTGCATGTGTGCGTGCGTGTGTATGAATGAAATGAAATGTGTTCTTCCTGTTACACCCCAAAACATGCTTCATGGGCTCTCAGGTCAGGTCAGATTTTCTCATTCACAGAGGTGATATGGGCTGGGGCAGGTGATCCAGGCACCCCTCAAACTCCTGGTCTCCAGCGATGGTCCCTTTTCCCATGGACTGACACAGATTCATGCAGTCAGAGGGAAGGCACACTCACTGGTCTGTGAATACCATGATTCAAATTTTTATAAAAAGTAAATTGAGGATGAGTCCCTGTTGTCATTAAATTAAAATAATGAGCTAAACTTTCCCTAGTCCTAGGCCTCCGGGACATAGACATGAGTAAACAGGATGAGGTCTGTGTCAGTTCCTCGGAAATGACACATGACTTCACTGACTCGGTTCATGAATTTACTCCAAACACGTATCTGTCCTTCTTGACTACCAACTATGGAGAAATGTTGTGCTGACAACTTCAGACCAACTGAGCTCCTTCTTTAAATATATTTTTTCCACGTACCAAAGGCGGGACTGCTCATAAAAGAAAGTGGGTTCATCTGTAGAGGTGAGCCACTTATCCTTACTCATTGTTGGGATCGCATCCAAAGAGCAGCCTGATTGGTGGAGAACATAACGGGATTGTGACTATGTGGAGCTAGGGAAGTCGGCAAACGTGTCCAAGAAGACAGTCTCCCGCTCATTAAACCGAGGAGATGTCCCTGCTGACACAGTACAGACATGGCTGATTCGTGACTGGTCATCCCAAGGGAACAAAAGCTTGAGTGACTTTGACAACAGGAGGTTCTCCTGGAAAATTTAATATTTCAAGGGAACAAATTTGTGAGCATGGATAATCTTGCATTTCTGTTTATAGCCACGTGGTCCAGCAAAATTATCAAAGTTCTTGAAAATAAAAATTTATGACTGAATGGCCACACAAGGGTTTCATGGCCATGGCCTGACTGACACAAAAACAAATGAGCGCACTTGAGCCGACATTGAACCGTCCCGGGATCCCAGAGCAAATACATCTCTGAACCACACTCTTGGCAAACCCTCCTAGGGCCATGGTCTGATTTGGAGATCACAGCCCATATCTAATGTCATCAAAACAAGTGCTCTCTAAGCGTATAACTATTTTCTTTCCACAAGTTCTCCCATAGTCCTTGGCAGCTGAGAAACGATCTGGACTCTCATGATGCTGATTCGCACTGTACACCCACACGCTGCATCCCCTGCTCTCCACATCGTCTGGGCACATTTCAAAAATGTTGAAAGTGTTTCTCTTCACAGAAACCATGAAGGTGAAAAAGCAGTAAAAATGTTGAGGGGCGCCTGGGTGACTCAGCCAGTTAAGCATCTGCCTTCTGCTCAGGTCACGATCTCAGAGGCCTGAGATCAAGTCCCACACCGGATTCCCTTCTCTGCAGGGAGTCTGCTTACCCCTCTGCCCCTCTCCCTGCTTGTGCATGCATGCTCTCTCTCTCTCAAGTAAATAAATAAAGTCTTTAAAAGATTTTTTTTAAATGATCTAGAAAATTTTAGAAAGGATTGATATAGAAAACTCCTATGCAAACTTAAGTTTATGCTCTTTTTTAATTCAGAAAGCAGAAGTCTTCATGCACCTGCATACACACAGACATGCACACACACACACCAAACAAAACTGAAACCGCTACAAACAATGCTAACAATCCCCAACTTGACTCCACGGGGGTCCCACACAGGGGACAGCATATGTTGAAAGGACCTCGATGTGGGATGCCACTTACAGAATAATGTTAACACTGTCTTTTTTGGCAATGGACATAAAAGAAAAATGACCAAGTGTATGTTACTAGAATACAGATTGGTATTATCAGGAGACAGATACTGTCCACAAAATTTTCTCCCTTCTGGAAGGCAGCCCATCATGACTTTAGGTGGGAAAATACCTTGACTGCTGGGAAGTCTCATGGTAAGAACACAGGGGAAGGCTTCACCCAGGCTGAAGGTGAGTGGTCAGGATGGTGGCTCGGGAGACTTGCCAACAGCTTGTCTGAAGGATGGAAGGGACAGGCAGCAAGAGAAGAATACCAGCCATGGGCTCAGGGCTCCACGAGGGTATGGGCAGCAGCCACAGACAGTGGACAGACAGGGACTAGAACCAACAGAAGTACCCACGTGATGCTGCCCTGTGGTGCCCTATGGACAAGAGGTTTGTAATTTGTGCAAAAGAAGAAAGGGAAGAAATAGCTTACTGACAAAATAATAAAGAAAGAGAGAAGGAGAGACAGAAAAAAGGAGGGAAACCTAGAACCCAACCATGATAACAAGCTCCGTGGGGCAAGCCAGCGAGGGCAGCAGAAGCCTGAACAGTGTTTCCAGGAGTGGGGTACTTGTCCCTTTAATTCCTACCTTGGAATAATGGGTTCTGGGTTCTGACTGTGGGTACGCATGTCCGTTGCACAGACTTGGAAGGCAGATCTCCGGCTGCTAAGCTGGTGGTCCATGGGGGCTGCCAGTCTGTCTTCCCTCCGCCAGTGCCAGTGGGGCTAACATGAGTCACAGACCTTGCCACACACCTCCACCCACGCTCCCAGTACAGTTGCTGGCTTTGTGCCGTGGCAAAAGCAGGAGAGAGACAAGCATGTGCTCCTGGTGTCTGGGACTGGCCTGGGGTGGACTCACTCTAGCACAGGGGGCAGAGGAGGTGGCAGGGGGAGTCATCAGGAGACATGGGTTAGCGTGCACACAGATAACTAGAATACAGATTGGAGGTACTTTCTACCCATGTTTTTACTTCGTGTGTCTATCAATACTCATAAGCACTTGCTGTATGATGCGTAATTGGTTACAGGCATGTAGGGCATATTTCATGTAGCAGACGGACAGCAGAGCGTTCTGTAAAAGTACAGGATGCATATAAAATATAGAGAAACATGTCTATCAGTGGATGCTCTTGGATGAACCTACAGCTCTGCTTCCTTTTTAAAAGATTTTATTTATTTATTTGAGAGAGAGGGAGAAAGCACATGCACAGAGGGAGAGTGAGAGGGGGAAGCAGGCTCTCCGCTGAGCAGGGAGCCCGATTCAGGACTCAATCCCAGGACCCTGAGATCATGACCAGAGCTGAAGGTGGATGACCAACCCAATGAAACCACCCAGGCACCCCTATAGTTCTGTTTAGATATATACAGATTCAGTTTCATTTGTTTTCAATAATTCTATGCTGGCAAAAGCCTCACTTTCCTTGAAATATTGGAAATGTTAATATGAATGGATTTGATCTCCTTTCTTGCTTTCTTTCTAGAAAGACCTTTGCCCAATTTCAAGCTTCAATCACAGCCAAAGCCTGTATTCTAAGATTGATACACTTGTATGTTTTTTCCTTATTCTTCATTTTCTATTCCCTTGGTTTTCGTCTTCATCCCACTGTCAATTCTAGCTGTTGTGTTGTGTTTTGTTTTGTTTTGTTTTGTTTTTAAAGAGGGAGAGCAGGTCCCTTCACAGGGAGCAGGGAAGAGGGAGAGACAGAATCCCAAGCAGGCTCCACGCCCAGCGCAGAGCCCAGTGGGGCCCGGTCTCGGGATCCTGAGAGAATGAACTGGGCACAGTCAAAAGTCCCACCCGTAACCAAATGAGCCACCCGGGCGCCCCTAATTATTTTTTGTTTCCTTGTCATAATCTCTCCAAACTCTTAAAGTAAGGTGGTCTGGTTTGTCAGCTTTGTCCAAGAATATGTCACTGCCACAATAGCGCTACCTCTCATGCTTTCCTCGATGAATCCCAGAAACATGAGTGCACCGCACGGAGAACGAGCCACGGCGGCCCGCTTCATGCCAGCACTGACACGTTTTGGGAAGAAGGAAGCACACGCTTTGTATCTCCTTGGCAAGGATCCGTGCATTATGGAGAGGCAGCGTGTCTGTCAGAGAGTGAGTACAGGCCTTCTAGGTGTCTGGCAAGGTACATTTCTGCATCACCGAGATGGGTGTCCTCCCTTTTGAGTGAAAACAGTTCTCCTTCCCACGGCCGGGGAAACCAGGATGTTCCCAAGGGGACAAAGGTGGAAAGGGGTGTGTCCTCTATAGGGCACAGTGTGTCACAGGAGCCACGGCTGGGGCCCAGAAGAGCCCACTCAGGAGCAAAGAGAAGGAACGTGGGGAGCTCCGGTGGGCACGAACCCACGGTGTCTGCCCGTGCCCCGGCCGCCTGTGCGGGATCTCAGAGAGGACTCGCCTTCACAGAGTTAAAGCTACTTTCTAAACAAAGGCCGTTTCTCATCTTTTCGTACTCAGAGCAAGTCAGTTAAGATAAAACCAACATTACAGGCTGTGATTTCAACAGAACTGCTTTTCCTGGGCTGTTTGCATCCAGGCTTCTTGGGACCCGCGGGGAGAGGCCAGAGCCAGGCTCCTGGAAGCCGAGACTACACTCTCTCTGATTCGGGGGACCCGCGTGCCAGTGACGTCCCCTGTGGCAGCCGGGGGCTGCCCACGGGCACACAGGGGCCTCTCTTCACCCCACATGTCTTTTTCCTTCAGAGCACACGGTAGATGACGTTCCTGACCCAGCCCTTGCAGCGTGGGCTGTCAGCGGAGTCCTTGTTGCCAGGAACACAGTCCTGTCCTGCATGCCCTCCCCGGCCCTCTCCTCCCCTGGGACCCGTGGGCTGCTCTGCACGACCAGCTCCTACAAGAGGAAGCGGCTGCTGGACGGAAAGACCGGGGCTCTGTGTGACCACACGCATTACGCTTGCTGACCCACGGGGGAGCGCGATACCTGTCAGAAATAAGGTTAGGGTCGGCAGCTGAAACCAAACTCCAAACTCAGCATCCTTGAGACTTGGTGGACAGTCCGCCTTACTAATAGAACTCAGGCCACTTTGTAAAGTCCCTTCTTTCTCTAAAAAGTTCAAAATCCACTGTCTGTCTTTTTCAGGGGGTCAAACCCTATTTCTCCTCAGTGTCCTAGATCCTAAATGAATTAGTGCTATAATGAAAATTCAAAAAATAAACCAGGCTAAAGCTTCCCCTCCTAATAAGAAATGCACTTTGTGGAAAAGAAAAGAAAAAATCCCCGAGTTACATGTGCTTCCCCACCGTGTGCACGGTAGGTCTTCCAACTCATGAATAAAAAATGTTTAGTCACAAGAGTGAGAATTTAAAACAACTAAATGTTAGTGACAGATACTTTGATTTGGGATGTATCTTGGGTTTCCTTTGAGTCTGAAGGTCAGACGATGTTAGATTCAGCCTGTAGGACTTGGTGCCCTAAGGAAGCGTTTGGCAAACTTCTTGGCCAAGGGAACATCTCAAGACACCTCTAAATGGGAACCATGTTGGGAAGTCACAGCCAAGCCAGGGCTGCTTGGACAGAATCAGGCTGCCCAGTCAGGGAGCAGCAGAGACATTCAAAGACACACATCCAGCTCCGGGAGTTCATACCTTAAGAATTTCTGCAGGTACTGGCGGCTGCAGGGTGACCAGGAGAAGATCCCGTTGCGTCCTGCCAATGTGGGGGACATGATGTTGCCCTCAGACTTTTTGCACACGTTCCCTTCTCCATCGTGGACCATGCCAAAGCTGCATGAGAGAGAAATGGCTCTTTCAAAACCAAGAACAGTATCAATGACCTAAGAGACCCCAGCCGACAGTTGTCAGCATGTGAACTTCTCCATGTCCGTGTGCCAGTCAGACAGAAGGAAAATGTCTGCCCAGCCAGGCTGTGGAGCAGAGCCACACATTCACAGAGCTTTCCTGAAGAACTAGCATTCGGTCACTTGAAGCGTGCATCCAACTATCTGCTAAGGGCCCATGTTTTAATTACAGAAAGACATTTCAAGTGGGGTGTGGAGGGCAGGTCTCTTGATCTTGGTTGATGAAGCTGACCAATGCTCCGTCTGCTCTCATCTCTCTATACTCTTCTCTGCTCACCAGGGATTTTCAGAATTTCCAGGTGTTTGTCAGAAACACAAACGCAGGCTCCTCAGGTGCGTCTGAAGCCTCCCACAGCTGGAGAACTGACCACCTGTTACAGCTCCCTGTGGGGCTGACTCTCTGCCCCCACTCCCACCAAGGGCTGCCCCACCTCCTGCCAGGCCTGCACTGTTCGGGGCTGCCCCAGCTGGACAGTGCTTGACCACATTCCCTATGTCCCTTTGGAGGAAGAAGCTCCAGGAAGCCCAGCGGGCGTTCTTGCTCCCTTTAACTGCAAGAAGCGTTTGAAGGTACACCTGTTCCTCCTGCCTCCAAACCAGACCACTCTGGGTTCCAGCCCTAGCTGAGGAAAGGGGGCCATCTCAAGCCGCAATGGCTCTTGAGGTACTTACTAGTGTCCTTTATAGATGTTCCAATTGGTAACCCCCTCACCATCACTAGAGAAAACTCTAGCCCTACACCTGTAAGCATGCCACAAAGTGAGCTGCTACGTCTCTCTGCCAAGTCAGCTTCTTCTTCTTGACTGCCCAGAGCTTTGGCTGTAGGAGCGTCTCACACCGCTGTCTTCATCTACCCCAGAAGAACACAACTAATGGATTGGGAAGAACGCTGGGGGTCTGGGAGTTCTCTGTGACCCTGAAGACTTCCCATGAGGGCAAACACATTCTTAGAGAGTTGAGCCATTGTTGGCCACTAGTATCTGGTACCTGCCCAATCACACTGGGTGGATTCTTAGATAATGGGGTTCCACATGAGTGGGCACAGAGCAAAGGGGGAAGGCAAGGGGCAAAACAAAGAAGAGCAGGAGGGTTACTGGGTTTGGGGACAATCTGCTACCAAGAATCCCATGAGAAGAGGCAGGGCAGCAGGGACAGAAGGCTCTGAACATTGGGGAAAGGAGCTCCAACCATGGGCCAGGGAATCTGTATTTGCTGCTGAGGCTGAAAACCCATTTTCCCCACTGCACTGGCTAGCTTATGGAGATCTAATAGTATCAGTAAAAATAACAACTCACACTTGTAGGCACCCACTAGTGTTCAAACAGGCTATTAAACACATTATCTGTATTTTCTAACTTAAGCCTCCCTAAAAGCTGATAAGGCAGGGAGAATATCACGACAGCAAGACTGAGGACTGGAGAGAGCCGTGACCACGGTCTCAGAGTCAGAGCTGTGACCTGACACTCCGACATCGGAGCCCAGGCGGGACCCGGGCAAGAGCGTAACACGAGCACCATTGGAGGACGTATCCAGGGAAATCTGGCACGCGAACACTGTTGAATTTCTGCAAAATTCCTGCTTGGTACCAAGGGTGACGCAGATGGACTCATTTCGGTCTCCACCCATCCTCTGAAGTTCTATTAAAAGCAATCAATCAAGGCTGGGGTAAGCATATAGCAGAGGAAATGTGTCATGGCTGTGAAAAGATTCAGACTGTAATCTCATATGGGTGGCTGCCTTGGGGAGAAAGTTAGGAAAACGAACAACCAAAGTACACTCCCCCGCCTGGCCCTGGATTCTGCAGACAACATGCACACTGTGGTTCCACAGGTGCCCCAGCAAATGTGCTACCACTCTGCCCACGTTTTTAAAGACATGAAAGCCGTGATAGCCCAGTTCCAGAAACACGTGGGTCTTCAACTTTTTCATCTAAGGTGTCTTCCATGATTCTTTCTAGAATTGATTCTCAAACTCTGCTGTGCGTCCGAATATCTGAGAAACACATCACACGGTGTGGTTCCCCAAAGCCCATCTTATAGGTTTTTATATTTAGTAGCTTGGGAGTTAGGTTCTGGTATCTGGTGCATTCTAACACAGTAAGGTGATCCTGATGCCTGCCCAAATCTCGGCACGACCACATGGCAGTGAGCTGTCTCTCCAAGTAGTGTGATGCCCATATACACTGTGCTGTGATGGACGCCGGACGTTAGCATGGAAGTACCCCACAGCGGTCACATTTGAGTGCAACATTAACAAAGTCAGGGAAGGACAGACAGAGCTCATTTTGAAGATAAGGTTGGTCAGCGGAACCAAGAAATATAGTTACGACCCAACCTGCACTATACCAGGCGTGTTCTTTGTTTCCGTGAGCCAGAGTATTCTATTCAAAGTTTTGGTCATCCTATAGGTTGAAACAGTAAATATACTGTTTTCTTTCCTCCCTACTAGCTTTTAAGTTTCGAAAGGACAGAGACCTTTCCTGTCCATGCTCAGCCCCAGGCCAGGGCACTCATGAGCCCTAACAGGTGCTTCAGTGATGTCGGTTGAATAAACAAAGTCCAACCTTCCAGCGAGAACACCCACCCAAATACCCAAATGGAAGCATAATTTCAGATTAAACCAGGCTTGAGAATTACATTCAGCATGCGATGCTTCCAGAGCCTCTCCAGCACGTTCTGAGGGACTCAATTCCATCAGCACGCATTCCGCCATTACTAACGATGCACCCGGAATGATGAGTGGCCATGCCTTGTTGGAGGTTGTACCAACTATTTCAGACTATGCAGACAGCGTTAGTTAAGGAAACAAGAAACCCTTCGAAGCAACCACGGGCCAGTGTCATCTGGAGGGCTACATCCACCCTTGGTGCCATGATGGTGCCAAAGGAGGGCCTAGGTGTCAGCCTCTGATGTGGACTTTCCAAGGAGCACAATGCAGCCCCCTTGAGAGGGAGAAAGCTGGTGTGGACACGGCCTCAGGTGGGTCTCAGGGACTGGAGCAGGTCAATTAACCAGAAGAGTGGAGACTGAAGGAGGGCCTTCACAAGCTGTTGGATTGAGTCACCAGGCCTCAGTTTCCTTACCTGTATAATGGGGTAGTAAAACCTTACTCTAAAATCACACAAAAGACCTGACACCATGCATATCACAAAGGAAAATTCAGAATTTCTATCCCGTTCCTGATTCAAATGGTCTTGCTCCAATTACTCACTACCTAGCTGTTACTTGTATATGTATGGTGCGTGTGTGTGCACGCACATGTACACATGTTCAAATGAAGGTCAATAGGTTTCAGGTGCTTTTTGGATACAGAAACAAAAACTCTTAGGAGGAACAATAAATAAAATTGGGAAGAAATGAGCCTCCGACCTGCTAGGGCTCCCTAGAGGGCAGTCTGACAATCACTGGCCAGAGGATGTCTAAGGGGCTGCTGCCTTGATTTTGCACAAGACCCCAGCATCACGGTGCCTCCCTGACCCCACTGCAGGGCTCAGGTTAGTATCAGTGCACAGCCGCATCTCAGGGAGGTTTACACCTCACCATCAAACGCTCGGAAGGGCCTCTAACCTCACCAGCCAAACCCGCTGGAGCTAAGTGTATTAGCAAGTCACTTCTGCTTCTTTTGAGACTTTCTGGCATGTCTGTGATAAAGTCCCTTGCAACGCCCACAGCCCACACAGCCTGATTGGTGCATGCACTATCTATCTTGTCCTTCCATGAACGCTTTTGGAGGGGGTGAATCCCTAGTCTCTTCATAGAACCCTGCACAATGCTTTGCTGGCAGAATGGAAATTGCACCCAGTGAGCGGGTCGATACATCTGGGAGAAGACAAGTGGCAGAACGATGGGTCATGAGTACTTCTAAGCACAGCAAATATGCTTTAATATTGTCTTGATGGTCTGAAATGATAATGCAAGTTCAGCACGTAATCCTGTGTCGCCGGCAACCTCAGCTCAACTCGTGCACCTTCCATTGTCCCTGCACACTCACGCCGAGGGTCTTAGACTCCCTTGGTTTGGCAGATGGGAGCCTAGGTAAGAGAAGAAAAGGCAACACAGGCAGATGGCTTCCAGGCTGCGGGAGAACCGCATGGATCCGGGACCCCAGGCCTATGGTCCTACTGCCCAAATGGCATGACTTTCTTAGTACGTGGGGATTTTTCAAAGGGATTCATGCCTTTCAGGGGACAGAGTCCCCAAAACCTGTAGTTCAGTGCTCAGTATGTCTGCGTCAGTTCTCCAGAACTGCCTCTAGCAAACCACACGTCCCATGCCAAGTGATCGAATACAACTAGGAAGGTTACCCTACACCACTGACTTAGGAACTAGCCCAACTGGATCCCACATCCTACAGGGCAATACACATCTTCATGTCTAGTCCCGTCTCCCTCCCTCTCCAACACAAATCCAAACCCCTGTTCTTAGCGATTTCTGTGCGCAGGTCTGATTTCTCCACAGAAACCACAGATGTCCTGACGCAAAAATAACTCGACTCATTAGGAGAAACAGGCCGCATGTTCAGGAAGATCCTCTCTGAGGTAAAGGTCAGAAAAGTTCTGGCTGAAAGGCCTGGAGAAAAGCACTCCTCTGACCCCAGAGATATGCTCTGAATGTAAACAAACCTGAGAAAGGAAAACGGACCCCTAAAACGGGATGTTTCACAAAGTCCTAACAGATGTGGGATTACTTTCCGATTCTTAGTTCACAGAACTCGAGAAATTGGCCCCGCCTGGAGTTCATTGCCAGGCACGCGGTTGACGTTGCGACGTCTGATCCATGCGCAAGGACAGCTCTCCTCCAAGAAGCGACAGGTACTAAATCAGTGAGCTGAATAAGTGTGTTCATTTTCAATTCAACAAAAATCCATGGGTTCGGTCCCTGAGCCTTGCACGCTTTTCTCATCTGATGTAGTTGCCACAGCAAACGACTCACTTGAAACACTCTTGGCTCATCCGCCTGCTTGTTCCTGACTCACACTGTCTGTTCCATTCATTCACACTCACCAAACACTCAGCACCGTCTACCCTCCAGCCTGGTGGAGCGGGGAGAGGGGCATCCCCAGAGGTCTCCCCGGCTGGAGGTGCGTGTGAAATCGCCCTGCAAATCCCGCAAAGCGCTTGACAAACCTCAGGTGATATATGACGACGGCCGTTGCTACTATCAGTAAGTGCTACAGTCGCTCGGTTTGCCGTTGGACTCATGCAACTCACTGGCCCATTGCCCCCACGTACTTCCTGTTTCCTCAACAGGACAGGAAGTGACCTCACCGGCGACGGGGTGTGTTCAGAGCTCCCAGTGCCTGACCATTGCATAATGTCCTGTTCCCGCTGGGTGCTCAAGAAGGAGCTGGTAATTTTCTGGAGATGAAGTCCATGAGGAGAGAGACGCCCCTTCATCCAAGCCTATGGCCCATTTCCTTCCTCCCATCCACGGTCCCACTTGGAATAACGGTCTTATCTTCTTTGGAAAATGCTCTTTCCATCTAGACCCAGCCCTGGTGATGAAAGAATATTAATTGAAGGCCTAGGACAAAGTAAAAGGAGGCACAGATCCCCGCTGACACTGACGACCTGTGTCTGACGCTGCTGGTTTAACTCCGGGTAGACCAACCGGCTGCAGCTGTGCACACCGCCAGTCCCGGCCATCATCCGTTCTCTTAATACTGCTCAGTCCTCGGTGCCTTGAACATTTCTTACCTGGATTGTTTAATTAAATTCAGGTATGGGTCAGGGGACAGCCAGAGCCTCATGTTGTTAACATAATGAGAGTTTTTGAAGTTTTAGCTGTGGCGGCCTATTAGAAATACAATTATGATTTAGCTGGAAGTTTCAGGAAGGGTAGGGCAATGTTCTAGGCACCGAGAGAGTCAATCATTAGCTATAACAATGATGGGGTCAGAGGCTGACTATAAGCTTCATTGTCAGGTCATCAGTTCATACAGCCAAGTCTGCAAGGCCTCATGGGGCTGCGCTACAGGCAGGTGCATGTACACAACACACACTCGGACACGTGGGGACACACGCACATGCATGCACACACACACACAGACAGATGCTGTGAATGGGACGAGAGCACACACATGGCCTCATTCCATTTCTACCAGGGGATGGAGAGGTCAACTCTGCAAAACAGGAATGGCAAACACTGCGTTTTGCAGGTTTTGTGATTTGCAAGTAAATTCAGGGTGAAAGTAAAAAAAAAAAACAAAAAACAAAAACAAAAACCAAAAAAATGGTAATTCCCAGTTGTGCATTTTCTGGGAGAAACCCCAATCCAAGCTGCTATGTAGCAGTAAGACAGCTGCACTCCCACTGCTCCAGCTCCCGCTGACCTGGCCAAGTCCAGGAAGCCAGTAGGCAAGCGCAGCAAGGAAAAGTCTCAACCTAAGGCAGCTTATAGAATGATTAGCCCAGGAAACCTTATTTAAGACTGATAGCGCCTGTAAGTAATTGAAAGACAGTGTTCATTCTACAGGAACAAATGGAAAACTTTCATATATAAAGATGCCACCAGAGACCAGCCGCTGGCTGAGTGCTGCCCATACAGCACAGACGTCTGTCTGTGCCAACCCCAGGCTCGCCACCTACCCTGATGCTGCCCTGTTATGCTGCACATCTGGACACGTGGGCTGCAGACCAGCTCCTACAGCTCCCACCCCTAGTCTAATCTGCACTCCCCGAACAGCTTGACACACCAATCAAAAGACATCTCTACAAATTATAAAAGTTATACAAGAAGGTCAAACTCCAGAGTAACTAGTGGACAAGAGGAGGCCTTCTCTCGCTCATCCCCGACGGGAACTAACCATGGAGCGAGATGGGCGCACAGGACCCACGTTCAGAACAGGATGAAGGAGCGGAGGCTGAGACAACGGTGCAATCACACAGTCATGCCCGAGCCGGGACGGAAGGATGAGCAGAGGAAGGAGAGCGTGAATGCGGAAATCACTACGGCTTTAGACTCCGCACGGCTCGGCACTAAAATAAAAACGTAAGAAGGGATGCCTGTGTGGCTCACTAGGTTAAGCATCTGACTCTTGATCTCAGGGTTGTGAGTTCAAGCCCCATGTTGGGTTCCATGCTGGGCGTGGAGCCTGCTTAAAAAAATAAAAACAAACAAAGAAAAACCATAAGAAGGACCTAAGGGATCCACAGCCTCCTTGTCCGCAACATTCTCCTTGTCCACGACGTTCTCCTTGGACACACGTGATGCCCCTTACAGACCTGACCTAATGAACCAGTGTCTCTGTGGGAATCACCCAGCAGGGAGAGCACCCCAGGATCCACCCTTCCACGAAATCACTCACTTGTGTCCAGACTCGTGGGCGATGGTGAAGGCCAGTCCAAGACCCGTATCTTCATTAACTGTGCAGCTGCGGTATTTACTGCACATTCCGCTTATGGGCGCAAATCCTACGGGGTGCAGAGATCCAAAGATTATAGAGCAGTGTTGTTGCGATAAAATAGAGAAAGAAGGTGTACTACACAAGCATCTTTATCTTCTGTCCTTCGGAGAAGTGTGTTTCTCATCTCCACGGGGGAAATCTGAATGGGAAACTCTTGGACAAGCACATAAAGGCTCTTTGCAAGGTTCGTGGAGGGGATCTGCTCTCCACCTGGAAAATGATTCATGGCTCTGTGTGGCATTCATGTTACATTTATAATTGGGGCAGAGTAGAAAGGGGAATTCCCTGTGCATGGAAAAGATTCTCTACCTTTAGATATAAAAATCTGTGTTCTCAGAAGCCTGAATAGGAGAGTACTGTAGTGAATGTGTGCATCAGGAGGTCCCCAAGACTAGCCCAGTCCAAGGATTCACCAGAGGGATTCATGGGACTTAGCCTTTGTTATACTCCCAGGTATAGTTCCATACACATACAGAGGAGGCAGGACAAAATCAGCAACAGGAACGCATGCACAGGGAGAGATCTGGAGGAAACCATGCAGGAGTTTCTAGAACTCTCTCCCAGTGGGCCCACAAAGGAGGAACCTCAGACGCTCAGGACCCAGGAGTTTGATCCAGAGCTAATCCCTTAGCAGCCCTGCCTAGTGTGGACCCAAACTCTAGACTCCCAGAAGGAAAGCAGACATCCTGTGGAAGCCCTACTCTCTGTACAAGCAAACAGCGTAGGCACAATGAGCCAGCTCGCCAAGCAGGGTGCTGGGAAGCCCCCTGGAGTCTGGGTCTCAGAGGCCGGCCAGGGCCCGCCTTGGAAGCAGGACTTTCCAGGAACAAGCAGCTACGATTAACCTCTATTCGACTCAGCTGTTTGACTAAGATCCCAGAAAGAAACGCAGAGTCAGGAAAAATGTCCCTGAGAGCCCTGCTAATTGCATACTGTGCTTCACACGATTTGGAAAAAAATATCAGAGTACTGCCTCCAAGATAAATCCAGCCTCATAAATATGTTAAAAAACTTGCTAGGGTTGGGGCACCTGGGTGGCTCAGCAGTTAAGTATCTGCCTTCAGCTTAGGTCTTGATTCCTTGATTGGTCCTGGGATCCATCTCTGAGTCGGGCTCCCTGCTCCATGGGGAGCCTGCTTCTCCCTCTCTCTCTGCCCCTCCCTCTTCACTTGCACCCTCTTGAATAAATAAGTAAGAATCTTTAAAAAATTGCTTTGAATGTGCATCTTGAGTGAGGGACTGCTCCTCGGGAAGTCGTCACTTTGGGTGAATAAACACACGGCTATGCTTGGCCTAAGTCCGTCCAGGGAAGCCCACCTCTGCTGGAAGCCCTGTTCAGCAGCGTCCACCGCCATGGATCTGCCCTGGGGGGCAGTTTCTCAACGTCCTGGGTCCCCGAGGGTGCACAACCCAAACACCGTCCTCAGAACTCCGAAGGAGGGTCTTACCCAAGGTGTCACATGGCTCATTCTTCCAGGAACATATGTCCAGACCCGTCAGCAAGATGGCATGGTCGTGGCGCGTGCCGTCTCTGCCCATCAACCCAGACTGCCACTGGCAGAAGCTGCTTAAGGTGTGGTCAGCGTGATGGCTTATCATGAGCCCCGGCTGTGCAAGACAGACCAACAGAGAAAACATGTCAGTAAGTCCGATCTCCACTACACAGAGGGGTCCCAATGGTCTACAAGCGGAGCTACCCATTTCACGGACTAAAATCCAAAAACTGGTACAGATTCAGGGTGGGCACTTCCTTTCGTTTCTGTGGTTCTGTATGAAGATAGCTGGGATGCAGTTAGCTGACCCCGAAGGCATTTTCAATGCCCCGAGGAGATCGAGTCCTTGTGCACGTGTGGGCTGCCATCGACGTCTTTGTAAAACACTTTGTGAACTTATGTCAGGCAACAGGACCCTTGCTATGGGATTCCACACGTGCATGAAAACACACCTAGACTGTTGATTTTGTACCCAAGCTGGGCAAGCGGGATTTCCGATTTATAAGTCTAACCATTTATCATGACAGTGTTAGACTAAGTCACTTTCCTCTAGAAGCAACACGGTTATGAGAAGGGGCAGATCAACCGGGAAAGCTCTTTTTCTAGAAAACAGACTGGAGCCAGCAGGAAACTATGCAGGACGCATCCCACCAGATGCCTATAGACCGTGTTCTAACAGAGCAACAGCGAAATGTCAGCGTGAAGGCCGCCCGCACGCCTGGGGCATTCAGAAGTGGGGGGTCAGGAACACCCCCCAGCGCCGGCTGCAATGAGTTATTTGAACTTTGCTGCTCTTTCTTCCCGTGGCTCCGTCCGAGAAAGCCAGGTTGAACGGCTCGATTCCAGGACGACTTGGGTGTAGCCCTCACGACTAGATGTCGGGTTGAAAGGTGCGTTTCTGGCCCCCTGGCGAGGTTTTCCCCTCCAGGGCTGATTTTGTCTTTGCACAAAGTCAAATGCACCTCAGCCTAATGCAAGGCCTCCACTCTGGGGCGTGCCTCACATTCCTGAGCAGGTGACTTCCAGGAACACCGCATTAATCAAAGTTAACACAGGTGTACGATCAAAAGATAACCTCGCTTATTCTTTGCAGCTTGGATGAATTCCAAGGTGAAAACGATTTAACACAAGGAATAATTAACCTGTCACCTGAGATGCCCTGCCAGTGGGGCACCCCCTGCCCAGACGCTCACTCACACAAAGACAACGAAGCTGTATCTTCTGGACCATTGGGGCTAGAAACAGGCTTGCCCCCGCAGGCCCTCACCCTGCCCAGAAAAAGACCAACACCGCAGAAGCTCCCCAACTGGACACATCTTAGACCTTCTGAGGGATCTCGGGTTTCATTTAAAAAAAAATGCTCTGTTTTGTAAACAAGAGAACCGTGGCGAATGGAAGACCTTGCTAAGATATCAGCAAGGGCGGCTCTGTCCCCAGTGCGGAGCCAGCGATGAGTGTGGGGCCAAGCAGAAGCGAGAGTCCTGCATGGCGGAGATGCCCCCGTTACCTGTGCTGCGAATGTGCGTCTACAGCCTCCCTGTGAACTGAGCACACGCCCGGGCATTTATGCAGGGACGCTGGGATGGAGGCAAGGGGATGTTTTTATCCACTGCGACCAAGATCTGGCATGATGGTGGGTTTGGATGCAATGAGAAACATAGACTTGACATTCCAGAGTCTCTATCAAAACATAGCACTGTGAGTGGAGGCGGCAGGGGTTGGTGCAGTCCGTCGTAGGAGTTAGGAAGTGACAGAGGAAAACAACAGTGCCACACGGTATGATTCTATCGTTTTTGTCTACTGGCAAAGAGCAGAAATGGCTCCTTTCCGCCTGGGAGCCTAAAAGCTCATGGTGGGGAGGGGGCTGAAGACACACTGTGCATCTCTATTTTCAACAGGCTCCCACCCATATGGTTAAGGCAGGTCTTCCATTCTATCTTCCCCTACGCCTCCTAAGAGAGAATTCCTGCCCACCTCTGCCCATTTGCACGCCCACATGCACACACGTACACACACAAGCACGCACACACAACTCAAGTCATCGTTAAAGGAACTGATAAAAGACTCATGGCATTAGACACAAAATATTACACACTTTTTGCTCCCAAGGAGGGAAACGTCAAGAATCCACAGCCAATCACACTAAGAGAAAAAAAAAAAAAAAAAGCCTCACTTTGCCTGCATTTTTCTGGGGAAAGCAGCTGTCTGTCTCAAAGACAGGTTACCTGCTCCTCCTCCAAAAGGATCAGACCTACAACCGCAATGTTGATGTTTCCTCCTATCGTCCCGTCCTTGAACAGAGCAGACACCTGAAAAAGACAGGCAGTCATGTCAGCCCCACACGTGGTGCCATTTCCCTGTTCCCCGCGTCCTGCCAGTGACGGCGGGTCTCTTGCTCTCGTGACACGGCAGTGCTGCCTTTCTTACACTGCTAGATGGACAGGTACAGACGTCGACAGTCTGCGTGGAGTAAGTGTTGAGTCCTTATCGCTGGGCAGGCGACCAGCCGGGATGCCAGCAACGACATCCACATTCAGGGTGTAGAATGCAAAGTGCGTTCACAACATCGTCATCCCAACTCGCTCTCAAACCACACTTATGTGACCTGGGATCTTGTCTTCCTTTACCTACATATCACTGGGGCACGTTTCTCATCACCCCTCCTCATCACAGCAACTGCCGATCTGGGACACAGGACGTTTTACCCGAGATGGCAGCCTACAGGGTTGTAGGCTTTTCTGACTTTGTAGATAAAATAACGCATATTCAGTATTTAAACTTTAGCATTCCTGAAGAGGTGGGCATTTCTGTATAGCCATCTAAGGTCACACATAAGCAGATTTACTGACTAAGGCGTCTCAGCATCCTCTCACAGATTTCTGGTAAATGAAGACACTGAGCCACCCAAACTGTGCCCCCGGCTCACGGAGCGGGCCGGACGGCTCCCCGCTCCTTACGGTGTTCTCTGAAGCTGTGAACACGGCCCTTTTGGCCGGGGCACAGTAAGAGCGAAGGAGTCCCCACACATATGATACTTCTCGCGTGCGAGTCGTGAAGGCTCGCACCCCATCCGGGGATTCCACATGTGGCTTCAACAAGAAGGACTCGCCTACCATGTTGAGTACGGTCAGCACATAGGTGGTGACGTTCTCGTGCCCGTGGTTCTGCATCATCTTCCTGTCGACCACCACCAGCGTCTCCACGTTCAGCTCTTTGTTCCTGTGGGACTTCAGGAGCGAGCGCTTGTGCCGCCGGCGAGGCGTGTACTCGTCCGGCAGGGCGAAGAGGTCCCCCCTGGGAGGCCTGGGCATGTCTGTGCAGCGGGTGTTCCGAGAACAAACGAAAGCAGAGTCATCACCAAACCAGCGGTGGAACTCATGATGTAGGAACCGGCTTTTCAAAACCAATGTTCACGTGTGAACCATAGACCCCTTGAGACTCTGTGATTCAGAACTCGCACCAAAGTGGAGCTTGAAATGCAAATCAAGCTCGTGCAACCTCGATGGGATGGAAGCCACCACTGTGTCTCCCTCTGTGTAGTTCTGTCCTGGTTTAAAGCAAGGAGAGGGGACTGCCGGGGTCTCGTGCTCTAGCCGCAGAAGCACAAAGTCCAGTGACCGCTGGCATAAGGATCTGCGGGCCAGGCTACTAACAAAGCAGTAGAACCAACAGTTACGATGGCACCATCTTGCCTCGTTTGCTTATTTGAACGATTTTAGTGGCCTGATTCTTCTTAAAGCTGATTCCCACGTCTGGACACATAACCAGTTTGTCTATCGTGTTACAAATGGGTTACAAACTGTGTGCCACTTCACGGCAGGGCTGAATTTCTTAGAAAGTGCCCTAAATATTTACCTCATTTAATCACAAGAAAAAATATACTCCGTCTTCTTAGAGCCATTTATAAACTGTCTGGGTGGGCACCAGGGTGGCTCAGTGGGTTAAGCCTCTGCCTTCAGCTCAGGTCATGATCCCAGGGTCCTGGGATCAAGCCCCGCATTGGGCGCTCTGCTCAGCGGGGAGCCTGCTTCCCCCTCTCCCTCTGTCTGCCTCTCTGCTTACTTGTGATCTCTCTCCCTCTCTGTCAAATAAATAAATAAAATATTAAAACAACAACAACCACAACCACAACAAAGTCTGGGCATTTACAATTGGTATGTTAACACAGCGCCGCAGGCAATCGGGTTAAGGTGTTTCTGAAAAGGTTTTCAAGTGAAAGTAGACTTCAGATCACCCACACATCTGGGTGGCACTAATTCAGAGCGACGCCAGCTCTATTCACGGACTGCGCTGCTTGAAGTCGCTATTTCATTTCACAGGTACCCACCGCTGGTGCATTTTGTCTCTTTGCTAAAATGCTCTCAAACCTGAATGAGCCCTGTGGAGGACAGTAATGACTCTGGCCACGTCATCACAGCACGCATCCTATGCCAAGGATGTCGATGCTGCTGCAGAGACACGACTGCACTCTATGCCCACTCCGGGTACAGGTGGGGCCACCGAGGCACAGGGAGGGAAGGTCACTTGCTCACAGCCCTTCCCTAGAAATGGTCAGAAATGGGGGCCCCAGCTGACTGATTGGTCCCAGAGCTGTCTGGTCATCTTCACCCTTGACTTCAAGCAAATCATTCTGCTTTCAGCGGCCCCTTTGCACAGGTGCCAAAACACACACCGAAAAATGCCCATTTTCCGACCAGAGACTCCAGTGGGAAGGTTCCTCGTATGTGTGAGCCCCACGAGCCAGGAGGCAGGCCGTCCTGCAGAGAAGTGCCAAGCCCCATAAACAACACGGAAACGTCCTTGCCCAGAGAGCGGTGGTCTCAGGAATGACAGGCTTCAGCCTGGAAGCAGCAGCGATCACTTCTGCCCGTGTGATGGCCCCCGAGCACGCACGGGATGGCCGTGCGCCCCGCAGGGAAGGGACAGAAACCTCTGGCAATCCAAACTGCACCGTGTGGGTCACTAATGTCCTCCGAGAAGCCCTTCATGGCCCTTTCCTTCTCACGTCTGATTACGACTGGCCAGCCCCTGCAGCCGTCCCCTCTCCTGCTCCCTGTCCAGGCAGCCCCAGGCAGCCGAGGCTGACACCCTCTTCTGATACCCTTTCCCCTCGCTCTCCCTGACTTTCTCGGACTCTAGGTCTCCTCCCTTTGTTCCCACCCCGTTCTTGCGGCAGCTGACTGAGCCCCTGACGTAGTCGATCTGGGTTTGAGCTTTTCCCGTGAGCGTAGCTCCTGGGTTTTGTTTACAGGTGTGCGAGTCAGTCGACACACAGGTGCTGACGGCTGTGGCGCTCGCTGCTGTGCTCTAAGTGCACAGTGATCACCGCCGTTCGCCCCAGTCCGCCCGCAACACGACCTCCTCTGTTCTAGGGCACTGGGTCCAGCGGCCAACAAAACCAGCAGGGAAGGAAGGGCTGGCAGAAGATGGGCTCACGGGGCAGAGGGTAAGTCTAACCCTTACAGTGGTGCTGGAGGGGAAGCTGAGGGACGTGAGAGAAATTGCAAAAAAAGCCTGAACTCCCATTCCGGAGCTGTGAGAGGCTCCCACGTAAGATGGGACTATCACATCGCCTCCTGCGTGTTCATACAACAAAGGACTGCCACAAAGTGCTGGTGATAAATTGTGGGTAAATTAGGTCATGCCTAGCCTGTCCTTTTGATGTGGTGAAGTAGAGAATAGAAATATGTATGGAGATAAATTACCTCGCAGAAAACTATGTGGGCTTCCATAAATCTAGACCTCAAAACGATAGAATTACTGAGCAGACCTGCCAGGTTCCTTTGAAGACAACCAGTGGATTCTGCATTTCTGGGCAGTATGTCATTTCATCTGCCCAGGGAACGGTTCTTTTAAACAAAAAACCTTCCATGATCTGTCCATCCACCGTGAAAGACGGTGCACAGTGAACACAAAGACCACAGAATCATCATGCAGACGTAGCAAAGACGGTCTGTTCATTCCACCTTGTGGAGAGACTGCTCCAAAGAGCATTTGAAACATTCCACGTGCTGACACGACGGTCCCAGGGGGAAATGCGCACAAGAATCACTTTTACGTACATTTCTTGCGCCTTCCGCAGAAATGCTGCTTTGGTGGGTGCCGGAGGTCGGAGCTGCCGTGCAGGGCTGGATTCCCCAGCTCCCGATCCCTCTCGGTCATGATGGCCTGGGCAGCACCCGGAGCCCGCACGTCTGCCGATCTCTTGTACAGTATATGGGAGGGAGACCCAGCCTGGGCAGGGTCCTGCAGTCTCCCCGCCAGGTGGGAAGGAAGTGGTTTTAGGAAGTAATCTGCTTCTTGTGTTCTTATCATGCCAGACTGGAAACAGAGGAAGAGAGAAAGTGCGGTTATACCTTCTGACCAGAGGACACCCTTCTCCCAGCATCCCTCTTTATGACCCCTCCACAAGCATGCTGTTCCCTCCAACACCTGCACTGAGGATGAGGAACGGGAAGACCCATCACTGAGCCTTCCCATCCTCCCCCGATCAGGGAGACCAGCGTGCAGATGTTCCAGGACGTGACGCCAGGAGCAGGGGGTGTCCTAATACACTAATGGGGGGACTCAGACCACGTGATGGTGGAGAAAGCTCACATACACAGGCTCTGATGTTAGCAGGGGTGCACAGGAGGTCCCACACAGGGAGAGAAGATCTCAATCCTAACAGAGTCATTTACGCAACCCCTTTCAAACTTGAATAGTTTGTGACGCTTGATATGAAAGTGTAATTTAAGATTAATCCAGAGGAAAGCACAAGAGAATTCACTGAGGATATCAGGAAAGTCTTTCTCAGCAAGGTATCATGGAAACAGGAAAAAACTAACACATAAAAACACTAAAAATGCCTGCAAAGCAAATGTGGCATAAAGAACACTTAAAAAAGAGTCTTAAAAGAGGCAACATTAAGGGACTGCTTTTTACCTTTTAGAGTGACAAGTATTTTTTTATTTTTATTTATTTATTTTTTAAGATTTTATTCATTTATTTGACAGACAGAGATCACAAGTAGGCAGAGAGGCAGGCAGAGAGAGAGGGGGAAGCTGGCTCCCTGCTGAGCAGAGAGTCCGATGTGGGGCTCGATCCTAGGACCCTGGGATCACAACCGGAGCTGAAGGCAGAGGCTTAACCCACTGAGCCACCCAGACACCCCAACAAATATTTTTTTAAGACCTAGTAATAACCACTGTTGGTTATTTCCAGTGTGACACTCTGGAAAAGTGTGCCCTGGGGCAGAGCCAGGATAGGGGCCGCCACAGCTCCCGCCATGTCCACGACTCTAAAAGTGTGATGAGTTCTCAGGATGAGCCTTCTGGAATCCTACCAGGTGTTTCTTTTAGGCACTTCTCCAGCACTGAGCAGTGCGTCTGACTGTGCACTGCAGCGTAGTGTGCGGCAGCATAGACGTACAAACAAAACAAAATAATAAAAATAAATGTTTACCAATTCATTCGGGGTAATGTTTGTTTTCAAAGTATCCATATATATTTGAAGAGTACAGAACATTTAACGAGATCAGATAATTACGTGCTCCTGATAATCATAATTAAATATTTTGCCTCAAGTTCCCGTGACTGTGGCCAACATCTTCTGGAGAAAGACTGAAATCAGGGACTGCAACTCTGTGAGGTGGGTAACCGCTCACACTCCTCCCAAGGATGAGGAAATAGAGAGGTGCAAGGATCCACTTCTGTTTCCAAGGAAACCTGGCTCGGGAGTGGAGCGTAGGGATTCCAGCACAATCAGGATAGGCTCAGAATCTGCACTTTGACCATTTTCATTGTAAGAGTTTCCAAAAGGGATTATTTTTTAAAGTGTGTAATAGTGTGAGCTCAACTGTTCCCATTTTAGAAAGCATGATCTGCACGCCCTTAGAGAACCTTCCTGCGGTAAGTAAGAGAAGTCGCTGATGGTGGTGGCAGCGGTCTTTGGGGCAAAGGCTGCATGAGGGACGAGCTTGCATCCTCCTCAGACTTTCAGACTCCTTCACGCTCTCACATCAGTAATGTCAGGGCATCGCTGGATCATGGGATTACAGACTTTTAAAACTTTTTGTAAATGTTACTCCATATTGGCATAATTGGGGAATATAATTAGTTGCTTCTGCACAGCTGTCCAGTGGCTGCTTAGAACTCTCTGGTACTGAAATACTAGTCTTACCGTCCTGCTGATTTTTCCCAAAGTCACTTTGATAGTTGACGACAATGAGCGAGACACTTAGTGACTCGCGGAGGCTGACCCATGAGACCCTGTTCTAAGTGTGCCTCTGATTTCAGAGCCTGAGTCTGACTCTCGCTCGGGGAGTGCCGTGTGTCCCTGCCCACCAGATGAAGCTCCTTGTTGGGCTGGGCCACCCCGTGTGAGTCTGAATGTCTGCACGCAGGGGCATGACAGGCTTGGGAAAACACTTCTTAGATCTCGCAACACAGAGAAACACAACTCTCAGGAACAGGAAGGTTGGGGTGGGTGAGAAGTTTTTCAGACGTTCAGAGACTAAGCATTGGCCCTGGAGTTCCTGCTGGTGGGGCAGGAGGTAAACACCGCCAGCTATCAAGGAAGCCATCAGCACCCTGGGAGGTAGACCTCCCAAGGCCCAATACCACCTGGCAGTGGGCAGGCTGAGTGCCTGGGCTTTACACCCGGCATCATGGAGGGGGAGGAGGCACCTGCCTCACAGGGCAGCCTGGGAATCTCTGTGTCCTCTATAAACTCCTGTAGGACCTCGCTTGAAAGTTCACAGTTCTATCAAGGAACAGACAAGTGTGGAAGGACGTAATGGCTACATCCACGGAGGTCTCATCCTTCCTGCATGTAAACTAACCCTGGAGTAGTGTGAGCGGTCACGGATACACTCAACCTCAGGAAGTAACATGACCCAAGAGGTTTTCCACACCTTTGAAAGTAACCAGTTCAAGTAGTAAATTAAAAAAAAAAAAATTCATTTTCACCTTAAAAAAAGTAAAACACCTTTCCTTTCCTGATATATAAACTACTCCTTGGCTTTCTAATCGCCCCTGGGAAGACCATCAGCTCCTTGAGAACGCAGAGTCGGTGTCATTCAGGTCAGGGAGCCCCCTCTGACTCAGAGAGCAGCTGATGCCCCGGCAGGCACATCCAACCCCAGCAATGCTACCTGCGTGACCTTTACTCAGCCTCTCTGGGCTGTGTTGTGCTGGAGGAAGTGGAGATAAGGCTCACTGCTTGTCCTGAGTTTGTAGCACTTAACAATGAATGTATTTTAAATGCATGACCCACAGAAGATACGCAGAAAAGATTTGCTGCACCGAAAACACTTGTGACCTCTGACAGCTGTTCCAATCCCAAAAGTGAGTCCTCCATCCCACCCCCAGCCCCACCCAGGTCAAGCCTCCATTGTGGGTGTCTGGGGCTGAGAGGACCGGATCTTCGGGTAAAAGACCTGCTGCGGCTGGAGGGCTTCCTAATCTTCATTAACAAAATAGTCAATCCCCAATTTCATTAAATGCAGAGACTATAAGAACTTATTAAGAGTGATGTTTTGATTTCCCTTACATTCAACAGATACTGAAAAATACAGAAAAAGTAACTATCATCTTGCTGCATCATTAGTTTGTAAGCTTACTTAAAAGGTTGGCTAAATCATGGAAGATTAATGTTGTCTGCTTATTAAAGCTGCTCTTTATTGAACCAAGAATATTTATTTGGACACTCATCAAATGTCCGGTGCACCTGCCCACAGTAACCACAGGGGTGTCAGCTGGGTGGATGATTAACCAGGCTTTTAGAAAAAGGCCAGTGTCCTCCAAACTTTGCAAAGGAGCTCTCCTGGGGCCTGGAACTCTCGTAGCCAGCTCTGTAAATCATTGTGCATTGGGAAATTCATCTAACACTTGTATTGCATTTGCAAGGGAGGAAAGAACACGTGCTAGGCTACGGCTGAGAAAATGCTGTTTCTCGCTCAACGAGGTATGTGAAGGAAACGTTGAGACTCTAGATCATTTTATTCACAATTCCGACTTGTTGGACTTCCACAGACAAATCAAACAGAATCAAGCCTACAACTGTATGAAAATGTAATTGACACTGAGGAGGTTTCTTCTGTTAGGAGGAAGAAAAGGAATCATCCAATAAATGATCTTGAGAAAACTGGTCAGCATTTTGGGAAAAAAACAAATCTAGATTTCCTCTTCATTCCATTCACCAAAATAATGGCCAAAAGCAGCAAAGAATCAAAAAATGAAACGATTCAATAAAATATGTTTTTGTAATTTTGGTGTAGAGTAAACACATGCAAACAGAGAACAAAATCAGGAACCTGTGAAGAAATAGATGGATAATGTTGGTTAAATTCAACATTGAGTATGGTGAAAAGTACCATGGAGTCAAATGATAAGTTAGGGGAAATTCTTCAATGCAAATGACAAAAATTAGGATCCTTAAAAACGATCCATAAATGCTAACAAAAAATGAAGAAGTAATTCAACTTAAAAAAAAAAAAAGGAGAGGAAAAGAAACAATATAGGCACATTAAAAAGATTATCCACCATGACCAGGTGGGATTCATTCCTGGGCTACAAGGATGGTTCAACATTTGCAAATCAATCAATGTGATAGAACAAATCAATAAGAGAAGAGAGAAGAAACACATGGTCCTCTCAATTGATGCAGAAAAAGCATTTGACAAAATCCAGCATCTGTTCCTGATTAAAACTCTTCAAAGTATAGGGATAGAGGGAACATTCCTGAACTTCATAAAATCTATCTATGAAAGACCTACAGCAAATATCATCCTCAATGGGAAAAAGCTTGCAGCCTTCCCGTTGAGATCAGGAACACGACAAGGATGCCCACTCTCACCACTCTTGTTCAACATAGTACTAGAAGTCCTAGCGACAGCAATCAGACAACAAAGAGAAATAAAAGGTATCCAAATTGGCAATGAAGAAGTCAAACTCTCTCTCTTCGCAGATGACACGATTCTTTATATGGAAAACCCAAAAGACTCCACCCCAAACTACTAGAACTCATACAGCAATTCAGCAACGTGGCAGGATACAAAGTCAATGTACAGAAATCAGTGGCTTTCTTATACACTAACAATGAAAATACAGAAAGGGAAATCAGAGAATCGATTCCATTTACTCTAGCACCAAGAACCATAAGATACCTGGGAATAAGCCTAACCAAAGAGGTAAAGGGACTGTACTCGAGGAACTACAGAACACTCATGAAAGAAATTGAAGAAGACACAAAAAGATGGAAGACCATTCCATGCTCTTGCATTGGAAGAATAAACATTGTTAAAATGTCAATACTGCCTAGAGCAATCTATACCTTTAATGCCATTCTGATCAAAATTCCACCGGTATTTTTCAAAGAGCTGGAGCAAATAATCCTAAAATTTGTATGGAATCAGAAGAGACCCTGAATCACTAAGGAAATATTGAAAAACAAAAATAAAACTGGTGGCATCACGTTACCTGATTTCAAAATAGGACAAAAAAAGAAAAAAAAGAGGCAAATCACAGGTGTGGAGAGGTTTATAAAAACAGTGTTTGATTTTACTTCCAATTTTTCCAGAAGATGAAAACCATAATGAGATGCAGTGTCTCCTCCATCTGACTGGGTTGCTGAAAAAGCAGTACATACCCAGCTACAACAAAGATGTGAGGAAAATTAGTAAATCATTAAAGTACTTTTGGAAAGAATTGACAGTGTCTCTCAAAATTGTAAATACATGTACTTTTGACCTAATAATTCTGAAGCTAGGAAGGTACCCCAAGAAAATTCTAAAACATAGACACCAAAGATATGGAAAATGATGTTTATCATAGTAAAAATAAATAAAATAACCCTCCAAATTAGAAATACTTAAAATGCCCCTGAAGAAAGACAGGTTTACTAAATGAAACTGTATGTATTGGAAATCAATGTCAACATTTGAAAACACACAGTTACTGATATAGAATTATATCCAGATTTATATAGTGAGAAAAATAAAGTGCAGAACTATAGTGATATTCATCAATGCTTTCTGTAAAAAAAGAAAAAAACAGTTGGTAGGTTTATATCAATATGTATCTATTTATAAAAGCTGTCCATAATATGGAATATTAGTCAACTATAAAAGAGAATTAAATCTTGCCATTTGCAACCTAGAGGGTATCATGATGAATGAAGTTAGCCAGGAAAGAAAGACAAAGATCATATGATTTCACTCATGTGGACTCTAAGAAACAAACAAGCAAAAAGAATAAAAAGTACAAACAGACCCATAAATACAGAGAACACACTGATGGTTTTGATAGAGACAGGATATGGGGTGATGGGCAAATGGGTGAAGGGGACTGGGAGATCCAGGTTTCCAGATATGGAATGAATGAGTCACAAGGATGATAGGCACAGCTTACAGAATCTGGTCACATTGTAACAGTGTTGTATGGTGACAAGTGCTGGCTATACTTGTGGTGAGCACCCAGTAAATTACTGAAATGTAGAATCACTATGTTGCACACCTGATACTAATGTATCTTTGTGTGCCAACCATACCTCAATACATAAAGATTAAGGGGCACCTGGGTAGCTCAGTGCATTAAGCTTCTGCTCAGGTCATGATTTCGGGGTTGTGAGATGGAGCCCCATGTCTGCCCAGTGCAGAGCCTGCCTAGGATCCTCTCTCTCCCTCTCCCTCTGCCCCTCCACCCATCTCCATTTCTATAAATAAATAAATAAATAAATAAATAAATAAATATTAAAATAAAAGTAGAAGCTGTCCATAAAAGTTGCTTGAATTAAAAAAAATATCAAATGGAAATTAAGGAGGGGCGCCTGGGTGGCTCAGTGGGTTATAAAGCCTCTGCCTTCAGCTCAGGTCATGATCTCAGGGTCCTGGGTTTGAGCCCCGCATCAGGCTCTCTGCTCAGCGGGGAGCCTGCTTCCCTATCTCTCTCTCTCTGCCTGCCTCTCCGCCTACTTGTGATCTCTGTCTGTCAAATAAATAAATAAAATCTTTAAAAAAATGGAAATTAAGAAGAGATGCATAAATGTCCAGGCACAGAGACTGTTTCTCCTCCAATGTGACAGATCCCCATTGAACTAGCTCTAAAAGTACCCCGGGTGACTCCATGAGTCCTTTGCAAGAGAGCTAGCTACCAACCAACCAACAGGTAAGAACGTGAGTCGGTGCATATAGGAGAAAAGGCATTTCATTTCCCAACTAATTTAACTTACTCTCCTCTGTTATTTTTTTTTTTTTCCAAAAACGTCATTTGTTTGGGGAACTACTCTATACATCTTAGTTTTCTTAGTGATGTTTCAGACACACAAGTCAGTTGCAACTTTTATAGATGCCAAACTCTGCTTTTTATTTCCTTTTAGCCCCGAGATCAAACATGAACCCTCACCAGGTCAGTCTACTGTCATGTGCCCGAGACCACAGGAGGTCTTGCTGCATGATTACTTGTGATGTTCTGAAAACTGAAATTCACCCAAAATCTTCTGAAAACCTAAACAAACCAGGAGGCTCTTTCTCCATGAGATGTTTCACTGTGTCTTCTTATCCCTATGCCTGATATGCCAGGCTTGGGCCCTGGGCTTCTTCAATCTGCTTGCCTGCAGGGACAAGGCGTCTGATGCACTGATCACAGGAATCACCCATCATCCTAAACGCACATAGGTCCAGGCTTCAAAATGTAGCCACTCACTCAGCCATAAAACTGGTCCCTGGTCACCTTCCATTTGCTCATCTGTCATTTCAGAAGACTAACATTTTGACACTTGGCACTTTGTTAAGGTTAAAGCTACATACCACTAGTCTTATTAGTTATGCTATCGGTCCCAGTCATCACAATCTACCAAGAGGACTGAGCCCAGGTTTCTCCCAAACCCCAATTCCTATCATAGTGCTATCAGATCACATCCCTGTCCCCTGAGCTCTTGCTGTCTGTGGGTGGCAGGAAAGGAAAGACTGCAGACGTCATCAGCTGGAAGCAGACTGGAGCAGACTGGGCACTGACTGGAGGCTGAAGGAAAGTGATGCAAGCTGACGGAGGCAGACTAGAGGCTGACTGGAGGCTGACTGGAGGCTGGTGGAGGCTGATGGAGGCTGACTGGAGGCTGATTAGAGGACGGTGGAGGCTAATGGAGGCCGATGGAGGCTGATGGAGGCTGATGGAGGCTGATGGAGGCTGATGGAGGCTGACTGGAGGCTGACTGGAGATTGATGGAGGCTGACTGGAGGTTGATGGAGGCTGACTAGAGGATGGTGGGGTCTGATGGAGGCTGATGGAGGCTGATGGAGGCTGACTAGATTAAACACAGTAGGGTGGTCTTCCAAGGAGGAGAACTCTTCTGTCTTTCCCCAGTTGCATGATGCGAACAAACACATCCTTGGTTGACTTCTCTCTGGATCTTGGGACCTGGAGAAACTGGGCCAGTGTGACCACTAGCAGAGCAGGGTAAGTGCTACTTGGTAAAGTGCCAACCACCTACACTGCCCACACACCTCACCCCTCACAGGAAGGGTGAACACCACTGTGCACACCTGTGCCTTGAGCCAATCAGGCTTTGGGTTAATTAATTTATTTTTTAATTAATTAATTTTTAAAGGTCTATCTATGTATTTATTTGACACAGAAAGAGAGAGAGAGAGTGCAAGCAAGGGGGAGCTGCCAGCAGAGGGAGAAGCAGACTCCCCCGCTGAGCAGGGAGCTCCACATGGGGCTCAATCCCAGGGCACTGGGATCATGACCTGAGCTGAAGGCAGGGGCTTAACTGACTGAGCCACCCAGGTGCCCCTAGCTTTGGGTGAATTTTATAGCAGGAGGAAGCAGGGGTATGCTTTCAGGGGGCAATTTAAGAATGCACTGTGATTATCCCAGCACTGTGATTATCCCAGCACTGTGATTATCCCCCGCTATCCCAAATGATCGATGACAATGGGTTTCCTTAAGACCATTTCTGAGTCTTTATGCTTCTTGTCCACTATAGAATCAGAAGATCTTTTTGTTTTGAAACCTTATCACAGAAGTTTTAAGGGTTCAATAATGCAAATGCCCACCTATCAGCCCTTAGAAATGTGAAGAATGCTCATATTTTTGTATTTTACACTAATTTTAATTCACCCCAACATTAAATTATCAATATTTCCTGCCTTCCTAATCAACAGAATCTCAGTGGTGACATAACTTATGATTAGAGCTCAGACGGAAATGATGTTCTTTCCCCCAGTAGCACCCCCGCTCACAGACTGACCCGGGAGTGTCAGTGGATAAGTGCTCCTCACCCACTTCTTATGGTTTCATCAGCACGGCGGTACCCAGGAGCACGGAGCTCCTTGCCCCTCACTTGTTCCACTCCAGGGAGGGAATAAGCTGTCCGTGAATCTGGACTCAAAACGGGGCATGCGTGGTACAGCCCTTTCTACTCAGGACACCACTCCCCACTGGAATCAGGTATCCTCTTAGGTCTTGGTCATAGGGGAAGCTGAGCTGCCTGTCCTCCGGCGGTTGGCTGTCAGGAGCCCAGCATCTCTAGCAACTCAGTGTATGGGTCTATGCTGGGGCCCACTTTTAGTAAATCCACTCACCTGAACAAATATTCCACTTTCTCCAAAAATGATTTTATTGGTAATTTTTTAAAAAAAGGATACATAGGTGTTACCATTGAGTTTCTCTTTTTGTTCGTATGTTATAATTCACTAGAATACAGAATGTATGGAAAAGGGAAAAGGGAGAGTAAGAGGTAAGGAAATAGAGAATTACTTATTGTATCACCTCAAAACCCAGTATACTTTATTTGCTCTCAGGTGGCTCATTAATTAGCAGAACACTATTGTGTATACTCTTATGTACATAAATGGATATAAAGTAATAGTTACTTTGTCTTGAGCTTCACCTATGTGGCAGGTAATGTGCTATGTGTTTTGCTGTATTTATTATTCCTGTTGTAGTAACAAACATATAAAATGGAAATCAATATTCCCATTTAAAGGAAAGGGCATCAAATTAAAAAAATAGCTCAACACTGTAGACATAGTAAATGGGCTGGCTAAAATTAATATTCAGTCTGAATGAGTCCTCTCTCTCTCTCTCTCACTATATCTATAGTGTTGAGTATATATATATATGGTATATATATATGTATATGTGTATATATATATACATATACATATGTATATATATATATACATATACATATATATATACCCTAGCCAACACATCAGTGTGTCCTCTCTACCACTACATTCTCCAGAGGGCATAGTATGGCCCTCAGAGAATAACATTAGTGATGGTGGTAGTTGAGAGTAAACTTGGAGTCATTGTAAATGTATACTGTAAACTCTAGCACAACAACTAACAATGTAAAAAAAAAAAGAAACACAAGTTATGCTAAAAAAGACAGAAAATGGAATCCTATATTATGCCTATTTAAACCCACAAAAGGCAGAAAAAGAATAGAAAACAAGAATAGGAACAAAGGAGAAGGGCAACAAATAGAAAACAGTCACTAATCCAGTCAGTACTAATCCAACTACATCAATAATTACTTTGAGTGTCAATGGTCTGAGTGCATTAATTAAAAGACAGAGACTGTCAGGATGTATCAAAACACAAGATCCGACTACGTGTTGCCTACAAGGAATCCCCTTTACCTAGAAAGGCACATAGAGTTAAAATTAATGGATGGGAAAAATATACCATGCTAGTAGTAATCAAGAAAAGCAGGAATAGCTACATGAATTTCGGACAGAGCAGACTTCAAAGTAAAGAAATGGATCAGGGATAAAGAGGGACAATACGTAATGATAAAAGGGTCAGCTCTCTGAGAAGACAGCAATTCTCAACATGCAGGCCCCTAACAACAGAGCATCAAACTATGTGGGGCAGAAACTGACAGGACTGCAGGGAGAAAGACATGAATCCACTCTCATGGTGGGAATTAGCACCCCACTTCCAGAAATGACGAGATCCAGCTGGCAGAAAATCAATAAGGCAGCAGTGAACTCTGCAACACCATCCAGCACCTGCATCTAAGACCTTTGTCATGACTTCAACAGCAGCAGAACGTATTTTCTCAAGCTCACATTCTGAGCCATAAAACATACTTTAAAATACTTAAAAGATTAGAAATCATACTATGTCCACTCTAAAACCCAATAGAGTCAAAGTAGAAATCAATAACAAAAAGATAATTAGAAAACTCAGAGTGAAGATCAAACAACACACTTCTAAATAATACATGAATCAAAGAAGAAATTCAAGAGAAGTTAAAAAAAGTTCTGAACTACACTAAAATGAAACACAACTGATCCAAATTTGTGTGATACAATGGAAGCAGGGCTTAGCAGGAAATTTATAATACTGAGTGTGTATATTAGAAAAGAAGAAAGATCTAAAGTCAATAATCTAAAATGTGACTTTAGGAAACAAGAAAAAGAAAATAAAATTAAACCCAAAGTAATTAGAAGAAAAGAAGTAATAAGAATTAGAGCAGAAATCAATGAAATTAAAAACTGGAAATCTATAGAGAATATCAATCAAACCCAAGCCTGGTTCTTTTAGAAATGGTGAGATACAATCATGCTGCACTTAGAGAAATTCTAAGTCCTGAATGCTTTCCTATTTAAAAAAAAAGACAATGAAGGGAGCCTGGGTGGCCCAGCTGGTTAAGCTTCCAACTCTTTTTTGGCTCAGGTCATGATCTCAGGTTTGTGGGTTTGAGCCCTGAGTCGGGTTCCATGCTCAGCATAGTCTGCTTGAGGATGTCTCCCCCAGCTCACATGTGCTCTTTCTCTCAAGTAAATAATTATATAAAATATTTAAAAGAAATAAAGAAGATGAGCAAACTAAGGACTCCCTCAAAAAGTTTTTAAAAACCATGAATGACCAACTAGAAACTAGAAAGCTAACTAAAAGCAAATAAATAAACCCAGAATGTATGCATTGTAAACAGTAGAACAATGTGATTATTAAACCAAGGAAGTCTAGTAAATCCAAAACCTGGGTTTTAGAACAAAACGAGAACATCTCATGAAAATGCAATGAGGATGCTAAAGGTCAGGAATGTACATAACAGTACAGGGCATAGCACATATTTATAGTAGGGGATCAAACTTCTTTTGGAGATTAAATATCACTGGAGTATGTATCCTCAGATTTCATTATTGAATTTGTTGTTACTGTTTTTTTGTGCGCTTTTCAATTTTATGAGATATTTCAGATTAATCTATTATAAGCAACTAATGAATCGTTGAATGCTACATCAAAAACAAATGATGTATCATAAATTGGCTAATGGAACATAATAAAAAATTGAAATAAAATAAAACAAAAAGAAAAAAATATAGTACAAGAATTTAAGTTTCTATTAGAGGGGTTAAACTATACACACACTGTCTAAAATGGTGGCCCCTAAATTTTGATTAAAATGGAATAAAATTTAAAATTCACTTCTCTGATTGCTCAACAGCCACACATAGGTATTCAAATATAAATTCAAAAAAGTTAAAATTTTAGTCTTGCAATTACTCAGTAGACACATGTGACTACACATATTTCTACCATGGCACTAAGATTGGAAAGAACTACTCTATGACAGCTGGAAATGAGCAAATCTTCATGAGCTTACTTTTTATGACGAGTTTGCCGGATACATGAGAGGTTGCTACAACATTTCTCTATCATAGTGTATAACATACAGTTAGGAAAAATCTTAGAAATCACATCCAGTAACATCTTTATAAAACTGTCCCAGCTGTAATATTCAAAACACATTATCTTAGATTGATTGCTTAGTAAGCTTACTTTTGGTTGATACAAAAATATCTGAACTAAGAACAACTCCAATGAAAATTCTCAGGTTCTGTTTCTGTACATTTCCAAGACACAAAGGAATAGTTAAGCAAAATCATCAAGTCGAGGCATTAATATATTGCTGCTACTCAATATGACCAAAATACCATGGGTTAAACATTGTACTAGATTCCCCTACAGAGCTGTGTGACATTTAGACATGAATTAAATCTCATAGGGGGAGAGGCTTGTAGTCTTTCTCATCCAAGTGTGTGTAGCAAGTTTGTCCACTCAGTCACTCATTTCATTAATTCAAAGAGTATCTGTCGATTGCCTATTAGGAACCAGAAACTCTTCTGGATAATATAGATACAACTAAGAACAAGACAGACAGATACAATGGCCTCCTTGGAGCTTAAACCCTAGTATAGGGATGCGGAGAGACTACACTGTAGACATAAAAAATCATAAGAAGTTAAAATGCAATGTGTCAATTCTTTCCAACTCCTATCAATTTAATGCAATTTCAATAAAAATTCCAGCAAATTATTTTGCAAATATCAACAAACCAAGTCTTTAGTTTATTTAGAATGGCAAAAGTCCCAGACCACCTGAGTCAATATTGAGGGGGAAGAACGACACCTTGGGCCTGACCCACAGCTTCCTATAAAGCTGTAGTAATCAAGTCAGGCTGGCACTAGAGAAAGCAGAGACAGACACATCCATGGAACAGCCTAGAGAGCCCAGAAACAGACCCATGCGAGTGCAGTTAACTCATCTCTGGCAAAGAAGCAAAGGAAACACAATGGAACAAAGACCATTCTTGTTCTTTCAACAAATGGTGCTGGAACACTGGACAGCCACATGCAAAGACACAGACTATAAACCTCTCGTAAAAATTAACTCAGAATGGATTACAGACCTTACTATAAAATGCAAAACTATAAAACTGCTAGAAGTTGACCCAGGAGAAAATCTAGATGACCTTGGGTATGCAATAACTTTTTAGGTATGACACCAAAGACATGATCCATGAACGAGGAAAAAAAAAAAAGAGAGAGAGAGAGAGAGAAAGGGAGAGAGAGAGAGATTTTAGCGCCGTCAACCAAGATGGCAGTACGTACTTCTGAAGAATGGGGGAGCATGTGGGACACTGCAGAAGTGAGGAGGCAGTGTTCAGACCTCTGTGCTCCCTGGGAAGGAAAGAGCAATAGGTCAAGAGCAAGGAGGGGAAGTCAGAGCAGAACTGGACAGACACTGCTGGGGTCATCAGGGCAGAGAAGTGGGTCACAGTCATGGCGCGGGTTGGGCAACGTCTTTCTCATTAGTCATCATGGGACCCGGGATATCATCACCTGGGTCTAAAAGCCACACTTTCTGCACACACTCAGTCCCTCCCAGTGCCCAAGGAGATGGTGCCCCGCCCCCCCCGCCACGGGCTGCTGGCTCGGGGGCAAATCCTGATAGGAGCTTATCAAGCGGACCCTGAGCCTATGCATCAGCTGTTTCCCTGTTTCACTCTGCCCCTGGAAGGATCTTTCTCTCCACACGGACATCTAGTCCCTCTTGATGGTGCCCCTGCAGCTCCAGGTTCCAGGCTAGTCACATCTTATTTCCGTTAATCACAATAAAATCAGTTCTATTAATTATTGATCACCTACCATGGCCCTGCTTTTGTTCCAAGAACCAGATGCCATCTCATTGCCAATAACCCTCAGAACAGATTTGTAAGATGGGGTTTGGGGAGATAAAGAAATAGAACTTGAACACCCAGAGTGTCCGTCCACGGGCAAATGGAGAAAGTGAGCACAGCGCGGGCTCACTGCAGGGCCGGGGTGCTGATACACATGGTGGTTCTACACACATCATGTAGGGCACAAGCAAACGCCCCATGTTGTGTGAGTCCATTTCTGAGAAACATGCAGGATAGGCACAGATGTGATTTGGGAAGTCAATCAGGCTGCGGGCTGGGGTGGGCACGGGAGGGGCTGCAGGTGGCCCCCGCATCCCTGGGGGGCAGTGGCAGCACTCACAGCCGGGTCATGCTGTGGAAGGGCTGCACCATTGTCCATCTGCTAAACAGTGACTGACCTGCACACCCACCATGGCCATGTTTGTTATGCAAACTGGACCTCAGGAGAGCTTTTAGAAATACCACAAACTGAGCTCCATGAGCCTGTCCTGAGCGAGGAATGGGATGGGACACCAGGCTGTGGGAGCAGGTGGCCAGGCCACTCCCTAGTTCTTCCCAGCCATGAGGGTGAGGCTCTGAGGGGGTCAGCTCTGAGGGAACGAGGCCTTGGGGAGCCCTGACCCTATAGGCAAGGCAGCATGGCTCTGAGACCCAGAACATGGAGCAAGGGATGAGGCCAGGGACCACATCTCACCAAGACCACTCAGAAAGGAGGCAGAGATGAAACCAGCGGTTCACCTGTCTCCTCCCCACTACTGCCAGGAGGGCACCTGCAAGGGAGGGACTGGGAGCCGTCCACCTGCGGGCCCACGACAGAACCAGACCCAACTCCCCGACAGTCCACGGTCTGGGGAGTCGTTTATCTACATATCCAGCCATGATCCTCAAAACCTTCTGTCACTGAGAATCATCTGAGTGGTTCCCTGAAACCCTTGTCCCCCTGCCAAGCTCTGACTCAGCAGGTCTCAGGGAGGGGGTTCATGTGTTTAAGAAGATTCACACACACTGCTTGTGCCGGGAGCTAGGATGCCCCGTGCTTGTCAGTCATCTCCGACTTGCAGCCCTGTTCTGGGGGAGCAGAACACACTTGTCACTGCGGGATAACGAGGTGGCGGGAGGTCTGCCGTACAAGAAACCATTTGCTAGGATCCTTTTCTTTCTTTCTTTTTTTTTTATTTTTTTAAGATATTATTTATTTATTTGACAGAGAGATCCCAAGGAGGGAAAGAAGCAGGCAGAGAGAGAGGGGGAAGCAGGCTCCCCACTGAGCAGAGAGCCTGATGCGGTGCTCAATCCCAGGACCCTGCAATCATGACCTGAGCCGAAGGCAGAGGCTTTAATCTACTGAGGCACCCAGGCGCCCCAGGATCCTTTGGATTTTGTGTTGAATTTGTTGTACCTGAATTTCCTCATTTTCAAGTCAGTTTGCCTTTGATAACCATATTTTCTGGTGGCAAAATGGTAAACATCCAAAGGAATCCCGAGTACAACAATGTCCATCGAGTTCCCCAGTGTAGGAAACAGCTGTCCTGACGTAGGGCTTGAGGCAGTCCCCTGTGCCCATGTTGGACGTTTGACACCACCTCTACCAGACACATGACATTCCGGGCAGTTGCTGTAAACGCCCATGACAGCAGAGTCCAGATCTGAGCATTCAGACTGTCGCTGTAACATTGCCAAAATGCATACTCTTGTACGTGTCAGAGCCGCGAGGGGACCACTAGGTTGTGGCCGATCCCGTCCCCAGGCTCAAGCTCTAGAATCATCACAGAACGTGCACTGCATATTCCGATGGTCTTTTTTAGATGCCTTCTTATTTCGCGGTCATCAAGAACTTATTAGGAAACAAATACCATCTTTTTTTTCTTTTCTTTTTTAGTAAGAAAGCATTGGCAACACCACGGCAAAAGCAGTCATGAGAATGGAGGAAACTGCTCTAAGGGTCTTCCAACAGCATCATCACACAATCACACGATCGCAAGGGACCCGCTCCCAGAAAACTCAGGCAGATCCATCACTTCCAGGGGAAGAGAATGGAACAAAACAAACAGAAAGCAACAAATTATGTAGAGACCAGGCCCAGGTCGGTTCCTTCACGGGACCACAGTGGGCTTCTCTCAACCTCACCCGGCGGCTCGCTGTCACCTTTGCCAACCAGGGAGCAGAGGAGTCGCTCTCCACTGTGGCTCGGGGACAGCAAGTCCATGTGGGCTCAGGCAGATCTCTCCCCTCCTCTCCTGCGGCCACGGAAATAGCCCAAGCAACTGGCTAAGCGTGGGACCCTGGGAGTGGCACCCAGCTTTTTTTTTTTTAATTTAAATTCAATTAGCCAACCTATAGTAGTACATCATTAGTATCAGAGGTTGAGTTCAAGAATTCATCAGGGGGCGCCTGGGTGGCTTAGTGGGTTAAGCCTCTGCCTTTAGCTCAGGTCATGATCTCGGGGTCCTGGGATCGAGCCCTGCATTGGGTTCTCTGCTCAGCAGGGAGCCTGTTTCTCTCTCTCTCTGCCTGGCTCTCTGCCTACTTGTGATCTCTGTCAAATAAACAAATAAAATATTTTAAAAAATCATTAAAAAAAAAAAGAATTCATCAGTTGGGTGGAACACTCATCACCTCACGTGCCCTCCTCAATGCCGGTCACCTGGCAATTCTGAATCACACCTTACGTTCTTGTGAACTGAGTGGATGTTACTTTTAATCTAACCTCCTCCATTGCTTTGATTCACTTCCGTTCTCTGCACCAAATATCCCCAGAGACAGGGAGGCTCACCTATGTTATCGCTTCCATAACTGTGCTCACAAGGACCTGTGACCTTGAGGGTAATGTTGCAGGGCCAACGCCTTCCATAAACGCAGCAGAGATGTACTATGGTTCAGTCTGACCTTCACATAACCTTGATGCTAATGTTGCAGGGCCAATGCCTTCCGAAAACTCAGCAGCGACATATCATGGTTCAGTTTGACTTTCACATACTTAGAAGTTGTTAGTATACTTTTAGAAATAGGTTTCTGCCCAAAGAATTTCTCAAACAGAAGAATTACTGCTCGGGACAAGGAAACTGAGCTTCAGGTAATAGAGGACGGGGGCGGTGCCACTGCCCTACACAGGAAATAATCTGAGTCATCTGGGACCCCCATGATAAGAGCCGACTCATTTACCCCGGCCACTTTCACCATAACTCGTACACTTAAAGCAATGACGGCTGAAGACCGCATGACCCCCCTGCACGTCCCCCACCCAACGGGCATCCATCCAGGTGCCGAAGCTTGTGGGCATGGTTTCCATGCCAACGGCCAAACTCCACATGCATAAATGTATGCTATTGCTTCAATATGATTAAAATACAGATAATAACTGAAAACACAATAGATCAATACACTAGATCTCTTTGGGGTGCCTGGGTGGCTCAGGCGGCTAAGCGTCTGACTCTTGATTTCAGCTCAGGTCACGATCTCAGGGTGGTGGGATCGAGCAAGGTGTCGGGCTCCCCACTCAGCAGGGAGTGTGCTGGAGATTTTCTCCCCCTGGCCCTCCCCCTGTTTGAGTTTTCCCTCTCTCAAATAAATTTATTTATATAAATAAATTAATTAATAAACATTAAAAAAATCAACCTAAAAAATAAACTCTCGAAATCCCTGCTCAGATCACAGACCTAGTCATTAGAAGCAGCTCCTGGGCCTGTGGAGCTGTTACTCCATGTTCGGCTTACCACCTCCCTTCCCCTAAAAATCTAGCAGACTGAAACATTTCTAAAAGGAGTTTTTTTTTTTCTTTAAAGATTTTTATATTTGATGGAGAGAGAGAGAGAACATGCGCAAGTCAGGGAGAGGAGCAGAGGGAGAAGGAGCCCAATAGAGGACTCGATTCCAGGTCCTGGGATCATGACCTGTGCCTAAGGAAGACATTTAACCGACTGAGCCACCCAGGTGTCCCAGGTTTTTGTTTTGTTTTGTTTTGATCAGTATATATGAATGTGTGTTTATGTGTGTGTTTCATTGGCAAAGACAAGGCATATTTTTTCTTCACAAAAGGAACTGTAAGAAGAGAATGTCCCAGGACCAGTTCTCTAAGTTCCTTCCAGGTAAGTCATCACTTCTCTTGCTCGGAGAAGAACAATTATCACAATGCTCCTGACGTTGCCTTCCTATCAATTCTCCATGTGCAGCTTTGGCTCAAACACAATGAACGAAAATGATGCTGTCAGAGATACTGCTGTCGTGTCCACAAGGAATGCACGGGGCCCAACAGCTTTGAACCGGGCTGCATGAAAGGGGCCAGACACGACTTATGATCTGCGACTTCTATAGCCTTCCTTGATTAATTTTGGATTAAAAAATGTTTCTGACATATGTTCTACATCTCTCTGTCTGTATTTCTGTTTTTTTACTGCTAAATTATATAGTCTTGGGAGCTAATAACCACAAGCTGTAACAGACACACAAGCCCTCCAGAACCCTTAGGAGGAATCATGACCTTCTGAGCGAGGATGTGGAGAACTGTTAGCTGCCCCCCACGCAGGAACCCAAGTGATTAAACCTAAGTGTTGTATATCTAAGGTCTTCTTGCTCTGACAAGATCCAGTGCTGCCCAATCAATTAACCTCAGAGGACAGACAGGTAAGGCTCTGGGTGGGAACACGGGTGCTGGGTGGAAGGCCTTCACACGTTGTGCCCTCCAACGAGCTTGTCTCAGACTCTGACCCCTTGCGGATCCTCAGTCTCCCCTTACATAAAACGAGAATAAAAACTCTTCCCAAAATGTTAACACAGTGAAATGCAGTAGTACTGCATGCAGTGAATCTGCGTGCAAAAATTCCTGGCGTACAGTCTGCGCTTATCCGCTACCTTCCCTATCTATAATGGGTCCATTTTCACGTTTCACATAAAACCATGAAATTACATCACTGGCACGTACTTTAACCTACATATTCCTATGGGAAAGCAGAATTTGCCGCGGGTTTGCTCCATAACAACACGGTACAGAGGTTGCGAGCAGGCCTTTTCAAAATGATGACATATTGGCACCAGGGTACACAGAGTTTTAGAGGAAAGACAGGTTCCGATTTTTCCCTAAGCTCTGGCTAGGAGTTGGAGAAAAGCGATGGGTGGGCCAGAAGAAAAAAACAGTGATCAACCATGTTTGCATGAGAGCATCTGAGGGCCCATGCTCTCCACTCACCAGGAATCAAGGAACCACCGTATCCTAAGAACCACCAAGCAAGTCAAAGCCTAAGGATGTGTCTGCTTCCCCCATGTGCAAAAAATATTACCAGAGGCCACTGTCGGCGCGAGCTGAAGATCTGGGCTGTAAGAAGATGACTAACTTGACAACAGAGTGGGAAGAAGGTGTGGAAGAAGGTGAATTATGGCACCATACGCACTGGGTAATTGTGCTCATCACAGCAGGAACATGATGGCCATGGCAGCCAGACTCTTCCGATACTTCTATGTCTCTCTGTCTTCCCCCATGTAAAAATAAAACTGTGGGTTACGCTGAGGGACTCTACAAGACTCCCCACGTGTCCCCTGTGTTCACAACAGGAGAGTCTGGGCCAAGCCACCGCCTGGAAGAACCCGAAGACCACAGCTTTGACAAAGAACAGATAACAGGGCCAAAGCCAGAGAAAGCAGAAGTTGGTTGGCATTGACTTTGAAACCAAGACGAAACCAAAATGACCTCTTGCAAGTCACTGAATCAAATCCACTTCACAGTGCCCGGGCTGACAATGAAATCTGAGCTGTGAGTAATTGCCAGATGGGAGGATTAATTTGCAAAGGATACAACGGAATGAGGTACCGTCTCAGAATGCCCCATGTTTCACCATCCTGGTACAACGGAACGTGGTATCATCTCAGAATGCCCTATGTTTCGCCGTCCTGGTACAACAGAGCGTGGCACCGCCTCAGAACGCCCCATATTTCGCCATCCTGGTACAACGGAGCGTGGTACTGTCTCAGAATGCCCTATGTTTCACCGTCCCAGTTTGATATCGACGTTGGATCAAATGAATATTCCCTCCTGATCTTGTTACTGCATAAACAGCACTTTCTTTACAGTGTACGTATACAACTCGAATGTAATTCACAGTTTACATGTAGCCAAGGACTGCCACTCAGCAACTTGATTTTAGGTTATGGGCCTTTAAGAAACTTACATTTATAAATTGCAGTCTGGGACATCATCAAATTATTCCTACTAATACGCTTCACACTTTAAGACATCAGTGCCCATATCACCCTGTGTGTTCCCTATACACCTAGAAGCACAGACATCCCAGGGACGTGGAGCCTTCCTGCGAGGCTGAAGCTGACTTCAGTTCTCAGCCCCAGGTGCACATATAGGACTTCAGCCTGCGGTGAAGCTGGGTTTTAAGTTTTTGAAATTTTACATAAATGTAAGAAGTGCTTTCATTAGTCTACAGAAAGGTAAACTTTTGCATGATGCACCCTTATTTAGAACTAACATGCAGAGAAAACTGTTGCCGCACAAAGCCCCTGCAGCCCCTATAAGTTGGGGATTCAGTTCTTCCAAGACTCTAGACTGGGACCCATTTCAAATTTGTGGGCACTAGCTATCTTCTGAAAATCTCATAAACCTAGCAACTCTAGTTCCTCTGGTAGAGAAAGATGTGACACCCACATCACTCTCCTTTCCAAGGGTTGAAAACAGGGAATTTGAAAGTGTTGGGGATCAGTAGGTTCAATTTTATCTGAATGAGTAAGCCCGTGAGCTGCTTCCCAGTGGATAACAGACTGGACTACGGGAGGCAGAGGTAGGAAACTATGATTGACGTTAGACCCAGAAAAGTTTCTATGTAGCAAACGTAATTATGTTATGTACCAAAGCGATATTCAAAATTCAGAATGATACTGAACCGTGAAGGAGAGGCTGACGTACATTATTGACCCTTGGAAGGAACACACGATGACCTCCGTTTCTGCATATGGCTCAGTTACCCGGGACAGCACTTACGTATTTAAATATTGGCTACTTACTCTCCCAAATCTTGCACACACACGTGCACATCTCAGCTGGTCACAGCACTGGCCTGTAAAGTCACCTAGCTTCTCTTCTGGCTTCTTATGCAGCAATCCATCCCTCTCCGTTTTATTACCGAATGAGGACCCGCAATGGGAGTATCAAAACTCGCCCTGCTTCAGCTAGAGAGAATCTCTGCAAATAAAACGAGGTTTACGGCTCCTTTGGCTGCTGCAGGGGGAATGCAGAGTCAAAATGTCAGCTATCTCATTTATGAGACCTTATTAAGCACAAAGCAACTCCCAGGTGTTGAGAAAGGACAACGAAATGCATGCGCATAACCCACGCTTCTGAAAAATGGCATAAACAACACTGTTGCATTTTAAATCATTTCTCAAATGATATGTCCTTTGATCCTATCAAGCGCTTTCAATAAATCACTCACAAGGTTCCACATAAATGAAATCTATTCTGATTCTATTCAAGTCTCATCTGTGGGGCTTTGCTGAGCGTCAGTGTGTCTCCACCTCCTAGTTCCTCAACTGGACTCGAACCTGCGAACACGGCAATGTGGGCAGGTAGTTGCTGGTTCGTTTTGTGACCACATTTCCCCGTTGAGTCACCGGGGAGGCTGAGGAGGAAAGATCCCTCAGCTCCTACTGCGCACCACGCTGCGAGCTGCAGGCTGCGGACTCTCACCCATAGGGCATCTCACCCCATCTTCCTGCAACCTGGTGACACAGTGTTAGTCACAGATTAAAGAAGGGCACAGTCCGAGCCTCAGTCTTGTGAATGGGAGGAATTCCGAGCGAGCAGCTCTCGTGTGACTCCAATGGCTATGTCTGTTCACTGCGTTTCCCGTCTGGGTCTCTTCAGCAATCATGTTATTCTGCTGCTTTCCCGAATGTCTGTCTAAGTAGAGATTTTGCCTCACATGTAAAGTTTGTGTTTTTCTCCCCGTTTGTTTCCCAGGGTAATTCCCACCGGCATGAAACTGCGGGAGCCCCAGTGCGAGCTCACTAGCTTTGTCCAGGGCTTTAATGGTTTAAATGCTTAATGTTTAAGTGTTTAATATTTAATTTACTTTGACTCACTTAATGGAATAGAAATGGAAACTTTTTTTCCCCTTATTTTATGGTAAGTGCCAGGTTTTCATCCCTAAAAGTTCATACAGAATAAATTCACTGCCTCCGTTTTTGTGAAGGATTCAAGGTGGTGGAAGAACACCGTTCCTCAGAAATCCTCAGGTGCAATGGCAGCCCCACTCGTCCTACACCTGAAAACTAACGCAGACGTGTGTCCAAGACACAGAGACAGAATTATGTCCCTATGTTCAAGCAAAAGGTAAAAAAAAAAAGTGAAGAGGGGGACAAACCCACTGTTTTCCAAATTGTACTTTCCAATGTACTGCAATGTTTCACATTGAAAATTTGTTTAGAAATCCTCTCTGTCACGAGAGAAGTTACTCTATGGGTAGACCTGGAAAAGTGCTCTCTGACAGGGGGTCTTTCCCGAGACTATGTGAATGTGAACAGCACTGGCATTACTCTTCCTTTCTGTGGAAGCATGTTCCCAGGAACCCAAGAGACAGGCGTGGGTCCATGTGGTGATTGTACAGGAAACATATGTCTTCCAAAGTCAACTTAGAACCATTGCCAGATAGAGCTTTTCACAGTCACTGCACCCTCTCTCTGGATACAGGAACTCTTGCCAGCACAGATGGAACTACTATCTAAGAGTCTATTTAAGATCTTTTCATCCATCTATCCATCCATCATCTGTCTAGCCACCCATCCATCCAAACATCCATCCATTTCTCCATCCATCTGTTCATCTACCGTCCATCATCCAGCATCCATCCATCTATCCATCAATCCATCTGTCCATCATCCATCCGTCCATCCATCATTTTCATACATCCACCCATCCCTCTACCCATCCATCCAACTCCTTCCATGGGCCAAGAACACTCCTGGGTGCTGGAGGTCCTGAAAGAATTCCCAACAACCATGAACTTAAATGTGGCTTATCACAGGAAAAAAAAAAAAAAAGAAGAAAGAAAAGAAAGAGAAAAAGAAAGAAAGAAAGAAAGAAAGAAAGAAAGAAAAAGAAAGAAGAAAGAAAGAAAGAAAGAAAGAAAGAAAGAAAGAAAGAAAGAAAGAAGCGCCTATTTTTTATCTTAGGGAAAAAAGATGCAATGTACAACATACTCAAATGGAAATGTAACATACGATAGAATGAAATGACCATAAGGTCTTCAAGGCAAATATTTTTCCCAGACTTTGCATACTAAAATAAATCACCAATGGCTACACTACATTTCATTTTACATGTTTTGTTTCGCTCCAAATTTCTAATGTCTTAAGGGTTGAAGATACAATTACTCAATGACAGAAAATTGGGGTGGTTGATATCACACATTGCCTATTGAAGTTCTCTGTCATTTTAGTACCATTCTTAAACTAAAGGCAGCCAACCATTTTAGCATTACTGTAAATCTGGTGAGTAACAGCATATGGATCCTTTTTTTACTTTTGTCCTAGTTTAATTTAATTTTTGTTTTAAAACTGGTAACTTTTAGGAGCACCTGGGTGGCTCAGTGGGTTGAGTCTCTGCTTTCGGCTTAGGTCATGATCTCAGGGTCCTGGGATCGAGCCCCGCATCGGGCTCTCTGCTCAGCAGGAAGCCTGCTTTCCCCTCTCTCTCTTCCTGCCTCTCTGCCCACTTGTGATCTCTGTCAAATAAATAAATAAAATCTTAAAAAAAAAGGACAAAGGATGATCACTGTCATTAGACAGAGGAATCCAAATCAGCAAAAATGATATATCTTGGAAGAAGAGGAGAATGGAGTATCAACAGAACAGCAAACGTTTCCAGTGGCTCTCAGTGGGGTTCTGAGACTCAAGGAACCTGAGAGTGGGGTCAGGATCCTGAGGATAGCTACTGTCCCAGGTGAGCAAGGACAGGACTCCACAGTGTATAAACTCACTTTGCTACAGAGTCTGGCCTCAGCCCTTAGTGAGGATATTTAATCTCCCCTCCCAGAGAAATTTACATGGACGCTAGAAACACAAGCCCCCACGTGCACACACAAGCCCCTGAGTACCCGCTTACCCCTGTGTAAGAAGTCCTGAAAGACAAGCGTCAAGCCTACCGAGGAGACGTGCTTCTTCAGCCACCAGGCAAACAGCACAAGAGACTTCACTTTCGTCACATGAGTGAACCAGGCTAGCACAGGCCAGTGCAGGGAGGGAACGTGTGCATGCACTGGGCCACACATCTCCCCCTTCCCACCCAGCAACAAGCCTGCTCCCAGGCCCGGGGACATCGAGCCCTTAAGGTCCAGTCTTTCCCTAGACAGGGCTGCCATGTGTCCCTACTGCTCTACTTCTGAGTCTCCATTTTTCTCTCCCCCAGATCAGTGGCTGTGCAATGATTTCTGTAAAACACCAGAACTATTTTGTCCCCCCCCAATCTCTCATTCATCAAATAAAATTTTGAGGGCTTTACTGTGTGCCATGCATTCTGACAATGCTGGGGATAAAGCAAGAAAGAGACATAAACTCCTGCTACATGCTCAACATTGGCACAGTAGCTCGATAGTTCGTAGAAATCATCCTTGGCTCCAGCTCCCCTCCTAAACTCTGCTTTGTGATGTTGAGGATGGAGCTCTATAAACCCCACTTCTGCTTCGCCACCTGCTCACTCTTCACCTCGGATCATAGACCGTACAGAGAAGGACCAGACAGACCAAAGAAGGTGGAAAAACTTGTTCCTTCTGTCCAGCCCCTGTGGACCTCCTTTCTGCCCACCATCGCCATGGACCTCCTGTCTGCATCCCCCTGGACCTCTGCCAGCCCCTATTCGTGGACGTCCTGACTGTCCCCCCACCCCGTGGACTTCCTGCCTGCTCCCTATGGACCTCCTGTCTGTCCCGCGGTGGAACTCCTGTCTTCCCCGCTATGGACTTCCTGTCTGTCTCCCGCTGGACCTCCTGCCTGTCCCCCATGGACTTCCTCCCTGACCCCTCCATGGACTTCCTCCTGTCTTCCCCCCTATGGACTTCCTGT